>NC_070584.1:6637405-7291572 GCF_027409825.1 Scomber japonicus
GCTGCTTGCTTCTTGAGTGATCAATTTGGACTTTTGTTGCACTAAGACCATCAACTCAACTTGGTTACTATGGCAATAATGTATTGCGTTTAAACTTTTAAAGCTTTCGAAAAGACAAACCATCTACAACAGATACTATACTCTTAAAATAAAAAATATATACTCTTAATTGGCAGAGTTGCTTCAATGCTGATGTATTTCAGTCTGTACTGCTAAAAACACCAATGTGTGTTAATCATTTCTAAATATAACTGAGCATATAATCTAAAGTAATAATACTGCAATATTATATTATTATGTATGTGCAGTTTGGTCTGTGGTTTCCAACATTCATCCTTATGACCCAAAGCCACAATATATTTAATTTTCAATAATATTTTACACTGAAAAGCAACAAATTCCAGATTAATTTTTGGCTTTTTTCCATTAGATATGATTTAAATGATGAATCACTTATCAATTAATGGCAATTCATTTTCTGTCAAGCCACTATGCAATTCAGCAATGAATCATTTCAGGACTTTGCTATAATCTCTCTTTATACTGCAGAGCAAAGGTGCCACAGTGGGAAGGTCTGTTAACATCATGCTGACAAAGACTAAAGTGAAACAAGTTGCTTTCATCCAGCAGTGTTTACATTTCACAGATGAATATGTTTGTTCAGTGCCTGTTTCAATCGGACCCTGAATATGAACAAAGACAAAAAGAAGAGATAATAGTGTGCATGAAATGGAAAGTGTTTGACGATATGGCCTACTGTGAAAGCCTTTTATGACTTGGTGATAAGGAGTTAATGCTTTGTGAAGTAATCATCTCTCCTGAGTGACACACACTAGCCTCCTGATACTCAGTGATGGTATAATACCTTCATCACTCTGATACGCCCCAGTGAGGAGGCTGAGAGATGACGTGTGTCAAGGCAGGAGGACATTTTTCACATATTGCTGTGGACTAATGGGGCTCGAGGCTGGCGGCGGTGGCTCCAGTGTGTTGACTGGAAGCATTCTCTGAAGGTCTTTGTGACCACAGCAGTGACGCACAGACCGGCTCCCTGGAGGCCGAGCGTGGAATTTGAGTCGAGGGATAGAGGGGAGGGAAAGGGGGGAGGCAGGGGCGGGGGGGGGGGGCAACACTCTCACAAGATTAAACAGCGCTAAGGTCTGCACCAGTGACTGTGGTGTAACCAGGCAACACAGCCAAACCCACGTCAGCACCCAAAACCCACTCAGGTGGAGTCACACTGACCTGCCAGAAGCCACGCTACTGAAAAGATCAAGAATTAGTCAAATACCTTAATAACACTCTGATTCCTTTTATGTTCTGGTCAATTATACAATTAAACAATTCACATTATATTTTAATTATGTCAAATAATCCTGTCAATGACTCCTGTGATACAACTGATGCTGTTTCAAGCACAATCACATGATTGGACACTAGTTTATCCCTAAGATGTTTAAATGATCAACAATCAATATCCATTTGATACATACAGTAAATCACATCACTATAGCAACTCAGCAGCCTAAACTTGTACCTAAGGTAACAGAAAACATTTGGTATTTGCCATGTTATTATAAAAAAGTTGTCTTTAAAATGATGTTTTGTTCTCTGATAAAGTGTTTATTGAGTTACGACAGATGTAATATAATATAAATAATCATTATAAGAGCATTTAGATGAAGCTCCAATCAGGATACATTCAAGTCTCATTCAGTGTTCATGTTTGCTGTTGCTTAATCATTGCAGGTGCAGACTGACTGAGAGTTGTTCTACACATTAAACATCTACAGTTATCACTTTAGAGCTGCAACTAAAGATTATTTTCATTACTGATTAATCTGTCGATTATTTTCTTGATTAATCAGTTATTTGTACATTTTGAGTCAATCAAAATGTCAGAAAACTGTGAAAAATGTTCATCACTGTTTCCCAAATCCTAAGGTGAAACATCAAATGTCTTGTTTTGTCACTGACTATCAGTCCACAACCCTAAGATATTCAGAATATATATATATATATATATATATATATATATATATATATATATATATATATATATATATAATCATTACTGTCATAGAAGACTAAATAACAGAACAAATTCACATTTAAAAAAAAAGATATTTTAGTTATTTTCTAAAAAAAAAAAGACATAGCTAATTTTCTCAATCTAATCAATCAATCAACAACTCACTGTAGCTCCTTAACCACTAAGTTATTTGTTTGTTTAAGTAGGTTTGGACAGTAAAAATCATTATTGATTCTGTAAAGATTAGGAGGATTAGGAGCAACTGTCTCAGAGGCTGATGGTGTCAGTGTAGAAGATGAATCCTTATAAAGCCACACACAGCACAAAGCAGCATCAATTTTCTACTACAAAGGACCAAACAGAAAACTTTATTTCAAAAAATTAAAACTAAAAAAAGTATTGAGTTTCAAGTTTTTTTTTCTTCAATAACTAAGCTCAAAGTGTTTCCATGTATGACCTAAACTTTTTATCCCTTTCTTGATTTATTATTGAATAATGATGCTGCTCAGTTCAAAGAAACAGCAGTAGATCTATGAACCTTTTTTTGTAAATGTGTAAATGACTTTGGAGTTTACCATCATCATCTTCTTCTTCTTCAGTCTGTCTGAATAAATGAGAGGCAGACTGTCCCCTCCTAATTTCACCTCTCAGGACCACCTGTTACCTACAGCCACCCATGCTGCTTATAAAACACCTGTTTACCAACCAGAGGATTTGAAGAATGGCTTTAAATTTAAAGCTTTGATATAAAATGTCATGACATTACATGGCAGATTATCACATGCAATTTATCGATCTGATTATATTTAGGATGTTTTACCTACTTTTTACATCCCTGCTAGTTTGGTTAATGTTGGAGGTCATAGTTTACCATCTGATGTTACCTAAACACATCATCATTGTTCATACATCTCCGCTGTCATTGTCATGTTACAGCTGTTACAAGATTATTCATGTAATCTTTGAGCTAACAAACTCACCTGGCCTCTCTCTCTCTCTCTCTCTCTCTCTCTCTCTCTCTCTCTGTCGGATCCGACGGAGTTTTAGTTTTTCCTCAGAGTCCAGCCATGAAACGATCCAGATGAAGCTCCTTCGATTAAGAATTGGTGTTTTGCTTGTGTCGATTGAGAAGTTTCCTCGGGGAGAAAACAAACATTCAGGCTTGTTGGTGTGAAGCAGAGTGACAGCAGCTGCTCCCTGTGGCTTCAGTCTGTGTGTGTGCTGACAGCAGCGCCCTCTGTCGGTGGTCTGCCTGCCTGCAGACAGTCAAGCCTGTGGGCCTTCTCTGAATCCCAGCTTGGAAAAAACTCCCCTCCTTACATTCTTGCCTAGTTTTGCTCAGTTCCTGGATAACTATGAGATCATGGTTATGATATTTGATTCCACAGACACTCAATAACTGAGCCAAGATAGTCTAATATTGCTGTTTGACATAACTTCAGACTACATCAAATACATTAATAAAAGATCATTTATCACTTTGGACTATGGGAAAGTGGGCAACACGGTCAAATTCCCCCAAAACTACTGTACCTCTGAACTCCTTTTATAATAATAATTAATATCTTAATATAATAACTAATGAAATATGTTTTAACTTTCTTTCATTTCCCCTGAAACAGTTTGGAGCCACTCTGGGTAGGCCCCACCTCCCACTCTGAAAACCTCTCATCTACCACATACAGTTTTCAGTGATGGCATGTAAAAGGACAGCAGAGGGAAGTAACTATTTATTCAAGTGCTGTTCTCAAGTACAGTTCTGACCTATTTGAATGTTCTCCTTGAGTATTTCTGTTTGATTCTGCTTTAAAACTTCAACTGCACTAAAAATCAGTTTTTCTTTGTGTTCCTCCAGTTCAATGTTTGAGCCTCACTGTGCAGAATGATGTATGTGCAGAATTTGACACTTGAAGGTTGTTTTAACACTCATCTGCTAAAAGTGGAACGTTTCTGTGCTAATTAAAAATCTGATTTTAAGGGGCAGGAATTAAATTAAATATATTTGCATATTCATAGATTCAAAAAATTTCTGAAGTAGTAATAATATGAAAAATCATATCAGACACGCATTATTATTCAATGTAGCAAAGATTAACTTTGAGATTTTTCATTAAGAAATATGATAAAATTATAAAAATCCAATGCATTGTTAAAGAGTAGACTAGAGGTTCCAAAACTTTCTGGATTATGACCTTTTACAAAAAAGTAATGTCTACATGGAGTATTAATGTCTATGAGCTGTTAGCAGAGATGTACTGTCCACACTTTGTTAGATTGTGTCATTTAAATAACTGTTTAGGGCCAAAAGTGGTAAAATGATTCAATGTCTCTCTCAAAAGATCAAAGGTTAACCCATAAAATGAATGTATGTAGCAGTTTGTTCTTATTCTCTACCTTAATTTAAATCACTGGTATGAACTGTACTTATATGGGATCACATTTGTGTTATAATAATTAAGCAAAGTCTCCCAAGACTTTTTTATTCACTGATTGAGATTTCTCAATCACTTTTTCAGTTTCAGTTCCGAATTGTTAAGTTTCAGTTCTCAAATGATATCATAGATTTTAAACTAGTTTCACCCTAACCAGCCCACACAGCACATCCTGGTTATGCATCAATGCATCAGCATTAACAACATTAACAATGTAATACTGTGATATTAATAGAAAACTGACAGGGAGCATCTTTCTACAAGTGTTTTTACTTTCAATACTGAATTCTTCTTCCACCACTGATGAGTGGTTTGCCCATATGAACATAGTGTTTGTATATCTAATGTTTAGTTGAGTATTGCATGTTCAAGTTTAGTATGAAGCTGTTTTTTTTAATATGACACCATCTGGCAATACTTCATTTACACTTCCTAAAACATGTATCTCTCTAACCCTGATTTCTATTTAGGTTGTGTCATTTCTCCAAACCAGACCAGACATATTTAAGACAGATTGTGACTGTGGTCAAATCACAATTAGTACCAATATAGGAGCTAAAGAGGCCAGTAAACTGAAACCAGGACTGAGAGCATGTCTGTGTTAATGGAGATGATACATGGTTGCATCTTTTTAAATTGCTCTAAAAAAAGTGTGTAAAAAAGGGCCTGAGTAGCACATTAGTGAGTTGAGATCAATCCTAAACATCTAACACAAGCTTGTACTGCTGGTATCATTTACAATACACAAGTACGACATTTCTGTAAGTTTTTTGTAGTACAGAAGAATATACAAACCTCACCATATAGGCGGATGTGCGAGTGAAAGAAATGAATGATTAACAGTCTACGGATGCAAATACTCACACTGAACTCAGCTAATCAAAAGATAAGACACAGCTATAGTAAAAGTTGTGTTCACAGTATAGAAAGAGCGTTTCACCCAATGTTAATCACCAGATACCATGTACTAATACAGTAGATAGACATAGGCGTATCTTAATTTTATTTATTTATTTAAAAGGGACATTGCACATTAATGGACACAGGTAACAATAAATACACATTGATAGCATGTCAGTGTTTATAATGTGGCCAAAAAGTTCTAGAAACAGCAAACGAATGACAAAAATAACACAAGAGAAGAGGATTTTTAAACTGAATTGGGTCTATTCCTCAGCTACCTTCCCCGTGATCCTGTAGGTCTCTGTCGGCCCCTGCTCTCCATATGTCAGTTGTGTCTCTTGGCTCTCTGGTTTCTCCAGTGTATCTGTGAGTAGTGAACATGATCTCAGACAAACAGCTGTTGCTATGAAACATGTTTGACATATTCACAACGCAAATATCTCTTTTCACTCATTGTTGCAGAACAGGATTTTTAACAACGGAGCAGAAATGTTACAGACCTGTTTGTCCACTGTCTCCTGACTTGTTCCTGTAGTGCTTGTGGGAGGGGGCATAGAGGAAAATAATGGCAAACACATACAGGTTCCACATGCCGTAGATCCCAGTGAGAAAGGCACTGTGGACTTGGAGTGTGTAGCCTCCCCAGTGCCAGTGACCGTCACTGACCTGGATACAGATAAAAAAAAACAGTTGGAATGGTTTTTAGGGGCTTAATCGTGTCAAAATAATAACTTCCATGTTGATCATAAAGGTTCCCTCTTACTTGAGTTAAGATGAAGAAGATGACAGTCATGGCTGCACATGCTAGAGTTACCAGCATCAAAAACTTGAACCTGAAGATGATACCCTGCCAACACCAGTAAGAGTGGAAAAAACAAGTGAGAATAATGCTTTGACTATTGTAGGGAAAGATCTCCTAGCATTGTTTTACTTTGTATTTGTGATGAATCAAACCTTATAACGCCGTTTCCTAGCCTCAGGCATCGCAGGAAGTTGCTGGATTTTCCCACCAATGTTCCTGAACACACAAATCACCATGCGACAAAGAGAGAGGAAGTAGAGACAAGCGGCAATCCCTGCCACAATAATGAAGGTAAGCTGTGAGGTCGGTCAAGGGAAATGGGTGGGTGACACCAAGAGACCCATTTTTAAGGTATGTTCTCATTACGCAGAATCCCACTTTTATAATACAGTGTCAATATCTGAAGGATACCACAAGGTTCGTCCCAGCCTCCGATGCCCACACGCTGTAGAAAGGGTTGGTCAAATGAACCCCCCTTTCAAAAGAAATGAAGCATATTCATATTTAATAAGACATACAACAATGGCAACCGAGACCTCATTCAACCAGTTCTGTCATTACCTTTCACTCAGGTCAAATATGAGAAGAACAGATGAACCGAACACCACAAGTCCCACCTGCCACCAGTATGCTGACAGCCGATTCCTCTGACTTTGGTCCTGTTGTTGTTTAAATAAAGAGCATGATTAGCCTGAAAGCATGGAGCAATGTATAATAGAGAACTAGAGCAAGAGGCTAACCATGAGGTGTTCCCCACAGAAGATGATCCAGAAAGAGAAGAGCGTTAAGTAGAAGACACCCTGTTGGACATCTTCAAACAGCAGCATCCACGTCCACTCAAAGCCCAAAGAGAGCCACTCCACTGGCACATTCAAGAAGGTCATGGAGATACCCAGGGCAAATATTATCCTGAAAAGGGTAGATACAGTCCAACTAGTATCCCGTGGAATCCAAAAAGTCACATTTACTCTTAAAAGTCAAATAAGTGCTGCAGGCAGAGTAATAACCTGGTTCCACCAAGCCAAACATGCACTTAAGATAAAGCATTTTTCATTACTCTTGCTCTCCACACGCTGCCCTGAGGTACTATATACCTCTGGAAGTAGGACAAAAGGGTTACCTGTGTTTTTTACCTTCTCACTGTGAGAGTGGGATGCACTCAGTGATTTAACTATAGAGCAATGCAGCAGTGTTGTATAACTTCACCTGTCAGCAGCAATAAGATATCTGAAACCTGTATAGATGTAAAGATTATATGGAGCCCCAAAGTTTTCTATAAGAAATCAATCAATAAGACATTATGATGTATATATAGAAGTGGTATGGAAAATATATTTAAATAATTAAACCAATAAAACTGTGGAATATTTGAAGAAAATATTAAAATTATTAAAACCCAACTTACCCTAAAGTAGGGTTTCCACATTTCACTTTTTATTTCTTCATGTCATTTTTCATTGTCATTTATTTCTTAGATTTTTATTTGACTTTTTATTTCAGAATCTCACTTTGTGTAACTGGGCAGTTATCACCAGTTCCCACTTTTTTTCAGCCAATCACAATTTTTGAGTACATTTTATTTAAATGCTTTGTATTTAGTGTTATCTTAATTAGCTACTTATTTATCTAATATTGACCACTTTAAGCTTCCATGGAATTATACCTTTGATATTAAAGTGTAGCAATATTCTTCATGTGACTACACAACTGTAGCGTTAAGCCAAGCAGTTGGTTGAATAAATACACTTAGTCATTCCTCCATATTGAATCATACTTTTCCAGGAGGACTGGTGATCTCGCCATGAGGCTGATCCTGTGCCAGTACCAAGCTGTAGCTAGAAATATCCAGGGGCTGAAGACAGTCTTCATGCTGATCCACACTTTGGTGAAGCCTCCATTCTGGTGGATGTCCTTAAATGGCAGGAAGACATTCAATATTTCAGTATGAGACACGCTGGATTTGGAAGTCAAACCCCATAATAGAAGTTAAATCAGAAGGATTAAACTCACCACTATATGGATGTCCTTTATTTCTCCAATTCCAACATTCACTGTGTCATTAACTGGCAAGCGTATGTTAATTAGAAAGTATTTGTGGGCCACACTCCCCAGTTCCATAAATGGTATGGGGTCACAGTGATAGAAGCGGCCTTCGTTTTCATAGATCTGCAAAATCATGGACTGTTACAAGTTATTCTGTAGAGACAAACTTTTATCATCATTTATTTTGTAAGTATTAAATGCAACCATGTAGGTTTACCTTAGGGACTTCAAATGTGCACCTGAGTGGTCTTTGCTCCACTGAGTGAAATTCCGTGGTCCACTCAGATGCCAAATCATCCCTGTACGCAAGGCCAGCATCGATAGTGACAATCACATCATCTTCTACACAGACATGGACACGACTCATGAGTCACAACTGAAGAAACAGATGTGATCTACAGTATACTCACCATTTAAATGATTAACACAAAGACACACATCTTACCGATCTGATTGATCATTTTGAATGCAATGTCAAATTGTAGAACAGCCAGCATGTACTGAAACCAGGGGCTCATCTCCTTGTTGGGAAGAGGTACATGCACAGCGAACACGATGTCATTGGCATCCAGTGTTTTTGCCAAAGGCTCGTCGAAACTGTGGATCTGCTGGCACCTGTTTGATCCCCACGGCACCAGCCAGACACGCGCCCTGTGGCGATTTATGCATTTAGTGGCCAAGTAGTGGATGGCACTGGTGGGACTGGGAGCTATGGTGAAGAGAAATGACCCAATCAGCAAAATATTTGTGATGTTTTATCAAGCGGAGACAGTAAAACTCCTAATTTTATTAGGCTGTTACAATAATCTGGTTCAAATAAACATATTCCTCATTAACTCTCAACACTTTATCATAGATACATGTAACTATTTGTAGTTGCAGCAATCAAGTAATAAAATATAACTACTTACCAATAAATGCACCAACCAAGATGGAAAGAACTTGAAAAACAAGAATAAAGAGACCCAAGAAAAGCAATTTCTTAGTGCTCATGTTCTCTATGATTGCTCCTGCCATGTCTAAAACACTATATGAGGAAGTGACTGCAAGCGAGTGGTCCCAGTAGGCTGAGTGCTCCACTACATCTGACTGTCCCAAGGGATGAAGAGTATGAGACATCAGCATCAAACAGCGTGTGCACTGAGGTGTGTAAGGGAGGTAACCATCATGTGTTTACATTCAGAACATTAAAAGGGCAATTACGGTAGACACAAAACAGTTGTCTATAAAACATGATTCCTTTATTGCTTAAAGAATACAACTTTGTAGTATAGGCGAGTGAATGTGTATCACAACTAGGTTACTTGTCTTTTACACTGAGGATTTTACCACAGTCACAATGCAAATGTTTTTTGATACTGCACCCAAGGAGAGAGAGGGAGAGGGGGGGCGGAGGGGGAATAACAAATTCAGCCTGGATATCAAAGTATCTTACAAAGTCGTAGATAGGTTAATAATCTTTAACACTGACTTGGGAGTCAGCAACGAGAACCACAGTAGCACCTACACCTTTTAAAAAACACTTACTGTGGGCTGTTAGTCTGTCCTCTATCTTTGGTTCTATGAGACAAAAATATTCTTATTCTGAAAGGTGTAGCTAATTACCAATACTGTGGGTGGTTTAAGGTACGAAAAAAAACATAAAAGTATCTGAGTGAGCTAAAATGAAACAAAAATGTCAGTTTTTTTCTCTACTTAACAAAAATTCCAATATTCACATCCTCCTCTGTTGCACAAATATACCGAGAAATGTGGGGAAGGGGGGGGGGGGTAAAAGAAAACCCTTTCTGTAAAAATGACAAGAAAGGAGGAATTAGCTGCTCTGAAATCAATCTAGAGCAGTTCTCCTAAACCACTTAAAGTGATCTAGAACAACGGATAACAAGAAGGAAGCTAATCTGGGGCAGTACCAGAAGTGAACACTTGCTGCTTTTATCACCAAAAAAAAATAAATCACTGACATATTTCAGGCGACGTTTGTCTTCAGGTGTGTCCATAACACGTCCAGAAATCTACAAAATTACTCACAACAGAATATTGAGACATAATTAAACAGAAGCAACTGGAAAAAAAAAATAAAGGGGGGAAGGAGGGCGGGGAATGAGATTAATCAACAAACTTCAACAGCCTCTTGATCTGAAGCATTTTTCAGGTACTGGTGTCTGAGGCTATCTTGAAAAATCCTCCTTTTCAGCTTTCTCTTCACTGTCCATTCCAATGTGCATTTTCCCCATGTTTTTACTGATGTAATAACCAGCGGTCACACGAGTCTCATGTCTCTGTCGATGACAGTACTGGGAGATTTGTGTGCCCACGCTGTCCCTGGAAGGGATTTTCGGACAAGTTTGAACGCCGTCCTGGGGATCACATGTCGTCCTCCTCATCTTCGTCCTGAGAGGAACCAGCCTGCTGCGCGGCGCTGGCAGATGCTGCTGCCATCTGTGCCTGCTGAGCGGCCTGCTGCATCTGCAACCACTCCTGCTGGGCAAGCTCTGCCTGCTGCTGCCGCGCCTGCACACACATACACAGTCCGACCACAGAGGAGAGATGACACACAGGAAGGCACACAAAGAGCTTATTAGACCATTAGAAAGTATCATGTTGATATAATTGTCTCATTAGAGCTCAAGTATCACAATATTTTTGACTCAAAGATATAACGTCATTATGTCTATTAGGCTGTGCTGGAGACCAGAGAGGAAGCTGTTTGTAAAAGTCTGTTTTATTTTGTAGAAACAGAATTTCTGTGGTTTCAAGTTTAGTTTCTCCTCTGTTTTTCCTCTTTTTATTTTCAAATATATGCCTCTTTTAATGGGTAGTTACAGCCATGACATATACATCTGCTGCTTTTGACTCAAGACAAGCACATCAGTTAAAGACACCTTCTTCTCATGTTGTTATGGAGATGCAAATCCCTGCCGTGCTGAGCTAATGCACCAAGTCAAACCAAGTACAGCAAAACCAGCACATGTGTAGTTACTCCTCTGAGGAGGTGCGGCTTAGCTACTGCTGAACCCACACTACACACGAAGAAGCTGCACCAACCCCGTCCCCTAGAAATTATGGCTTTGACTAAAATGCAACAGTAAATATACTTTGCAGGAAACATGGCTGCAAAATTATGGCTTCTGGCACTATAATGAGAAAATGTTATGTAGCGTATGTGTCAGTTGCAAGAATGGTACTGAGTACACACATTACATTTGTTTTGTAACAAAATATCAGATCTTGCATTGTAATAAACACTGGTAGTAACTACAGTGTTATTAAACTTTTTATGGTTATGTTTAGACACTGGAAGCACCTGGTTAAGGTTAGGTAAAGATCATAGTACACAATGACTTGATGAATAACAGGAGATATAAGCAGAAACACTATCTTTCACTAACACTTGACCAAAGTGCTTTTGTTGTGCGTCCTCCTCTCTGCTACTACAACACAGTACATAACTGTAGCTCTTCATTCATTTGATAACACTATGTCTGAGAGCAGAACACAGGCTGAGATTATGTTTGCCAACATAATATGACACTTCAGTAATATACTACATAACTTCTTGGAGAAAGAGTTAGCGGCATATACGTGTGACAACGCAATATGTCTCTTTGTGTTCAGTTATGACACTGCATCCTTCCTTCCATACTGCAGACAATTTAACTGTTCTATTTTGTGTCAGTTTGTGGTCTTCTGCGGTTTATCATATTAACAAAAGAATTGTAAAAGTAAAAACAACTTATGGAGATATTTGAAACCCTTTGTTCAGCTGATCAGTTACAAATAATGCAGGGAGGAATAGTACAAGAAGAAACAGACAGTGGTAATGATGTTTGATGAAAAGCTGCAGACAGTCAGCACACCTCTAACAGGTAAACTACTTATTTTACTTCTCTGCTGTGTAAGTGGAAAAACAGTCACGGCGTGCCAGCTCCACTCAAGTCAGGGGTGGGGTCAGTGTGACCCCACCCCAAAAACACAATGTGAAAATGCCATAATGTTACACAGGATCATTTCTACATATATCTCATTATTTGACAAGTTTTATCTGAATATCCAACCATTATATATAATTACATGTCTGAAAATAAGGAAAAGCATAATAGGACCTCTTTAAATATGTGATTTCCTTTGCTGTTTGTACACTAAACTATTGTGCTACCGTTGCCATTTCCACTTTGTGCATAAGGGTTATCCACACACGAACACAACAGCATTCATTAACTAAGTGGCGGCTGTGGCTCAGGAGGTAGAGCAGGTCGTCACTAATCGGAAGATCTGTGGTTCAATCCCCGACTCCTCCGGTCCAGAAGACACAGATGTGCGGACTGGAGACTACTGAACACCAAATTACTCCTGAAGGCTATGTCATCAGTGTTGTGAGTGAGCATGTTTATGAGCATATTGGAAACTTGCATGGCAACCTCTGCCATCAGTGTATTAATGTGTGCATGAATCAGTTAATGTGGCATGAAAGCTGCTCCATAAATGTAGCCCATTTATCATTTAACTCTCACTAAAAGAAAGAGAAAACTTCAGGGGTAAATTTTCCTCTTCAGTGACACACACAAACACTGATGACTGATTACAATCATGCAACACTTCACCTGCAAGATTTCCTGTATTGCAACACAACAGCTACTATTTTGTGGGCACTCTCAGCAATGGTGTGAAACCATCAAAGTGTCTTTCACCTCCCAGCCCACAGTGTAATAATACATAGAGAATCAACCTAGTCACTTTTAGCTTCAGATCATACCTTGGCAAACAATTCCTGCTGTTGTCTGAGGAGCTCTTCCTCTGGGATGCCTAGGTTCTCCAGTCGAGAGCTGGCCTTCCTCCTCTTCAGAGCCACAGTTTTACACTCCTGCAGGACATCTTTCACCTCAGTGATGTATGATGCGAAACCAAGACTCTCAAGAGCTGTGATGTGAAACCAAAGTGGGCAAAAGTGAAATAATTAGCGCGAGTGTTGTTAAAACTCGTGGCAAGGGGGGGGGGGGGGCGATCGACACACCCCCTCTCTTGTATTCTCAATACATTTACTATTGGGACAAACATGGAGCAGGACTCACCGTTGATAACATGCTCGGGAGATATGGTCTTCTTGTCGGACTTGTTGCATATTTCGTTAGCCTCGGAGGATATGAGGTGTATGAACTCTGTGCAGCAGTTCACCACCAGCTCCCGGGCGTCGTTGGCCACTCGTACGTTAGGGAGAGTTTCTTTAATCATTTTGTTGATAGCTGCTCTGGGGATGGTGAGGTCGTCGTCGTTTCCAGAGGAAGAAGCCATGGTGGCGAGTCAAAAACGAAAGCACAAACCAAAAAGAAATTCAAGCTTCGTCTCTCGACTAGTGTAAAGTGTTAGCAAACAGGCTCCTTTCTGAATGGACGAGGGTGAACGCACAAGTCAACGTCAACACTGAATTAAAACAAGTCAGCGAGCGTTGAGTCGTTTCCTCAAAGTTAGCCGGCTGCCTTGCTAACAGCCGTTTCTGCGCCTTCAAACTAAACGAGCTTCACGTTCTGCTCTTCCGCCGGACACGACATTAAAACAAAAAAAGTTAACGTTCAAACAACCGCTGCAGCACAAAGAAACAAACACGAAGACGGTAATACTGCGGGGAAATGTTTGGCAAACCAGCCCAGACAACCCAGAAGACAAGTGAAAGCGGAGTGTGAGAGCATGGCTAACAGACAGCCAGGCTAACAATGAGCTGCTCCTCTCGTCTCTAACTAACTATGTTGCCAGGCAGACACTGACGAGGCGGGAATAAAGTCTCCGCAGCGCTATCGCTTACTCTACCCCACACCGACCTAATGAGCCAAACATGTCAAACAACCCTAAAGCCGCTAACAATTCATTAAAACATTTTGTAATTTGTGCAACATTAGCTTCAATTTGTCCGGATGCGACGTCAAGCAAAAAGCCGGATGCGGCGTGTCCTCGACAGGTCGCCTAGCTACTGTTTACCGCCATCTGCTGCTCCTTTTGCTATGTTTTTTTCCCTCCACCCGCAATCCGTAAAGCCCCGCCTTCCCCTATCTCTGATTAGCAAGTACTCACTGCTTTCAATCGTGAGATTGGTTAGACTTAGGTATTAGGGTAAAAATATCAAGATCAGAGCCAATCAGAGGCAGTGTAGGGCGGGTCTTCGCACAACACTGGTAGGGAAATAATAAGGCGCTCTTTTTTTGGCGAATCTGTTTTTTAGTACTTCTTTGGAGTTTTATGGGAGTTGGCATCTTTTAAATCGCATGGATGCCTCCCTGTGGATTGAGTTGTCCATTGTAGGTCGGTGTGATTCTAACACAGAGTTGTAATTTTAGTCTTAATTCCTCTCAAAAATCTAAATATCAGGTTTTCACCCCTCATGTCCTCATATTTAAACTGATATCTAAACCATGCTTTCACTCCTCTAAACCCATGTAGACCTGTAATCACGGCCTTTCTTTCCTCTTTATAATTCCTGTATCAAATTTCCCTTTTCTTGGTGAATTAGTTAGTTAGTTAGTTAGTTTTATTATATAGTATTTTATTGTATTCTATTTGTATCATTATGCCTATTAAGAACCATTTTTTAAATAAAAGTGTTTCTTAATAATAAAAAAGTCCATGTGAGGCTTAGACAAACAGTTGAATCCCATATTAGGCCAGGTGTAAATACATAATCCAGTGTCACAAACACACTATGTCACTAACAAAAATTGCATTGTACTCTTCTTTTCTTTTGGCTTTAAAATGTCTTTATAAAATAAACAGCACCCCTCCATAAAGCAGTATAACAATCTGAACTATCTGAGTGCTTCTTCTAATGCATTGACTTTGCTACTGACCTTCATAGTTTTGCTTACCTCTCACATATTGTGTAATATATAGGCTTTGGGGCTTAACGAGTTGAGAGAGTTAAAGTAGTCAGTTCAGTGTTCTAGGGTGGGGTTTACAATCATTAGCAGGGGCTCAGAGCTACATGGAAAAGGAGATTACATTATCATTAGAGTCCATGGTTATTCATGTTTTATTTGTTCACATTAATTATGTTTCAGCATGTCATATAGCAAAGAAGTTTTATAGTTTAAAACAAAATAAATGCAACATTACTGAAAATCCACACAGATTCATTTATCTGACAAAAACAGCAAAGATGAGATGTGGACTCTATGAGTTGTTCTTGTCTTTGTCTTTGTCTTTGTCCAAGGTAAAGCTCTTTTGACTTCTCCAGCGTAGCAGCTTGATGAAGTTGAGACTAGCATTGAAGACTTTATCGTGTTCAAACACCATTTTGTAAAATGTGTCAATTGGGAGGTCACCATTGGGGTCAGCATATTTGAGGGTGGTCATAGGGGTGTAAACCGTGTTCGTCTGATGACGGAAAGGTGGATCCTTCATGGTGATGATCTTGTGAGTATGCTAGAAGAAAAAACAAAGAGCAAGCATAAACCATTACAGTAAATGTCTCATTCGCAGTGTATTAATGGCAAAGCAACATATGATGGGGTGAAGGATGTTTGTGGATGAATAAAGCTATACCTCTGCTATATCCTCAGGAGTCTGCCCAAGGGTTTCAAAGATTTGTTTGTAGTTCTTCAAGTAGATGTTTGTGAACATGTCAGCAGTAACTTTGTCAGCTTTGCTGAGATCAGTCTTCATGCCTTCATCATAGACTTTACGCTCAAACTCTGTTATCACCGGACCTGGCTCAATCAGACTGATACTGAGAAAAGAAAGCAGTACACACACATATTATATGCAGTCATATCCCTCTCAATAGGAAACTGAAGAACAGCAATTCACTAAATGCTACACAGAACATTTTGTGTTAAGTATATACCCCTATTCCTCTGCTACTATCTGAAATGAAACAAACCTGCTCCGCCTTAAAAAAAACACTTTGTGGTGGATGATGTTAAGACTTGCCCAGAAAAAGGGTGGTGCAAAGTTGACATACTTTGGCTGGCATATTTTTCCCTCCATGGTGTGACAATGGTGAGCTTGGTTGTGCAACATAATTGTGCAGATGATATTGATATACAACTGAGATGTGATCATTTGCAGGCATTTGCATGTCTGCAAGGGAATGTTGCTTTGATATAAAGCATTTTACCCTTACTGTTTCCAGCTATGGCAGCTCAGTGCAAGAAAAAACACCACAAACATGTGCAACAGTCTCTTTGCTGTGTGGCTGTAGCATGACAGAACCAGTATCTTACTTGAGATTAAACCTCAGGGCTTGTACTGCCATGCTTTCACAAAAGCCTTCCACTGCAAATTTAGATGCTGCATAGACATCATTGAATAAAATCCCTGAAAAACAGAAAAAAAACACATTGCTTTGTTGCCTCATTTAAATGTGAGAGTGATAAACAGATCTAACAATCCTCACCCTGGATGCCCATGACGCTGCTAATGACGACAATATGGCCTTTTTTCCTCCTCTTCATGTCAGGCAGGACTTCCTTCAGCAGCCGCACCAGTCCAAAGAAGTTGGTATCCATGACAGTCCTCATCTCATCGATAGACTGACACTCAATGGGTCCAATCAGCCCCATTCCAGCATTACTTACTATGAGAAGAAGTCAAGCACAGAAAAAATGTACAGTTGGAATATATTGGAAAACTATGCATAGTTGCAATAACAACATTCAAAGTGAAAAGCTGATAGCATAAATGTTTTTTTTACTCACTAAGAATGTCCACCCTGCGCTCAGGCAGGCTGTCCACGCAGGCTTTGATCGAGTCCTCGTCACATACATCCAGCTGTTTGATTTCCAAAGTTCTGCCCAGACTCCGACCTGCTGCCTCAACCAGCGCCTTACCCTTAGTCAGGTTCCTCATGGTTGCATAGACTACAACAAAGAAAATCAGGGATTTTGTTTGATACTTTGAAACACACCTTTTCCTCTTTTTTAAGAGTTTGCATTCTTTCTTTTGAATAACTGATTAGAATTTACAGTGTAGTTACTCAGGATAATCTGCAGGCCTTCACGCTATTTCATCTACAGAAGCAGTTCCAATAAAAACCTGTTAAATGTGAGGGGCATGGATTATCAAATCTTTGTTATGCACATCAAATCTTTTTTTGTTTGTAATTTGGGTAAACTGCTTCTATTAAAACACAGACCAAGTTTCTAACCGATTCAAAATCTTGTAATTATTCTGTTTTGTTTGATATCCATGACTTATTCAGTAAACACATTTACAGCCATATAACCACTACTAAAGCATTCTTGATAATCATGCAAATGATGATCATTTGTAATCCTTTAAGTTTTCAGTTTCCTCATTTCTACAGTCTACATTAGGGACTGTATAAAAAGTATTGGGGTAGCAGAACCATACCTTTATGACAGCTTTCTGAAATGTTCAATGGACCTTTCTTTCCACTTGAAAAAACTAAAACACCCTCTGCCCTAATATCTTAAAATAATAGAACAATGTTGAATTGGTAAAAGCTTTTTAATCATAAAAACTTAAGGTGCGTAAAGAATTTCCTGTTAGAAAATATGGCAAACATTATGCAACCATTCCAGCCATTCTATTTTTGAACCAAGTGCTACTTACTGAACAGCTATTACTATTCTCAGTGATTAAATAAACCAGGCACAGGCGGCAGCTCTTTGTAGCTCAATGGAAGGCTGGAAAATATAAATCTGGGATGATAAAAATTCAAAATACCCTCTTCCAAAAATGTCAGACTACTCCTAGTAGCAAAAAAAGAAAATACATAACACTCCACATTTTTTGATGCCTTCTAGCCTCTAGTCATTTTTGCACAGTCTCTAAACTGTCAAATTACCATTCTCTAATTTTATTTTCAGCCTGACACATTTACAAAACAGACATCTCCTCAGTCTATTTGCACACCAGTGACACATTCTCAGAAATGCACACATCCATTGTGACAAGTTAAGACCCAAAATTTGGCTGTTTTACCCATGAACCTCTTCTTCTCATCATTTGCAATGCGGACAGCCAAGGCGAGGCCAATTCCAGAGGAGCAGCCAGTGATGAGTACCACTTTCTGGTTCATTGTGCCCGATTGAAGTGTTTGTCTTGCAGATCCAGCAGCAGAGAATGACAGAACAATGGAGAGCAGGCAATAGGCGACGTGGAGGCACTTTTAAAGCCCGCTCCTTAATCCACAGGTCTGCAATTCAGCAGAAGCCTTGAACACACATGGGCTGAAGATTACCATCAAGCGTGGCCTACACGTGGTGCTGAAGCCTAGTGAGGATTTAGTCCAATGATAACAAATTTGTTGTTGCATTCAATCATGAGAAGTGAAAAATATGGTCAAAAACTTGATAGCAAAAGCTGTTGTTTCTAACTGAATGTGAACAAAATGGAATCAGAAAAGATAGTTTTCAAAAATGGTGATATCTTTATTAAAATTTGTAATGTCCAATCTAAATTTGTCTTTGCAAACCAAGCTGTGGAAAGAGAAATTTTAGGTAAAAATATATAGCCTTCTAGTTGTAAACATGCGTGACAATTAAAATGCTGTTACCTCATTAATGAAACATTTCCTTTAGGCCACACAGGATTTTGAAGACATAGTGCATAGTGCTTTTTTACAGGATTGTAAACATTTGTTAGTTCATCATTTATTGCAAATGAAAGCAAGCAAAAGTTTGGTCCAATATAGTTTGGATACTGTGAGCTTGAAATAATAAGCTTGTGTCTGTGTTTTCTTATGTCACAGTATTTTTTAAACCCACTTAGTGCATCATTTATTGAAAATGGGATGTCAAATGCATCAGCGTGACATTTCAAGCTTGCAGTACTTTACAGGTTAGTTATACTGGAAATCCAATAATACATGATAAGCAATTTATCTTTTCAGATGTCATGCAAGCTCTAGTGCTTTGTGTTCTTCTACTAACGCCCTTTGATACGGGCTTGCAGGCAGGCCAAAAGATCTTTTTCCCACATCTTGGAGTCCCAGGCATGGAACCAGCCAATGAAGGAGAGTGGCTCCTCTCCTTGCTTAATGGTGCTGATGGGAATGCCGCGACGTCCAGAGGGGTCCGAATTGATATACTCTTGGGCTGAAAGGAAAACAAGAATACATTCATGAACAAAGTCTCTCCTGTAATTTCTCCTCCTCTCTGTTATGGTTGTGTATGTCTTACCGATCTTCAGTGATCCACTTTTCTCTTCCTCATTGGCGTCCTTTCCGACCCAAACGAATACCTGATGGGAGAAACAAGCAAAAAGGATTTAGGGATAAGGGTGCAATAAAAATGGGATCTACAAAATCTGAGACTGAATTATTTCATGAAAAAAGAATGTAGCAGACCTGATCCCAGGTGTCCAGAATCATAACGTCGTCGGTCGCCAGATCCAACTGTGTGAACTCACCAGGCACCTCCTCTGCCTAACAATTACAAAGTGTATATATATACAACTTTCAATTAAGTAAATGACGATGTATGTATAATATGCAATGACTCTCTTAATGTATTAAAATTGATGAATACTCACTATCAGCCTGCCAGATTTGTTTGAACAGCCAAACAGTCGTGGAAGCTTGATTGTATTCTGCAGGGTCTTGGAGGTCTGGTAGTCCTTCTTCCCGCCCAGTGCTGCCCAGAAACCAGCTGAAGACAAAGAAAAAAAAAGTTTTCCACAGGAAACATTTTACACAATTACCTGCAGAGATCAAAGCTTGGTTTTCAACACTCACCTGGCTCCTTGGTCTCAGCTACCTCAGTGGCAGCTCCACCAAGTAAGCCGGCAACATACTTGGCTGCAACCATCTCCCCCTCAGTTCCTCCCTGTCCCTTCCACAGGAACATAGAGTTTTCTGCCTTCAGCACAAACACGTCATTAGTGTTCAGAGCAGAGGCAGTGGGCTGCACCTGTCAGTGAGACACAAAAAAAGAAAAATGGTGTGAATGATTCATCATAAAGCTCCAGTTTGTTCATATTCAGTGTTCATGTTCAAATGAGGCTGACCTCTACAGCCCGCGTGGCTTTGGTTGAGCTCTGCCGGATATGAAAGAGTCGTGTGTTGCCAGGCTTGCTCTCGCCAGACTTGCGGGAAGTTCCACCCAGATGGATGACCAAGGGCTTGTCCTTAAACACGCTCACAAGATGAGAAGGTTCTTGGCCCTGAGTGACCCGAACCTACCAGGACACAGCAGTGGAAACAGCTAAACATACATGTATGATGAAGACAGTGGTGACAGTAGTTGTTCTCCCTATGCTGGAAGTCATTAAAGGAATAGTTTGAGAGATTTAGACGAGATGATTGGTGCCATTCTTATTTACCAATCATATCAAGCTACAACCACTAGCCAGTTAGCTTAGATTAGTTTAGCGTAGTATAAAGAATGGAAACAGTGGGAAATTCATATCTTGGTTCTGTCCAAGAGTAACCAAAGCTGCCTAGCTCACTCATTAAGATTTCATATTTAATCCATATGACAATCTGGACTATTTCTTTGCTTTGTACAGTGGAGCCAGGCTAACTTGTTTCAACTCAATCTGTATGCAAAGCTAACCAGCTGCTTCCTGTATCCTCAAACGTATATGAAAGTGATATCTATCTTTTCACCAACTCTCGCCAAGAAAGTGAATAAGCCAATAAGCCAATTTCCCAAAATTATTCCTTTAAAGAAAGACCTGATTAACATTATGGATGTCTTACTTGAGTGGCTACTCCTCCCATGGAGTCATCCAGGCTGACAGTGAGAAAGGCTGAAGCGGCCAGCTCATCCTGAGTGCACTTCTGACCTTGCCTAAATAAAGTAAAGTCATAATTTATTTTAAGCAAAATAAAAAATGATGCTGCATCTGCCCCAGAGCCCCAAACCCCTCATAAGGACTTTGATAACTTTTCATCCACCACCATTAATGTGTCAAAATATTTAATTTGTGCCATTTATCCCATTAAATATCTTAACATTCACTACATGGACTGACACAAAATTGTGTACAAACATTAATGCTTCCCAGATGATGTATCCTACTGACTTGGTGATCCTACTGAATTTTCCTTTAGTTCCATCGTCAGGTCAAAATTTCAATTGCCCAGTTTTGTCAATCTAGCCTCAATTTAGTAATGTTGATGATCAAATACTTTCTTACTTGGTGTGCTCCTGCTTGGTTGGAACAAAAACCTGCAGCCACATGAACCCTTCATGGAATAGTTTGGACATCCCTGCTGTAGACTCTTAATCTTTCTTTGTTGAGTAAAGTATCTACTAAGACGGTTCCTGCAGTATTACTTCATCTTGTGGGCCTATCTTGTAGAGGGGTCTGTGTCATATTCTAATTTGAAAACCATTCAACAAATAATGAACAAATGATTGCCCCAGGACCTCTTAACAGGTAAATCCAGCCATATTCAAATGCTGCACTCACCAGGTGTAGATGATATGCTTCTCTCTTCCTCCTGCGTTGTAAGAGTACAGCACCAGATAACAGTCACCTCCAAAGAACTGTCCATAGGTGGATGGGTCCACAGCTACTTTATTACCCCCTTCCACACGCCATATCTACAGACACCCACCATTGTTACAGCACATGTTGGTTTTTGAAGAATTGAATATGCAGCACGAGTGTAGTAATTCTAGTGATCATACCTTGACTTTCCCAGAGCCATCATCCACCATGCCGTGCTGGGCAGCCATGGCGTTGTTGCTGTGGAGCTTGGAGGAGTCGAAGGGAATCTTTTCCACCCTGGCAATGCTACCGATGGTGTAGGCCTTGCTGGGACCTGTGGTCTCATCCTTGTCCAACCAGTTGAAGAAGAATTGCTTGAACAGGGTGGTCTCACCCCCTGTCGGCATGATCTGGATCTGTAAGGAAGCATATTCACCGTTTTTAGACAAGAAAGGGAGGTTGAGGCTCAAGTAGAAGACTTTTACTACATTGTCACATTACCTGAGTATTTTGGGGGTAATTCTTGTCTTTGATGAACTTGTTTGCAGCCATCAGTGCTGCTCTGCGCTCATCTGCATTTGCATTCCGCCCTGCAGTTTGGGGTGTGGTAGAGTGGTTAGACACTTAAATCTCTGGTAAAGTCTATGAATGAGTCATATATTCTCATTTAGAGCAAAGCCACACTTTTCTGACTAACAACTTGTTGCTATGGCCGATTTGAGCACTGACAATCACACAAAACAGAGTGTATCCAAAATTCACAGATGTCATGGTCTATTACCTTTCCACACAAATATCTTATTGTCCCCTCCATTGTCCAAGATGTAGCATTCACTCTGGGAAAGCATGCTTTGTTTGAATGGGACACTGTCAGACACCAAGGTTGTTGACATGGAACCAGCAGCATCTGAGATCTAGAAAAAAAACGAGATGATCAAAACATTTACATCTGAATCTTTTAAGCTGTGTGATGTTTCTCCACAGGAATTCATTCAAAAGCTGAATATTTGTGCGTATTTACCAAATAGAGAGATGCTGAGCTCTTGCTTCTCTTATCAGCTGATGCATCATCAGCAGTTCCTGGTGGGAGGTTGGGCATGGGTCCAAGCACCTATAAATAAACAACATTGTAACTTACATCCTCCCTGGCAGCCACATGAGCCAGATGAATTGTCACAGCTTAAGGCACAAATATTGACAGAGATTTTCTGAATGAATTTGTTAAAAGTGGGGGAAAAAATCCTTACTTTAAGGACAGCGTCTGGCTCAGAGCCTTCATCAATCATGTGTAATTGAGCGCGGCCTCTTCTCTCATTATCACGGATGTCAATGGCCAGCTCAGTTGTTTTCAGGCGCTCAAAGCGGTTGCTCTCACTGCCAGACCAGTGGTAGATGTCCTATGATTTGACAGAGAGGAGCGCAGGAAAAACAAATATGGTGAAACAATGCCACAAAAGTTTCCTGAACTATTTCAGTCTTTTTAGAAATTGAGAGCCTAATGTAGATCACCTTTCCCAAGTCAATGATGAAGCAGTCTCCTTTGTTGAAGCTGGACCAGGACAAGTCCACCTCTGTTCCTCTGATCTTCCGACGACCCTTGACATGCAGCAGACGCTTGACATTCATGTCGTTGGTCACCACATGCTGGAAGCCTGAAGCTACTCCACCTTTCTGTAACAGTCAAGTCAAATAATTGCCTGATATTAGATAGGATATAGCTTTATATTTATAGCACTGTACAAACATAAGTTTAATGTCAGTCTGCTCATTTAAAGCTTGGAAAGAAAGCAAATAACCATATTCCCCAAAATGTCAAACTACTCCTTTAAAGATGTTCAACTGATTCTGATTGGAGAATCAGATTGGAGAATTTCAATTTCAAATGCTTTAACACTTACTACTACTATGATGTCTGTAGTGTTTTTATGTGTTTTGGCATTGGAAAGCATGTTTCTACTTGTTTCTGCTTGTTTGCCAGTTCAAACTCTCCATGGAAACCCCTGGTGGAAAACCTGAGGGAGCAACTAACCACAGGTCCAAACATCTTAAAATAGCACTATGAGGAGTTCCCCTTCCTAAACAAACACACATTACATAAACAATGTGGAGGACATAACTTTGTTGAAATGATTTTAACACTTGCATTTATCATGCTTCACCTTGTATTTGATGCCGGACCTGAAGTAGCCCAGAAAGGTGACTGACTCATAGTTTTGAAATTCAGTAAACTGTCTCGGGGCCCCGCCCAGGAAGTCATCCAGCTGTGTCATAAAGATGGCAGCAGCCCCTCTCTCATCCTGGGAAGCTTTTTCACCTGTGGGGGGAAAAAAAAAGAATCTAAGCGAGACAGACAAATCAGTGGAATTGAAGTCTATCTTAAGCAAAAGTGTCCTTTTAGGTGTCTTCAAATAATTTAAGTCCATTACCCATCCATGAGTGAACGTTGTAGGAAGGAGCAGGGGTGGTGTAGAGCACTATGTAAGAGTCTCCAGTGAAGAAGTTTCCATGGAGTTCAGTAGGGACGGGCTTCAAATCCATTTTTTCCACACGCCACACCTGCAGGCCAGGCTTCTTTCCTGCAGTCTCAAACTCTTTGTGGTGCGCCATAGTGCTCCGGACCTGAGAGGAAACACAGCTTCATTAACATACCACTCATCAGATAAAACAAGGATAATAATCAATAACTTTATTTTAATTGTGGCACTGACTGTTTTGGACTGTTGGTCAGTAAAAACAAGCAACTTTGTGGCATCGCATTAGGCTTCATTTTTTTATAGACAACAGATGTGAATCAATACTGAAAATAACTGTTAGTTGCACACTGCATCATCACTCAAGAAAGCCTTCATTTTGCATTTGTAAAATGAATGGTGCACATAACAAAACATTCAAAAGCCCAAAGTGCAATCAAGCAGTTAAACAAATAACTAACACTAATAATGCTTCAGCAATAGTGCATTGTGTTGCTTTATTCCATTTCCATAAGCTTCTCTTTTGTCCCTACACCACAATATCCATACTGTGTTTATTGTGCAGCCTCTGTTGCTTAACCTGTAACACAGGTACTATGTGATTAATAGAAGTGTGCTCATAAAGTGGTGAATGTCACCTGATGTACCAGGGTGTGCCCTCTCCACTTTACTGTCAAAGTGCAATGCAGAGTGTTTGTGTGGTATTTTAGGGACAGGATGAGCCACTCCCCACAGGAAAAGTCTGCAGTGTTTTATAGGCTACATTATGTAATTATTATCCTGCAAAGTTCCCATCCATCACTGGCGATACAAAAAATCACACTCTAAATAAATATGTATCATGCACAAGAGAAAATCATTGCTTTCCCCAATTGTTATAATAATGAATTGATTGAGTAGTTAAATGACAGGCTATCAAGCAATCCTGGAGAAAAGTGAATAACTTTATTCATGCATTCTTACTTTGTCCTAAATACATATAATATAACCCACAAACACATATTGAATGAGTCTATTCATTGTGAAATTCATCAGCGTAAACATTATGTTTTTGCTTCCTTTGATGCAGAATCAGGCAAAGAATTGATGTCAATGAAAGTGTGGCGTGACAGGAGCCTGTTGCTGAATAATTAAGACAAACTACTTTATTATTACATTATTTCATATGTCTGTTGCCTACTTTATAAATTCTGACTGAGCTACATAGAGCTTTTCTATAGTGCTGTTCATACCCTAAAACATCCAGTACACAGATTATTAACAAATGTCCTTTACCTGGTGAGAACAGAAGACAGATGCTGGGTGTGAAGAAGCTGCTGCAATGCTGCTCTTCCAGGTTTCCGCCCAGGCAGTCTGAGCTTCGGTCTGCTATATACCCCCAGAGACACATCCTTGTTCATAACAGGAGGCGTGTCCAGCTGCATCCCGACCCAGCCCACTTCACCACTGCATGCCCTCCACACCCCTCAGCCAAGAAAATAAGATCTGCAACTTAATGCAACAATACTGGGTTAAAAATACAAACGCAGAATTTATATGCTGTTGCTCTAAAACTGAAGGAAAACATAATGATTTACCACATCTGGATTAGACTGGCGGCAGTGGACCAACACCAAATGCCAATGTTCCTTGCTTTTAATATTTCCAAATCCATCATGATCCATGTCTGAACATCATGTTCCTGCAGCAAGAATAAATGCAAAATACTTTTATGCTGTTTAATTTTGTAATGAGAGATATTTAGGCATTATTTGGAAACTTTAATCAATGCTCTCTTTCATTGTACAGCATCTGTCAGCATGTGATTAAGCCATATAGTCTGCTATCTTTTCTGTATTAAAGTAGCATGTACTAACAACTATAATGTTTATTTATATAGCACTTATAACAACCAGAGTTCACAAAGTGCTTTTACAAGGAAAGGTAAAAAGGAACAGATGACATAGCTACATGTTACATAAGTATTTATTTCATACAGATGTAAACCAACTTGCATGCAGAATGAATAAGGACAATAAAAGACACGTTCAGAAGCACTAAACACAAAGCTGCGTGTATTTGGTTATGAATTAAAGTGTTTGACAGCGTTAAGAAAAACTACAAATGTATTTAGAGCAACACAGACGCCATCCTTAATGTCATTTCCAGACACCAGAAAACAGGAACAATGGTTAAAGTTAACACTCACCATCAGGGAAACATTTAAGACAATATGTGTTAAACTATGACCAGAAGTTACCAAAGAAATGAATCATATGAGCACGGAATGGACTGTTGACTCATCCTTTTCCAACATCCGGCAGTGGACTTGTAATGGCAGAAGCAGCTGCTCTTGGATATCATTAGATCCAATTATTGTCAGCAAGGTTGAATTAATGCTTTAGAAAAGCTGCAGCCTTTGGAGAAAACTCAGTCGGAGGTCCCTAAACACACACATAAACAAATACAGGAGTAGTTTCGCAGACTGCACATTCCTTTCGCAACCTCCCATGTTACCTGAGGCCGACATTGTTCAGAAAGCATACGGCAGCGTTATAGGTAGGAGGTAAGCAGGTGATTGGTGGTTGGTTCATATATTTTGCCCTATGATATAGACTAGTATTGCCTGGTTGCATAATTACATAGTTGTTTTTTTTTTAGTATGTGCTTGAGCCTCATTGTAATTTTCTGGCATTGGGCTGTCAGCAGCTGGGATTTGTGACCATTCTGACTCCCATGTGGCAGCTTGACAGAAAGGAAAAGGCACAAATCTCTCCTCTGAGCTCCAGCGGTCGCCTCAGGTTAGGGATGGGTCCATCACTCCTACTATGAGAGCTGCATCAGCACATTCTGCTTCTTTGTGTAGTGTAGACACCGCTCACATACTGCCTGTCTAGGACATACCACAGTATCTCCACAAGACTAAACACATACACAAGTGTGCGCACACACACACACACACACACACACACACACACACACACACACACACACAGTCTAAACACAGTAGATGAATGCAAAGGCTGCCCACAGGCTACTTGTTCGAACTTGAGCAGGACTTAAACGCCCCTGCACCTATTGCATAACTGTGAATGAAGTTGCCTGCTATGATAAGCAACAGGACTGCACAATTTCGCAGACTTTTAAAGACTTAAGCAGTGCACAGCTGTATTCTGATGGAACACAGCTGTGAGGCATTGTGGCAAAGTCACGAGGTTGATAACAGGGCTTCTTCTCAGTTGAATAAAGGAAACACGCAGATACATGATTGAGTCCAAA
The DNA here is from genome assembly GCF_027409825.1 of Scomber japonicus. NCBI lineage: Eukaryota > Metazoa > Chordata > Actinopteri > Scombriformes > Scombridae > Scomber > Scomber japonicus. The sequence continues at coordinate 6,664,733 of NC_070584.1, forward strand.
TTTCCAGAAGCCAGCACTTGCTCATGCAGATCTTTTGCAGCATTTCAAGGGATTTCAAAGCTCAGTAAAAGGCATAGTCATTTGAAATGTATCAGTTTAATCAAGCATGAATCATCTAGATATGGTTTAAGTATTAGTTTGACAGTCTGGGGAAATAAGTTTATCTGCTTTCTTGCTGGAAGGTTAGATCCGAACATTGATACCATTTTCTATCTGTACAGTCTATGTGAATCTGCACTAGCAACCAGTTTGCTTAGCTTAGCATAAAGACTGAAAACCCTTATTGACATGTATATCAGCTGGTAAGTGGATTGTTTTTTCATCTCTGAGAGCCAGGTTAGCTTTTTGGTGGTATCATTCTTCTCTTCTAACTCTCAGCAAGACATATTTCGGCAATTATTTCTATTTTTTGTGCATATTTCTCAAAATGTCAAACTATTAAAACTACAAGATATTTCTACACATATTCATTTGTAAGTAAGGGTAAACATAAGAGGTAAATAACTACTAGTGCAACCACTGAACTACAAGTTAAGGTCTATTTTAAAAAGAAATCGGAGCGCCCTGATGGTCAAGTGGTTGAAGCGCATGCCATGTAGTCGCGGTGTCCCTGGTTCGAGCCCGGTCAGGGACCTGTGCTACGGGTCATTCCCCTCTCTCTCTCCCTGTGTCCTGTTGGCCTCTCTGCCAGTTACTGACCAGAATAAAGGCATAAAAAGCCCAAAAAGAAATCTTAAAAAAGCAATATTCTTGGATTATCTTAAGCCTTCCATAACACCTTGCCCTTCATTTAATGAGATGTATATGGGATTTATTGAGGATAGGAGGAAGAAAAACAATAACCTGACGGGAATACTGTAAGGCAGAGGTATTTGTAGTTCAGTAGACTATATGAGTTCACATGAGGAGTGCAGGTGAACAGGAGGTCGGGAAAGGGGCTCGCTTCGGTTTGTAGATGAGTGTGTTCGGTACATTACTGTTTTTGTTAGTGTTGAGAGGATTTTGGAGTGGACTTTTGATTAACATTCGGCATGTGGATATGGTTTATGCCATAACAGGGCAAGGAGGGTCTAATGAAAAGAAAGTAAAGGTAGGGTAGTTGGTTTCACTTGCCCAAGTTATGAGATATCTGTCCCTGAAGTTTCAGCTGCCACCCCATTACAATGGAGGTGTATGGAATTTTGTTTATCACAGTATCAGAGGCGGTATTGTGGATAACATTTAGTATGTACAGTACAGGAAATACTGCCAATGAAAACACTAGGACATACACAAGATGCAAAACTACTACTACTATGTATTTTAAATATCTAGTAATAACAAGGCTGTGATCACCACATTCATTCTTATGCTGCTTTGGTTTCAATGAAAGCTGCAAATCTGTCATAACTCTTGTCAACAATATGTTTTTCTTTCTGACCACAATAAAAATTGCACAAACAAACTATTAAATCTACTGGAGTTGTGTCACTAGTGCTTAGCTGCAGTTCACTACGCAATACAGGAACTGAATAATATGGCAACTGAAAAGGGGTGAACAAAGAATAGAACAAAAGAACTGGTTTTCTCTCTGGAGAAAGGTATTGCAATTAAAGATGAATAGCGGCCAAGTTGTGCTAGACTTAAAAGGTATGAATACATATTAAAGTACATGTTAAACCTATAAATACCAGCTACTCAAAGCTAAGTAAAAATGGGGCAAATACTGCATACAAAGCAGGAAATCACAATGACAAATCTGTGTTCAGATCAAATTTTGCTAACTTAAGCTGCAACTCAAAGGATCCTGTTCACAATCAGATTGCAAAATTACAAAAAACACATGTGCAAATCTTGAAAGACATCTAATTTTATCTGCTTTATCTGCTACAGACTACTCAGTCATACTCTGCTGCACACTAGCATTTCTCTCTCTAATGCCAAACATTATGTATTCACATTCACAAGCATTCCTTGCTACCCACAAATTACACACAAGTGTTGAGACACACACCCATGGTTAGGTGTAAAAAAAATCCTCCAAACCGTCATGTGCTCTAGATGACGATGGTGCTTATCTAAACGTGGGAAAAAAGCACACTGTACTACAAAGTATAAAATGCACAAAAATATATTCAGATAATGACCAACACTACTGAATGGAAAGATTTTGTTTTTAAAGCGCTGATCCTAGCTGTAGTAAATGTAGGAGGATACTGTTTTATATACTTTCAAAATAAGCAGAGAAAGTAAGCAGAGAGGTCAAATGTCTTCATCAAAAGTTTATAGAAGTTTTCATTGATTTTTGATTGACATGAAAGGCTCAGGCTAACACATTTCTGCAAAAATTTCAACTCAAGACAATGTACCTACAAGGTGGAATCCTCAAAAGAATGAAGGATCCCTGACATAATAACTCTACTATACTGTTTTCCTGGGTTTTTTGGGAGTTTTTATAAACTGGGAATGACAGTCTCATGGAGATTACAAAATCTTTTTTTCGTGAGTGTACTGGCCAAGACAAGCAGCAGCACAATAAACAAGGTTGCAGACATAAAACAAACATACAACAATTTAGAATAAAAAACAAGGAGCAAATTACAAAATCATAAAACATAAAAAAAAATCATCAACATTTGTTATGAGTCATTAACATAAGGAAGCACGCAAGGGTAATAAGAATAAATAAAAACATCTACAGCCAGATGTGCTTGCCTCCAAGTCTTTCAGTGAGACCAGATCCTGAAGATTCAGGTAATTTTGGCACTCATTCCAAGCAGAGGAAGCCTGGGAGCAAAGACAATAACTTCCCATACTTTTTTAAAGGATGTAGATCCTTAGGTAACTAAGAACAGCCTTATCAGTAAAAATATGCAGATGGTAAAGTCTACAAGTTGGTCTACAACCTGAGCATGCAGAGCAATGGTGAGTATGCTTTAAAATGTACAATAAATCTCAGTGCTCCATGGTAGACAGTATCCTGCATGTGTAGGCACTGCAAAGATGCATGCACGTATACAGCATCACAATAGTCCAGCACAGACATAAAGGAGCAACATGTCTCCTATTGGACTTGGAAAAATAGACTTCTTTCTCAAATAAAAACTGAATTTCAACTTCAACCAGCTTTTTCAATGGTTGCTGAATGTGAGACTTAAATGAGATTCCTAGGTACTTGTACAGCGATAAAGACTCAATCTCAAAGACTTGTGAAGTCATAATAGTTTGAAGGTTCAGTGGCACATCATGCAAAATTAAATGAATGCCTCAGTGTAGACAGGTTGCTCAGCTTTGGATAAAATAAAACGAAATACTCCTGAGATGGTCAGACTGGAGGACTACAGTAAAACAGTGCACACATATGGCATCAGTTATCTGAAGAACAGCACCATTGTGTGGCCTTTAAGTGTTAGTAAATCCACTACTGGAGACTCTTTCCTCTGTATTATGACTAAAACTTACTTAAAATATCTCAAACTACTTGGTAATATGTTCATTATATCATATCTATATCAGCTGCCCCATTTGGTTTTCCGATAGTATACTTTATCTTATCTGTTTTATTCAAATATATTAGCAGGAAGAAATGAGTGTTTATCGGTGATGGTAGAAAGGAACGCAGTAATCAAGTAGGAATTGCCAAACTGACAGTGGAGGGACGAGACACCACAGAAACTTTTGTAAAAAGTGTGGGCGGTATGTGGTGTAATTATGAGAATAATTGCAAAATCATCAACCATTGTTTTACATACAACTATCGAACCGATTATGTTCTTGTCTGTTTGTTACCTGTGCATGCAGTCTGATTTCCCCATAAAAATAAATAACTTAATGAACTCCTTCAGAAAAGAACAAATCCTTCTCAAAATCCCAACAATCAATCTATAATGTGATGTTTCAACAGCCAGCCAAGCTGATGACAGAGATGATCCACCCTCAGTTGAATGCAACTCTATGAATAAGTGTGAGATGACAGGAGGTTATGTTAATTATTAACTGGAGGCTTTAATAGATTATTTTGTGAACTGCAAACGTAATTGATATTCTCTCTGTATACTGGAGCTGAGAATGGGAATCAGTCCATCTAATAATTGCTTTGCTTTTTGAGGTTTATGCCTCAGTAGCTGCCTTAATCTTAATGCGGTTTCATTTTGCTGATTCAAACAAAGCAGTAAAGTATAGCTGTCAGGCAAGCACTGATAAATAAATTAGGCATGCCACAATCAGATCATTGGGAATAGATGTCAGTTTGTCAGTGTTTGTGTACATGTCACTGAAAAGGAAGCCTATGAGGTTTGTACTTGTATCTGTAATGGAGCTGTCAGGTATCACACTGATTACAGTTTTCTAGACATGAGACCAGACCAATCATGATGGTCAGGCCAAATAGCAGATTCCAAGACTTTAAATATGGCAGTTGTGAATTACTGTAAATTCTACCTTGCTGCAATCATACATATCATCCCTAAGTGTGCTAACAGAATCACTTGGTTATAAATGAAATATGCTAGCCCTCAAGCTACAATTTTAATTAAAACATACTGCAGTTTTTAAACCCTTGGACATTGTTTCTATCATTAAGCAGACATGGTGCCCTCCATCATAATCCCTAGTGTAATCATAAAGTCCCACAAACTTACTATTCAGAAAAAAGCTCACAGGAAGTGGAACAAAAGGGCACATTTCAATAATGCAGCTAGAGACTGTGAACTACTTGACTCAAGATGACTATGTGGACTAGAAAAAAATGATGTGCATAGAAAACTCAATCGCCCTGTTCTAGTTTTAGATTCAGAACACCACTGGGAGCCAGATGTGCCGAGCTAACCTCCGACCATCTGCAGTGTGAAGAGCCAACCTCAGACCATCTGCAGTGTGAAGGGCTCTGACTACATTTGCTCCAGAATTCATACACTGATGTGGTGAGAGCAAGTTGTGTGCTGCAACCTGTTTTCTAATTTGGTTGCATGTAAGTCTTTACTTTAACATTTATATTGTGCTATTCAGAAGGAGTGGTGACTGCTGCTCTCCATCTGTTATCTACAGGTGTATCTCACATGTGTTTGTTGAAAGTGAAAGGGCATCTTTACCTTAAAAAAACAACCGAAATTCTCTCAAAAGCAGGCATTTTGTGGTCCTCAACAGCACATGGAATTTGCTCCATTGTCATGGAATTTTAGCCAACACTGATCAGCATAATCCATGTCCATTAAATCTGCAATATCGTATTTCGGCCACATGGGGGCAGCAGAAACAAGCTGTGAATACAACCTGAAATACTATATATGAAAATTGCCTATTTACAAATCCTGCAGACACAGAGGAAAATGTGCATTCATTTGAAGTTGTGTTTATGGTTATTCCAATGTATGAAAGTCTGATATTCACTTAGCTCTGTTTTGGCACACACACAGCATGTAATGTAAAGCACAGGCGTGTGTCTGTGTCAGTACTCCAATGGTGTCATCACTCCATGTACAGAAAAAGAAATACCAGGCTGTTGTTGCTGAGGGCCTTCTAAAAACCGATACAGTATGAGAGCAGTGTCTGTTCTAATAACTATCAATGACAGTCAACTATTTAAAGGGTGTCTGACACACAGCCTTAGGTGGACTAATGAGGGCCAGATGAGACTGTATGGATGTCATAAGTTGTGGATGTAGATGGACATCTGCAGACCAAGCTCGTTCACTGCAGATCCGAGGTTACAGTCCTGCATAGAAGTAGGTGCTCTATGAGAGGGTTGCAGTCCAAACCATCAATAGCCATGTCTGTGGTTGCAGCCCTTGAAGGTGTCATAGTGTGTGAACCGTTTGATCCAAGAGGTCTGACGGGTGCAGGGGTGTGTTATTAACAGAATAGACGGAGGAGGTGGGGGAGCTATAACTGGCTAACTGCCTAGCACTGACCACTGAGTCTGTGTTGAAATATAGCTTTAGCCTTTCTCAGTGTGTAGCTGTCAAGAGCACAGTGCTGCCCAGTGACAAGCCTCTAGCATCTCAGAGTGAAGGCTGGAGAACTGCGGTGACTAAAATATCTGAGGAGGGCTGACAGGCAAGAGAAGGTTTGAAAGAGAGACACTAAAATCAGAGTGAGAAGCAAGACTGGTGGGAAATCACTCTGACTGATAGACAAGAGAGTATGACTGAACAGCTTGTCAGTTTGTGTCTGTTTAAATGACCAAGAGAGGACAAGAATGTTTGTGTGTGCATCCATCCATCCATTCATTCATCCAAACCCCTGGGCCTCAGTCAGTCAGTCACAGACAGTCCAGTTCCACATATAATCTATCTCAAGCAAACAAAAATCTTTAAAAAAATACAATTCAATACAATTCCATTGCTACTACTAAATATAGCTCATTGGATCATTATTGCTAAAGGAATCATTTAAACAATATTTGTTTGCCCTCATGAGTCATTCTGAGTAACAAAAGGTTGAAATAATACGTATTTTTTTTTATATTAAAATATAATAACTGTGTTTTGTTGACTCAGAGAAACAGAGTGAAAGAGTTTTTAAAAGCTTTTGTAAAAAAGTTGGAGTTGTACCTGTGACACATTAAATATGTGGTGTTCAAAATAAAATGTCATTTTATCTGCGTAGTTATATTTCTGTTATTCTACGCATGGATAATTTAGTTATTAACTTCGTGAAATACTGAATGACATTTACCAGAGTACATTCATATGAATCACAATAAAAATGAAATTACTGGTTTATTCTTGAAATGAACTAATATAAGGGCATCTGTGACACTCTAATAAACATAAAAAAGCCTTTTAGGGAATTGTAATTTCTGTTTCATTATTTATTATACATTTTCAAAGAGGGTGACCTTCATATCCAGATTGCCATTCTGTGCGAATAGATGTGCGACGAACGTGTCGAATATGAGGCAGCCGTCATTCATGATGGCCGAGGCGATGTTCTCGTGGATGGAGCAGGGCCTGGCCTCCCAGGTTAGGCGGTGCTGGGGCTTGTTCAGCTCTAGCCGGTAACCAAAGTTCTCTGCTTGCTTTTCAGTCCCGATGAGCTGCACGATGGCAAAGAACTGGTGGCTGCCGCCGTACTTCCTCCGTTTCTGCAACACCAGCATGAAGTGGAAGCCGAAGCATGACTGCATCATTAGCCAGAATATCTCGCCTGGCATGTTAATGTCTATAGTCAGTATTACGACATCCTCCCCCTACAGAAAGACAGACAGGCATTTCTTAAAGCTTCAACTGTTTTTAACATTATAACATGGCCAAAAACACATGCTTACTTATGCATTTTATTCAGAATGATTCATTTTAATCAAGTTACTTTTGGGAGTGAGTTTATTTACTTCAAATACTTTCTTGTAACCTCATTTATCATTAAGCATCCACACATACTGTGTATCAACTGTTTGTAAATATGGTGATGTTGATGAAGTGGGTGTGCATGAAACTAATGGAAAATACCAACTGTTATGAGGTATACAGGGTTATATATTTAGGATAGTGAGTATGCAGGAGGCAACAGTTGCATTGTATAGGGAACAGGATATTCAGTCGCTATTTACCACTCAAAACAAACATTTACAAAATAAGCAGTGTTGCAACTCATTTGTGGTACATGGAGAAACAGGAAGAGGGGCCACAGTAGAAGCCTAACCTGCAGCGTGGGGATGGACTTGTGCTTTTGCACCAGGTGAGGCATGACACCTTCCAGACTGCCCTGCCACCTGCAGGAGGTGGCGGGGTAGGGGCAGGAGAATGGACGGAAATCACACAGCTCTTCATGCTCTCTCTTGTCGGTTTGAGGCAGGGTGACTTTGCAGCCACATGAGGCATACTTGCAGGGGAAGAGTGTAGAGATGGTCAACTTCTCTGCACCTGCCTGTTAGAAAGGACAGGTCAGTCATTCTCTTCACATAACATTGGTTAAAAATAGGAATTTTCCATTAACATAATATAAAGAGTACTTCAATAAGCATGTAGAGCAGAACATGTTTGTTTCACAATGTGTTTTTTATTGTATTTATTAGGTGAGTTTCCATATTTGCTTGATTCTTTTGTACATGTGCACATCATAAGTTCTGAGACCTTCTGTACTTTTGTTTCATTTGACAAAGTAGAAAAATGCACTTAATTTCATTTTAGGTTGGCATTGTATATCATGTTGTGTATGTATGTATAAGGTGTTTATTAAAAAAACTGAAGAAAATGGAAATGAGCAGGCCAGACATTAAAGAGAAAGGCCAATACAAATGCTATATGTGCATCCTTACACATTTTACAACATGCAGTGTGTTTAAAGTATCAATCACTCACCTCTGTTGATGAACTCATTTTGCTGCTGCTGTCACTCTTTTTTTCTACCATAGATTCCTCCATCTGTGAATAACAGTGTTGATTGACAAATAAAGACAGTAATACTACAACTGAAATCACCTACGTGCTACATACCCAATATGATATATAATACAATATACTATCGTTTAACCTTTGTGTGAACAAACAGTAGTATGTATCTTTTCTGAGACACTGAGCTGTAATGATCACATCACTTCCTGAGAGCCTCCTCGCCTGTAAACCATCAACTGCAAGTGACAAACAGCTAAATGAGACTTATTTTATCTTACCGTTTATGTGTGAATGAAGTTTTTTTAACCTCTTGTTTCATGTAGGTCTGAGTCTGAGATGTTTGACAGATGCAACAGTGGTTTCCAGGGTAACCAAAGATTAATTCAATTCAAAAACTATTTAAAAAATAAACATACAAATATCATGAAGTATTCCATGTGCTAAAACAAAAGTTCAAAGTGTGTGTGTGTGTGTGTGTGTGTGTGTGTGTGTGTTTGTGTGTGTGTGTGTGTGTGTGTGTGTTTGTGTACGTGTGTGTGTGTCTGTCTGTGTGTGTGTATGTATGTTGGGAGGATAGGGGTGAGGGGCAGGGGCAGGAGATGGGGGGTGGACTAGTTCCTGTATTGGCAGAGGGGTGAGAGTTAGTTGGTTGAGGTCAAGTTTTCATGGGGGTAATGTGCAGAGGGGGAAGGGAGGGGAGAGTGCAGCTTCTTTGCAGCCTGGTGGATGAAGCTGAGATGTGGGCCCACAGGCTCCTCCCAGATCTCCTCCCAGATGACAAGAGACTGAAGAAGCTGTGTGAGGGGTGGGTGGGGTCACGTGCAATGCTGAGTGCTTTTCAGGCCAAGCGCATGTTGTAGATGTCGAGTAGAGAGGGGAGTGAGGTATCAATGACCTTCCCCGCTGCATTCACTATGAGCTGCAGGGCTCTCTTGTTGGAGGAGGTGCAGCTTTCAAACCACACAGTGATGCAGCTGGTCAGGATGCCACGGTAGAAGCAGCACATGCTCTGGCTCTCCTCAGTTTGTGGAGGAAATAGGTGCTGCTGAGCTTTCTTGGCCATTGATATGGTGTTGGTTCATGGACAGAGGAAGGTGCTAGGTGTGTGCACTCTCGAAGTCGACAATCATCTCCTTTGTCTTCTCAACATTTAGGGAGAGATTATTGGCCACACCACGTGGTCATTTGGCTCACCTCCTTCCTGTAGCTTGTCTTATCATTGTTAGTGATGAAACCCAACACAGTTGTATCATCAGCAAACTTTAAATAGAGGTTGGAGCTGTGCTTTGGAGTGCAATCATGAGTCAGCAGGGTGAAGAGCAGGGGGCTGGGTACACATCCTTGGGGATCTGATAAACTCATTTGAAATAACCAAAAAAAGAACTGTCGATTAAAGGACTATAAATAGGATATGAATTTATTAGACAATGGGCTGTCATACTAGCAACATGTTTAGACCTACAAACTGCAGAATGTGTAAAAAATCCAGATGCAACCAGTTGGCCAATGAGAGCTTAGGCATTCCTCTGTTGTCTGAGGACCTATTAAAAATTGACCTCATCATATTCACATTCACCTCACTCTTCACTAAGGCAACTGTTTCAATGCAAATCAAGCACAATGGTCTACAATTTTGCATGGGCAAAATTAACACATATTCCTCAGTCCAGTCATCCTTAAATATATGGCAACTTCTGAACAAGCCATTTTACTTTAGTGCAGGAAGTGTTTGGCAGAATAACAACAGCTAAGGTGATGTGTCAGGTTACATTTTGTTCCTGGTCCAGATTAAATTGTTATTCGTTCAGATCTGGACCAGAGTCCACCTAATGAATATGTATGGTCTAGTGTGTGTGTCAGGACTATTCATGACAGTCTGTTTATTGTTGATGTTATCTATGAACTACTATACTGATGCAACTGTATCCTAAAACAGAAAAACATAGTGAAATACAGAAGCTAAAATTTAATTGCTGTTCCTTAAGTGTGTAGCACCACTGGTTTGGTGTCACCATGTGACTGCTTTGGCCTTTTTAACCTGTGCTGTCCAAAATGAAAAGTCATGAGTCGCTCAATCACCACAGTCAGGTTGGAATTAGAGAAGCCCTGATTTATACTGATGATCCTTACCCAAGTGTTCAATACAATCTGTCTACGCTATCTGCCAGTTAATTGGGGGCAGTTGTCTAACTGGGGACAAAATTAGTCCCTAATTGAGAAGAGGCTAATTTTTGGGTTAAGGTTAGGTAAATTGTAGTGATGGTTAGGGTTAGGGCAAGTCTCCAGTAAAAAGAATGTAAATCTACATAATCTCTCTAAAAGTGACCATGATCTGATATATGTACATGTGTGTGTGTTTGTGTGTGTGTACATTGTATGATTACTTACCAACAGCCAGGAGTTGCTGTTTTTGTTATAAGAGGTGGACACACGCAGATGGCAGATAGCAGAAACACACCAGCAGGCTAGTGAGCATTAGCTTCAACTGGTGTTGTTGCTGGTTGGATGCTGGAAGAGGAGTCCTGCCAGTTATCAAGCTCTGACCTAGAGGTAAATACACAGCAAAGACCAAAACTTAACATTTCAGTTGTAACTTCACCAAAGGAGCAATTTTTAAATTAAATAATACAGTGAATGTGCAGCCATTCTACAAGAACATTATGTCTATTATATATCCCTCTTTCTACTTTAAGGTTATTTAAGTATTTTTTCCTGTAATTTGAGGAAATGAGTGAAGACTACTTGCTCCTTCATCTTTAAGCATTTCGTCTGCAATAAATCACTATTAAAAATTAACACCTGTTCACTAAATGACCTAGCAACAATTAATGTAATTTAAGCCACAATTAGACTTATCCCGTTATTATTTTTGCCCAACAATCAACAATTAATCAACAATACAGAATGATCCAACACGATGTCAGACATAATTAAGCACAAGCAGAGAGGAGAAAGCTAAAGCCACAAAGTATAATGTTTGAAAGACGTAGGAAGGAAGGAAGGGCCAGATATAAGAAGGCATGATACACACACACACACACACACACACACACACACACACACACACACACACACACACACACACACACACACACACACACACACACACACACGCCTCCATACATACTGATCATTCTGTTGAGAGAGACTCCTGACTCCTTTCTCGTTTGGACCCAGCATAGATCCATAAAATGACAGAGGGGAGTAGAGCGGTGACAGATATGAACTGACACAGAGGAAGAGAGAGAATATTAATCAAATACATTTTCAAAGCATGACACACATTCATTACTGGAACCAGGTGAATGGGAGAGTGATAAATGAATATTACCTGTGAAAATGATGAATGTGATCTGCTCCTTAAAAAATGTACTGACTCAGAGGAAGACAGCAGCAAGTGTACAGGGTGAAAGGTGTAATGATTATTCACATTGATTAGATGCTGCTTAATCACAAAAGGAGGATTTCAGGAAAACAATTGACTGTGATGGAGCTTGATATAATCAGGCCTTAATCTGTAAATCGATCAGGTACAGCAGAGTTAAATGTCTCGTTCTAAATAAAAGGTCTTTTAAGGATTTATTTAACACAAGACTGTAGCTTTGTGTATTTCTAAGCAGCTGGCAATCCTCTTTCTGTCTCACAGAAGAAGCACAAAATTGTCTCCTCAAAAGGAGCAAGAGAGTGCTCCATCAAAGATAGATTTAAGTTAGGTAGAGGATTATGTAGATTAAAGTCAGTTTATTTAAGTCATTTTACAAAGTATTAAAACTTCTAACTGTGATCTCCTCCTGCCTTTTAGGACACCACCTGTAAAACTGACTGCTGGCGTGGGCTTTGAGCTCCCACCAAAAGACCCTGCCATAACTGACCGTGAGTGCACCGTTGTATTTGGTGACAGGGCAGATAACAATACGATATGGCTGTTTTAGTGACTTGTACAGCATCACACTGAGAGCGGAGGTTGCACACAAGCACATGGACACTCTGTTCTGGATCAGGGAGAGAGAGAGAACAGAAGGAGATAAGAAAGGAGGACGATAAGAGAGAAAATGTGAGAGACTTGCTACAACAAAAGGCAGAGAGATGGGAAAGAGTGTGCTTTGTGAGTGAGTACAGTCCAAGCATGAACTGCATGTGTGCACAAGTGTGTGTGAAAGGGGGTTACATACATGCTGTTTCCTCAGGAGTTGTAGTGGGGCGACACACTTGTAGAGTCATACACCTGCTTCCATGGAGACTGTACAGGGCATCCCTCTGAGCACAGCTGATCACTGAAACACATGAGTCAAGCAAACAGCTGATGATGTGTGTGCGTGACCGGATTTGCCAGTTGACTTAATGTTGAACAATTGGCATGTGTAATTTTATTTAGACTAAGTACACAAAAAATGTAATATGTAAAAATGCAGAATCTAAGCTGAATTGAAGTATAGGCAATGAATAATTAATGAAGAATTGATTGATAATTGATCATGAATAATAGCTTTGTTTTACAGGTCTCTTAAGTTTATACTAAATTCCTGAAAATGTTCTATGTATATTTGCAGATATTTACCAATTCATTGTTCAGAAAGGGTGGAACGATTTGGTAAGGACCCACTCATTATTGGTTCATGTGTAGTTGTCAAATCTGACAGGAAATGTTCTGTTCAGTGTGTAGTTGTGTGTGTCAAATGATATATCAGTATATTCTGGGGTGTTTTAGCAGGTTTTTTCAAGAGTTGGTGATGTCAGAGTGGGAAAGAGTTCATCAGAGGAGATTGATGCTTCCTATTCTACATCAGTCTCTTCAACCTGCGCGATATAAAGAAAACAACTCTGAGACACAGCCTGCTCTTCTCTAAGCTCACATTTAAAAAGGCAGAACGTGTTACAAGAACAGGGCTGATAAAACTACTTTTAAATGCATTCAAATGAAATGTTTAAAACAATAAATGTGATCAAGCCAGCCAGCTATAGACAGTACGTTATATTTAACGTGTCCAAGTGTATTGTCTCTGTTTATTATGAAATCCACTCCACATATCACACAACTCATGAGTCTCAGTAAGATGAAGCAGGGGCCTGCAAGAGGCAGCGTGAGGCTCTGCATGGTTCCTGTCTAAAACACATAGAAAGGCTTATTCCTCCACTCCCACAACTGGAGCCCAAATATTAATACAGCACCACTTTTATATTTTCATACACTTCTCTTACTTTTAAAAGACTGCCATTAATGATTTATTTAGATTCTACAGGCTGGGGGAAAAAATTCCAATCCCAAAACTGTGACTGGTTTTGTGACTTTTCTGTGACTCCTGATCTGTTAAAGTTTTCTCCCCCACCACAAGAGCTTCTCAGAAAAGTTGTGAATCAAGGAACACTTCCTCAGCTTTAACATTATATTTCTGGCTCCCTGAGTGTCCAGCAGGGAGTTCTTTATACTCATAAGGCTAAATAGTAGCTAGACTAGCTAACATTTCACATCACTCTTCTCATCACCTTCACTCTTAGAAACTTTGTTCACTTTACTATAAGACTGACACATGTCTTAGGGTTTCCTCTTCTTACTTTTAAGCATCTTGCTCTACCAACATCTCACTTCCCTCTGCTAGAAAACACTCTGCCTCCTTTGTATCAGTTCATGTGACCACTGTGTCTCAGCTAATACTGTGACTGCTCAGTAAGCTCCGCAACAGTAGCTCAACCAGCAGTCTCAAACTGGGCTTCAGTTTGTAATCTTCAGATTTTGGCTGTGTGCTCCATGTACCTTGCTCAACTTAAGTAGAGGATCCAGAAAACAGGGCAACTGACAGTCAGTTTACCTCCAGGCTCCCTGACGCAGTTTTGGGGAGTAACGGATTACATGGCGTTACGTAGGCTATTTAAAATACAAAATACGAGTAACTGTATTCCGTTATAGTTACAGTTTAAATTGGTGTATTCAGAATACAGTTACTTTCTTAGGACAGATTACTGATTACTTTACTGCACCAGGCAGGTTGCACTGTGCGGATGCAGGTGGCATTATGCGCGCGCAAATACGCTGCAATCAATGCGCGAAAGCACTTTCCACATAACACCAAATGACAATGCCGGAGAACGACATGAACGACCAAGAAGAAGAGGACAAAATGCCTTTTGGCATGGACATACAGAGACCATTTTACCTACACACCTAGTAAAGAAGGTCGCAACATCAAAGTGCAGTGCAAGCTCTGCTTACCATCAAGGAAGCTGCTAGCATGGAGAGACTCCACGTCTAATTTGAAGAAGCACCTTGAGTTACGTTGGCTAATTAGCATTAGCTAGCCAGTCGGTGATTTGAATTATAACCATTGGGTGGGGAGTAGGGAGTGGGGACTGACAAAACAACGGAGAAATTAACCCGGCAACTAGCCTACTAACCTCTTAAACCGGACAGCTCCCACCTGCGGGGGCAACCGCACCCCCCATAAATTAAAAACGTCTCAGGGCAGTGAAACAAGCACGAATATAGTCATATGACCGCAACTCGCGGAATAAACCGTTGAAGAAAAATCCAAACAAACTTCCCATTGTACATTTACAACTACAAATTATGTCTCGGTGTTTTTATGGTTAAAAGTTGTGTCTGGTCGCTTAATATTCCTAGTAACAGCTACTCCAATGTCTCTGGATCATTCTGAGTCGATTCAAGCCAGTTTCCATTTATTTACATGGCATGGGGGATCATGAATAATCATTACAGATGACATTTTACGACATGTAATCAGTCATCTGTAGGGGGATACATTTTAAAAGTAACAGTCCCAACACTGATAATAGGCTATCATGAGTTTATCCATGCCCCCCACCCTCGGAAACTGCCCTGTCTATGTGGAGAGAGAAGTTAATTTTCCGTAACAGCCGCAAAATAATGTTAAATAGTCTATTGTCATACTTTATGACAAACACGCTCAGTAGTAAGCTAAATGTTTCTGTGTGGTTAAATCTGTAAAACATGTAAATAGATAGGCTAAACAAGAGAGAGAGAGAGATGGGGACACTTTCTATTATACTGAGAAATAGGCTTTAAAGATTGAGAGTTGTTGTTTTCAAATAATAATATAAAGTCAAAGTATTATATATAATATTATGGGCTATTGTGAGTTTATCCATGTCCCCCACCCTGGGAAATTATGTCTATGTGGAGAAAGGGAACTTTGCCGTAATAGCCGCATACATCTGTCAGTATAATATTTTCCTACAATGCTTTGGGAATATAGGTTTATAACGTTTATTTTGATAGTACTTTGTTTGATTTTAATTTGAAGGGGCAAAAACTACGTCATTTTGCAATTTTTTGACAAATGAGGTCATAACCCTGATGGAGCGTTAGGATTCCATTGACTCTATGTTGCGTCACATCTGCACAGTTTTAACAGTTATAACTTGACCAGTCTGAGACAGTTTTAACAGTTATCACTTGACCAGTCTGAGACACACCACGTAACTTGACTGCTCCACTAAATAGGATTTACTACTTTTTTCTGCAACGGAATATAGTTTTTTCTACCCAGGGAATATAATTTTTTTCACCAAGGGAATATAGTTTTTTTCTGCAACGGAATATATTTTTTCTGCAATGGAATATATATTTTTTTCCTGTAATGGAATATATTTTTTTCTGCAATGGAATAGGTTTTTCTTCTGCAACGGAATATAGTTTTTTTTTTTCCTGTAACGGAATATATATTTTTCTGCAACGGGAATTTTTTTTCCTGTAACGGAATATGGTTTTCTTCTGCAAAGGAATATAGTTTTTTTTCTGTAACGGAATATCCATCGCAGCTGTTTTGCATCTGGACATCCATCAACAGCAACTGCCACTGCTCAAAGTGCTTTCAGCGTGGAAGAGATGAGATTTGCACCCTGCTGTTCTGGAGTATGTAAGATTTGCATCCTACTAGAGGATCATGGCTTTTTCCTTTGACTTTCAAAACCTGCTAGATTCACTGACACATTGTACACTTTGAAACTAACTTTAAAGGGGGGGAAAGTAATTTAACAATATTCTTAATAGCCCACTGATGAGTGAAATGTGTGTAAAAGTAACAGTCCCAACACTGATAATAGGCTATCATGAGTTTATCCATGCCCCCCACCCTCGGAAACTGCCCTGTCTATGTGGAGAGAGAAGTTAATTTTCCGTAATAGCCGCAAAATAATGTTAAATAGTCTATTGTCATACTTTATGACAAACACGCTCAGTAGTAGGCTAAATGTTTCTGTGTGGTTAAATCTGTAAAACATGTAAATAGATAGGCTAAACAAGAGAGAGAGAGAGAGAGAGAGAGAGAGAGAGAGAGAGAGAGAGAGAGAGAGAGAGAGAGATGGGGACACTTTCTATTATACTGAGAAATAGGCTTTAAAGATTGAGAGTTGTTGTTTTCAAATAATAATATAAAGTCAAAGTATTATATATAATATTATGGGCTATTGTGAGTTTATCCATGTCCCCCACCCTGGGAAATTCTGTCTATGTGGAGAAAGGGAACTTTGCCGTAATAGCCGCATGCATCTGTCAGTATAATATGTTCCTACAATGCTTTGGGAATATAGGTTTCCGGCATGTAGCCAATAACGTTTATTTTGATAGTACTTTGTTTGATTTTAATTTGAAGGGGCGAAAACTACGTCATTTTGCAATTTTTTGACAAATGAGGTCATAACCCTGATGGAGCGTTAGGATTCCATTGACTCTATGTTGCGTCACATCTGCACAGTTTTAACAGTTATAACTTGGCCAGTCTGAGACAGTTTTAACAGTTATCACTTGACCAGTCTGAGACACACCACGCAACTTGACTGCTCCACTAAATAGGATTTACTACTTTTTTCTGCAACGGAATATAGTTTTTTTCTACCCAGGGAATATAATTTTTTTCACCAAGGGAATATAGTTTTTTTCTGCAACGGAATATCGTTTTTTTCCTGTAACGGAATATATTTTTTCTGCAATGGAATATATATTTTTTTCCTGTAATGGAATATATTTTTCTTCTGCAACGGAATATAGTTTTTTTTTTTTCCTGTAACGGAATATATATTTTTCTGCAATGGAATATTTTTTTTCCTGCAACGGAATATGTTTTTTTTTTCCAACGGAATATTTTTTTTTTTCTGTAAAGGAATATAATTCTTTTTTCTGTAGCGGAATATCCATCGCAGCTGTTTTGCATCTGGACATCCATCAACAGCAACTGCCACTGCTCAAAGTGCTTTCAGCGTGGAAGAGATGAGATTTGCACCCTGCTGTTCTGGAATATAGGAATATAGTTTTTTTCTGCAACGGAAAATAGTTTTTTTCACCAAGGGAATATATTTGTTTCTGAAACGGAATATATTTTTTTTTTCCTGTAATGGAATATATTTTTTCTGCAACGGAATATATATTTTTTTCCTGAAATGGAATATATTTTTTTCTGCAATGGAATACGTTTTTTTTCTGCAACGGAATATATATATTTTTTCCTGTAACGGAATATATTTTTTTCTGCAATGGAATATGTTTTTTTTCCCCAACAGAATATATATTTTTTTCTCCAACAGAATATATATTTTTTTCCTGTAACGGAATATATTTTTTTCTGCAATGGAATATATTTTTTTTCTCCAAAGGAATATATTTTTTTTTTCTGCAATGGAAAATATATATTTTTCTGCAACGGAATTTTTTTTTTTTTTCCTATAACGGAATATGGTTTTCTTCTCCAACGGAATAAGTTTTTTTCTGCAAAGGAATATAATTTTTTTTCTGTAACGGAATATCCATCGCAGCTGTTTTCCATCTGGACATCCATCAACAGCAACTGCCACTGCTCAAAGTGCTTTCAGCGTGGAAGAGATGAGATTTGCACCCTGCTGTTCTGGAGTATGTAAGATTTGCATCCTACTAGAGGATCATGGCTTTTTCCTTTGACTTTCAAAACCTGCTAGATTCACTGACACATTGTACACTTTGAAACTAACTTTAAAGGGGGGGAAAGTATTTTAACAATATTGTTAATAGCCCACTGATGAGTGAAATGTTCAGCTAATAATAATTCATTTAGTCACACATTTAATTGTACACTTTGAAACTTACTCTGAAGAAAAAAAGATGATTTATCACTAATTAAACAGGCTGACAGACTTATAACAAACACACACAATATTTGAGTGGAGAGTGTCTTGTTAAATAGCATTCATATGTTCAGTACATTCATCTGCCTTAACATGACATGAGTTATTGTTTTGGTATTTGATCTGACTGCACAATCCTCATGTTCAGGCCAGGCTGTAACATTCATGACACATGTCTGCACTAACTCTTTGTAGTGGTGGAAGGAGTACTAAGATCATTTACTTAAATTAAGGGAGCAGCTTGACTGAAGGGGCTGAATTTTGTATTGCACCTTTAAATAATAGTGCATCACTAAATGCTAATGTTAATGTACAGCTACAGCTCATTTTTTACACTTGTTGGTAGTCTCACTGATTGTAAGGTATATTGCACAAACCTGTATGTTTAGTGTGAAAGCTCTTAATCTGAAAAGTATAAATATAGATGTCAGTATAGTGGAAGTATAGAACAGTATGGAAGTACAACATTTGCTTGTAAAGTATATGTAGTTGAGTAAATGTACTTAGTTACCTTCCACCACATATGATCATATGAGTCACAGACAAGTGTGACTCCTTCAGGTAAGTGAAGGGATGTGTAGGTCACATGTCATGTCAAAGGGTGAAAATATTTGTTCAAATCAACTGTGGACAAGTGCGCGGCTTCTTCAGGTAAGTGATTTACAGGTCGGAAAGTCGTTTCTTTCTGCGTGGCGTGAAAGTATTTCTGGAATTAATGTGAAACTCAAATCAAATGATGTTTTCATTTCAATTTTTCACTCGTACTTTAAGATTTTGGTTAAGATTCCTTTTCATGGTGTTGTTGTTTTTATCAACTTCATTTATTTCTTTTTTTCAATGTTTCAATCATTGTACTTTAAGGTTTTGGTTAAGTTTCTTTTTCAATTTAAGTGGTTTTAATGTATTGAATTGTTTTGGTGAAGTATCCTTTTGATGGTATCTTGTTTTTATTTAATCAATCTCTTTCTTTCAAATGATGTTTTCATTTAAATGTTTCACTTATTATACTTTAAGGTTGAGGTTAAGTTTCCTTTTCATGGTACTGTTGTTTTAATTTACTTAATGTACTTAAGTTTCCTTTTCATATTAAGTTATTGTTATAATTAACTTCATTATTTTGGTTAGGTTTCCTTTTGATGTTAAGTTATTGTTTTAATTTATTTATTATGTCAGTTATACGTTTCCATTTCATGGTACTTTAGTTTTTATTAAATACATTTATTTATTTTAAAACATGTTTTTGTTTAAAATGTTATCTCATTGTACTGAGAACTTTCAGAACTTTGATGAAGTTTTCTTTTCATTTGAAGTAATTGTTATTTTTCCTTTTCATTTACTTTTTGATATGAATTTACTTCATTTTATTGGTTAAATTTCCTTTTCATATTACCTTTTGTATGTATTTATTTTTTGGTTGCGTTTCCTTTTCAAATTACTTTTTTTGTATTTATTTAATTAAGTATTATATTCAGTTTTAAGGTTGTTGTTTTTATTCAATTTTTTATTCACAAACTTTCCTTTTCATGTTAGGTTATGTTTTTTATTTATTTCATGTTTTTAGGTCAAGTTTCTTTTTCATATTACCTTTTATGTATTTACCTCAGTTTTTGGTTAAACTTCCTTTTCATAAGCTTATAATTTGTATTCATTTTTTTGGGTTAAGTTTCCTTTTCATAATACTTTTTTATATGTATGCACCTCACTTTTTAAGTGAAATGTACTATTCATTCAATGTTATTCTATTTACAGCACTTCTTTTGTTATTACCTGTTCTATGTATTTCTTTTTTTGTTAAGTTTCCTTTGTATATTACTTTTTAAAATGTATTTACCTCACTTTTTTTTTGTTAAATTTCCTTTTCATTTCAGGTTATTATTTTTATTCAATTTTTTTGTTAAGTTTCCTTTTCTTGTTAATTTTTTATATGTATACACCTCACTTTTTAAGTTAAATTTCCTATTCATGTAATGTTATTGGACTTACCTCACTTTTTTGCTAAGTTTCCTATTCATATTACTTTTTTAATGTGTTTACTTTATTTTTTGGGTTGAGTTTCCTTTTTCATATTGCATTTTTATATGCACCTCACTTTTTAAGTTAAATTTACTATTCATTTAATGTTATTGTATTTACCTCAATTTTTTGTTAAGTTTCCTTTTCATATTACTTTTTAAAATGTGTTTATCTTTTTGTTAAGTTTCCTTTTCTTGTTAATTTTTTATATGTATACACCTCACTTTTTAAGTTAAATTTACTATTCATTTAATGTTATTGTACTTACCTCACTTTTTTGCTAAGTTTCCTTTACATTTTAACTTTTTATGTTTTTGTTTTTTTGTTAAGTTTCCTTTTTTTGTTAATTGTTTATATGTATACACCTCACTTTTTAAGTTAAATTTCCTATTCATGTAATGTTATTATATTTACCTCACTTTTTTGCTAAGGTTCATGTAATGTTATTATATTTACCTCACTTTTTTGCTAAGGTTCATGTAATGTTATTGGACTTACCTCACTTTTTTGCTAAATTTCATGTAATGTTATTATATTTACCTCACTTTTTTGCTAAGGTTCATGTAATGTTATTATATTTACCTCACTTTTTTGCTAAGGTTCATGTAATGTTATTGGACTTACCTCACTTTTTTGCTAAGTTTCCTATTCATATTACTTTTTTAATGTGTTTACTTTATTTTTTGGGTTGAGTTTCCTTTTCATATTGCATTTTTATATGCACCTCACTTTTTAAGTTAAATTTACTATTCATTTAATGTTATTGTATTTGCCTCAATTTTTTGCTAAGTTTCCTTTACATTTGAACTTTTTTATGCATTTATTTTTTTGTTAAGTTTCCTTTTCATATAACTTTTTTAAATGTGTTTATCTTTTTGTTAAGTTTCCTTTTCTTGTTATTTTTTTATATGTATACACCTCACTTTTTAAGTTAAATTTCCTATTCATGTAATGTTATTGGACTTAACTCACTTTTTTGCTAAGTTTCATGTAATGTTATTGTAATTACCTCACTTTTTTGCTAAGTTTCCTATTCATATTACTTTTTTAATGTGTTTACTTTATTTTTTGGGTTGAGTTTCCTTTTTCATATTGCATTTTTATATGCACCTCACTTTTTAAGTTAAATTTCCTATTCATGTAATGTTATTGGACTTAACTCACTTTTTTGCTAAGTGTCATGTAATGTTATTATATTTACCTCACTTTTTTGCTAAATTTCATGTAATGTTATTGGACTTACCTCACTTTTTTGCTAAGTTTCATGTAATGTTATTGGACTTACCTCACTTTTTTGCTAAGTTTCATGTAATGTTATTATATTTACCTCACTTTTTTGCTAAGTTTCATGTAATGTTATTGGACTTACCTCACTTTTTTGCTAAGTTTCATGTAATATTATATTTACCTCACTTTTTTGCTAAGTTTCATGTAATGTTATTATATTTACCTCACTTTTTTTGCTAAGCTTCATGTAATGTTATTATATTTACCTCACTTTTTTGCTAAGTTTCATGTAATGTTATTGGACTTACCTCACTTTTTTGCTAAGTTTCATGTAATGTTATTATATTTACCTCACTTTTTTGCTAAGTTTCATGTAATGTTATTGGACTTACCTCACTTTTTTGCTAATTTTCATGTAATATTATATTTACCTCACTTTTTTGCTAAGGTTCATGTAATGTTATTGGACTTACCTCACTTTTTTGCTAAGTTTCCTATTCATATTACTTTTTTAATGTGTTTACTTTATTTTTTGGGTTGAGTTTCCTTTTTCATATTGCATTTTTATATGCACCTCACTTTTTAAGTTAAATTTCTTATTCATTTAATGTTATTGTATTTGCCTCAATTTTTTGCTAAGTTTCCTTTACATTTGAACTTTTTTATGCATTTATTATTTTGTTAAGTTTCCTTTTCATATAACTTTTTTAAATGTGTTTATCTTTTTGTAAAGTTTCCATTTCTTGTTAATTTTTTATATGTATACACCTCACTTTTTAAGTTAAATTTCCTATTCATGTAATGTTATTGGACTTAACTCACTTTTTTGCTAAGTTTCATGTAATGTTATTGTAATTACCTCACTTTTTTGCTAAGTTTCCTATTCATATTACTTTTTTAATGTGTTTACTTTATTTTTTGGGTTGAGTTTCCTTTTTCATATTGCATTTTTATATGCACCTCACTTTTTAAGTTAAATTTCCTATTCATGTAATGTTATTGGACTTAACTCACTTTTTTGCTAAGTGTCATGTAATGTTATTATATTTACCTCACTTTTTTGCTAAATTTCATGTAATGTTATTGGACTTACCTCACTTTTTTGCTAAGTTTCATGTAATGTTATTGGACTTACCTCACTTTTTTGCTAAGTTTCATGTAATGTTATTATATTTACCTCACTTTTTTGCTAAGTTTCATGTAATGTTATTATATTTACCTCACTTTTTTTGCTAAGCTTCATGTAATGTTATTATATTTACCTCACTTTTTTGCTAAGCTTCATGTAATGTTATTATATTTACCTCACTTTTTTGCTAAGTTTCATGTAATGTTATTGGACTTACCTCACTTTTTTGCTAAGTTTCATGTAATGTTATTATATTTACCTCACTTTTTTGCTAAGTTTCATGTAATGTTATTGGACTTACCTCACTTTTTTGCTAATTTTCATGTAATATTATATTTACCTCACTTTTTTGCTAAGGTTCATGTAATGTTATTGGACTTACCTCACTTTTTTGCTAAGTTTCCTATTCATATTACTTTTTTAATGTGTTTACTTTATTTTTTGGGTTGAGTTTCCTTTTTCATATTGCATTTTTATATGCACCTCACTTTTTAAGTTAAATTTCTTATTCATTTAATGTTATTGTATTTGCCTCAATTTTTTGCTAAGTTTCCTTTACATTTGAACTTTTTTATGCATTTATTATTTTGTTAAGTTTCCTTTTCATATAACTTTTTTAAATGTGTTTATCTTTTTGTAAAGTTTCCATTTCTTGTTAATTTTTTATATGTATACACCTCACTTTTTAAGTTAAATTTCCTATTCATGTAATGTTATTGGACTTACCTCACTTTTTTGCTAAGTTTCATGTAATGTTATTGGACTTACCTCACTTTTTTGCTAAGTTTCCTATTCATATTACTTTTTTAATGTGTTTACTTTATTTTTTGGGTTGAGTTTCCTTTTTCATATTGCATTTTTATATGCACTTCACTTTTTAAGTTAAATTTCTTATTCATTTAATGTTATTGTATTTGCCTCAATTTTTTGTTAAGTTTCCTTTTTCATATAACTTTTCAAATGTGTTTTTTTTGTTAAGTTTCCTTTTCATATAACTTTTTAAAATGTATTTATCTTTTTGTTAAGTTTCCTTTCCTTGTTAATTTTTTATATGTATACACCTCACTTTTTAAGTTAAATTTCCTATTCATGTAATGTTATTGTACATACCTCACTTTTTTGCTAAGTTTCCTATTCATATTACTTTTTTAATGTGTTTACTTTATTTTTTGGGTTGAGTTTCCTTTTTCATATTGCATTTTTATATGCACCTCACTTTTTAAGTTAAATTTCCTATTCATGTAATGTTATTGGACTTAACTCACTTTTTTGTTAAGTTTCATGTAATGTTATTATATTTACCTCACTTTTTTGCTAAGCTTCATGTAATGTTATTATATTTACCTCACTTTTTTTGCTAAGCTTCATGTAATGTTATTATATTTACCTCACTTTTTTTGCTAAGCTTCATGTAATGTTATTATATTTACCTCACTTTTTTGCTAAGTTTCATGTAATGTTATTGGACTTACCTCACTTTTTTGCTAAGTTTCATGTAATGTTATTATATTTACCTCACTTTTTTGCTAATTTTCATGTAATATTATATTTACCTCACTTTTTTGCTAAGGTTCATGTAATGTTATTGGACTTACCTCACTTTTTTGCTAAGTTTCATGTAATGTTATTGGACTTACCTCACTTTTTTGCTAAGTTTCCTATTCATATTACTTTTTTAAATGTGTTTATCTTTTTGTTAAGTTTCCTTTTCTTGTTATTTTTTTAAATGTATACACCTCACTTTTTAAGTTAAATTTCCTATTCATGTAATGTTATTGGACTTAACTCACTTTTTTGCTAAGTGTCATGTAATGTTATTGTAATTACCTCACTTTTTTGCTAAGTTTCCTATTCATATTACTTTTTTAATGTGTTTACTTTATTTTTTGGGTTGAGTTTCCTTTTTCATATTGCATTTTTATATGCACCTCACTTTTTAAGTTAAATTTACTATTCATTTAATGTTATTGTATTTGCCTCAATTTTTTGTTAAGTTTCCTTTTCATATAACTTTTCAACTGTGTTTTTTTTGTTAAGTTTCCTTTTCATATAACTTTTTTAAATGTGTTTATCTTTTTGTTAAGTTTCCTTTTCTTGTTAATTTTTTATATGTATACATCTCACTTTTTAAGTTAAATTTCCTATTCATGTAATGTTATTGGACTTAACTTGCTAAGTTTCCTATTCATATTACTTTTTTAATGTGTTTACTTTATTTTTTGGGTTGAGTTTCCTTTTTCATATTGCAGTTTTTATATGCACCTCACTTTTTAAGTTAAATTTCTTATTCATTTAATGTTATTGTATTTACCTCAATTTTTTGCTAAGTTTTCTTTACATTTGAACTTTTTTATGCATTTATTTTTTTGTTAAGTTTCCTTTTCATATAACTTTTTTAAATGTGTTTATCTTTTTGTTAAGTTTCCTTTTCTTGTTATTTTTTTATATGTATACACCTCACTTTTTAAGTTAAATTTACTATTCATGTAATGTTATTGGACTTAACTCACTTTTTTGCTAAGTGTCATGTAATGTTATTATATTTACCTCACTTTTTTTGCTAAGCTTCATGTAATGTTATTATATTTACCTCACTTTTTTGCTAAATTTCATGTAATGTTATTGGACTTACCTCACTTTTTTGCTAAGTTTCATGTAATGTTATTGGACTTACCTCACTTTTTTGCTAAGTTTCATGTAATGTTATTATATTTACCTCACTTTTTTGCTAAGTTTCCTATTCATATTACTTTTTTAATGTGTTTACTTTATTTTTTGGGTTGAGTTTCCTTTTTCATATTGCATTTTTATATGCACCTCACTTTTTAAGTTAAATTTCTTATTCATTTAATGTTATTGTATTTGCCTCAATTTTTTGTTAAGTTTCCTTTTTCATATAACTTTTCAAATGTGTTTTTTTTGTTAAGTTTCCTTTTCATATAACTTTTTTAAATGTGTTTATCTTTTTGTTAAGTTTCCTTTTCTTGTTAATTTTTTATATGTATACACCTCACTTTTTAAGTTAAATTTCCTATTCATGTAATGTTATTGGACTTACCTCACTTTTTTGCTAAGTTTCATGTAATGTTGTTGTACATACCTCACTTTTTTGCTAAGTTTCCTATTCATATTACTTTTTTAATGTGTTTACTTTATTTTTTGGGTTGAGTTTCCTTTTTCATATTGCATTTTTATATGCACCTCACTTTTTAAGTTAAATTTCCTATTCATGTAATGTTATTGGACTTAACTCACTTTTTTGCTAAGCTTCATGTATGTTATTATATTTACCTCACTTTTTTGCTAAATTTCATGTAATGTTATTGGACTTACCTCACTTTTTTGCTAAGTTTCATGTAATGTTATTATATTTACCTCACTTTTTTGCTAAATTTCATGTAATGTTATTGGACTTACCTCACTTTTTTGCTAAGTTTCATGTAATGTTATTATATTTACCTCACTTTTTTGCTAAGTTTCATGTAATGTTATTGGACTTACCTCACTTTTTTGCTAAATTTCATGTAATGTTATTGGACTTACCTCACTTTTTTGCTAAGTTTCATGTAATGTTATTATATTTACCTCACTTTTTTGCTAAATTTCATGTAATGTTATTGGACTTACCTCACTTTTTTGCTAAGTTTCATGTAATGTTATTATATTTACCTCACTTTTTTGCTAAGTTTCATGTAATGTTATTGGACTTACCTCACTTTTTTGCTAAATTTCATGTAATGTTATTGGACTTACCTCACTTTTTTGCTAAGTTTCATGTAATGTTATTATATTTACCTCACTTTTTTGCTAAGTTTCCTATTCATATTACTTTATTTTTTGGGTTGAGTTTCCTTTTTCATATTGCATTTTTATATGCACCTCACTTTTTAAGTTAAATTTCTTATTTCTTATCTTATTCATTTAATGTTATTGTATTTGCCTCAATTTTTTGTTAAGTTTCCTTTTCATATAACTTTTTTAAATGTGTTTATCTTTTTGTTAAGTTTCCTTTTTTTGTTAATTGTTTATATGTATACACCTCACTTTTAAGTTAAATTTCCTATTCATGTAATGTTATTGGACTTACCTCACTTTTTTGCTAAGTTTCATGTAATGTTATTATATTTACCTCACTTTTTTGCTAAGTTTCCTATTCATATTACTTTTTTAATGTGTTTACTTTATTTTTTGGGTTGAGTTTCCTTTTTCATATTGCATTTTTATATGCACCTCACTTTTTAAGTTAAATTTCCTATTCATGTAATGTTATTATATTTACCTCACTTTTTTTGCTAAGCTTCATGTAATGTTATTATATTTACCTCACTTTTTTTGCTAAATTTCATGTAATGTTATTGGACTTACCTCACTTTTTTGCTAAGTTTCATGTAATGTTATTGGACTTACCTCACTTTTTTGCTAAGTTTCATGTAATGTTATTATATTTACCTCACTTTTTTGCTAAGTTTCCTATTCATATTACTTTTTTAATGTGTTTACTTTATTTTTTGGGTTGAGTTTCCTTTTTCATATTGCATTTTTATATGCACCTCACTTTTTAAGTTAAATTACCTATTCATGTAATGTTATTGGACTTAACTCACTTTTTTGCTAATTGTCATGTAATGTTATTATATTTACCTCACTTTTTTGCTAAGTTTCCTATTCATATTACTTTTTTAATGTGTTTACTTTATTTTTTGGGTTGAGTTTCCTTTTTCATATTGCATTTTTATATGCACCTCACTTTTTAAGTTAAATTTCCTATTCATGTAATGTTATTGGACTTAACTCACTTTTTTGCTAAGTGTCATGTAATGTTATTATATTTACCTCACTTTTTTTGCTAAGCTTCATGTAATGTTATTATATTTACCTCACTTTTTTGCTAAATTTCATGTAATGTTATTGGACTTACCTCACTTTTTTGCTAAGTTTCATGTAATGTTATTGGACTTACCTCACTTTTTTGCTAAGTTTCATGTAATGTTATTATATTTACCTCACTTTTTTGCTAAGTTTCCTATTCATATTACTTTTTTAATGTGTTTACTTTATTTTTTGGGTTGAGTTTCCTTTTTCATATTGCATTTTTATATGCACCTCACTTTTTAAGTTAAATTTCTTATTCATTTAATGTTATTGTATTTGCCTCAATTTTTTGTTAAGTTTCCTTTTTCATATAACTTTTCAAATGTGTTTTTTTGTTAAGTTTCCTTTTCATATAACTTTTTTAAATGTGTTTATCTTTTTGTTAAGTTTCCTTTTCTTGTAATTTTTTATATGTATACACCTCACTTTTTAAGTTAAATTTCCTATTCATGTAATGTTATTGGACTTACCTCACTTTTTTGCTAAGTTTCATGTAATGTTGTTGTACATACCTCACTTTTTTGCTAAGTTTCCTTTTTCATATTACTTTTTTAATGTGTTTACTTTATTTTTTGGGTTGAGTTTCCTTTTTCATATTGCATTTTTATATGCACCTCACTTTTTAAGTTAAATTTCCTATTCATGTAATGTTATTGGACTTAACTCACTTTTTTGCTAAGCTTCATGTAATGTTATTATATTTACCTCACTTTTTTGCTAAATTTCATGTAATGTTATCGGACTTACCTCACTTTTTTGCTAAGTTTCATGTAATGTTATTATATTTACCTCACTTTTTTGCTAAGTTTCATGTAATGTTATTGGACTTACCTCACTTTTTTGCTAAATTTCATGTAATGTTATTGGACTTACCTCACTTTTTTGCTAAGTTTCATGTAATGTTATTATATTTACCTCACTTTTTTGCTAAGTTTCCTATTCATATTACTTTATTTTTTGGGTTGAGTTTCCTTTTTCATATTGCATTTTTATATGCACCTCACTTTTTAAGTTAAATTTCTTATTTCTTATCTTATTCATTTAATGTTATTGTATTTGCCTCAATTTTTTGTTAAGTTTCCTTTTCATATAACTTTTTTAAATGTGTTTATCTTTTTGTTAAGTTTCCTTTTTTTGTTAATTGTTTATATGTATACACCTCACTTTTAAGTTAAATTTCCTATTCATGTAATGTTATTATATTTACCTCACTTTTTTGCTAAGTTTCATGTAATGTTATTGGACTTACCTCACTTTTTTGCTAAGTTTCATGTAATGTTATTATATTTACCTCACTTTTTTGCTAAGTTTCATGTAATGTTATTGGACTTACCTCACTTTTTTGCTAAGTTTCATGTAATGTTATTATATTTACCTCACTTTTTTGCTAAGTTTCATGTAATGTTATTGGACTTACCTCACTTTTTTGCTAAGTTTCATGTAATGTTATTATATTTACCTCACTTTTTTGCTAAGGTTCATGTAATGTTATTGGACTTACCTCACTTTTTTGCTAAGTTTCCTATTCATATTACTTTTTTAATGTGTTTACTTTATTTTTTGGGTTGAGTTTCCTTTTTCATATTGCATTTTTATATGCACCTCACTTTTTAAGTTAAATTTACTATTCATTTAATGTTATTGTATTTGCCTCAATTTT
Source organism: Scomber japonicus (assembly GCF_027409825.1). Lineage (NCBI taxonomy): Eukaryota > Metazoa > Chordata > Actinopteri > Scombriformes > Scombridae > Scomber > Scomber japonicus. The sequence continues at coordinate 6,694,074 of NC_070584.1, forward strand.
TTGTTAAGTTTCCTTTTCATATAACTTTTCAACTGTGTTTTTTTTGTTAAGTTTCCTTTTCATATAACTTTTTTAAATGTGTTTATCTTTTTGTTAAGTTTCCTTTTCTTGTTAATTTTTTATATGTATACATCTCACTTTTTAAGTTAAATTTCCTATTCATGTAATGTTATTGGACTTAACTTGCTAAGTTTCCTATTCATATTACTTTTTTAATGTGTTTACTTTATTTTTTGGGTTGAGTTTCCTTTTTCATATTGCAGTTTTTATATGCACCTCACTTTTTAAGTTAAATTTCTTATTCATTTAATGTTATTGTATTTACCTCAATTTTTTGCTAAGTTTTCTTTACATTTGAACTTTTTTATGCATTTATTTTTTTGTTAAGTTTCCTTTTCATATAACTTTTTTAAATGTGTTTATCTTTTTGTTAAGTTTCCTTTTCTTGTTATTTTTTTATATGTATACACCTCACTTTTTAAGTTAAATTTACTATTCATGTAATGTTATTGGACTTAACTCACTTTTTTGCTAAGTTTCATGTAATGTTATTGGACTTACCTCACTTTTTTGCTAAGGTTCCTATTCATATTACTTTTTTAATGTGTTTACTTTATTTTTTGGGTTGAGTTTCCTTTTTCATATTGCATTTTTATATGCACCTCACTTTTTAAGTTAAATTTCCTATTCATGTAATGTTATTATATTTACCTCACTTTTTTGCTAAATTTCATGTAATGTTATTGGACTTACCTCACTTTTTTGCTAAGTTTCATGTAATGTTATTATATTTACCTCACTTTTTTGCTAAGTTTCCTATTCATATTACTTTTTTAATGTGTTTACTTTATTTTTTGGGTTGAGTTTCCTTTTTCATATTGCATTTTTATATGCACCTCACTTTTTAAGTTAAATTTCCTATTCATGTAATGTTATTATATTTACCTCACTTTTTTGCTAAATTTCATGTAATGTTATTGGACTTACCTCACTTTTTTGCTAAGTTTCATGTAATGTTATTGGACTTACCTCACTTTTTTGCTAAGTTTCATGTAATGTTATTATATTTACCTCACTTTTTTGCTAAGTTTCCTATTCATATTACTTTTTTAATGTGTTTACTTTATTTTTTGGGTTGAGTTTCCTTTTTCATATTGCATTTTTATATGCACCTCACTTTTTAAGTTAAATTTCTTATTCATTTAATGTTATTGTATTTGCCTCAATTTTTTGTTAAGTTTCCTTTTTCATATAACTTTTCAAATGTGTTTTTTTTGTTAAGTTTCCTTTTCATATAACTTTTTTAAATGTGTTTATCTTTTTGTTAAGTTTCCTTTTCTTGTTAATTTTTTATATGTATACACCTCACTTTTTAAGTTAAATTTCCTATTCATGTAATGTTATTGGACTTACCTCACTTTTTTGCTAAGTTTCATGTAATGTTGTTGTACATACCTCACTTTTTTGCTAAGTTTCCTATTCATATTACTTTTTTAATGTGTTTACTTTATTTTTTGGGTTGAGTTTCCTTTTTCATATTGCATTTTTATATGCACCTCACTTTTTAAGTTAAATTTCCTATTCATGTAATGTTATTGGACTTAACTCACTTTTTTGCTAAGCTTCATGTAATGTTATTATATTTACCTCACTTTTTTGCTAAATTTCATGTAATGTTATTGGACTTACCTCACTTTTTTGCTAAGTTTCATGTAATGTTATTATATTTACCTCACTTTTTTGCTAAATTTCATGTAATGTTATTGGACTTACCTCACTTTTTTGCTAAGTTTCATGTAATGTTATTATATTTACCTCACTTTTTTGCTAAGTTTCATGTAATGTTATTGGACTTACCTCACTTTTTTGCTAAATTTCATGTAATGTTATTGGACTTACCTCACTTTTTTGCTAAGTTTCATGTAATGTTATTATATTTACCTCACTTTTTTGCTAAATTTCATGTAATGTTATTGGACTTACCTCACTTTTTTGCTAAGTTTCATGTAATGTTATTATATTTACCTCACTTTTTTGCTAAGTTTCATGTAATGTTATTGGACTTACCTCACTTTTTTGCTAAATTTCATGTAATGTTATTGGACTTACCTCACTTTTTTGCTAAGTTTCATGTAATGTTATTATATTTACCTCACTTTTTTGCTAAGTTTCCTATTCATATTACTTTATTTTTTGGGTTGAGTTTCCTTTTTCATATTGCATTTTTATATGCACCTCACTTTTTAAGTTAAATTTCTTATTTCTTATCTTATTCATTTAATGTTATTGTATTTGCCTCAATTTTTTGTTAAGTTTCCTTTTCATATAACTTTTTTAAATGTGTTTATCTTTTTGTTAAGTTTCCTTTTTTTGTTAATTGTTTATATGTATACACCTCACTTTTAAGTTAAATTTCCTATTCATGTAATGTTATTGGACTTACCTCACTTTTTTGCTAAGTTTCATGTAATGTTATTATATTTACCTCACTTTTTTGCTAAGTTTCCTATTCATATTACTTTTTTAATGTGTTTACTTTATTTTTTGGGTTGAGTTTCCTTTTTCATATTGCATTTTTATATGCACCTCACTTTTTAAGTTAAATTTCCTATTCATGTAATGTCATTATATTTACCTCACTTTTTTTGCTAAGCTTCATGTAATGTTATTATATTTACCTCACTTTTTTGCTAAATTTCATGTAATGTTATTGGACTTACCTCACTTTTTTGCTAAGTTTCATGTAATGTTATTGGACTTACCTCACTTTTTTGCTAAGTTTCATGTAATGTTATTATATTTACCTCACTTTTTTGCTAAGTTTCCTATTCATATTACTTTTTTAATGTGTTTACTTTATTTTTTGGGTTGAGTTTCCTTTTTCATATTGCATTTTTATATGCACCTCACTTTTTAAGTTAAATTACCTATTCATGTAATGTTATTGGACTTAACTCACTTTTTTGCTAATTGTCATGTAATGTTATTATATTTACCTCACTTTTTTGCTAAGTTTCCTATTCATATTACTTTTTTAATGTGTTTACTTTATTTTTTGGGTTGAGTTTCCTTTTTCATATTGCATTTTTATATGCACCTCACTTTTTAAGTTAAATTTCCTATTCATGTAATGTTATTGGACTTAACTCACTTTTTTGCTAAGTGTCATGTAATGTTATTATATTTACCTCACTTTTTTTGCTAAGCTTCATGTAATGTTATTATATTTACCTCACTTTTTTGCTAAATTTCATGTAATGTTATTGGACTTACCTCACTTTTTTGCTAAGTTTCATGTAATGTTATTGGACTTACCTCACTTTTTTGCTAAGTTTCATGTAATGTTATTATATTTACCTCACTTTTTTGCTAAGTTTCCTATTCATATTACTTTTTTAATGTGTTTACTTTATTTTTTGGGTTGAGTTTCCTTTTTCATATTGCATTTTTATATGCACCTCACTTTTTAAGTTAAATTTCTTATTCATTTAATGTTATTGTATTTGCCTCAATTTTTTGTTAAGTTTCCTTTTTCATATAACTTTTCAAATGTGTTTTTTTTGTTAAGTTTCCTTTTCATATAACTTTTTTAAATGTGTTTATCTTTTTGTTAAGTTTCCTTTTCTTGTTAATTTTTTATATGTATACACCTCACTTTTTAAGTTAAATTTCCTATTCATGTAATGTTATTGGACTTACCTCACTTTTTTGCTAAGTTTCATGTAATGTTGTTGTACATACCTCACTTTTTTGCTAAGTTTCCTATTCATATTACTTTTTTAATGTGTTTACTTTATTTTTTGGGTTGAGTTTCCTTTTTCATATTGCATTTTTATATGCACCTCACTTTTTAAGTTAAATTTCCTATTCATGTAATGTTATTGGACTTAACTCACTTTTTTGCTAAGCTTCATGTAATGTTATTATATTTACCTCACTTTTTTGCTAAATTTCATGTAATGTTATCGGACTTACCTCACTTTTTTGCTAAGTTTCATGTAATGTTATTATATTTACCTCACTTTTTTGCTAAGTTTCATGTAATGTTATTGGACTTACCTCACTTTTTTGCTAAATTTCATGTAATGTTATTGGACTTACCTCACTTTTTTGCTAAGTTTCATGTAATGTTATTATATTTACCTCACTTTTTTGCTAAGTTTCCTATTCATATTACTTTATTTTTTGGGTTGAGTTTCCTTTTTCATATTGCATTTTTATATGCACCTCACTTTTTAAGTTAAATTTCTTATTTCTTATCTTATTCATTTAATGTTATTGTATTTGCCTCAATTTTTTGTTAAGTTTCCTTTTCATATAACTTTTTTAAATGTGTTTATCTTTTTGTTAAGTTTCCTTTTTTTGTTAATTGTTTATATGTATACACCTCACTTTTAAGTTAAATTTCCTATTCATGTAATGTTATTATATTTACCTCACTTTTTTGCTAAGTTTCATGTAATGTTATTGGACTTACCTCACTTTTTTGCTAAGTTTCATGTAATGTTATTATATTTACCTCACTTTTTTGCTAAGTTTCATGTAATGTTATTGGACTTACCTCACTTTTTTGCTAAGTTTCATGTAATGTTATTATATTTACCTCACTTTTTTGCTAAGTTTCATGTAATGTTATTGGACTTACCTCACTTTTTTGCTAAGTTTCATGTAATGTTATTATATTTACCTCACTTTTTTGCTAAGGTTCATGTAATGTTATTGGACTTACCTCACTTTTTTGCTAAGTTTCCTATTCATATTACTTTTTTAATGTGTTTACTTTATTTTTTGGGTTGAGTTTCCTTTTTCATATTGCATTTTTATATGCACCTCACTTTTTAAGTTAAATTTACTATTCATTTAATGTTATTGTATTTGCCTCAATTTTTTGTTAAGTTTCCTTTTCATATAACTTTTCAACTGTGTTTTTTTTGTTAAGTTTCCTTTTCATATAACTTTTTTAAATGTGTTTATCTTTTTGTTATGTTTCCTTTTCTTGTTAATTTTTTATATGTATACATCTCACTTTTTAAGTTAAATTTCCTATTCATGTAATGTTATTGGACTTAACTCACTTTTTTGCTAAGTGTCATGTAATGTTATTGTAATTACCTCACTTTTTTGCTAAGTTTCCTATTCATATTACTTTTTTAATGTGTTTACTTTATTTTTTGGGTTGAGTTTCCTTTTTCATATTGCAGTTTTTATATGCACCTCACTTTTTAAGTTAAATTTCTTATTCATTTAATGTTATTGTATTTGCCTCAATTTTTTGCTAAGTTTCCTTTACATTTGAACTTTTTTATGCATTTATTTTTTTGTTAAGTTTCCTTTTCATATAACTTTTTTAAATGTGTTCATCTTTTTGTTAAGTTTCCTTTTCTTGTTATTTTTTATATGTATACACCTCACTTTTTAAGTTAAATTTCCTATTCATGTAATGTTATTGTACATACCTCACTTTTTTGCTAAGTTTCATGTAATGTTATTGGACTTACCTCACTTTTTTGCTAAGTTTCCTATTCATATTACTTTTTTAATGTGTTTACTTTATTTTTTGGGTTGAATTTCCTTTTTCATATTGCATTTTTATATGCACCTCACTTTTTAAGTTAAATTTACTATTCATTTAATGTTATTGTATTTACCTCAATTTTTTGTTAAGTTTCCTTTTCATATTACTTTTTAAAATGTGTTTATCTTTTTGTTAAGTTTCCTTTTCTTGTTAATTTTTTATATGTATACACCTCACTTTTTAAGTTAAATTTACTATTCATTTAATGTTATTGTACTTACCTCACTTTTTTGCTAAGTTTCCTTTACATTTTAACTTTTTATGTTTTTGTTTTTTTGTTAAGTTTCCTTTTTTTGTTAATTGTTTATATGTATACACCTCACTTTTTAAGTTAAATTTCCTATTCATGTAATGTTATTATATTTACCTCACTTTTTTGCTAAGGTTCATGTAATGTTATTATATTTACCTCACTTTTTTGCTAAGGTTCATGTAATGTTATTGGACTTACCTCACTTTTTTGCTAAATTTCATGTAATGTTATTGGACTTACCTCACTTTTTTGCTAAGTTTCCTATTCATATTACTTTTTTAATGTGTTTACTTTATTTTTTGGGTTGAGTTTCCTTTTCATATTGCATTTTTATATGCACCTCACTTTTTAAGTTAAATTTACTATTCATTTAATGTTATTGTATTTGCCTCAATTTTTTGTTAAGTTTCCTTTTCATATAACTTTTTTAAATGTGTTTATCTTTTTGTTAAGTTTCCTTTTCTGGTTAATTTTTTATATGTATACACCTCACTTTTTAAGTTAAATTTCCTATTCATGTAATGTTATTGGACTTACCTCACTTTTTTGCTAAGTTTCATGTAATGTTATTGGACTTACCTCACTTTTTTGCTAAGTTTCCTATTCATATTACTTTTTTAATGTGTTTACTTTATTTTTTGGGTTGAGTTTCCTTTTTCATATTGCATTTTTATATGCACCTCACTTTTTAAGTTAAATTTCCTATTCATGTAATGTTATTGGACTTAACTCACTTTTTTGCTAAGTGTCATGTAATGTTATCATATTTACCTCACTTTTTTTGCTAAGCTTCATGTAATGTTATTATATTTACCTCACTTTTTTGCTAAGTTTCATGTAATGTTATTGGACTTACCTCACTTTTTTGCTAAGTTTCATGTAATATTATATTTACCTCACTTTTTTGCTAAGGTTCATGTAATGTTATTGGACTTACCTCACTTTTTTGCTAAGTTTCCTATTCATATTACTTTTTTAATGTGTTTACTTTATTTTTTGGGTTGAGTTTCCTTTTTCATATTGCATTTTTATATGCACCTCACTTTTTAAGTTAAATTTACTATTCATTTAATGTTATTGTATTTGCCTCAATTTTTTGCTAAGTTTCCTTTACATTTGAACTTTTTTATGCATTTATTTTTTTGTTAAGTTTCCTTTTCATATAACTTTTTTAAATGTGTTTATCTTTTTGTTAAGTTTCCTTTTCTTGTTATTTTTTTATATGTATACACCTCACTTTTTAAGTTAAATTTCCTATTCATGTAATGTTATTGGACTTAACTCACTTTTTTGCTAAGTTTCATGTAATGTTATTGTACATACCTCACTTTTTTGCTAAGTTTCCTATTCATATTACTTTTTTAATGTGTTTACTTTATTTTTTGGGTTGAGTTTCCTTTTTCATATTGCATTTTTATATGCACCTCACTTTTTAAGTTAAATTTCCTATTCATGTAATGTTATTATATTTACCTCACTTTTTTGCTAAATTTCATGTAATGTTATTGGACTTACCTCACTTTTTTGCTAAGTTTCATGTAATGTTATTGGACTTACCTCACTTTTTTGCTAAGTTTCATGTAATGTTATTATATTTACCTCACTTTTTTGCTAAGTTTCCTATTCATATTACTTTTTTAATGTGTTTACTTTATTTTTTGGGTTGAGTTTCCTTTTTCATATTGCATTTTTATATGCACCTCACTTTTTAAGTTAAATTTCTTATTCATTTAATGTTATTGTATTTGCCTCAATTTTTTGCTAAGTTTCCTTTACATTTGAACTTTTTTATGCATTTATTTTTTTGTTAAGTTTCCTTTTCATATAACTTTTTTAAATGTGTTTATCTTTTTGTTAAGTTTCCTTTTCTTGTTAATTTTTTATATGTATACACCTCACTTTTTAAGTTAAATTTCCTATTCATGTAATGTTATTATATTTACCTCACTTTTTTGCTAAGTTTCATGTAATGTTATTGGACTTACCTCACTTTTTTGCTAAGTTTCCTATTCATATTACTTTTTTAATGTGTTTACTTTATTTTTTGGGTTGAGTTTCCTTTTTCATATTGCATTTTTATATGCACCTCACTTTTTAAGTTAAATTTACTATTCATTTAATGTTATTGTATTTGCCTCAATTTTTTGTTAAGTTTCCTTTTCATATAACTTTTTTAAATGTGTTTATCTTTTTGTTAAGTTTCCTTTTCTTGTTAATTTTTTATATGTATACATCTCACTTTTTAAGTTAAATTTCCTATTCATGTAATGTTATTGGACTTACCTCACTTTTTTGCTAAGTTTCATGTAATGTTATTGGACTTACCTCACTTTTTTGCTAAGTTTCCTATTCATATTACTTTTTTAATGTGTTTACTTTATTTTTTGGGTTGAGTTTCCTTTTTCATATTGCATTTTTATATGCACCTCACTTTTTAAGTTAAATTTACTATTCATTTAATGTTATTGTATTTGCCTCAATTTTTTGTTAAGTTTCCTTTTCATATAACTTTTCAACTGTGTTTTTTTTGTTAAGTTTCCTTTTCATATAACTTTTTTAAATGTGTTTATCTTTTTGTTAAGTTTCCTTTTCTTGTTATTTTTTTATATGTATACACCTCACTTTTTAAGTTAAATTTCCTATTCATGTAATGTTATTATATTTACCTCACTTTTTTGCTAAATTTCATGTAATGTTATTGGACTTACCTCACTTTTTTGCTAAGTTTCATGTAATGTTATTATATTTACCTCACTTTTTTGCTAAGTTTCCTATTCATATTACTTTTTTAATGTGTTTACTTTATTTTTTGGGTTGAGTTTCCTTTTTCATATTGCATTTTTATATGCACCTCACTTTTTAAGTTAAATTTCCTATTCATGTAATGTTATTATATTTACCTCACTTTTTTTGCTAAGCTTCATGTAATGTTATTATATTTACCTCACTTTTTTGCTAAATTTCATGTAATGTTATTGGACTTACCTCACTTTTTTGCTAAGTTTCATGTAATGTTATTGGACTTACCTCACTTTTTTGCTAAATTTCATGTAATGTTATTGGACTTACCTCACTTTTTTGCTAAGGTTCATGTAATGTTATTGGACTTACCTCACTTTTTTGCTAAGTTTCCTATTCATATTACTTTTTTAATGTGTTTACTTTATTTTTTGGGTTGAGTTTCCTTTTTCATATTGCATTTTTATATGCACCTCACTTTTTAAGTTAAATTTCCTATTCATGTAATGTTATTGGACTTAACTCACTTTTTTGCTAAGTGTCATGTAATGTTATTATATTTACCTCACTTTTTTTGCTAAGCTTCATGTAATGTTATTATATTTACCTCACTTTTTTGCTAAATTTCATGTAATGTTATTGGACTTACCTCACTTTTTTGCTAAGTTTCCTATTCATATTACTTTTTTAATGTGTTTACTTTATTTTTTGGGTTGAGTTTCCTTTTTCATATTGCATTTTTATATGCACCTCACTTTTTAAGTTAAATTTCTTATTCATTTAATGTTATTGTATTTGCCTCAATTTTTTGTTAAGTTTCCTTTTTCATATAACTTTTCAAATGTGTTTTTTTGTTAAGTTTCCTTTTCATATAACTTTTTTAAATGTGTTTATCTTTTTGTTAAGTTTCCTTTTCTTGTTAATTTTTTATATGTATACACCTCACTTTTTAAGTTAAATTTCCTATTCATGTAATGTTATTGGACTTACCTCACTTTTTTGCTAAGTTTCATGTAATGTTGTTGTACATACCTCACTTTTTTGCTAAGTTTCCTATTCATATTACTTTTTTAATGTGTTTACTTTATTTTTTGGGTTGAGTTTCCTTTTTCATATTGCATTTTTATATGCACCTCACTTTTTAAGTTAAATTTCCTATTCATGTAATGTTATTATATTTACCTCACTTTTTTGCTAAGTTTCATGTAATGTTATTGGACTTAACTCACTTTTTTGCTAAGCTTCATGTAATGTTATTATATTTACCTCACTTTTTTGCTAAATTTCATGTAATGTTATTGGACTTACCTCACTTTTTTGCTAAGTTTCATGTAATGTTATTATATTTACCTCACTTTTTTGCTAAATTTCATGTAATGTTATTGGACTTACCTCACTTTTTTGCTAAGTTTCATGTAATGTTATTATATTTACCTCACTTTTTTGCTAAGTTTCATGTAATGTTATTGGACTTACCTCACTTTTTTGCTAAATTTCATGTAATGTTATTGGACTTACCTCACTTTTTTGCTAAGTTTCATGTAATGTTATTATATTTACCTCACTTTTTTGCTAAGTTTCCTATTCATATTACTTTATTTTTTGGGTTGAGTTTCCTTTTTCATATTGCATTTTTATATGCACCTCACTTTTTAAGTTAAATTTCTTATTTCTTATCTTATTCATTTAATGTTATTGTATTTGCCTCAATTTTTTGTTAAGTTTCCTTTTCATATAACTTTTTTAAATGTGTTTATCTTTTTGTTAAGTTTCCTTTTTTTGTTAATTGTTTATATGTATACACCTCACTTTTAAGTTAAATTTCCTATTCATGTAATGTTATTGGACTTAACTCACTTTTTTGCTAATTGTCATGTAATGTTATTATATTTACCTCACTTTTTTGCTAAGTTTCCTATTCATATTACTTTTTTAATGTGTTTACTTTATTTTTTGGGTTGAGTTTCCTTTTTCATATTGCATTTTTATATGCACCTCACTTTTTAAGTTACATTTCCTATTCATGTAATGTTATTATATTTACCTCACTTTTTTGCTAAGTTTCATGTAATGTTATTGGACTTACCTCACTTTTTTGCTAAGTTTCATGTAATGTTATTATATTTACCTCACTTTTTTGCTAAGTTTCCTATTCATATTACTTTTTTAATGTGTTTACTTTATTTTTTGGGTTGAGTTTCCTTTTTCATATTGCATTTTTATATGCACCTCACTTTTTAAGTTAAATTACCTATTCATGTAATGTTATTGGACTTAACTCACTTTTTTGCTAATTGTCATGTAATGTTATTATATTTACCTCACTTTTTTGCTAAGTTTCCTATTCATATTACTTTTTTAATGTGTTTACTTTATTTTTTGGGTTGAGTTTCCTTTTTCATATTGCATTTTTATATGCACCTCACTTTTTAAGTTAAATTTCCTATTCATGTAATGTTATTGGACTTAACTCACTTTTTTGCTAAGTGTCATGTAATGTTATTATATTTACCTCACTTTTTTTGCTAAGCTTCATGTAATGTTATTATATTTACCTCACTTTTTTGCTAAATTTCATGTAATGTTATTGGACTTACCTCACTTTTTTGCTAAGTTTCATGTAATGTTATTGGACTTACCTCACTTTTTTGCTAAGTTTCATGTAATGTTATTATATTTACCTCACTTTTTTGCTAAGTTTCCTATTCATATTACTTTTTTAATGTGTTTACTTTATTTTTTGGGTTGAGTTTCCTTTTTCATATTGCATTTTTATATGCACCTCACTTTTTAAGTTAAATTTCTTATTCATTTAATGTTATTGTATTTGCCTCAATTTTTTGTTAAGTTTCCTTTTTCATATAACTTTTCAAATGTGTTTTTTTTGTTAAGTTTCCTTTTCATATAACTTTTTTAAATGTGTTTATCTTTTTGTTAAGTTTCCTTTTCTTGTTAATTTTTTATATGTATACACCTCACTTTTTAAGTTAAATTTCCTATTCATGTAATGTTATTGTACATACCTCACTTTTTTGCTAAGTTTCATATAATGTTATTGGACTTACCTCACTTTTTTGCTAAGTTTCCTATTCATATTACTTTTTTAATGTGTTTACTTTATTTTTTGGGTTGACTTTCCTTTTTCATATTGCATTTTTATATGCACCTCACTTTTTAAGTTAAATTTCCTATTCATGTAATGTTATTGGACTTAACTCACTTTTTTGCTAAGTGTCATGTAATGTTATTATATTTACCTCACTTTTTTTGCTAAGCTTCATGTAATGTTATTATATTTACCTCACTTTTTTGCTAAGTTTCATGTAATGTTATTGGACTTAACTCACTTTTTTGCTAAGCTTCATGTAATGTTATTATATTTACCTCACTTTTTTGCTAAATTTCATGTAATGTTATTGGACTTACCTCACTTTTTTGCTAAGTTTCATGTAATGTTATTATATTTACCTCACTTTTTTGCTAAATTTCATGTAATGTTATTGGACTTACCTCACTTTTTTGCTAAGTTTCATGTAATGTTATTATATTTACCTCACTTTTTTGCTAAGTTTCATGTAATGTTATTGGACTTACCTCACTTTTTTGCTAAATTTCATGTAATGTTATTGGACTTACCTCACTTTTTTGCTAAGTTTCATGTAATGTTATTATATTTACCTCACTTTTTTGCTAAGTTTCCTATTCATATTACTTTATTTTTTGGGTTGAGTTTCCTTTTTCATATTGCATTTTTATATGCACCTCACTTTTTAAGTTAAATTTCTTATTTCTTATCTTATTCATTTAATGTTATTGTATTTGCCTCAATTTTTTGTTAAGTTTCCTTTTCATATAACTTTTTTAAATGTGTTTATCTTTTTGTTAAGTTTCCTTTTTTTGTTAATTGTTTATATGTATACACCTCACTTTTAAGTTAAATTTCCTATTCATGTAATGTTATTGGACTTAACTCACTTTTTTGCTAATTGTCATGTAATGTTATTATATTTACCTCACTTTTTTGCTAAGTTTCCTATTCATATTACTTTTTTAATGTGTTTACTTTATTTTTTGGGTTGAGTTTCCTTTTTCATATTGCATTTTTATATGCACCTCACTTTTTAAGTTACATTTCCTATTCATGTAATGTTATTATATTTACCTCACTTTTTTGCTAAATTTCATGTAATGTTATTGGACTTACCTCACTTTTTTGCTAAGTTTCATGTAATGTTATTGGACTTACCTCACTTTTTTGCTAAGTTTCATGTAATGTTATTATATTTACCTCACTTTTTTGCTAAGTTTCCTATTCATATTACTTTTTTAATGTGTTTACTTTATTTTTTGGGTTGAGTTTCCTTTTTCATATTGCATTTTTATATGCACCTCACTTTTTAAGTTAAATTACCTATTCATGTAATGTTATTGGACTTAACTCACTTTTTTGCTAATTGTCATGTAATGTTATTATATTTACCTCACTTTTTTGCTAAGTTTCCTATTCATATTACTTTTTTAATGTGTTTACTTTATTTTTTGGGTTGAGTTTCCTTTTTCATATTGCATTTTTATATGCACCTCACTTTTTAAGTTAAATTTCCTATTCATGTAATGTTATTGGACTTAACTCACTTTTTTGCTAAGTGTCATGTAATGTTATTATATTTACCTCACTTTTTTTGCTAAGCTTCATGTAATGTTATTATATTTACCTCACTTTTTTGCTAAATTTCATGTAATGTTATTGGACTTACCTCACTTTTTTGCTAAGTTTCATGTAATGTTATTATATTTACCTCACTTTTTTGCTAAGTTTCCTATTCATATTACTTTTTTAATGTGTTTACTTTATTTTTTGGGTTGAGTTTCCTTTTTCATATTGCATTTTTATATGCACCTCACTTTTTAAGTTAAATTTCTTATTCATTTAATGTTATTGTATTTGCCTCAATTTTTTGTTAAGTTTCCTTTTTCATATAACTTTTCAAATGTGTTTTTTTTGTTAAGTTTCCTTTTCATATAACTTTTTTAAATGTGTTTATCTTTTTGTTAAGTTTCCTTTTCTTGTTAATTTTTTATATGTATACACCTCACTTTTTAAGTTAAATTTCCTATTCATGTAATGTTATTGGACTTACCTCACTTTTTTGCTAAGTTTCATGTAATGTTGTTGTACATACCTCACTTTTTTGCTAAGTTTCCTATTCATATTACTTTTTTAATGTGTTTACTTTATTTTTTGGGTTGAGTTTCCTTTTTCATATTGCATTTTTATATGCACCTCACTTTTTAAGTTAAATTTCCTATTCATGTAATGTTATTGGACTTAACTCACTTTTTTGCTAAGCTTCATGTAATGTTATTATATTTACCTCACTTTTTTGCTAAATTTCATGTAATGTTATCGGACTTACCTCACTTTTTTGCTAAGTTTCATGTAATGTTATTATATTTACCTCACTTTTTTGCTAAGTTTCATGTAATGTTATTGGACTTACCTCACTTTTTTGCTAAATTTCATGTAATGTTATTGGACTTACCTCACTTTTTTGCTAAGTTTCATGTAATGTTATTATATTTACCTCACTTTTTTGCTAAGTTTCCTATTCATATTACTTTATTTTTTGGGTTGAGTTTCCTTTTTCATATTGCATTTTTATATGCACCTCACTTTTTAAGTTAAATTTCTTATTTCTTATCTTATTCATTTAATGTTATTGTATTTGCCTCAATTTTTTGTTAAGTTTCCTTTTCATATAACTTTTTTAAATGTGTTTATCTTTTTGTTAAGTTTCCTTTTTTTGTTAATTGTTTATATGTATACACCTCACTTTTAAGTTAAATTTCCTATTCATGTAATGTTATTGGACTTACCTCACTTTTTTGCTAAGTTTCATGTAATGTTATTATATTTACCTCACTTTTTTGCTAAGTTTCATGTAATGTTATTGGACTTACCTCACTTTTTTGCTAAGTTTCATGTAATGTTATTATATTTACCTCACTTTTTTGCTAAGGTTCATGTAATGTTATTGGACTTACCTCACTTTTTTGCTAAATTTCATGTAATGTTATTGGACTTACCTCACTTTTTTGCTAAGTTTCATGTAATGTTATTATATTTACCTCACTTTTTTGCTAAGTTTCCTATTCATATTACTTTATTTTTTGGGTTGAGTTTCCTTTTTCATATTGTATTTTTATATGCACCTCACTTTTTAAGTTAAATTTCTTATTTCTTATCTTATTCATTTAATGTTATTGTATTTGCCTCAATTTTTTGTTAAGTTTCCTTTTCATATAACTTTTTTAAATGTGTTTATCTTTTTGTTAAGTTTCCTTTACATTTTAACTTTTTTATGTTTTTGTTTTTTTGTTAAGTTTCCTTTTTTTGTTAATTGTTTATATGTATACACCTCACTTTTAAGTTAAATTTCCTATTCATGTAATGTTATTATATTTACCTCACTTTTTTGCTAAGTTTCATGTAATGTTATTGGACTTACCTCACTTTTTTGCTAAGTTTCATGTAATGTTATTATATTTACCTCACTTTTTTGCTAAGTTTCATGTAATGTTATTGGACTTACCTCACTTTTTTGCTAAGTTTCATGTAATGTTATTATATTTACCTCACTTTTTTGCTAAGGTTCATGTAATGTTATTGGACTTACCTCACTTTTTTGCTAAGTTTCCTATTCATATTACTTTTTTAATGTGTTTACTTTATTTTTTGGGTTGAGTTTCCTTTTTCATATTGCATTTTTATATGCACCTCACTTTTTAAGTTAAATTTACTATTCATTTAATGTTATTGTATTTGCCTCAATTTTTTGTTAAGTTTCCTTTTCATATAACTTTTCAACTGTGTTTTTTTTGTTAAGTTTCCTTTTCATATAACTTTTTTAAATGTGTTTATCTTTTTGTTAAGTTTCCTTTTCTTGTTAATTTTTTATATGTATACATCTCACTTTTTAAGTTAAATTTCCTATTCATGTAATGTTATTGGACTTAACTCACTTTTTTGCTAAGTGTCATGTAATGTTATTGTAATTACCTCACTTTTTTGCTAAGTTTCCTATTCATATTACTTTTTTAATGTGTTTACTTTATTTTTTGGGTTGAGTTTCCTTTTTCATATTGCAGTTTTTATATGCACCTCACTTTTTAAGTTAAATTTCTTATTCATTTAATGTTATTGTATTTGCCTCAATTTTTTGCTAAGTTTCCTTTACATTTGAACTTTTTTATGCATTTATTTTTTTGTTAAGTTTCCTTTTCATATAACTTTTTTAAATGTGTTTATCTTTTTGTTAAGTTTCCTTTTCTTGTTATTTTTTATATGTATACACCTCACTTTTTAAGTTAAATTTCCTATTCATGTAATGTTATTGTACATACCTCACTTTTTTGCTAAGTTTCATGTAATGTTATTGTACATACCTCACTTTTTTGCTAAGTTTCCTATTCATATTACTTTTTTAATGTGTTTACTTTATTTTTTGGGTTGAGTTTCCTTTTTCATATTGCATTTTTATATGCACCTCACTTTTTAAGTTAAATTTCCTATTCATGTAATGTTATTATATTTACCTCACTTTTTTTGCTAAGCTTCATGTAATGTTATTATATTTACCTCACTTTTTTTGCTAAGCTTCATGTAATGTTATTATATTTACCTCACTTTTTTTGCTAAATTTCATGTCATGTTATTGGACTTACCTCACTTTTTTGCTAAATTTCATGTAATGTTATTGGACTTAACTCACTTTTTTGCTAAGTTTCATGTAATGTTATTATATTTACCTCACTTTTTTGCTAAGTTTCCTATTCATATTACTTTTTTAATGTGTTTACTTTATTTTTTGGGTTGAGTTTCCTTTTTCATATTGCATTTTTATATGCACCTCACTTTTTAAGTTAAATTTCCTATTCATGTAATGTTATTGGACTTAACTCACTTTTTTGCTAAGTTTCATGTAATGTTATTATATTTACCTCACTTTTTTTGCTAAGCTTCATGTAATGTTATTATATTTACCTCACTTTTTTTGCTAAGTTTCATGTAATGTTATTATATTTACCTCACTTTTTTGCTAAGTTTCCTATTCATATTACTTTATTTTTTGGTTGAGTTTCCTTTTTCATATTGCATTTTTATATGCACCTCACTTTTTAAGTTAAATTTCCTATTCATGTAATGTTATTGTACATACCTCACTTTTTTGCTAAGTTTCATGTAATGTTATTGGACTTACCTCACTTTTTTGCTAAATTTCATGTAATGTTATTGGACTTACCTCACTTTTGTGCTAAGTTTCATGTAATGTTATTATATTTACCTCACTTTTTTGCTAAGTTTCCTATTCATATTACTTTATTTTTTGGTTGAGTTTCCTTTTTCATATTGCATTTTTATATGCACCTCACTTTTTAAGTTAAATTTCCTATTCATGTAATGTTATTGGACTTACCTCACTTTTTTGCTAAGTTTCCTATTCATATTACTTTTTTAATGTGTTTACTTTATTTTTTGGGTTGAGTTTCCTTTTTCATATTGCATTTTTATATGCACCTCACTTTTTAAGTTAAATTTACTATTCATTTAATGTTATTATATTTACCTCACTTTTTTGCTAAGTTTCATTTAATGTTATTATATTTACCTCACTTTTTTGCTAAGTTTCATGTAATGTTATTGGACTTACCTCACTTTTTTGCTAAGTTTCCTATTCATATTACTTTTTTAATGTGTTTACTTTATTTTTTGGGTTGAGTTTCCTTTTTCATATTGCAGTTTTTACATGCACCTCACTTTTTAACCCTCCTGTTGTGCTCCCGGGTCAAATTGACCCATCTGTTTTGACTCTTCCTTCCTTCCCTCCTTCCTTCCTTCCCTTCTTTCCTCCCTCCCTCCTTTCCTTCCTCCTTTCCCCATCCTTTCTTCCTTCCTTCCTTCCTCCCTCCTTCCTACCTTCTTTCCTTCCTCCGTCCTTCCTTCCTCCCTTCCTTCTCTCCTCTGTCCTTCTTTCCTTCCTTCCTCCCACCCTCCTACCTTCCTTCTTTACTTACTTCTTTCCTCCGTCCTTCCTTCCTTATTTCCTTTCCTCCCTTCCTTCCTTCCTTCCTCCATCCCCCTTTCTTCCTTCCCTCCTTCCTCCCTCCCTCCCTCCCTCCCTCCCTCCCTCCCTCCTTTCCTTATTTCCTTGACTCGAACACAACAGGAGGGTTAAGTTAAATGTCTTATTCATTTAATGTTATTGTATTTGCCTCAATTTTTTGCTAAGTTTCCTTTACATTTGAACTTTTTTATGCATTTATTTTTTTGTTAAGTTTCCTTTTCATATAACTTTTTTAAATGTGTTTATCTTTTTGTTAAGTTTCCTTTTCTTGTTAATTTTTATATGTATACACCTCACTTTTTAAGTTAAATTTCCTATTCATGTAATGTTATTGTATTTACCTCACTTTTTTGCTAAGTTTCATGTAATGTTATTGGACTTACCTCACTTTTTTGCTAAGTTTCCTTTACATTTTAACTTTTTATGTTTTTGTTTTTTTGTTAAGTTTCCTTTTTTTGTTAATTGTTTATATGTATACACCTCACTTTTTAAGTTAAATTTCCTATTCATGTAATGTTATTGTATTTACCTCACTTTTTTGCTAAGTTTCATGTAATGTTATTGGACTTACCTCACTTTTTTGCTAAGTTTCCTATTCATATTACTTTTTTAATGTGTTTACTTTATTTTTTGGGTTGAGTTTCCTTTTTCATATTGCATTTTTATATGCACCTCACTTTTTAAGTTAAATTTACTATTCATGTAATGTTATTGTATTTGCCTCAATTTTTTGTTAAGTTTCCTTTTCATATTACTTTTTTAATGTGTTTATTTTATTTTTTTTGTTAAGTTTCCTTTTCTTGTTAATTTTTTAAAGTTAAATTTCCTATTCATGTAATGTTATTATATTTACCTCAATGTTTTGCTAAGTTTCCTTTACATTTTAACTTTTTTATGTTTTTGTTTTTTTGTTAAGTTTCCTTTTCATATTACTTTTCAAATGTGTTTTTTTTTTGTTAAGTTTCCTTTTCTTGTTAATTGTTTATATGTATACACCTCACTTTTTAAGTTAAATTTACTATTCATGTAATGTTATTGTATTTGCCTCAATTTTTTGTTAAGTTTCCTTTTCATATAACTTTTTTAAATGTGTTTATCTTTTTGTTAAGTTTCATTTTTTGTTAATTGTTTATATGTATACACCTCACTTTTTAAGTTAAATTTCCTATTCATGTAATGTTATTATATTTACCTCACTTTTCTGCTAAATTTCATGTAATGTTATTGGACTTACCTCACTTTTTTGCTAAGTTTCCTTTACATTTGAACTTTTTTATGCATTTATTTTTTTGTTAAGTTTCCTTTTCATATAACTTTTTTAAATGTGTTTATCTTTTTGTTAAGTTTCCTTTTCTTGTTATTTTTTATATGTATACACCTCACTTTTTAAGTTAAATTTCCTATTCATGTAATGTTATTGTACATACCTCACTTTTTTGCTAAGTTTCCTATTCATATTACTTTTTTAATGTGTTTACTTTATTTTTTGGGTTGAGTTTCCTTTTTCATATTGCAGTTTTTACATGCACCTCACTTTTTAACCCTCCTGTTGTGCTCCCGGGTCAAATTGACCCATCTGTTTTGACTCTTCCTTCCTTCCCTCCTTCCTTCCTTCCCTTCTTTCCTCCCTCCCTCCTTTCCTTCCTCCTTTCCCCATCCTTTCTTCCTTCCTTCCTTCCTCCCTCCTTCCTACCTTCTTTCCTTCCTCCGTCCTTCCTTCCTCCCTTCCTTCTCTCCTCTGTCCTTCTTTCCTTCCTTCCTCCCACCCTCCTACCTTCCTTCTTTACTTACTTCTTTCCTCCGTCCTTCCTTCCTTATTTCCTTTCCTCCCTTCCTTCCTTCCTTCCTCCATCCCCCTTTCTTCCTTCCCTCCTTCCTCCCTCCCTCCCTCCCTCCCTCCCTCCCTCCCTCCTTTCCTTATTTCCTTGACTCGAACACAACAGGAGGGTTAAGTTAAATGTCTTATTCATTTAATGTTATTGTATTTGCCTCAATTTTTTGCTAAGTTTCCTTTACATTTGAACTTTTTTATGCATTTATTTTTTTGTTAAGTTTCCTTTTCATATAACTTTTTTAAATGTGTTTATCTTTTTGTTAAGTTTCCTTTTCTTGTTAATTTTTATATGTATACACCTCACTTTTTAAGTTAAATTTCCTATTCATGTAATGTTATTGTATTTACCTCACTTTTTTGCTAAGTTTCATGTAATGTTATTGGACTTACCTCACTTTTTTGCTAAGTTTCCTATTCATATTACTTTTTTAATGTGTTTACTTTATTTTTTGGGTTGAGTTTCCTTTTTCATATTGCATTTTTATATGCACCTCACTTTTTAAGTTAAATTTACTATTCATGTAATGTTATTGTATTTGCCTCAATTTTTTGTTAAGTTTCCTTTTCATATTACTTTTTTAATGTGTTTATTTTATTTTTTTTGTTAAGTTTCCTTTTCTTGTTAATTTTTTAAAGTTAAATTTCCTATTCATGTAATGTTATTATATTTACCTCAATGTTTTGCTAAGTTTCCTTTACATTTTAACTTTTTTATGTTTTTGTTTTTTTGTTAAGTTTCCTTTTCATATTACTTTTCAAATGTGTTTTTTTTTTGTTAAGTTTCATTTTTTGTTAATTGTTTATATGTATACACCTCACTTTTTAAGTTAAATTTCCTATTCATGTAATGTTATTATATTTACCTCACTTTTCTGCTAAATTTCATGTAATGTTATTGGACTTACCTCACTTTTTTGCTAAGTTTCCTTTACATTTGAACTTTTTTATGCATTTATTTTTTTGTTAAGTTTCCTTTTCATATAACTTTTTTAAATGTGTTTATCTTTTTGTTAAGTTTCCTTTTCTTGTTATTTTTTATATGTATACACCTCACTTTTTAAGTTAAATTTCCTATTCATGTAATGTTATTGTACATACCTCACTTTTTTGCTAAGTTTCCTATTCATATTACTTTTTTAATGTGTTTACTTTATTTTTTGGGTTGAGTTTCCTTTTTCATATTGCATTTTTATATGCACCTCACTTTTTAAGTTACATTTCCTATTCATGTAATGTTATTATATTTACCTCACTTTTTTTGCTAAATTTCCTTTACATTTTAACTTTTTTATGTTTTTGTTTTTTTGTTAAGTTTCCTTTTCATATTACTTTTCAAATGTGTTTATTTTTTTTGTTAAGTTTCCTTTTCTTGTTAATTGTTTATATGTATACACCTCACTTTTTAAGTTAAATTTCCTATTCATGTAATGTTATTGGACTTACCTCACTGTTTTGTTAAGTTTCCTATTCATATTACTTTTTTAATGTGTTTATTTTATTTTTTAGGTTGAGTTTCCTTTTTCATATTGCATTTTTATATGCACCTCACTTTTTAAGTTAAATTTACTATTCATTTAATGTTATTGTATTTGCCTCAATTTTTTGCTAAGTTTCCTTTACATTTGAACTTTTTTATGCATTTATTTTTTTGTTAAGTTTCCTTTTCATATAACTTTTTTAAATGTGTTTATCTTTTTGTTAAGTTTCCTTTTCTTGTTAATTGTTTATATGTATACACCTCACTTTTTAAGTTAAATGTCCTATTCCTGTAATGTTATTGTATTTAAGTTTCCTATTTTACATATTACTTTTTTAATGTGTTTACTTTATTTTTTGGGTTAAGCTTTTCTTATTTTTTAAATTAATTCATTAGTACCTTTCAGAGCTGACCAAAGTGGAGAAAACCCTGAACCCCTTATCCAGACACCCATTCATATCAACAGTGATTTTTGGCATGACCAAGCAGTGTTAAACAAGTGCTTTAAATAAAAAGTAGTTTTTGTTTTAGCTAATGTTTTGACTTTTGATTTAACACATCATTGTATGTTCAAATATCAAAAGGCAATAATAGTTTACCAATAGTAGAGTTTGTCATATTATTATTTTTATATTTTAGCACAGAGGACTTTGTATAATTTTAAACCTTGTACCAGCAATGCAAAATATTTCACTCACTCTGGTGGCTGGCTGCAGTACTGGTCATACATCCTGCCCTCTCTATGTTAGCAGATGGGACATGAGCCAACCTAAAAAAATCTATGTACATGTCTTATGTTTTCTCAAAAGTGGTTTCTGTCATCTATGATAAGTTTGTTTTTCATTCATTATTTGGGGACGTAAAAAGGGGTTGTGAAGTCATGATGATGACAAGTGACAGCCGCTGTCTAAGCTATGCCAGACAGTGGGACGGCTGAGGGGCCGTGTCCCCCTGGCTACCATCCTGCCACCCAACTCTACTGCACACACTCTAGCTCTAAATGACGTCACACAAGCAATGGCAGCCCCCAGAAATAAGATATTTTGGAGGGTGGTCACGAATAATGGCAAGATGTTGACCCTGTCAGCTTCCTGTGTCACACTCACACATGGACAAAAGTATGAAGATATGTTGGAGCTATACAGGATTTGATTTCTTATCATATTTATTGTAAAAATAAGAAAACATAATGCCACATGATGCAAGTAAGTAAACTTGACAAACAAAGCCTTGAGAAAAAAAAGGTAGTGGTGCATGACGTGCATACTCACAGTAGTAAAGTAGCAGGTGTAGCAGCCTAAATTATATCTCAAATTTCATATCTTTAGTTGCACAAAAATCCATGGCAACCGCATTGCTGAACTGCTCTAAAAATGCTGCTTTCATTAATTAGGGTTAGGGTTAGAAACAGCCTATTGTATACTTTTATAATTTTTCAGTTATTTTTATTCACTCTGTTTATTTATTTTTGTTTGTTAGAGTTTGTTCAATAACAGTAAACCAAATCTGAGTCCATAATCAGACACCACTCAGTATCAGACAGAAAAAGTATGTTAGAACACAGCTGTAGATAATGAATGGTCTTAGTCCTGTAATGGCGTAATAATGACAGTAATATGTCTAAGTCAGGGTCAGTGACTGAAATCCCCCCATAGCCTCACAGCATGTGACACTGTGTGAAACAAGCTGTGCTAAATTAGGTGTGATCACGTCGCAGCCACAGGGAAAGCACAAATACAGCTTTCAGATGACTCACCGCAGGAAACAGACAATACTCTATTGATCCCTGAGGAAGTCAAAAATACTGAGAGCTTCCACAAAACTCTGAAGACTATTTTCATCACACAGTTCATTTTACAGACAAACCTGATCAGTTTTTTCCTATGTCAATCTCACAAATATATCAAGGCTGTTTATCAAACACATGTTCTGTTGATATACTGTAGATTTAGATACACATATAGTTAGTATTGTCCAAGAAACAATTCATACAACTGCGTTTAATCCATTTGTAAGAATTTAATAACATCACAATGACAATAAAGTTACAGATTGTAATTACAAATGACAACTTACATGTTATTTATTAGCAGGGTTTGATTTTCAGGCATTGTAATCTAGGAATATGAGCAAAATCATGTTTATGAAGCAATAACATGGAGTTGATCTCTGTGGTAAAAACTGTCAAAATGAAGTTGACATTGTGGATATATTTTTCTTTCCTAAATGAATGAGCATGCAAAGATGTCTGGAGGTCACCAACCACCCAAAGAAAATACACATTGATTATTGCCTGAGATAAGAAGTCTCCATGTATCAGAAATGACTTTTATAACATCACAGAGATATGGATTAACATATGTAAGAATTTAACATTCAGATTCAAACCTGTTCTCTGTCTTTCCCAGTGGTATGAGCACCACTGACTTGTAATCATCCTCAGATTGTTTCCAGGACACACAGAAGCAGGTGCTGGGCAAAAACTGAATAAATGAAAAGCCTTCAAAGCCGTGAGCCTTAAAAAGAAGAGATTAATGAGAGCGGTGCAAAAATGGGAAAGAAAAGAAGGAATGATATATTTGTACCAGAAGCAGATAGCGTAACAGTCTTTTTCTAAAAATGTCGTTTTTTGGATGTCATGACCTCACTCAGATGGAGGATGAACACAGCAGCTCAAGTCTCTTCTTTCAACCATTTAACAAGAGTGTGGGTGCCTTCTTCTTACCGTAGATGTCATCTCTCCACAGCAGTATGCAAGATGTAAAACATGGGGTCAGATATTCAGTTGGCTTAGCAGAGCTTGAAAAGGTAGAGGCCTCGTTTCAGCTGGTGGTTCACCTAAGCCCTGCTGCCAGCTTCTCCATTGTGGCTTTGCGCTCCTCGGCTTTCTGCTGTGAGCGGCGTAGGACATTGCGCAGTTCCTGAAGATGGTCCAGCGTTCCCACCAGTTCGCCTTTCACTGTTTTCATCTGACTCTCCAGCATCTGCGTGTGATGGAGTGAGTTTCTCCTGTACCGTCTGCTGGAGCGTACCTTCTCTTCTAGGTCCTCCACTGCAGTAACCAACCAGAAAACGCAGTCACAAACCACAGCCAGCAACAATTCTTTAAAAGTAAGTAAAAGTTGAAATTAGAATGCTGGTTGGGATACATACCCATGTTCTCCTGGTAGCCCATGCTCTCTGAACCAGAGTCTGTCTTCTTGTCCAACAAGTTCTTGGTCTGCTGCAGCATCTTCTCCATCTTGGCAAGTTCAGCAGCTTTGGTGTCACTGTCTCGACGAATTTTCAGTAACTCCTTCTCTCTCTGAGTCGGTTCATCACCACCCTTACTCATATTAAGTGTTAAAAATCTAAAAAGGACGACGTAGAACTCAATACCACAAGACCTCCGTGAACGTCAGATACAAGGATGATGCCTCTGAAACTGATTTCAATATCAGATGATGTTCCACACTTGAATCCTCTGAACAGTGTAGGCTTCTCTTCTCCTCTGCTGCTGTGAAACATGAAACGCTGGTTTGTTTGCAAGAGTACCGTAACTGCTGGTGATACGAGGCTTTTTTATAGGCCGTAACCCCAGCACATGTCTGGAAGTCATTTGAAAACAACCAACTCTCAGTATACACCATTACAATTGGGAAGTCATAAGACTGTCTTCCTAAAGCCCTCGAGCGAAATTGATATTTGAATTTGCATATCGAATTTCGACGCTTACTCAATGATGACAAAGTTCTTCTCATCTGAACTCTTTGGATGATTTAAAAGAGGTAAAACATCCACCATTGTCACACCTGAAGAAGAAATTCAGGTAGAAACAATGTGAAATCATAGCAAGGTATACATGACATAATATGAGTGTGAGCATGATACTTTGAACATCTAAAACAAGCATGTGGAAGAGGTTAGTTAGCGTGTACATCAGTGGCCTACTTAGAAAGTAAATGAGGAGCAGTCCGGCTGCATGTGAAAGAACTTAACAATAGGCATGCTTATTCCCACATGCCATGCCAACATTTATGTCTGCTGGCTGAAAATGATGTGGTTTATTCAGATGCTTCTAATAATAATTTGGGGTCCAGCACAAGGAGAGAATCTTGTCTTGTATAATAAATTAGTCTGCAATAGTCTCCTTTTGACACACTCTAGTTTCGCAGATTAAGGCTTTAAGCTTTAAGCATTCCCTGACCATTCAGCAGGGTTACCCAGGGTAACCTTGCTCCAGCACACGGTGAACCAACATCCCTGCTTTCCAAAATGAGCATCCCCGGCCTGATCACAGCAACGGGTTCTCTATCTCTATCTTTCTATCGGCCTCTGCTCTCTCTATCTATCTCTCTCTCCCTCCCCCTCTCCTTCCTTGTGTCTGTACTTGATTGCAGGAGTGGAGACAGATGCCCAGAAGTCAGGCCACCAGCTGCCATCAATCATGATTAGTCCCGCATATACCTGGTTTTTCCCACACCTCATCATCAGATCGTAGACTCTGTTCACTCAGTCAGTCACAGCTCTAGCTCTTCTCAAATTGGTTCTGCCTGAAGTCTGCATTTTGTTAAATCCTGTTTTCTGTGTTTGCAGTTTTGCCTCCGCCTGACTCCGGCCCTGTCTCCAGCCCAGTCTTCCCCATTGGCCCAGTACCCCCCCCCCCCCAAACCTCCCACCGGCCCAGTACTACGCCCTTGGCTCCCCTCAGCATTCCCACGGTCCTGCTTGGTCCAGATTCACACCACAGTCTCAGTCCTGGTTTCCAGACCTTGCCCCAGTCTCCCAGCTACTTTTCTGCAATAAAACTCTTTCAAATCCAGTCAACAGCCTCCTGCCTCTGTGTTCTGCACTTGGGTTCCTTCACCTAGCCTCTTAATAATAGTAAATTATGTACAACTTAATATGCAGTTAACAAAGTAGCAAATTATACAATGTATAAATATAGAAAAACCAGAGAGATCTTTAACATAAATTGAGTTCAACTAAACAAACAGCAATTAAGGACAGAAGTAATCATAAGTGACCTAACAAATTAGAAAGAAAGGGTTCCTATAGACTAAAGCTGGGCCATACAGACACACACAGGTCAGCAGGAATAAACATTAATTAACATGAATAACCCTACGCTATGTATGATATCAGTATAGAACCATGGAAGAAAACACAGGTGCAACATAAATGAAGCACATGTCTGAATGATGTTTCACTACAATGTGTACACTAACATTTGCACACAGCTGTCAGGACAACAAAGTGTTCTGAAAACAAAAGACCTTGACATCATTACTTTAGATGTTTGCATGTTAACTGTGCTAAATAGAAAGACAAACTAATCAACATCATATAATATGGATTAATATCAAACTGCTGCATTACAAAGGTTTCATATACCTTTTGATACTTTAACTCTATTTTGCTGATAGTAGTGTTCTAAGTCTTGATTTCACAGAGATAGAGCACGTTTATGTTTCAAGCTTAGTAAAGTGCTTAGTCACATGTACAAGGATGTACCCAACATTTAAGAACATTTTGTTTATATAAGCACTGCACATAAGTGGTTGGGTAAAGCAGAACATAGGGCAGTAACTAGTCTCACCCTCTTACATTAAATGAATCATTTCAGCAGTGGTACTAATCGAGTGTGACACTTTGTACTGCTCACAAATGTAGAGTGGACAGCATGTCCAAAAATAAATACAGAGTGGTGAGGTGCAAATACAGTAGCTGGTACAACACACTTTAATGCTCTGGAGTATGTGAATTGCAGTCTGCAGTGACCCTTCATTCATGACTTTATAATTAAGAAAACCCCATCATAAAGTAATTAGTGACAACTCTTAAGTCCTTGTAAAGTATGTCTAATCATAGTTATTGTACTATTGCACACATTTACCCATTTAGTATTTACTTATTAGGATTTAAGTATAAAAGCCACAAAAAACATGAATAAATATGATTCTGTTGTTTGTATGGTTACAGGGTTGACCCTTTTGTTTACAGTTGAGTCACAGATTATGCATATAATGTGCTTCCTTCCTCTACTAGGAGTCACTCTTAGGGCATGTACTTTCATTAAGGGCATATTGTAAAATGGTATTTTCCTGGGGCACAGTGAAGGTTTTTCTGGCCTGAGCCTGCTTAGTGTTTTGATGACTGGCTATGAGCTGCAGTGGGAGGAGAGGCACAGCAGGGGGAGTGTGACTGGCAATCCAGCTGGGTACTGCAATTATAGTGTCAAGATTTACTGAACAAATAGCAACAAGGAGCCATCAGTTCCTTTGCACGCTGCACACTTGACAGTGCTAATAACTCCACTGATTAAAATAGATGATATGCACTGATATGCCCATATATCTGGTGTCAAGCTTAATCAGTAGGTACTGATTAGAAATAGAAGATTCTCTCAGATAGCTTATATTGTACTTTAATGAATAATTGGTGTTGGGGACTGTGCTCTAAGTTTTTGTGCTATTATTACTTTGTCACACGTCCCCACATGAAGGTCACACACCTCCTGGGCTTTCTGTGGCTTCTTTTCTCTTCTTCTGTGTGACTAGGATTTTCTGTGTCTCTACCTCACTTCCTTCAGGCTGGCCGCATGCAGAAACACAGACAAAATAACTTTTATTCTTGCAAATGTTGCACCCACGAATTACACAAGACTCAGGATGAACATAATTGGATTAAATTAGAATGCTATGTTTGTGATACAGACCCATGTTCTCCTGGTAGCCCATGTTCTCTGAACCAATCTGTCTTCTTGTCCAACAAGTTCTTAGTCTGCTGCAGCATCTTCTCCATCTTGACAAGTTCAGCGGCTTTGGTGTCACTGTCTCTACAAATGTTCAGCAACTCCTTCTCTCTCTGAGTCGGTTCACTGTCACCCTTTCTCATATTGAGGATTTGAAAAAAGAAGGATGGTTTTTATCTGAAAGGATAAATGAAAACAAACAGTGATTTGGCTGGTCTTTAGTAGCTTTACTCTGTGTTTAACTGCCAACTGATCTGGTTCAGAACAATTTACAATATAACAATAATCACATTATTGTATCAAAACAAAATCCAAAATCAAAACAAAAAAGATAATTATTTATATATTATAAATATATATATTATTATAATATTTTCCATTTAAAATCAATAAACTATTAAAATTCTAATATATACATTAAGCTTGTAAAATAAAGTATAAGAAATTATTTCTAATTAATCAAAAGTTATTAAAAATCCTTCATTGATCTACAATCCTTGATGATCCATGATCAGTATGTTTTAATAGAAAATAGATGAACCCAAAAATTACAATAAATTCAATGTTACCTTTTACAAATGAATTACTTCCTAATGATTTACTAACTACTATCACTACTGAATCATCTGTGCTAATTACTGCTGTTGCTACGGTGTTCTGAAAAGTTGACCTACCTCCTCATGATGACCTACCAGTAGGTCAGTCTGATAAACTGACCTACCCGCTCAGGGTAACCTACCCTAAATAAATCATGGTAGCTCATCCCGTCAAGTAGGGTAGCGCATCCTGTCATGCTGGAAATATCTATCAGAATGACCTACTACCCATTACATTGTGCTAAAACCATGGGTAGCACATTTTTTTCACAATTAGCTCAATAGCTAGTGCTAAATCTGAAAGGCGATAAGGTTTCATGTATTTTATGAGACACATTAAGGGTTTTTTCTTGCAAATTTTAGAAATTTCATTTAATTTACCTGTTGATCCACTTCAGCAAGACGATAGACTATCCTGGAGATCCACTTCGGCAAGATAAACTCTCCAGGGTAGGTTATAGTTATGGGCGGGTCCTCTGTGAACTCTGTCAACACACTGCACATGCGCACATCATGTAGGTAGGTCACTCTGAAAGGTAGGTTACATTTTCAGAACAACGGCAACAAGTGATCGCTGACGTTAGCATATGCTAGCTAGTTTAGCTCAATAGTCTGAACTCACACAATTACAATTCAACAAATGTAAACAACAAAAACTATCAACAGTTATAACGCGTACAACCTTAGCTAATGTGCTGTCACAGTCTGAATAGTCCAAATACCAAAAAGAACGGCTTTTATCCCTGTGGAGCTATGTTACAAGTGCTTTAGGTGCTTCAGTGACATTCACTCACCTGAAGAAGAAGAACAAGAAATGAAAGCAAATGGTGATTTGGCTGCTTTTCAGTAGCTTGTAAGCTTCTGAAGCTTATTGCTTTATTGTATTTAAATTAAATGCATGTGTGTGTGTGTGTGTGTGTGTGTGTGTGTGTGTGTGTGTGTGGTGGTAGTGGTGGCGGCGGTGTGTGGTTATAATAGCACTCCAGGAGGAACCAAACAATGAAGTATATTATGTTGATGAGGAAAAAATAAAATGTCATTAAATTATATGGGATCCATTTCAGGAAACAAACACCTCTTCCTTCAAGGCAGTTCTGTTAAAAGAGAGCCCCATAAAAGGTTGCTGTGTTAGATTGTGAGTGAATACATTTGATACACACATCTACAATGAAGCCATTGTGCTCCGGAAATCCCCATACATGCACATGACAGATTTTTTTTTTTTTTTTTGAAGAACCATATAGCATTGTTGATAACATTCAATTCCCCAATCCAGCTGCTTAGTGTCCACAAGCCAGTGATTGTGTCTGTGCTCTGCGTGCAGCGTGTTTTGCTGTATTGTGGCATACCATGAAAGACTTCAAGCTCTGGTGCTTCCACTGAGGTCATGAGTAAAAGACCAGAGCTGTTCCTATGGATGCTCCTCACCTCTGCTATGCCTGCAGCACTTCCATTTGACCTAGTTTTTATTTTAAGTCTCAATTCAGCAAGTTTACAGAATGGATAGTCACATTCATTCAAGGCATACTGTAACAAACGTCCATACACACATACACAAACATACAACAAATATAATACGTCAATGCATACTGTAGTATTCCTATTAAAATAAACAACTACACAACTCATAACCTCTATTTGTGGCACTTGGTCTGTATGCTTTATGTCACTTTGCACTAATCCAAAAAAAATTTAAATAGAAAAGTACTTTGCTACTCCACAGTTAAATTTGTCACAAGTTGTTGTTTTCAGAATCCATCACATTTAGAGGAAAGGAAAGAGAGTGGGACATAAAAGGGTCACTCTAAATGATACTTCACTGTCTCCATCTACGTTCCATCTCATTTACATAAAACACACTCAAAGCAATACATGCCATCTGCTGTGAGCGAGAGCACCATATTTCCAGAAATGCTGCTCCATGAATAAATTTGCATCCTCCCATATGTAACGTACAATGTGTTGAGGGAACATCCAACCTGCAACCAGTTAAATCTACATCAGACTGGAGAAACCTAAACCATATGTGCCTCCTTAGCAGAGATGAGTGAGTTTAATTGGAGAGAAATTCAGGTTCATACGTTTCATATCTCTCTCTATCTTCATTTCTTGGTATCTGGTGAGCATTGTGCAAATAAAGGAGGAGGTTTCATATCATCCACAACATTTAAGAGCAGGATTTCATAGTTCTAACTGAAATTAAGAAAGGCACAATGTGACTGCCTGTTACGACAACCTATTTAACGACCTGATAATCTTCTCCACACTGGACCTTTTCTTTTCTAATTTTCTGTTAGAGGTTTGACAATCCATTCATGCACTGCAAAATCTTCATAAACAAGTATCACTGCAAAAAACTACAAAAAACAACATCCTTCTAGCTCCTTACATTTTCCAGACATGAACTCACTTCAGTATTCATCACCTGAGCAATCCAGAGAGTAAAACTGCAATACAGAACTCTCACCATGAGAGGGAAGACTAACAACACGTATCTTTTCTCTGTCTCTGCTCTTTCTCGTCAATGCAGATTTACAGGTTTAATATAGCCATGTTCAATTTTTGTGAATCATTTTCACTCTTAGCTACCGTGTGATGCTTTAGAGTGAGTCATTAAAACCTCAAACATCCACTGTGGCAAACACCTCATAATCTCTGCTAATGATAATTGCATCACAGGTACAATTTGTTCCAAAACCAGGAATGTTGACATGGGAAATGATTAGTGGTGGGCTGTAGGACGGACACCTGTCATTTGTTACCAAGGCTACTTATTAGGTTTTGCTGGATGTTAATGGGAGGTCAAGGTAATGAGCAGGTGTGGGCTGTAAGACTAAATAAGGATTATTGCTGCTGATGAAAGGCAAATTGTATTTCAGCATGAAAATGTGGAATCTATGCAGATGTTCTCTGGTTTGTTAATTCATCTGAAAGGTTATGTTTGAAGACGTTAAGATGTACATAATTATCTACACTTGTCTTGATCAGGCATCTAAACAAGGTTATGAGATTGAATTTTTTCTCCCCCATATTCGCCTTCGTCTCTGCATCGGCAAGGTTGTTATTTGTTTGTTCTTATATGGAAATAGAATTTTTTTTTATCTGCCCACTCAGAGCGCCTCAAGGTAATCAGCATTACATAATCACAGGAAACACCTTATCTGTTTCCAGTTTCATTCCTCAAACTCTCAACAACATCTCAGACATTGATACGAGCTTAGTTTCTGTCTTGTCTTAATGTTCTCGCCATAAATAATTTCTTTACTCTTGTGCCATTGAGTCTGCTGTATCTAACTGTCAAGACAAATTGCTGTGCTGTAGTGTTGTCTTATTTGATGGATGATGCTGCATGCGTTGCTCATGTTAATGTACTGTATAACAGAGTGCCCATTATCTTTCCGTGGTGCATTCCCTGGAGACGCAGCTTCGTATCTCTTCATTTGTAAGGTGCCAGCAAGAAGACTCGCATCTCACAGCAGAATCAGGTATAAAACATTTTCCAAAAAAAACGAGTGATGTTATATACTTCTAAAATTGTCCTTTGATATTTATACTTTTCCTACTTTGTATTATGATGTGAATGATATCAACTATGGAGCGTCTGGCATCTTCTGTCAACATAAAGATGAGTTGCCAGGATGTTATTTCTACTGTTACAAATGGAACAGGAGGAAGCATGCACATTGAATACAGATGTAGCCTAAACTCTGTAAGACATAAATCAAAAAGTGGCACGACACTGTGGTATTGGAGCCGAAAGCTTTCATCTTCCACCCTCCTCCGCTGTTGACACCAGCTTAATTCCCTCTGAGCCGTGAGAGTTTGGACTCCGTGTCCCTTAAGAGCGCCTCAAGAGATCTGTCCTGTTCTCCAATGAGTCGGTGATAGTCTGCTCCAAATTACTTTTTTGTTTTTTTGTGTACTGCTGTTGTTGTTTTTAAACCAGCAAAGCATTACAAATCTCCCCTTAAGCCAGTTCTCAGAGGGAAGTGGGGTAACTTGTGGAGGTCATTTTAAAATTCTGCACAATTTGTAAGTTCCCTTTATAACCTCAGGAAGCTAGCAAGTGGGTCAGTTCAACATTTTCTCTCCACCTCTGCCTTACATCTCTATATTGTGCTAAATGACATCTTTATCTACAGCTTACTGTTTATTCACTTGGAGAAAATGACTGATGGAAAATGTAGTCAGGCTTAATCACATCCAGAGCTCTCATTACTTTATGTATTGTTGGCCTATTAGTGGAACACAATTTTGACATATTACCACCATGTTGCTATGATGAATGTTTTATAATTGCTTATTTATACGACCAGCTGACATGGAGCAACATTATCATTCATTTGGAGTCATGTTTCCACCTGATGAATGTAAATCCAATATATGCTTTCCCTTCAGCTCTATCTTGATTTCTACCAAGTCCTGAGGGAAATATCCTGGTATCCTCATCCTGTGGATGGCATATCTCATCTTGTGGATGGAATTTACTTGCACATCTTTCAGCTCTATTTGGACTAGCTATATTTGTCCTATTTGCACTGTAGATGTTATCATTACTGGGGTTTTTTCTTCATTATTGATCTACGCCTTGTTATTGTCTCCCCTCCCCATCCCCCCAGCTTAGATTAACTTTAATATTTAAATGCATGGTTCTTGTTTTAGTATTTTTGTTTTATCCTAGTATTCTGAAAACCCTTGTTGCTGTGTATAGTATATGCATAGATCCACATATGGCAGAACTGACAGTAAAGTTGACTTTGACAGATATCTATCTCTTTAGTTACTAAATGCTCCACTGTTAACTAGCTAGTTGCTGACTGTTTTTTAGCCAGTTAAGGACCATCAAACCAAAACAATGAGCTGAGAGACACTAAAACAGTGGACTGATCAGCTGATTGATCGCTGTGGTTTATTGCTTAGTGGAGCTTTAAATTTCCCTATGGACTTATTCAAGGAATATGGCCAGTTAGCATTAGAGGTCACTAAAAACACTGTGCTATATTGTGTACAATAGGCTACTTCTCACATATTAAATACTGTTTTACACGTGTTCCATTCACATATGTAATATCTGTCCTTAAACGAAAGTGGGAAATTGGATATGTTACATGCTGTATTAAAATTGACATGTATAATTTGATAGTTTCCCTTGTAGCAAGCAGGTCTGCATAGTATGGTGTTAAAAAAACTGCACATGGGGAAATCAGCCCCCTAAACTAAAATAATCTGTACAGCAAATCCTCAAAAATAGAGGCAAAAAAAAAAAAAAAAGCTGCAGCTGCTATATAAGTACTTCCCTTTAATGAAACCCTAGCACCCATAAAGGCATCATGTACGCTCTCTTCTAAACAGGCTGCCACCCATCCTCCTCCTGTAATTGGTCAAAACGCCCCAGAAGTGATCATGGCCAGTATGAGCTTCACTTCTCTGCGGCTCAGCTCAGTGTGCCGCTGCGCTGCATCAAGGCGCACATCCACGCACCCGCCGCTCACTGAATTCATAATGTTAAATATTTGGAAATTTGCCAGGGTCAGTCCAGTAGGCGTTGCCTGACACCGTATGAAGTGTACGCCAATTTTTTTATTTTTTTTTATTCATTTCAGCGGCTGTTGTGAGATGTTCTGCATTTGCCATGGCAAGAGGTCTGTTTCCATGGGGGCTCTTCAGAAAGCCTCTCCACATCCAGGTAAGCTTCTGGGAAATCCCTCTGATCTACTGGAAAGTCCAATTGGGAATCCACCCCGGCTCTGTGACTGTGTATGCGGGCTATAGGCTGACACTCGGGTGTTTCGGGTAGATATAAGCGACGATGCGACGGACTATTATCTACTATTTAATCATTTGACCTTCATGTGTTGCATTTGGATTGGTGATCATTTGCATGGAGGCTGTTACCGGAGGCTATACGTTTCAGACTGAATCATAAAGTCACTTGATGCTCGACGGCTCGACAGCAATCAACCACCCTCCTGATCCCCGTTGCTGTAGCAACCACTTCCATGATGCATGCAGCTGGTACCGTCATACATTCAAGTGAGGCTGCTTCTTAGGCTGCAAAAGTTTGATCATGGCGTTATATAACAAGAGACGCATATTGATTTAACAGTGTCTGTGTGACACTGTTTCCTATCGAGATTGAGCGCGCGCGCGCGTGTGAGTTGAAGACTGCTTTGCCATCACTTAGGCTACTTAGAAATTATTAATAAACGTTTAATGCCAACCATACTGCATTAAGTATGATGTGATGCCTTGTTGATCCTCATCTGGGAAGCTGTTGAACATTGTGAAACAGTGAGTGAAATGAGGTGAAGTGGCAAATTTTCATAATTAGAATAAAACTCTGCTCAGGGGAAGCCCCCCAAGGACACCTGGAGGTCTCAGAAACCCACAACAGATCATTTATAGAAATTGTAACTGAACACATTTTCTGGCTGAATGGAGTGGTAAAAAAAAAAAAGAAGCCTCCCTTACACTACCAGACTACTCTGACTGCATTTATACTCTAAAGCAATCTATTTTTAAGCCAGTCTACTATTTGCCTCACTGAATTTGGTCAAATATAGTCTCAAATCAGCTACCACGTTGCTTCCTGCCTGTGCCCCTGTATGTTACACGCAGAAAAACTGTCAAGTGTAGCGAATAGAGGAAGAGACAGCCAGTCTCAAGGGACAACCACTGCATCGCTCAGTTTTTCTAGGCCACCTCAGCCTTCCAGTGACAACTTAAGAAGTGTCATTCAGTGATCCTTGGAGAGAAGCTATTTCCACAGAAAATACAGAAATGGAGAAATGCACATAAGCCAAGTATTTATTTTTGGGATTCGGTTTTAGTTTTCATAGTTATACCTTACAATATAGTACAGATCTTCTTTCAACAAGTGATGAAATGTGTTTATATCATTCTTCAGAGATGCTTCAAACACTTCCATTCAGTTTAAAAGTATAAGGTGGGCGACAGGATATAATGCCAAATAAGTACTGTACTGTCAGTCAAGCTGGTGCTGAATATTTCCTGAGGCTGATCTATATTGTATTAAGAACTTTACTCTTTCTGGAAATTTCACTTGATATTTCCACAACTACCACAGTATTAAAACATCATTACTTATTTTGTCAGACTTACTTCATGCTATTGTTGCAGTTTTTTATTTTACTCAGGAGCCCTGCATTCATATCATGAATGAAATGTCATATTGTTAGCATCTGTATTTTTAATTCAAAATGACCTATGTGTAGTGTTTTATATAAAGAGTCATCAGCTTTTTGGACAAACAATGTCTCCAAAACCTGACTGACAGCTGTCAAAGACTGATGCATCATGTGCTGGCTGAGGATTTATGATGATGGTAAGCATATTTGGTCATAAAAAAGTGGACAAACGTCCAGTTGTTGACATTTGACGTGACATGTTGGCCAAATGTGCGTGACTTTTGCAATTTCCTCATCACATAGACAGTAGAGTGACAGAGCCTTGTAACTGCAGCTTGAGCAGAACCTAATTTAATAATTGAACACTTGCGTATGTAAGTTGTTGATCAATTTAATCAGCTTTATATAAATATATATAGTTGAGTTGATTCTGACTGCATTTATACTACTTAGATCTCTTTGCACACTATAGCTCTGACTTGTTGGTTCAGATATGGGAGCGAGTTTCCCCTAACAGGAAGCTGCAGCCCCCGCAGGAATAACATGTGTCTGCAGTTATTGCGTGCATTGTTTTTGTGTTGACACCCTCCTCTTGGTGTTGGACTGTTAGATTTACAGTATCACCACAGATGGGAAAGAAAGTGCTGATAAAGTATGTGTCGCAGGATTTAGTCAGCATGGAAATGCTATGTATGTGTGTGTGTGTGTGTGAGAGAGTGGTGGTGGTGGTGGTGGTGGGAGGGGGGTTGCCTCCTGTCTGGACTGTGATGAGTCAGATCTTTGTAGTGTCTGTGCAGACAGTGTGGCATCGTTTTTTTTCCTTTCAGTCTGTGTTGTGTGACAAGCGGAGAGTCATGCCAGGCTGCCGCTTGTTCCTCACTCTCAGGCGGTCGTTTCCATCAACGTTATACCTGCATCGCTGTTTGTGTTTTTATATCTGCCAGGGATATTGTTCACTCTCTCAGCCCTCTTTAGTCTCATGTTTCTCTGTTTTCATGGCTTTCTCTGCTCTACACGGCAGCCAACAGAGCCCATTAACTGGCAACCTCTGAGGGATAGCTTTATAATCATCTATAATGGATGAGTGGCATACAAGCTGCAAAAACCAAGTGTCAGAACAGTAATGTGCTGCTCTTAATCAGCTTTAATCTCTTCTCTGCCTCAGTGGTTCGTTATTCGGGAGCTGCGTTGGACCTGTATACTTCATGTGCTTTTAATATCAGTTCAGCTGTACATTCAGGGTTAATATGGTTTGAACACTCCAGCTCTCTAACAGGACTGTGGGCAGGTTTCGAGGAGTTCAACCAGAACAGGACAGGCAGGATTCTTTCCGCCCACCTCAGCGTACAGCCACAGTTTCCCAGTCAGTCTCTAATTAATAGCTGTCACAGCAGCCACAATCAATATCGCCTCATTAGCCATGTTTGTGTAACTCTCTCCCCTCACATAGGGTCAATACATAATCCCAGAGATAGAAATGCATCGTCCGGAGCTAAAAACGAAAAGCCACAAGCTATCGATTAGAAGGCCAACCATACATTTGTTTCTCCGTGGAGTGTTATTTCCATAATGCTTCTGCTGTTGATGCATTTCACCTACAGAAAAATCAATGGGAGGTACGTGCAGAACTCACTTGTGTGGTCACTGCTGTTACATTTTCTGAGGGCCAGCATGGTCAGGATGGGGGTAAACCAATCACTGCGTAAAGATGTAGGGAAAAAATCGGATTTGAAATGCATGGGTTAAATAGCCTAGATCATTTTCTATTTCTGTTGGGGGATTGGAAGATGATTTATAGCTACATAAAATATACATATATACATTTATTGATTTTGTCATTAGTTGTTAAATTGTACATTAAGAAGTATCAAGGAGACATATAACATGTTTGATCTTTTTGAGATTAAGTGATGTTAATTAAAAGAGGTGTAAGCAAAGATGTGAGTGGCAATCAAGACTGTACTCAGGATTTTTAGAGAACCCTTCATTGTTGTTGGGTTGTGAGTCCATAAATGTAACCTCACCCATCTAAGAAGTTTTGACTAGACACCATTAAAATCTGTGAGGTCTGCAACTTTCCTAAGTAACAGTTTACTCATATTTTTTGTGAGTTCTGCACATTTTATTTTCCATAAATGCTTTTTCAAAGTACTCTCCATACTGTCAGTGCATAATTCCTTTATTATACTTCATTTCATTTAACACTACTACCTAGAAATAGTCAAATTTAAAGTTGCTTCAATCAATATCTATATTAATAATGATTCAAGTGATAATGTGTATGAAGAGTCAGCTGGTAGTGACCAACCCACTGAGCATTTTCTCCTGACTCCCCTGAACTCTACAGAGCTTTTAAGCATCTTATAGCTCATTGCTTCCTCAGTGGCAGCTATGACTCTTTTGGTAACGGCAGAGAAATATGCTCATATAGTCTAAAATAAGATTACAGGTCATTGCATGGAGACAAATGAGATTAGAGAGTGGCATATAGAGAGGCTGTCTGAAATGATTTCTGCATTATCTGTGGTGTCAAAAGCAGAAAATAGATGGAAAATCCATTTGGCAACAGACACTAATGACAAATAAAAATCTATGTTCAATTTCAATGTTAAACAATAAACCTATTTGTGCTTTTTTAATTACGATGAAAGCATGTATAAAGTGACTGGCACGCTGTATTGTGTTAAACCGTGAACTTTACTCAAAAGCATCACAGATAGATAGAGATAGAGTGTTACATAAAGGAAAAAAGAACAAGGAGGGGGAGTGAGATAGAGACTTATGCCAATAAAGAAAATTGGAAGTGAAAGGGGCATAGGGTGGAAGCAAGGGAGTCCATCACTGTCAAGCACTGAGTGCAAGAATCATTATCAGACAGGAAAGCGGGACTGCTAAAAAGTCAGTTTCTCGCTAATGTTCTCCAGTTGGAGGAATGCCATTATGGATCTGAGCAGTCTGTATTTATCGGTTGGGGAATTAGAAAGAAAATCAAAAGACAAGGTAATGAGTCTGGAGTCACTCTAAATGTTCCACTGTTGCTGTGCCAGACCACAAACAACATTTACTGTTAATTAGAGAGCACCTATTTAGAAGCAATTACATTAATGATGTACTCTGTGATACAACTCAGTTCGGAGAGTCTCTCATTTGTATTCCACTTACAGGCCTGTTTCCCTTACTGACAGGCCTAATGACTTTATTGTAAATGTGAAAAAGTTTGGCATATTGGCTTTTGTGAGGTTATGATATCTGAAAAAACACATTTTATTTATTTATTTCAATTTAGTGCTGCTTTCCATTAATAGAACTGAGATGACAGGAGATCAACTCCTGAACCCTCATTTAACCCATAGAATCAACTAGGGGTTAAATGACTTGCTCAACAATAAGGAGTGTTACTTTTTCCAATAATATTCTGTTCTTTAGATAAAACTGTATTTTAAAATCATGAAATGGTTTAGCGCGATCCTCTTGTGTAATATTTTTATACAGATTTTGCAAAAGCTACAGCTACAACAGAGCTGAATGTTAGCATTCAAGCTATATCTTCTGATATTCTTTCAGTTTGTAAATCTTTACTAATTCATATTTTTAGATTATTAATGTGTCAAATGAGCGTGTGTATTGTGAAAAGTGTCGCTCTTAGTAACATATCTACTGAGAATTATCTTCTAATTCTGCCGTTTCCCTCGGTTCTTTAGCATATTGGTATCTTTCTACTCATTGTCTTGGTTTCGCGGCCTGTAAAACTTGATTGTTTTGATGGTTACTCTCACTGCCTTAATCAGCCTTGTTTTCAGACACAGGAAGCGGCTGTTTTCCGGTAAAGAAAAGTAATTAAACCCCCTTTCATACTCTCTTCATACACTTGGCACACAAAATCAGACACATTTTAGCGGCTAGCTGGAGATAGCTAAGCGCTTAGCTGCTAAACAGTCAAATATTTGCTCAAAAGCCAACTCGCCTCTGCTGGATGTGTAAATGTATTGAAAGCGTGTTCCGCTGTTCCTAAGTGACCAACAACAACAACAACAACAACAAAAAAAACCTAAACAAAAACATCAAGAATGTTCCTTTAAAGTAATATGCCTAAATACAGCCCACCCATTAGGTTATGCTTTAACGGATAAAATTGTCCAAAGTATCTATTTATTGTCATCTTAACTACTTTATTATTTTATTAATACTACAAAACATGGTGCAGAGACAATGTTTCCTGACAAAAATGTGTATGTCTAGTGTAAAAATCACATTATTTTAAGATTAGCCTACTGCAGTGATAAGTTTGGGGACTTGTGGGGAACAGAATTTAGTCAAGCAAATAGAGATATCTTCACTTTAATATCCGTAAGTGGGTCAAGCTCCTAAAACGCTGGATCCTACATTTCACATTATGCAACTCTTTCATCTTCTTGCCTGATAAACTAAATATTCGTTTCTGTCAAACTCCTCATCTTGTGCAGGCTTCCTGGTCAGATATTCTACATTTCAAGCCCAAACTGATATTATTCAACTGATGTAATTTTCTCAGGCTTTATAAAATCAGTGGCATGACCCTTTAATGCTGAGCAAAAATGTTAGTTTGGAACTTTTTTCCCTGTTGTGTATTGTGCATTTATCCTCAGACTTAACATTGCTTCGATGAACATGCAGGTTAATGCAAAGGTCACTGCATTGCTAGACATTAAAACAACTAAATAAGAAGTGTTTATGTTTAGGGCTCACTGTGTGCTTTTCACATGAAAGAAGCGACTGATGAACGGGCCTCGGGCAACAAACATGACTCGCATCCTCTAATTAATCTCCATCATGATGTTTGTCATCTGTAGAACACTTCTTATCAGGCTGGCCTCGGATCACCCAGCCCATTATATTGTGCCAGAAACATCCACGGATAGCACACTGCACTGCAGATAATTTAATGAACAAGAAGCCAATGCACTTTTCTGTTTAGAGAAGATAGGACATCACTGAATCAGAGTTTGAGTTATGGGCTTATTGAATTTAACACTATTTCTGTCATTCTTTGCCGGCAGTGATATAAATCGTTAAAATGTGTCTCCCCACAGACCAGATTCTCTTACCTGCATATGAAGTACCTGTTCTTCTCCTGGCTGGCAGTGTTCGTGGGGAGCTGGATAGTGTACGTGGAGTACTCCTCCTACACAGAGCTGTGTCGTGGGCACGAGTGCAAAAATTCAATAGTGAGTATATTATCTCCTTTATCCATCCATCCATCCATCCATCCAGATTTTGCAATAAAAAGTGTTCTTTACAAGTTTATAGCCCAACTCATACACCTTGTGCAGCTCACCCAATATCCCCATTGTGTTTAGTGTGACAAATATAGAAGAGGAGTCATTGACGGCTCAGCATGCAGCAGCCTGTGTGAGAAACACACGCTGTACCTGGGAAAGTGCTTCACCACCAAGCCCAACAGCCAGGTCAGTATTATTTTTAAACGTGACATCCAGATTGATAATTATCCAGCTTTGTCTCATACCTTCCTTTGATTATTTTAGGTGTACTCAGGTAGCTGGGGAGACCTGGAGGGCGTCATTAAATGCCAGATGGAGGAGGCTCCTCATTATGATTTAGGAACTGAGATGGAGCCCAGAAAGGAGGCTGTGGCCTTCAACAAGCCTATCAAGGGGACTTCTGTGGAGAAGTTCAGAGAAATGATCTTCAACTACCTTAAGGTCAGGAAGTCCTCGTTAACTGAGGAAAAAGTGCAATTGAAGTTTTTCTTATCTTCTAGCATCACAATGTCAAGTGTAAAAACATAAGAGGTAATAAAATACTGTAGGAGGTCTAACATTTTCCCTTCTTTCCAGGCCAAAGTGGGGGATCAGGCTAACCTCGCAGACCTGGCAACTCAAGTATTGTCTATAGCAGATGCCAACAAGGACGGTCATATCACGTTGCCCGAGGCTCGCTCCACGTGGGCTCTGCTGCAGCTCAATGAGTTCCTGCTGGCATTAGTGCTACAAGACAGAGAGCACACGCCAAAGTTACTGGGCTTCTGTGGAGACCTGTATGTGATGGAGAAGGTGCCTCACTCTCCCCTGTACGGCATCAGTCTACCCTGGATCATCGAGGTGTGGATTCCTGCGGGTCTGCGACGAAGCATGGACCAGTGGTTCACCCCCTCGTGGCCACACAAGGCCAAGATCTCCATCGGCCTGCTGGAACTGGTCGAGGACGTTTTCCACGGCACCTTCGGGAGCTTCCTCATGTGCGACGTGAGAGCAACCAGCTTCGGCTACAACGACCGTCACGATTTTAAGGTGATGGACGCACGGTACATTGTTCCAGAAGCAATATTCCAAGAAGGCATAAGGCAGCAGCGTTGCGACGTGGACGAGGACTGTCTCTACGGGGCTGACTGCCTCACTTCCTGTGACCTCACCAAGCACCACTGCACGCCCGAGGTCACCAGGCCAAACTTAGCCAGAGCCTGTGACACACTCAAGGACTATATTCTGAGGGGGGCACCGTCTGATGTGAGCGAGGAGCTGGAGAAGCAGCTGTACGCCTGCGTGGCACTGAAAGGTGCAGCAGAACAGATGGAAATCGAGCACTCGCTGATTCTGAATAATCTCAAGACTTTGTTATGGAAGAAAATTTCTCACACTAAAGACTCCTAACTGACACGCACTGCACTGAAGTACAAAGACCAATATCCATCACCTTTTAGTTCCAGTAAAATAATGGACTCATTTTGGCATGGAACAGAAAATTATGTAGATAAGATATTCTATTTAACATGCATCTGTATTTTATCCTGAAGCAAAGAATGTCACTTTCAGTTTAAATCATGTGTTTCTTAATGTATTTGAGTCAAGTGACAATTTTTTAAACCCCATCAATGGTTAATAAATTTGACTCGACTAGATAAGTCTGAACAGTGAGTCCCTGCTGACACTTGCAATCATATTACATTGTGTGTGTGTGCATTGACTTTATATCAACTTTCCAGACTTCCTTTACTCATCACTTAACACACGACTCACTTTTTATGGGTGGGAGGTTTGTCAATTTGCCCAGATATTAGTGTTTGACTAGACAATGTACAATGTGGATGTTTCTGGCACATTGACAACTGTACACCAATTTCCAGGAACAACTACCCGATAAATGTCAACTTAAGGGTGAGGCCCCCCCGACATTGTTAACAATACATGAAGTATAAAAAGCACACATGAGATTTGACTC
Source organism: Scomber japonicus (assembly GCF_027409825.1). Classification (NCBI taxonomy): domain Eukaryota; kingdom Metazoa; phylum Chordata; class Actinopteri; order Scombriformes; family Scombridae; genus Scomber; species Scomber japonicus. Next base: position 6,736,769 of record NC_070584.1, read on the forward strand.
TTTTTACGATATTTATTAGAACAAATTTGGACCAATGCCTTAATCTGCATCCTCCTGTTCCTGAGCCCGGAGGAAGCTGGCCTTCTTCTGGGCGACGCGGTCTTTCCTCTGGGCCAGAGAGAGCTTGGCACGGTTCCACCTAGGTCACAAAAACAAGCACGATTAGCATATGTCCTTTTATAATAAAACAGGTGTGTCATTAGGCTCAACTCTGATTTCAAGCTGTATTTGCACAATAGATTTATGGGTGTACAAGTCACACTAGCAGGTGAATATAACCTGCTATCTCTGTATATAAACATTAGTATTTTATCATCTTACCTCTTCTTCTTCACTTCTTTGGGAGGCTTCTTTTCATGGACTGGGTTCTCACGAATGGAAGCATGAGCCTTTTTGTACATTGCCTCAATCTGCAAGAAAGATGCAGATAAATTTAGATGAATGAGTTTTCGTTGTTCCAGGCTTTGGTCTTATAGCTTTAAGATTAGCTTCCGTGTTCTCAGGCGTGTCATTTCCCTCCCCAGACCACATCATTTTTTACGAGCCTGTATCTCACTGTGCATGATTTAACAAACAATCTGGGATGCTGTTTCCCCACATTAGTCAGAGGAGCCATATTTTTCCTCTGCCTATTTGATGGCCAAACCTTCTCTTTTCCACAGTTAACAGCTGGTGTGGCTTGTGGCCCAAATCCCAATACACACAAAAAGCCAATCTGACTGGCACACAGTTTGGAAAAATTTGTTTTTTTTTAAACAAGGCCTGGTGATCTGTGCTGGATTTTTCAACGTCTTTAATCTGATGAAACACTTCGTCATCTGCATGAGACAATGATAACGTCTCAATCTGTATTTGAAGAGACAAACCTCACATGAAGTATTAATTAATGGACAACAGATCTATGGCTGTTTTCAAGCTGGTTGTGGAGGCCAGGATGCATTTGAAATTGTAGACAATGCATATTTTACACAGACAACCGCACCAAACTCTAATTTTGTGGTTTTCTTTTTCTTCGAGGGCGATGGTGTGACTGCAGCATGACCCTGAAACTAATGTCAATGCGTGAAATCTGCCACTAATGACACAAAGTAATCTCCCTTGATAATTAAAACCTCTTTAGCTGATGAACCAATAGTTCCACTAAAGCTTTCTGAGGGTCCTTTATTAGCTATAGCCATCTCAAGAATGCCATCTACCACCTGACTGTTTTTTACATGTTGGAAGGGCAGGATACACATGTGTGAAGAACACTTGCCATATCAGGGGTGACTCCGTTCTTGATGAAGCGGGAGAACTGCTTCTTGTAAGCGTCCTCGTCCTCCTCCATCAGGTAGCTCATGTACTCGGACACGTTGATGCCCATGATGTGCTTGCGGTGGACCTCAGCGTTGAACTCCTTGCTCTCTGTGTCATACCCAGGGAAACGCTTGGTGCTAAAAAAAAAAGAAGAAACAAAGCATACATAGGTAAATCTTCCAGTTCAGTGCATCGTAATATTCAAAAATCACCTCGCATAACCTCCAGATGTCTTGTCAGAGCATAATTAATTGAGGGGATAATGAACACAGCACCACACTTTGACATGTGCAATTAATCTTTCCTCACTTATGTCCCGTTAAAACTGCTTAACATGAAGCTGCACATGGGGTCTCATTTACACCTGCAACTGAAAATAGTGTATCTTAGCTGTATTCATTTGTTCTTCTAAACTCGTAACTATCTAAATATGTTTGTTTTTTAATCAAAAGAAAAGAAACAAAGGAAATGAAAAATGACAAAGCATATGAGATCCATTACACCACAACTGAAAAACATGTTTTATCCAGCTATATATTGCATTTTAAGGCTAGGTAGAAGAAAAGTGAACTTCAACTGAAACCTCAGTTGATCTTTTGGAACCAACAATTTACATTAAGTTCCCTTTGAGGTATTCAGAAACAGGACTGTGTAGAAACCATATTTTAGTATTCTTACGTAACGTTTTATAGCATGCACTGACTATTGTTTGAATGTTTTAATGTAGTACTGCCACTATATACAGTACCAGCCAAAGGTAAATCAGAGTACTCCACACATTCCATTTCCTGTGAACTGCACTTAAAAAGGCACCAATAGCAAAAACAAATATGAATGCTGTGTGGTTAAAAAAAAAAAAAAAAAAAAAAAAAAAAAAAAAAAAAAAAAAATTGTCCCCTTATTGCCACTGTTGAAAACACACAACTGACAGGATGCCGACAAGTTGATGACCAATTCAACACGTGATGGCAAACTTGCACTCGTGCAGTTCATACTATGTTCTAGTATTACTGCCCTTACATTAGGAAGATGCAGGAAAACTACTGAACAAGCACCAAACTTGAGTTGGACACATTTGAGCCTGCTGTCAGAGTTTAATCTGTTACTGTTAGACTCCAGCCTGCAGTTACTGTTAGACTCCAGCCTGCAGTTACTGTTAGACTCCAGCCTGCAGTTACTGTTAGACTCCAGCCTGCAGTTACTGTTAGACTCCAGCCTGCAGTTACTGTTAGACTCCAGCCTGCAGTTACTGTTAGACTCCAGCCTGCAGTTACTGTTAGACTCCAGCCTGCAGTGGAGATTCATACAACTGCTAAACCACAACTACCAGAGCTTTACAGATTGTAAACATCCACATCAGACAAGGTGGGCAACTTGCAGTCAATCCAGGCTGAGAGAGAGTTGGTAGAAAGCTACGATTTTGATATTCCACACAAAACACAACACACTAAAACAAATAAAAGCAGCTAACCATAGAATAGATATTAAACCATTGATAGATATCTGAAGGAGCAGCGTGAGCACACACCTTAAAATACATCTACATCAGTTTAGAGATGATAAACTCACTACAGTTTAACTTTCATTCTTGAGTTGCATTCTCCACACTACAGTGGTACTATTTCATATCGGGTTCAATTAGGACAGGGTGCCTTCAGAAACATTCACTGGTCATGGTAGGAAAGGCACAGGTGTTACTAACATTGACCATAGCTTTGTTCTATTCAAACGTCCCACTAAACCATGACAGTGTGACAGAGAGCCAGCAGGCACAGCACCAGGACCCAGAAACTGAGGCAGCTAAATGGAATTGAGCCATCATTGATGTATTAGGTACACCTGTGTTTGCATACTGTGACATGTCAAAATGTCTAGTAAGAAAAAAAGATGGTGTAATATCATACTGGAAGAACAGAGCACCAAGAAAGCACATGGATACATTATAAAACATTTGTGTAGCTTTTACAGCTGAGAATCTGGCAACGATTCAACATTTCATCCTAGGTATGTCATGAAAGGATTATTCCCATCATGCAAATTTTAGAATGAAACCACTTTTCTTCATAAGAGATGCAGCACCATGCACAGCACTGCCAAATCTAAACATGTTATGGACAAAAGAGGGACCCCCCCCCCCAAAGAGAGAACGACAGGGTTTTACCCCGCCTTTGTATTTACTGGCTACTTTGTATTACTGCCTTTGTTAAAACTGATGGCATATGTTGTTGATGGAATGAAAAGGGCAGCGCAGTGCTTGGATAGTCTACAGAGTGCACATGCAAGAGTTAGTGTGTAGTTCATCTTTAAAAACGGCAGAGGTTGCAAATGAGTTTTTGACTTAATGACAAAATAATGACCCATTTGAGATGAACTTGGTGTACTGTGAACTTACTACACTGTGACTCAGAGGATAATGTTAGCAGAGCAGCAAACTCCAGCAGTATCTAACAAGACCGGCCGACCAACACACACAGAAGCATTTAACTCAAACCAACTCTGGAGGTGAAGAAAACAACTGTGCTCAATGTTTCACCTCAAATCTATATTGCCAGTTATGTGTTGTATTTCAGTGGAATAAGGTGAATGGTTTGGCAAGAGAATTAATTCTGAATCAGATCAACACCCAGGTATCATGATAGTATCAAATTTGGAGGTAAGCATATTGTTTCCGGCCAGTTACTCTTCATCTTTTTACTTTATCTGGGTATAAAATTTGACGGTTTTTTCGATTAAAGCGCACAAATGGTATGAGACACATGTAGGGAAGACTCTGGTGGGTTACCTGTGAGGGATGGACAGACCGCCATCCACAGCCCCCTTCAGAGCACCAAACACCTTGTTGCCTGTAGTGGTTCTGGCCAGCCCAGCATCCAGGTAGCAGGTGAACGCTCCTGGCTGACCATCAATGCTCTCCACGTTGAACTCATCACCGGTCACCTCCACCTGGCCATCGTACACCTTATCCAGGCCGAACTTGTTGAGGAGCTGAAAGGACAGAACATAACATTTACTTAGACTTACAACATTCTTCAGTCACCACCTCTTTTACACAAAATTTACTTTGACAGCCAATAAGATCATTTGCACTAGGGTCAATATTTCATTGACAGTTTTGGTACCCTAAAATTCATACTATGAATTCCACCAATGCAACTAATGCTGAGCAAATAATTTCTTCTAAATGTATTTTCTTTCACCAAAACCAATCAATTTACAATTATGACTCATTTTGAAAACCAAATTAAGCTGTCATGCACTCAACATTTACTACCTGGCTGTCCAACACTGAAAACTGGGGGTTCAAAAGGGACCAGTATACTTACTCTACGGGCCACCAGCAGCCCAGTGCAGTAGGCTGCTGCGTAGTTTGTCAGACCCACAGAGATTCCGTATTTTGGCAGCTCGTGTGAGTAGGCCGCGCACACGATCATGTCACCCTCAATCTTGGCATAGGCGATCTGTAAAATAATGGTGGATAATGGTAAATTAACAGTCATGACCCTGTTTACATGTGCAAATCAAGACAACACAAAGATCAGATACATATAAGAGACTTTGTTAATCCCACATGTGGAAATTCCCTTGTCACAGCAGCGCAATAAAAATTGCTTATATACAGAAAAACGCACACAGTACTCATCCACAACAATTGATCTACGGAATGAATGAAACATCACTCAAAAATATCAGATGTTGCACTTTCTAAATGAGTGAGTAATGTCTCTGGAGAAAAACTGGGTGTTCTCCATGCATGCTCACCTGACAGACGATGTCCCTGTTAGAGAAACGGACAATCATCCTGTACTTAGGTGTGTTGTACTTGTTCTTATCTTGGACGACCAGGCGCTTGCGAGCGAAGAAGTCAGTCTTTCCCTCTGGAAGGAAGGCACATCTCAAATAAGTCACAAAATAACTGTGTACCCTAACAACTTAACATGAATAAAACACTGTCAGAGAACTTACCTCTCCTCCTCCTGAATTTGACCTGGTACCTCTTGAAGTAGGCCTTATTCTTTACCACTTTAACAAAACCCTGTGGAAAGGACATGAAAGCACTCCGCATTAGCAATCAACATCCAATGGAACAAGAGCAACCTAACGCTACTTTCCTGCGTAGTTGTGTTAATTGAGTACTAGTTAGCTGAACTGTCAGTGTAACCGGCTACACCAGGCTAACATTAGCTAGCTGAGCTATTGGAAATGAACGAAGAGTTAACAACCAGCACACTGGCTAATAGTATACTTTAATAAAAGGAAATTCAGGGGTTGTGAAAGTTACAACCTAGTGGTCACAAAGTGGTGAACATATCACAGTGAGGTAGTTCACAGGTGACAGGAAGCAGTGAGTTTGTTGAGGTAGCCATTAGGCCACGTTTAAGCAGCCCCTGAGTTAGCACTAGCGGGACAGAATCTATGTTCATCTCAACATCAGCGACATGCTTTCACACATCTGACACCACAGAGCACACGCTGGATGTGTTAGGTGTGAATGTAGACACATATTGGGACGGATTACAAACCATTTTGCAGTCTTTTCGTCTCCTTATGAAGGAGCCCGGAGCCAAAGACCGGCGGTTGACTCCGCTGCACTGGAAAAAGGAAGATTCACGTGCGCATGCTCAGTAAATAGCGTGTGACAGGATGAGCCGCACAGAGGCCATGCTGCAGAGGATTCATCACTCTGCCCCCTACAGAGCTGGGGCGGACACTCACCCATATTCAAGCCATTCTCCATATCATAATTATGGATAAATATCACATTCATGCATCTAAATCAGAAACTCTCACTAACTTGTGTGTATAAATGAGCTTTATCTTAACAAATATGAGCTGATACACACCAGCCAGTACACATTTTTTGTCAATCTATGTCTCAGTTTCTAGTGTTTTGACCAAAGCTGTGTTTTTATTTATTTATTCATTTATTTATTTATTCCATATTTTTGCCACCACTTGGGTCATCTGTGGGATTAATTGATAAGATCTCTATATATTATTATGGTACAATGTGCATGTTTATATTCAGATAACTCATTCACTGAATAACCCTGTATCACTATAATCCCCACTGTACTTATTTTAGCCAAAATTCAAATGTGCAATACAATTTACTCACTACTGTGTAGAAAACTACATGTATATAAATTAATGTTACTTTCTTTTATAATTTGATATTTATTTCTTCACTTCTTGCACTCTTTACTTCTTTGCACAATTTGTGTCTTGTTTATAAATCACAGACACGGTTTCACCTGTATATAGTCTATACTTGTGTATATTTCTGAAGACTGTATATTGAGAGCCACTAAACTGGAATCATATTCCTTATATGGTGACATACTTGGTCGGTAAAGATGATTGTGCTTGTGATTTAGTTTGGCTGATTGTGACTCAATATATTAACTCATGGAATTTAAAGACATGAGAAACATTAATTTTGTATAAAGTATATTTATTTTTATTTATATGTACACTGCACAAATGCACTTTTTGGTATAGGCTATTGTTGTTGTAGCCTTGCTTTTGTGTCAATCTTTGTCTGTTTCTTGAGGAAGGTGTTAGTAACACTACTAGAAATTGTACCCAAAGGTCTAAATTCCTTTGGCCTAATTTCATCCAAACAATGACAAAGACAAAGACATTTTAGCTCATTTAGAACAAGTTAGAAATAACAAGATTAGAAAGAATTTCAACTGTTCAAGATTATTTTAAAGTTCAACCTGTCTTCAAGGAGTTCATTTTATTTGAACTCTGGAAGCTCATTTCTCATCTCAGAGGAACAAGGCTATTCTTATATTTCTCAGAGAGTGACAGAGTTCATGTCTGGGGCACCAGCCATGGGCACCACCTGTCCTGCCTATTTCAGACATGAAAGAAAGGGAAAGCACAGGTGGAAATCATGCTGCCTTCAAATGGAGCTTGTGAGGATATATTTTCAACATGCAGGTTAAGTACACTGTATGATTGGCACTGGTTCAAGTCATCAGAACACTGTTGTTAATAGCTAATGATTTGGTAGTTTCTGCATTTTGCACAGGTATCCTTATTAGGACATTGCAGAACTTCCATTAACTGTGGACAGCCTAACCCAAACCAATTCAGAAAGTTAATGCAACAACAGTAACAGAAATGAGTTAACTAGTGAAAGTACAAATCAGCTGAATATTTACCAAGATAAGCAAAACTAGGGGGACAATAACACAGAAAAATCAAAGTGGGTTGCATGGGTTTCAACAGTTTTTTAAAAGGGTATGTCATGTAAACTAAGCTCAATCTCCATTTCCACTCATAAAATGATGAACCACATCAGTGGTTCTATCAAGTGGACTCTTCTCAATAAACAAAGTGAACACGACCCCACAACATTGATGATGGCCCTCTTTCAGCCATCAGTGACTCATATGCATACACAAAGGGCCCTGGGGCTTTGTACACCTCAATGGAAAGCAGCAACTATGAATATTATTAATTACACCAGTGCTTTTTTCTTCTAAAAGTGGTATTAATAATCCTTGTGCTGCAGCCCACACAGCTAAAGTATCAGTTGTTTAAATGACACCTCATCTCTCTTTAGTCAGCTTCACTCAAGCTCATTACAGCGTTTTTATAACAGATGTGTCAAATTTCTTTCCTCCCTTCTTCTTTTACTTTCTTTCAAAAAAAACTGAACACTCATTCTCTTCCTGGTCTGTCTGCTACTCCTTCTTTTGCAGCTTTTGAAATGATTACTCTCCTTCCCAGAAATCACACCACACTTTTCATAAAATGCACTCTCACCAAGTATGGTGGCCAAGATCTCTTAAATGCCTAATTGAATTGAAAAGGCAAAAACAAATCAGTTAGGAATATCTTAGTTTCAAAGGCCATAATTAGAAATAGGTATATTTTAAGGGATATGTGTTCTTTCTAGTATATGGACACATTTTTATTATTTGTTGTATATCCAGTCTTTGTGATTTTCATACCTAAAAAGAATGTGTTAAAAAAAAAACAGGCGTTCTGTGTCAATGATGCAGTGTACGTCACCTATTAATGGTATCTGGCCATGGCATGCAGAGAGTTTCATTGTTGATGGTATTTAAAGATTTCACAATACAAAGGTGAATGGAATTTCACAGCACTGTAAATCTCTACAATGATGTCACCTGTTCTCTTACCTTCATAAGGATAAATATTATATACATTTCAGACTTAGGACCAGTTGATTGGGGACAAAAGCTTTGTTACCAAATGAGAAAAGGCTGATTTTTGGGTAAAGTTAGGGTTAGATTATTGTGAGGGGTAGGCAAGTAGTGGTGATGGTTAGGGTGAGTCTCCAGAAAATGAATATAAATCTATGTAATGTGCCCAAAAGTGACTGTGGCCTGTGTGTGTGTAAAGTGACTCTGCTACAGTTAAAGTCCCTGCATTTAAAATCCTACTTAAGTAAAAGTATAGCATTGTCTATTTGCTCATAATGTGAAAACAGGTTCAATCTACTTAAAAATTCTTTAAAGTAAATAGAAAATCAGTTGCTGTGACTGATATCAGTAAAGTCCTCACAAACTTATTTACTTACTTTTTACATTTTTCTCCAAAGTTAGTTTTTTTGTGAAATATTGGAAAGTTGGAAAGTTATACTTCGAATAATTATTTATTTACAGTAGTGGAAATTTCTAACAACGCAAACGTGTAGAACATGATAAGAAGCCCCAACTACACACAGGGGATACAAGTCGTAAGGTTTGAGTACTACTGGTTTAACATCTTTTTGCATTTATAATTTTGTTATATATTATTTCATGTTGCATTCGTAAAATAAATAGTATACAATACGATACTTCCCCCTGAATTATAATGAATCAAGTAGCATAAAGTTTAAATACTCAAATACTATTACCCAAAAACTGTACTTAAATCCAGTACTCCAGTACAGTACCACATCATGATTTTAGCTCCTGCCAGCTCATCACACAGCCACCACAAATCATCACAGCAGAATTATTCCTAAAGAGCTGCACTTTCTAGTAATATTTTTTGCTGCATTTCATTTGATCTAATTTTATTATTTCCGGGCCTGAGTGACTCAGACCCCTTCTTTCAAAATGTCCTCATTACTGAGAATTACTGTTTGACTATGTGTCAGTAGTTATCTAATTATTTGTGTCTGACAGACTGAGATGTGATTGTTATGACGGTGTATCAGATTCAGAGGCCTACAGTCGCCACGGTGTTGCAGAGTTGAGCCTACAACGTCAGTTGCTTTTCAGCTACTTCTATGTGCAGAGGAGTGTCTAACAATCAACAAAAGATATGCGTCATTACTCCCATGCAAAACCTGAAAAGTTGGTTTTATGACTGTTTGGTATGTGAATCAAGGCAGTTGTCTTTGTCAGGTTTTCATCAGAGTACTTTTACACTGATGTGGTTAGATCATTATGAGTTTCTATTGACTGCTCACTCAGTGACGCTGTCAAGAGTAGTAAAGTCGTCTTGAGTTAGTTTCTTGTCAGTTTTAACCTGATGTATAGTATATGTACTAAGGTTTATAAGTTCATTTTGTGAGGACTAACTACAGTAAGTAAGAACAGAGGTTTCATAAGTTGACTCAAGATATTTTCTGTTTCTACAATGACGACGACATGCCTTAACTGAAGTGCTGCTGGTACTTGTGGGACGTACATGTTGAAACCTCCAGTCTACTCCGACAGAAGTATTCCTTCTCTCAGCAATGAATTTCAGGTAAGACATTTTGAGGATCAGATGCTGATTAGATAAGCAGTACACACAGAGAGATGCAGGAAGATTGAGACTTTTCTTTGACTTTAGTACTCATAAAGTGCTGGGCTGAAACACAAAGATGGTACATTTGAAAGACTTGAATATTTCTTGACCAAGTAAATCTTAATGTGAGGTTGTATCTAATATATGTGGTGAAGGACTAAATATAATAAATCAGGCTGAATCTAAGATACTTGCATTTCTTCATTTCTTGCCTCCTATTTCTTAAAGTATCACTGCCCAAACAAACTTTGTAGTGAGATTAATGTGGCATATTGAAACATTTAAAAAACAAACAGTTACGTGTCCTTAAAGGCAGTCCTTAACATCAGTTTCTAACTCTGAAACTCTTTTAAAAACTGTTTTTCATATGTTGTATGACATGTCACGTTAATGTTTGAATCTGTAATGAGACACTGACACTCAGATGACCCCAATGACACATTCCTAGCTGTCTTTCCAGGGATAGAAAGTTTTGCTTCAATAACTGATTTTTAAGGTTTTATAATGTGTGTTTAGAGTACATTAGTATTAGCAGTAAGAGTAGCCACAGTGATGCTGTTATAGTAATAATATTAATAGGACACTAAAGTAATCATACTGCAACCTGTATGATACAACCACAGCCCTATTTTAATCCCTGCACTGGTCACTTTCATGTCATCAAACCAGACTTAACATTGTAATTTTGCATACATCCTCCTCTGTTACATAATTGAGTTATTCATTGCACATGTCACATTTAAATTTTACACTTCTGACCATTTTTTGGTCCATATTTCATTTGTACAGTCAATATTTCATTTCAAGTTTCATATCCCATTTCAAAGCAATTATTATCCTATTCTGTAAATAGATTATAGATTAATTTATGGACTACTTTGTTTACTTTATTATTTCATTATTATTATTTTTATTTTTATTATTATTATTATTATTATTATTATTATTATTATTATTATTTTTATTTTTATTATTATTATTATTATTATTACTTTACTCTTGTTATATTTTTATTCTTCTATGTTGTGTTTGTGGGACCAAGCGCCAAGACAAATTCTTTGTACGACTAATAAACAGATTGTCTTATTTCTATATCCTATAGAAATACACTTCCTTTTAAATAAAATATTACAATAGTCATCCCACCCGTGAGGTCATTTAAACTACCTACCTTTTCCTACTAGACAAAATTAGTCTTTATTTACAAATATTTCCTTGTCCTGTATGAATAAAAATAACTAGTCTGTGTTTGAAGTGCAGTTGCTCATTAGAAACACTTGGTGGTAGTGTTGCTCCAGGTTGGGGGCTGGTGCGCATGCTCCGTGCGATGTAAACACTCGGTAGGCCGCCAGTGCTCGAGCCGCTCCGCAGACATTAGTGTACACGTATTACGGCTGCATGGGCTGGACCGGAGAGGCGATGGGAACGAGCTAACTTAACGGTGGAAACCTAGCCAGGCTAACTTAACAAATATAGCTAATGTACTCGGATAAAGTGTTTTTCTCACAATAGTCGGACTGTACTTTCGTGCATGGGAAGCAGACGACGTTTGCTGCTGGTGGTTAAACTCGCTTCAAGGTAAAGGATGTTCTAGTTTTTTTTTCGGGCTCTGTCTAATCACTGGAGCGAACAGTAACTCACATAACGACTCCTTGTTATCAGTGTTATCTGTTCAAGTGAATGGTGTGACATTACCTCGAGGCAATACAGAGGGTGTTATTACTTGGCTCCTATATTTTCTTAGTCGCAATATCAGCTTGTGTTACAGTTTCTCACTTGTGTTAAATACTTGTGTTTCAACTCCCTAATTGGTTTGAAAAGGACTCCAGCTATTGCCTGGAACGAAAATATTCTACAATGTAAATGCAAAGTGATATTTTTCTTCTGATCTATAATGTCGAATAAGCGTGTAAATGTAATATTAGAGCATTGTCGTCGACGTTGGAGCAGTCTGGGATAATTCCACTGCATACTGTTGCGTTTGATGCTGGCTCTCCATTTCAGCCTCATAACAGCAGCGAGCCATAAAAGGAGGGAGGTTTACCAGGGACTTCTCCCGTGTCTAATGCATCGGTCCTGTGCTCACCGCCTGTAAATCAAAGTGTTTGTGGTAGTCGACAACATGATGTCTAGCCTAAGCAAAGGATTTAAATCGCTCAGCAGTCGCGCCGGCTGGGTCAAAGCCAAGGATATCTTTAACTCAAACTGCAAGTTGCGGCAATAACACAGCTCTGTGACCACAGATGTAGTGGACGATAAACCCATCGAAGTGTAACAACTTAAAAAACTGCGGAAGTCCAACTTACTGTACAACTTACTGCATTTATAAGCCCCATGCTGATAAATAGAACCTATGTTAGGATGAGGTTTGTGTACTGTAGGCCTGTGCTGCAGTGGATGACACTAGTTTTTTGGGCGAAACTTGGCAAGTAAGACTTGATAGAGTATCTCAGCATGCTGGTGCATTAAAGTGAGGAAATTTAGATGCCAGCTATTTAAAGAGTGGTGCAGAGAAGAAATACCCAACAGCGACCACAAATGAGTAATGCTCTATTAAATGTGTCCCATTGGTCAGGTGTGAGGAATTTCTGCTTTCGTATTGAGTTTCATGATTGTTGCACATGTAGATAAAATGTTAGTAGATAAAAATAGTGGAGTAGAAAATGTCACTATGTAAATATAAGGTCACAGCAAACAGAAATACCCATGTAAAGTATGCGAGTGTGTTAAGTTCCTCATTAAATGAAAGTGTTCAGTTTCATTTGGGACTGCAGGTACTGATTGTTTGACGTGTCTTGATTAATCAATTAGTTTTTGGTCTGTTAAAGGTAGAAACTGATGAAAAATGTGGATTATTGTTTCCCAAAGCTCAAGATGTTGTCTTCAAATTGTTAATTTGAATCTCTCATATTACATTTTCTGTCATAGGACTTAAAAAAATACATTATTGAAGAATTTGGATATTTTCTTTAAAAAAGACTCCAAACGAATCAAATATCAAAATAGTTGCCAATTGATTTAATTAAACCAGTTATTTAGTCACAGTTCCTAAATGAGCAAGTATAGCAACACTTTAATGAGTTAGACTTCTTTATGTGAAAATAGGTTTAATGGGCAGTCATGGCTAGTTGCGAATGTATTGTATTGTAGTAAAGTAAGTAAGACTTTCCATCAGATAGTAAGTTGCATCAGTGAGACTAGAGATGTCATGTCGGAGGATGCACTTGTCAGGACTTGTTGCAGTGAACAAAAAGCTTCACAGGCTTTACTGTGACCCCCGACACTCAGTGTAGACCTGGAGACGCTGCAGGGTTATTATGATGACTCTTCAGTGAGAGTAAGTAAGAAGGGGAAGATATGCACATGTTTGTGTGAGGTTTTGTATCCGCTTTTCAGCTGTGTTTCTTAGTAATTATCATCATCATCATTATAACTTAAATGGCACAAAATGGCTAAAAAATGTCATTCCTGTTTCCCCAAAGCACAAGCTGACGCCCTCAGATGTCTCGTTTTGTTCCCACCAATAGTCACAACCCAGAGATATTGTATTTACTGTCATAAAGGATTAAAAAAAACAGAAAATATTCCCTTTTGAGAAGTCGGAATAAGAGATTTTGGACTTTAAAAAGACTCAAAACAATGAATTGATTATCAGTAGTTGGCAAATAATCAATTAATTGACAAATTGTTGCAGCTCTAAATGAAAAGGGTACATTTTTGAAGTAATAGGACATGGACATACCCAGATAATGTTTGATGTAATATTATGACACAGTATCAGTGTAACATTAAAGGCATTGCAGTGCAGTTATACAATATTGTATTTATCAGACTTTTCTAGCTGACAGAGATTTAAAAAAAAAAGATCTCATCTATTTACTATTGTTTGCCCATAACATCCATGTTCATCTTTTGTTTTTCTTTCTCAGAAACCTTATCATTCACCTCTACTATAGAAAACCATAACAGTCAAGATATGATGGCATTATCATGAAAAACTCTGAACTACAGGTTTTTCTTGCTTTAATGCACAGGTGTTTATTAATAACATTATGATGTCTCTGTTCCGCTATTGCTTCTGGTTAAGCATTGCCAGTAAGCCATCATGTACATTAAGGTGCCCTTATTCATTCATTCACTGTTCCCTGTATAATAAACACTACATAGTTCACTCAATAGTGAGCAGAAAATCAAGACTTTGGACACTAACTAATTGTTATCTTTCTGTGTCGTCACCATCAGCTGTAGAGTCACACGATGGTAGTGTGTTCATCTTTTAAAATGTGGAGCATTGCATTGTGGGATTGTTAGTAGTAGTAGAAAGGGCTCTATATAGTGGAGATATTTACACAATAAGCATTCAGACACTCAAATAAATGGCAGAGGGTAAATGTAGGGTGCTGTATAGTAAATAGGGAGAGATTTCAGAGATGCATCAGAATCCTGCAACGAAATGAATGGAATTAAAAGAAACTATTATTAATGCTATTCATTTCAGCAGTGATTTCATTCCTGCCACATATCAAGATGTGTTTAGTGAAAAAAGGCTGGTATTTCTGTCAACACCACTCTGTTACTCTTCATATCTATAACTGCTGAAAATCTGTTAGGGTGCTATATATGAAGCTATAGACTGTGTAGGGAGCAGATATTTAGAAGCAGTGTGTGGGAGGCCGTCTGCCAGTTACTGACAGACAATGGAGATTACACTCAGTTTGATCTAATGCTTTGTAGTTGGTGTTTTTGGTTTGAGCTGTCACTCCCACAGAATAAGCTAGTCATGGCTGAGATTTAAGAGTTGGTGTTATTGATCGAAACTAGGCTGAATCCATCGCATTTGATTCTCTACACTCTTATAAAGCTACTTTTCAGAGAGCAGCTTTTGTAGGGTAAATGTAGAATATTAGCCAGCTCTCATCATGAACAGCCTTCAGCAAGACCATTGAAATGCTGATTGTACACTGGGAAAATGTGAGCGTCCCCCTGCCTGTGTGTAGTCAAGTGAAAGGCCTTTCTACCTCAGTGTGAGTGTGTTATTGTAAGTCAAGGCCTGTGTTTTAATACCCTCACACAGCACATGGATGGCATGTTTCCCCGAAGACAGCCAAGCTGTCTCCTCCTGGGCCAGACCATTTAGTTCTGGTTCATTGGTAAAGTAGAGTAAAGTTAAATTAGTCTTATTTGTCACCTGAAATAACAAAAAGGATAATAATGAAATAAAAGGGAATGTTGTGGTTTTATTTGTCCTGTTGTAAAAGTTTTGAACCATGTTTCCATCTGCTCTTTTTACAGCAGAGTGAGGCGTCTGTTGGGTGCTGTGCATTTTGAATCAGGAGAAAGGAAACGCTGCTCTGTTCTGCCTCCGGTCTCTCTCAGTTCCCCAATCGTCTTGAAGTCGTTTCACTCAGGCTTTCTTCTCGCCTCCCTTTGGGTTTCATTAGCTATGCGCGCTGCATCCGAGGGCCCCCTTTGAGTTCCTTGGCAAACAAAAGCAGAAACAATCTCTACAGCCAGGATTTATAGGGACGCCTCGCTTCAGTTGGCCGGGGCCTTGCTAGAAAGAATGTCTTCTCAGGCCACCTGGACATTGGCATCTCTCAAAGCGCGGCCTTCCCCCCTGTCTGTCCCGACTCCTGTTGATTAAATTTTCAGGCCTGCTCTTTTTGCTCTCTGAATAATGCCAACCATTTCTACTTTGCTCTGAAAAAAAGGATACAAGAAGGCACAGTAGGATTTCATTTTTCAAGGTTTTGTGAATCAGGAAATCAGCTAATAAGCTTCTTCATTAATTAGTCAAAGTAAGAGCACACACACACAAAGCAGGGTCCAGGACTAACTTCCTGGTGCTTTTACATTTTCCTCTGTGCTTTCAGTACACACACAATGCAGCCTGGCTCAGTAAACTCAGACTGTAAAGAAATCTTCATGGAAAATGCAACTTTTCAGGATAAGCACAGCTTCCACAGCTGATCCTTTTTGATCTTCTTTTGATATGTAATAATTAGTGAGTGCATTGCAGTCAGCTGTAATTGGATTAATTGGATTCAATTGGCTGTAAGAAAGATTAGAAGTGCTATATTTAGTGTGCTGTTAAGGTGAATTTAGTCACAGTATGACTCTGATTTTTTTGTAATATAAGGAATTTTTTTGGGATTAATTAAGTGAGATATTTTATTTTCTGCTGCTGAAGTGGAAAATGTGCTGATCCCCATGTGAGTCCATTTAAGCTGCACACAACAGTTGGAAATTGTTGTTCTGTGCAGGATAAAGATACCCCTGCAACTGATGTGGATGCTGTTATTTGTGTTAATAACAGTCTGAGTGGGTAAAT
This sequence comes from Scomber japonicus, assembly GCF_027409825.1. Classification (NCBI taxonomy): domain Eukaryota; kingdom Metazoa; phylum Chordata; class Actinopteri; order Scombriformes; family Scombridae; genus Scomber; species Scomber japonicus. Next base: position 6,753,159 of record NC_070584.1, read on the forward strand.
ACAACCTGAAGTTTCACATGTACTTGCTGGTTGTGTGAGCAGTGTACTGGAAAATAGATTATATATTTTTTTAAAACCCTAAAACTAGTACAAATATCACAGTGTCTGTCCTTTTTAATTGTCTAGACGGTGATCTGTGTTGGCAATGCAAAGTCAAACTGGAACCATCATTTTCAGCTTCATTACATTTTTCAGTAAACATGTAGCTGTTTATCTGTAGTGCAAAAAGTAAAATCAAAACCCATAACATGTGGTAAACAGTACCAAGTCCAGCTACACACTCACTGCCATGTCTTCTTTACTTGGTATACTGAACGTAATAGAACAAGTGAGTAATTGGAAGTAGGTAATTTTGCAAAACATTTTTTTTTTTTTTTAAATTCATCATAAATCTACATGTATTTGTGCTAGTGCATTTATTGTTGCTGTTATCATGTTTTTGCTTCTATATTGTAGACGTCATGGTATCATTTTTCTGTTTTGATGTTGTGACCTGTAGGACGTACAGGATGACAATCTATTAGTTTAGCTGGAGCGTCATACTGTTGATGAAGGCTGATAAATAAGCCCCCCCCCCAACAGTGTCAGGTAGGAACTGGGTGTTATAATGAAAACAGTAAAAAGATTGGTGCACCAGTTTCCTGTTTCTTTCCTGTCAGCATCAACTCGGTGCAGGAAATTCCCAGGGACCCTTCTATGTGTGTGATATGTGGTAACAGCGGAGTCACTCAGTGTGTCTGTCTGTGCACAGGAGGAGGGGGGGTAAAAAAAACGCTTAGCCGACAGTATTTTCAGTCTGTACTGTAGCACATTCCTATCACCACATTTACCACAGTACTTTCCTCCACCTCGCTTTGTTTTTCTCTTTCCTTCTACTTCATATCTTAGCCCCCCCTTTTTTTATGGACCTGATTCTCACAATGAAATGACTCATCATTTTTATACAGTGCTAGATGCACAGCTTCCTGCCTGGTGGCATTATCCTGACTTCCTGCTGGGGCGAAAGCGAAGAAAAAGCCTCAGGTGTTGGGTAAATTTCAGTTTCTTGCTGAGTAGAGAAGAACACTTCCTGTTGTACACAGATTTCAGCTGTATACTTAAAGAAGTCCTATCTGCGGTGGAGCACTTTGACCCTTCCTGACAGTGTGATCAGCATATGACCACAAGACGATGTGTTGTTAGACCGGTCGAAGGTTCAGGAGAGCGGCTCACCTTCAGGAAAGTCTCACTGACATTTGAATTCATGTTTTGTTTGTTCTCTTAATGAACACATATTGGATTTCTCATGGAGTACGTTAACAGCTGAAAGCCAGGGTTTGTGGATGATTTGGAATAGCAGGTAAGAATGAGAGACATCGTGTATTCAGTTACTGTTTGGCATAAGGTAGCTGGATTGGTGATAGGGAATGGGTCACTGCTGAGCTCCGATACAAGTACTTGTTTTTCATTGTTCACGTTGTTGGTAGTTTACCATGAAATGCAAAAATCAAATGTGTGTGTGTGTTAACAGCAGTAGAACGCTCCGTGATTCATCGTCACATATTGTGGTTATGTGATCTGTCTTCCTCTATAAAAGTGAAATATTAGATATGACAAACAATGGACTACTTCTGCAGCGTATTAAAGGTTACAGGCAAACAAATGTCATTCAAGTAGGATAATAACCTGCGTAGAGACAGAATATCAGATCATTAATGTTATTCAATTCTTATTCAACACAATATTACTGGAAAACAGGCATGTCATTGAAAGTATTGATCATGCTATCTTACTGAGTGTTCAAGTTAAACAGCTGCATCAACGGTGCAGTTCTAACTAAACTGATAATATTAAGGTAAAGTGTTAGATATCTTGCTGTTCAGGAGCTGCAAGATAAGAACGGTGGATCTTTTCTTTCACAGTTCCGTCAGGAGTTAGATGCTTAAATAAATATTTAATTCACTGTGAACGATGTGAGCTTCTTATAATTAAAAGAGAGAGAAGTTGTCTAATTGATGCTAGATGGAGCTTTGTGACGATGGTGGAAAATACGCAGTTAAAATTATCTTGTTACTGTGATGTTACAACTGAATCTCGAGTTACTCACGCTAATTTTTCCGTCCCCTGCAGGTGGCGACAGACAAGGTTGCTGGTAAGCTGAGTTCTACTCTCTCATGGGTCAAGAACTCAGTCAGTCAGATGGCTAGTCAGGTGGCCACGCCCACATCCCTTCAGACCACTGCCACCACCTCCTCCTCTACGTCCCTGTCCTCGCCTGCCCTCTCTCCGTCCTCGCCGGCGCAGCTCAGTCCAGATGATGTGGAGCTGCTTGCTAAGCTTGAGGAACAGAACAGGTGAGCAGTCCGTCTGAAGCTTCTCTCCGCCTGCTCCCTGAACAGAATCTGATTTAAGGTTGTGTGGTAGTAGGAACACTTCCATAGATACTTCCAAGTAGATCAACATTTTTTTTGGCAAGTAGCCAATTTTTGGACTGTTTAAAAACATTACACGTTTAGTTACTCATTCTCCACTAAATGTGGACAAAATATTGGATATTTCTCTGATTGTGTAGACACATCTACACTATGAGATTTTAGCTGTTTAGACTTCAAAAAGACTGTAGACTTTATTGTCCCCTTGGGGAAATTCCTTTCCACAGCACTGTACATATCAGACACCAATCCATTATAACAGTAAACATTTTAGTTTTTCCCTACATGTTAAGATAGTGTCAGTGGACAAAGCTTAAGGGAAATTCTTCATGCAAATGAGTCATAAAATAATGTACTGTAGGATTCACTTTTGGGCCCTACTCTATATACATTTAGAATATAAAATACTATGTAGAGTATATCAAGGCTTTCAGATGAAATCAGAACCCTAACTACTAAAGCTGTATTCAACGGTTACCACCTCAGCATGATCATCATCTTCATCATTAGCACAGAAGCTTAACCTCATCTTCTTTGTCACAGTCATCAACAAGTGTGTGAGACTTTAACAAGCCGATGGCACAGGACTTAATAGTTTGACCTCAATGACTTTCTTTATCTGGGTCATTAATAGCCTGAATGTGAGTCCAAAGGCCAGAAAGTTATAGTGTATAAAAGTACAATAGAGTGGATGTGCACCCGTACAGATGTCATTATGCTGAGCAGCTTGTTGTTGTTACCAGCAGACAGATAAACATGTTCAGAAATGACAGAAATGTGATAGAGTTGTAGTGTCATTAACTTCCTACACAGCAGACAAGTTAAACTTCCTCAGGAAGTATAACAGCAGTGAGTCTGCTGTGCAGGCTGTAGTGATATATTCATAAACTATTAGCTGTTTTGTTTATGAATTATAAGATGTAGATATTACAAATGCAAGTATATACTCAAATCAGTATTCAAATCTTTTCTGGTTTTGATTATCATTTCGTCATACCTGTCCTGCACTGCTCATACTGCTATAGAGTCATTCTTCACAACCCTACCATCCCCCATCCTGATCCACACGTGCGTGACGTCCAACAGGTGCAGACTTGCCAACTTGTTAACTGGAGAATACAAAGAGTGAAATATGTTTAATAATCTCCAGTTTGACGGGTTCTGGAGAGTTTTGGTCTTTAGGTTAAACAGTTTTGAGTATTTTGGTGTGAGTAGACTCAGATGGATCAGTCTGAAAATGTTCTGTGTGTGTGTGTGTGGTGGTTGGCTCACAGTGCTGTAGCTCCGATTGGGACTGACTCATCCTCTGGCTAGACTGTAATAGGCTCATCGTGGCTGAACTTGCGTCTGTTAAACAATGGATGAGCTCCAAAAAAATCCACATCTCAGCATGCCCACTTCTACACAGGTTCATTTTGCGACTGTTGGTTTGCAACAGTGGAGTCTACCGATTGATAGATGAATTGATCTGATTATGTTGTAAATTGAGAAGCAAACTGTTCATTGTTCACACCAGATTAAAGTACTGTTAGGAGATGATGTAACTCCTCTCCGCTGCCAATTTAGTGAATTCTTCCCCCGTTGTGAGTCTCACCCATGGCTAGTGCTACTCTGTGTCAGCATGGAAACCAAAGCGTACAGTTCAGAGTTCGGGACTGTCTCACAGTTAACTCCGGTGTAGAGGACAGCAGAGCTCTGTTGAATGCGGAGGTTGGTGGTGACTCATCGCTACACTCATAGCCTCTGCTCCAGAATGCCAAGCGACACTTGTTGTGATACCTTTTCTCATTAATGGAGGAACTAATCACAATTAATCACAGAAATGATGTTTCATGTTTTCTCCCTGATGTCTTTTATGGCGTTCTGAGTAGATTCTCCATCTGGTGAACAGAAGTTGTAGTGTCAAGAGCCTCGTAGTTCATCTGCCCTTTGACCCCCGCCTCCACAGACAGGCCCATTCACGAAGCACATTTCTCTGCTGACTGACAATGCAGTATCTTCTTTCTACATCTTCCTGTAGCAACACACTGTCAGCCACTGAACACAAATCTTATCCATTTATCATTAACATGTTTGTAAGGCAGCTGGACTACATGGAGGTGGGGGGAATGTATCCTGCACTTGCCCGTCAAGTGTTTACTGTGTGTTTACGGAGGCCTTTGTACCCTACAGAATAGATAAAGGCCTCTAGCATTGGGTTCAGTAGTGTCACACGGACGACGAAGTCCCGCATTGACTTCTATAATCTGTAAATCTGACGTGCCCATTGCTCCGGAATTCCGAAAAACCAGAGATATGAGGAGCACATCATGAGTTTATCTTGGTAAGGTGTCAAGTATATTAAATGTGTTCTGCAGCTGTAATAAGTTTAAATCTAATGTCATGATGTTGCAACAATCTCACACTTGAAACGGAGTGTGTAGCATTAAATTATTTGGCTTCTTGTCCTAGCTCATATTTTACTTTTACTTTTTAAATTAATGCAAATGTTGCCAACCCAATGTCATTCTTTTTAGTTTTTTTGTCTTTTGTGCTCTTGAAGTTTCAGACTTGTGTTTGAGCATTGGTGAATTATTAACAGAGTGGTACGGCAGTGTGTTTGACCACTTGACTCTAAAACGCTCGGAAAACCGGCAACTCCTGTTAAACTTGAGCTATAAGATGTTTCCTTTTTTCACGTCAGAGCTGAATACAAGTAAAAAAAAAAAAGCTCTCCTGCATGATGGTCTTTGTGGCCGTGCATTTCACTCCCTCCCACACGACCCAAATGTGGCTGTAACCTTAGCCATTCTTGGAGCACGCTCAGTGATGTCACAGGATCCAGAGGAGAGGCCCCGGCCTTTTTCCGATATCAGGTGTCTGAGCCTTTGTGCGTGTGTGTCATGAGCTGCTCTCTTGTGCACCAGGTTGGGAGTCACAGCTTCTTTTCTCTGCACACTGATCCTCGATCTGTAACCCTGTCAGTAAATTTAATAATAAACTGATAAGAGGGATACAGTTCAAGATCAGCCTGCTGAAAAACATGTCAGTTAAGCTCTTCATCTTCCAAAAACACACTTGAGATGCTGGCTGTGGATAAAAAGTGAAACAGACATGAGTCAGGAGTTGTTTTACTGACCTGTTTCAGTCACTTCAAGCTTCTGCCAGCAGAATATAAAAGTGCCACCTCTCTACTTTATATACTTACTATATCGTCTTTCAGTATTAATCTGCTGGATCATCGTGAGAATTTCTTTGACTTACACTAATTGGGAATGCTGCTGCTGGCTAAACTAACGCTAGATTACCAGACCTGCTTTTGTGTCATCAGCAGTGATGGTATCATTTATTTTTGTCTGGGCAGTTCTTGAATCAAGTGGAGATAGATTTTTTTTTTTTTAGACTGGAGTCATCTGAGAGGGGAGTTAGTCACTAATTGCTTGTTAATTGTGGGACTCCATCAGTCAATCACTGTGGCGCAGCAGGTTCCTCTACACTCATAAAGCTGTAATACACAAGTGCAAAGGGGCTTTACAAATAAGCTCCTCCATTTTTAGCCCAGCACTAGAAATGAGTGGCTTTGATGTTTACACTGGTCGGCCTTTTTCCATACACACATGTGCTGGCTTGGCTCGCTGTGTTTGACTCAGCGCAGCAGGGATTTGCATCTCCATTACAACTGCCCGCTCGAAGGTGTGTCTTTAACTGATGACACGCTGGTCTTGTATGGAAAAGCAGCAGGTTGTATACATTATTGCTGTGACTAGTAGTCGGCTGCAGCTGTACAATTGTGGAAAAACACATTGTATTTCTGATACGTTCTTCCCAATAAAAGTGCCCTGTTATTTTGGTATTTAAAAGCAGAGGCAGAGAGAAATAAATCTCTCAGCAGTAACTTTACACACCTCTAATATGTCTGAAAGCAGTCATGAAACGGTAAAATAAAACCGATATCTGAAAAAACAGTTTTCTCTGAGGCTTTTAAAAGCAGCTTGCCCTCTGGTCTCCAGCAGACATGAGTTGAGTCTCGCTATGCAACACATGCTTGTTGGAGTGGGAGAAGGGGAGGGGGGGTTGGCCACGGTTGATGAGACATCAACACAACCCGCTTCGAGGCTTTGGCCCGGTTCCTGAGATTGTCCATCTTGGGTGTGACTCTGTGTTTAAGCTGGTTATAGAAACGCAAATCAACGCAGCATGGTTTGACCCGACATTGCCAAAACTGCTAATTGAACAACTCTGTTGATTTGGTTTGTCTGTCTGCCTCAATCACAGCCTGCTGATTGTACATTTATCCGAATCTGAGGATCGCTGCTCCTCCAGGACATCCAGCTGGGTCTGGTGATATTGTTACTTTTTTTCAGATTCTGTGAAATATGATTTGGGGGATAGCAGTGAAAGCCAGCACTCCCTGCTCTCTAATGCAGGCTGGATCAATTTACTAACTCCTAAATTAGAGAAACACTCCCACACCTGAATGGTCTGAATCACATTAACACCACATGGAGCTGATTATAACCGCACAGTTCAGATTTGGATTCATTTGTAAACATGACTTTCTTCCAGCTATTTTTGGTACTTTGTCCCATGCTAATCTGTTCTGTCATTGAAAACATGGTTTGAGGAATGCTGCCATTAAGGCCACTGCTTCATAGAAGACTATATTTTTAGTAACTGGACTCAGATGCTTTTAGCTGAGGGGAATTTGCATTGTGGTCTCAAATGTTGTATTGTTTCATAAAGATGTTTTGAGTTGATCTTCATTGATCTTCAGAATGTTTGGTCTGTCTCTTCTTACATTGGATGGATTTGACTGATACTGACAGTTCAAAGCACACTAGAAACAGTAGAGCAATATATTGATTTAGCCAGTAGTAGCCATCTCCTAGTTGGTAAAAGATCCAGTCAATTCACACTGTGTGTTAAGAAAATACATGTGTTAATCTAACAAAAGTGTTTCTGTTCAGGGGATCAACATGTGAAACTGTTAAACCACAGAACTGAAAATGGATCATGACTGGAAACATTTAAAGCTCAAACTGAAACAGTTCTTAAAGATGAATCAGTCATGTAGTCATGAGTGATATGGTGTTTGTTGTTTTTTGGTATCAGTGTGAGTTGTTTGTGTTTTGTGCCACTTTGTATATACTTTATTGTTGAGGTTTATGTCTTAAAGGTGCAGCGTATAGTATTTAGTGGCATCTAGTGATGAGGTCACAGATTGCAGTTCAAATACAAATAGTGTCAGATCAGTTTGATTAAAAGGTAATTGGTAAAGAATCAATTCTTTCTTGTCAATTTTTACTTGAATCATGTCAGTTGAGAAGAGGTGTTTAATTGGGTTTTGATAAACAATTAAAATCTAACATTACACAAAAGTATTATTTATGGAGTATTAACAGTGCATCCCACTTGTTATCTTCACAGGCTGTTGGAGACTGACAGCAAGTCGCTTCGCTCCATGAACGGCTCCAGGAGAAACAGCGGTTCCTCCCTGGTATCTAGCTCCTCCGCCTCCTCCAACCTATCCCACCTGGAGGAGGACTCGTGGATTCTCTGGGGACGGATAGTCAATGAGTGGGAGGATGTGCGCAAGAAGAAGGAGAAGCAGCTTAAGGTGAGACCTGCGCACATGACTGACTACCTGTGAAGTGACAGCCGAGTCTCAGGCAGACCTGCTAAACAGCTTATCCAAACCTTGCTGCATTAAAAGCTTACTGCAGCAGACGAGGTTAAGGCGTTTGTGGAGCTGTGATTTTGTAGGTTTACTTTTTAAACATGAACAATATTAGTATTAGTATTTGGGGTCCCAAAGAAATGGGGAGAAGCTTCTATGATACTATTACTGGCTGAAAATGGCTTTAAACTTCATAATGAAGTAAATCTTTAGGCTACACTTTCTATCTTGTGATAAACATGTGTTTCCTAGGCATTTGTATGTAAGCTCTGGTCTGAATGCTTACAATGGCCATATCTGTTTGAATGTTTACTCAGCACAGAAATCATTTCTATGGCTATCTTTGTTATTTATCTAGGTGACCCTGTAGTGTTGTCATTGAACTTGTTATTTTAGTTCTTGACATTTGGAGCTAATTTTAGGTCACTTGTTTCTACAGTTACTCTCTGAGGCCAGTGACTGTCAAGGGTAGCATTATTTAAACTGCACATGTACAGTAAACACAGTGAGCAGAGAAAAAGAAAAGTAATGGCAGTGACTCTGTAAGCAGCCTGTAGTTTATTCATGTTTAACTACTTAGTCACAGTTGATAAAACATGAAGGGTGGAAGCTCCTCTCTAAACCTGCTGCATTTGACTCCATTGCTTATTTATCTGAAGATTGTTGCCAGGCATGATATCCACAACAGATAAATAAACAGTGTATATTGTGGATTATTATAGCACTACATCATTTGGCCTTGATTGGCAGAGCATAAGGGAGGTAAAGTACATTTTAAGCAGTGAGGATGAGGGGGGGAAAGCTACCAACCATCTTCTTTATTCCAACAAATATATTATTCATTGAGTCCATCAGTCTCACTAGGAAAGTCAGTTTCCATCTCATGAGTCTTTGATGATTTCAAGCCAATTAACTACAGTAGGTGGGTGGATCTGTAAACATGTGTGAGTGATTGCTGTTTTTTGCTGCTAAAGTTAATATTTACATGAGATCTGTCATTTCTTGTTAATCATTCTGGTGGATTACAATGAAGAGACACACACGTCAGTGGGATGTGCCATCCAATAATATGCTGCATGATTCTCCAAATACTTTTCTAAAATAGTTGCATCTGTGGGCAGCTCTAAAAAATGCTGTGGTAAAGTTTTGAAACTACTAATGAAGAGCACTAGTGTGTAATACTGATTTAATGTTGAAATTGGCCTTTATGACATAACATTATCATTTTTAAGGTCAAGGAAAGTCTTTTTATTTTCAAATAGTTCTCTTTGATCTGCTATCCAAATGTATTATCAAGTAGATTAATGAGTGATATTGCAATACAGAATCCCATGTCTGTTATTTTGAAAGCATTAAAAAATGTCTAATTGAGTACAGCGTATGGAGAGCAGGGTAAGAAGTAAGAACCCTCTCTCAGAAATGTGACATCTCTTTTATTATTAGATGATCTATTAATGTGTTAAAGCCTCCTGCATTCATTAATGTGCTTTGTGTTTCTGAAGCAGTCAGTTCAAGAACATTATTCATAATATTTTGATCACTTTTGGAGGTAAATAAACACTAAGAAGGGCAGTTAATTAATTTAGTGTTATTCCTTGCACTGAGATATATTTCTTCACAGTATACTTGATCTCCCTAACTAATTAAAAATGAACACAATTATGTAATAATGCTGCAGCTCCTTTGTTTGTGACCTGTTTAAAAGGTGCTGTGAAATGTTTTTTTCTAGCCAAATGTTTGTTATGTTTCATGTTCATTTTGAGATGGGTGGAGTTCCTTTAGAAACATGATTTGCTTATTTTCACTTCTCATTTTTTGTTATTACTGCACTCCTCTTTACTGGAATTATTTAGACAATTCACCTGCCAAGAAGTTACTCTAAAGTTTCTGCATCCCATTATAATACATGTGCCTTCAACATAAACATTTGGACTGTGACAATAATATATAATATTCACGAGAACATTAGAAACCAGTGTCACACTGACTTCCAACTTCAGGGTCTTGAACTACCCTGCCATCCTTACAAACCTCTTCATATGTATATGTGGATGTTATTACTGTGTTATCTTCCTTCCAGCTACGTTACTTTGGCTTGAAGGAGAATAAAGCAGAGCTTCCGTTGACTCTGTTTCTTCCACCCGTTCTGCTTTGATTAGCTTCATACTGCGGTGAAAATCCCTGATGACACATTGTAATTTTTAATCTACCTCCACCCTGAAACTTCTGAATTCCTGATTGTCATATCTGAAGTTTTGTATGTCTCTTCCTAGCTTTCAGTTAGCTTGAGCAGTGAAGTCCCTTTCCTCACCACCATCTTCTATCTTCCCAGGCTGGTTTTGTTGTCATGCATCGTTTTTCTTTTAATTTTCTTGCAATAATCTAGCTTCTAACTGTAACTTAGTGGACTTAAAAAATAAATTCAATAGACTGGGAGAGTTTCGGATCTGTGTCACCATCTTGAAATGCACAGCGGAAGTCTGATCTGTTCAGTTGTTACATGGTTTGAAATTGCCACCTGAAAGTCCTACAGTCATGACAACACTGGAAACCGTTTGCTAAGTGCCAATGATTGTGGCTTTCAGTCACACTTGAAGCTCGCTATCTGTAATCTGTTAATATGCAGAAGTAAATGTGGAATGTGAAAGAGTTGCTGTAGCTGCATATATGCATTAAGCATGGGCACAGTTTCTGTTTTTCTCATCGCTGTGTTTATATAAATGGGGAAGTCTTGCTAAGGACCCACAAACATGCATTGGTACTATTATGAAATGTCAGAGCAGTAGTAATGACTGGATGGTTGCAACGAGCTGGGAATATTAATCATCACTGCTGAGGCCTCCACAAAGTTTCTGTGGCTTGTAGGAAGGAACCTTACATTTTTCTGTCTTTGTCAGCAAAACCACCAATGTGTTCATGTTTTCAATACTTCATATTTCACCAACACTCACTACTATTGAAGAGAAGTGTATCTAGTTTCCTGCACCAACTCAGTCCTGAAATACACCGGACATTACAGATTTTTATATCTACATTGGCGCCTGTCACCGAGTTGTTAAAGTATTGGTGTGGCACATAAAGCGCCTTTTATCTCACACAGCCAAGATATGAGATGGAGCATTGTTCCAGTACAAAGCTTGGTTTGTCTTGTCTGACCTCAGAGAGAGATCCCCTGCTGAAAGCCTGTGTGGGTGGACCTCTGCTCCAGATGCACCCTGGACTGACCAGATGCAACATGCGCACACACACACACACACACACACACACACACACACACACACACACACACACACACTCACACTCCTATCACAGCAGGAAAGACCAATGTTCCCTGTCAGCACAGGAAATTGCTTAATCAAATTGTATCAGCAGCAATATATGGAAACAAATCACAGTACCAAGTGGCTCAATGACTAGATTCTATTTGTCAGTAGAAATTGTATTATTACGAGGTGCACATTGTGTTGAAATGGGAAAATAAATACTGGAGCACGAAACATGCCTGTGGCTGTATCCTGCTGTAAGAAATGCAAGTGTCTGTTCTTTCTCTCTACAGGAGACAGGAGTCTGTTTTCTCACACACACACAGAAATGAACAAAGACAGTCACCACATGACCACTTCAACTTTTCCATAAATTCAAGCCAGATTTAAAATACAGCTAAATTACAAACATTTATTATTATTTTTTTCTTGCCCCAGGATCTTGTTAGAAAAGGGATTCCTCACCACTTTCGGGCGATCGTGTGGCAGCTGCTGTGCAACGCTCAGAACATGCCCATCAAGGATCAGTACTCGGAGCTGCTGAAGATGACGTCGCCCTGCGAGAAACTGATTCGCAGGGACATCGCCCGCACATATCCCGAACACGAATTCTTCAAGGAGAAAGACAGCCTGGGTCAGGAAGTGCTCTTCAATGTTATGAAAGTAAGTCTCATTTGTGTCTGAGGAGCCAGATTGTATGCTGATAAACTGCTAATCGTGTGTACAGATAACAAACACTGTAGGTGGAGTCTTGCAAACACTAAAATGGACTCATCTAAAGCAAATCCCTCTTACTTCAGGCATATTCACTGGTGGATCGTGAGGTCGGCTATTGTCAAGGAAGTGCATTCATTGTGGGACTGCTACTCATGCAGGTAATAATCCATCCTCACCACACATGCACACACAGGTTGATTCATCAGCTTCCAGCAAACAGTTTGCCAACTTTTGCCTGTTTGCAAAGCTGAGTAACAAACAGGTTTGAGGTTTCATTTCATCCTATTCTTTGATTCTAGATGCCAGAAGAGGAGGCCTTCTGTGTGTTTGTGAAGTTGATGCAGGACTACAGGTTACGAGAGCTCTTCAAACCCAGCATGGCCGAGCTGGGACTCTGCATGTACCAGTTTGAGTGCATGATTCAGGTACAAACCTCATAGCATACATAAACACTGCACATCAAACGGGTGTTTTGAAAGTTTGACAGAAATGTTAAGATGTAGTAATTTTATGTCTTGGGGTTGGTTTTTTTACCTTATAGGAGCATCTCCCAGAGCTGCACATACATTTCCAGGCTCAGAGCTTTCACACCTCCATGTACGCCTCCTCCTGGTTCCTCACCATTTTCCTCACCTCCTTCCCTCTGGCTGTCGCCACGAGGATCTTCGATATCTTTATGTGTGAGGTCAGTATTTAGGCACAGAGGCAGTTATCAGCTGCTTTGAATGATGTCCTGTATTTTCTCAAAGGTATCAGAGTACAGAACACGTGTATTTTTGCATATTTGTTACTCTATTTAACTTGGTTGCATTTGACATCAGCGTTCACTCTCTAGAAGGAATAGCTTAGAGCTCTGACATTTTTGATTGTTTCTAATGTTTTTGATATAAAGTTGAACATCATCCTGCTGCTGCTCTCACTGTGGCTCACAGCCTCATGCAAATATGAAATGAAAGGAAGTGTGTTTACTTCCAGAGTAAAAGCTTCAAATATTTAGTATTTAAATACTTACATTGAAGCTTAGCATTTCTTCTACTGTTCAAAGAGTAATAACAGATACAATGCTGAAGAATAGGTTGGTAGTCATGGAAATGTTATCCATCAGCGCCACCTGTTGGAGAAAAAAAAGAATTGCTACACGAAGTCCAGATTAAATAGTAATCTTATCTCTGTCATTACTTCTTTGAGACGCATTGTAACAATTTTTAATCAGTTCTTAATCAACTTTAAAGTGCATTTCACAGCACACTGAAATCACACATGTGCAAGTCATTCCTGATAATGGTCCTCATTGTGATTACTGGTGATGTCTGCCTTCAGGGACTGGAAATAGTTTTCCGTGTGGGACTGGCTATCCTCCAGATGAACCAGACTGAACTCATCCAGCTTGACATGGAGGGAATGTTACAGGTATATCATCATAACCTCCACCTAACCTGTCATACAAGCAGCTAAGATTTCTCCTTAAAGGGAGGAACCTTCACCACACCCAGTTAATGATATATGTGAACTCCCAGCTTGCACCTGAGTACATGGTGCTTAATCTAGGGCTTTGAGGTCAGAGAAACACCTGACTGAGACATCAGAGGACATATTTGTTTGAAAGTAGCTGCTTTATGGGTGTGTGCTACTTACCCCTGCCTTTGTTTCTTAACTGCGCTGCAGCACTTTCAGAAGGTCATCCCACACCAGCTGGACAGTGGACCAGACAAAGTCATCCAGGCTGCTTATCAAGTTAAATACAACGCCAAGAAGATGAAAAAGTAAGCACAACTTTAATTTCATCATCTCCCACCGACTCCTAACCCTTATTATTTATTCCTTTTGAAAAACATCATGTATCTTAACAATCAGCTGTCCAAACTATTAACTGCCTTATAAATTTACACCAAATTTTAAACCACTACTTCAGTGACTTATGGCTGTGGTTTGCTTTAAAATAATTAGTTCATATGATGTGCTGCCCAACTACAACTAAAGGCAAAAGTGTTCATAGATGCAGGGACAAATGCTCCTATTGCAGAGAGAAGTGTCACTTCTCAGTCAATCTTTCTGCAAGAGGAATTCAGTATACATTATAGCAGGAAAAAAAGCGCTGAGAGGGAAGTTGAAATGGTCACTGTGTAAAGTAGGCATTCATGTCCGATTGTCAGTTTCAGAAAGTTTCAATAATTATCAGAAACAGCCCCACAATTCAAACATGAAATGGCAATTAAGGCTGCAATGAGTGATCATTATTATCAATTCATCTGGGGATCATTTGCTCAATTCATCTGTAAATCTTTAGTATATTTTCCCAGAGCCCAACGCAAGTTATCCCAAGCAACAGTCTAAAACCTGAAGATATTCAGTTTATTATTATATTGATCAAACCAAACATCAAATCCTCACATTTGAGAACATATAGAACCAATAATAACTTTTTTTTTGCTTGAAAAATGAGTGAAATCACAAATTTTAAATTGATTGAGTAATCTATTAGAAAACTAATTGTTTCAGTTCTACTAACAAAGACTTGTTTCCTTGCCATTAGCTGGTGTAATGTTAATAAAATGTGTTAAATCAGTACTCTAGCCTACAATTATTTCCTTTCTGACTTTTTTCAGGTTAGAGAAGGAATACACTACAATCAAAACTAAAGAGATGGAGGAGCAGGTGGAGATAAAGGTGAGTGCAGGTTGTAAAGAAATGTGAAGAAGGTTCCACAGTGCTTGTTTTCTATTCTGTTATGCATGTTTGTTTGTTTTTTTGCAGAGGCTGCGGACAGAAAACAGACTCCTGAAGCAGAGGATAGACACACTAGAGAAAGTGAGTGCAACGGTGTTTGTGAGCAGACACTGCTCCCCGCTCATCAACTTACATTAACCCATCCAGCTGTGTCAGCTCATACATCATGCATCTCCTCCTAATGATGGAGTCTTGTCTTTCACTAACTGGGCTGTGTTAGTTGAAAGTTATCATGATAAAGTATTTGTTGACTGGTACGATGACTTTTTCCGGTCGTATATAGAGTTGCTATCAGAAACAGAAGCCGGGTTCAGATTTCAAATTGTCTTGTTGCCATGGTGACTGTCTGCGTGGCTTGAGTAACTTTTTTATAATTCAGCAGAGAGCGTTAACCGACGCTGCTGAAGCCGGTTTGGAATGTGAAAGTGGCTGCTTGACTGCTGTTAAAGACGATACAAAAGCACTGCATGCCAAAGTCGCACCGTTTGTATCACTCTGCACCTTTTTTTTTTTTTTTTTTGTGTCTCTTTGAATGAGCACTACTGCTGCCAGGTACAAGGCACCATGCATGAGGTCTGCCGTGGATGATCCAGGGTGTCTGCTGCTCCACGTCTGCTTGCACGAGGAGCACGGTGGTCTAAATGAGTCTGTTATTTAAAACCGGCTCTCGGCTGCTGCTCTGTCACATAACTCCCAGAATCCCTTTTTTTAACTCTCCACTAACTGAAGCTGGAATGAACCACATCAGAAGCTCAGAGCTTGTGCTGAGCTTAACAACATGTAGCTCCATCACAGCGCTGTACTTCATACTTCACCTCTTTGGCTTGAACTAGAGCTGTTCTGCGCTTCTTCCTGTCTGAAACCTACTGTCTGTGTGTTATCAGCACCGCCTCATTTTTCACTTTGTCACCAGCTCATTTGCACCTGCATGCAATGTTCCTTTTCTACCCCTGAACGTAGATAAAAATTGTAGTTTGTTAAAAAAAAAAAATCAAAAGAAAAATAGCCAGAGGGAAAATGAACATTGCATTTCTTCTCTAAAACAATCAATTGTTCTTTTGTGTGCTTTAAACTGTCCTCTGGATTGTCTCTCTCCTCTCTCTCTCTCTCTCTCTCTCTGCTGTCTCTTGTTGATATTTCTGTTTTGTAGGAAAGTGCTTCCTTGGCAGATAGATTGATCCAGGTATACTCCTTATTTTCTCTTTACCCCCCCCCTTTTTTTTTTTTTTACTGATGCTGCACCTCCGTCCTCATCTCTCTCTCTCTCTTAGCATTGCATGCTCATGATTAATAGATTGACAGGACAGAGAAAACTGACCAGTAATTTACTCTCTGACTGAAACTAAACTAGATTAGTGTTACAGTATTGAATAAATGCATGGAATTACACAGTTTGGTATGTCAGATAAAGTAACAGAATCTACTATAATGCTGAAGAAGGCTAAAGAATTAAAATGTGATTCATAAATTAGTCAAAAACAAGCATGTCCTTAGGAAAAACCTAATTCTTCATCTTCTCTTCTGATCTGCCCACCCACTCCGCCTTCTTCTTCTCGTTTTCACTTCTTTGTCGTGCTCACTCCACTACCTCCTCGGTTGGTTTTTTTTTTTACGTCCCAAGGGACAAGTGACTCGAGCTCAGGAGGCCGAGGAGAACTACCTGGTCAAGCGGGAGCTGGCCACAGTCAAACAGCAGAGCGAGGAGGCCAGTGCTCAGCTGGAGCAGGCCAAGAACACCATCAGGCAGCTCCAGCAGCAGCAGCAGCAGCAACAGCAGCCTCATGCGGTAAGGAGGGCCACAGAGTCCCCAGCTGGCAGGTTGCATCCGGCTCAGGTCCCGTCCAGGAGCCGTGACACTGAGACAGAGCTGAAGCCTCAAGCTCACCATGTAAAGATTATCTGTTGTGCTAGAAACTGACACGTGGAACAATTAAAATGTGTTCGGATGTGTCACAGTTGGTGTATATCATCACAATCCAAGCAGTGGCACAGCAGGGCTTTTTTTTTTTTTCTTCTTCTCACTTTGCACACGGGCTTTGCGTAATGATCTGTTTGGGTATGCATGAATTCAAATTGGGACATGCAGCACTACACAGTTGAGCCACCATTTACAGTCCTCTGCATTCTCTGAAATGAATTCATGAATTTGTTAGCAGGCTGGTAGATTTCACACATGGCGCCCCATACACAGAATCCTCTCCTTGCATATATATTGACCTAACAGCCTTAATTATTGATGGTTGTATTCCAGATGTTAATGTGCAAGCATTACCATGTTTTACATAATGTGTAATCTTGTCTCACAATGAGCAGTCATGAATTATTTATGTGTAAGTAAAAGGCAAAGTGGTTGATGCCATCAGAAATTAAGGTTGAGTTCTTTTGTAGTGAAGTGTGAAGATGCAACGAGGTGTGTTTTCTCCAGAGGAATATAATGTATGTGGCATAAGATGAGTTTATTAATGGAGTGGAATTATTTCTGGGCTTTGGTTTATATGACTGGAGGCTTTTTTGTTCATCATTAAATGCTGACATTGAGGACACACAGGAATCGACACTTGCTCTGTTTTACAGTCTCTACTCACTGACATGGTGTTTGGTTGTAGAAAGGAGCCCCTCGCTTCTCTGAGGAGTCGGTCCTGCAGCTGGAGAGAGAGCTGGTGCAGGCCAGGCTGAAGGAGGCAGAGTCCCAGTGTGCTCTCAAAGAAATGCAAGACAAGATCCTGGAGGTGGAAAAGGTGCGTTTCCTCAGACACACTGTTAAATCTCAGTCACCATACAGCTGGGTTACATCACTGTGGCTGGCTTTTAAACACATACCTTTCTTACACACCTCCATCAGAGGAACACATCGCTACCGGATGACACCAATGTTGTACGACTACAAGAAGAGTTGATTGGGGTGAAGCTGAGGGAGGCGGAGGCTCTGACGGGCCTGAAAGAGCTGAGGCAGCAGGTCAGAGATCTGGAGGACCACTGGCAGGTGAGCGCTGACACAATTTAGACAAAGACAAGTCATTGATTAAACATTTGATTAAAACCTAAAGAGAGATATCATGTAAGGCAAGAGGCAGTAAAAGTTCAAAAATGCAAACATGCACACACCATATAGCACAGCTTCAATCTTATATATCACCATTCAGAAGGCTGTCAAACAGAAATGCAGTGTAAAGTTTTGGACTGACTGTAACACCTCTCCCCAGCGTCACTTGGCACGCACCGCTGGTCGCTGGAAGGACAGCCCCAGGAAGAACACGCTGGGCGAGCTGCAGGACGAGCTGATGAGTGTGAGGCTGCGTGAGGCCGAGGCTCAGGCAGAGCTGAGAGAAACACGGCAGAGGATGCTGGAGCTGGAGACACAGGTCAGAGGCCACATCAACCCAATCACACACATTCTTTGAATTTCTAAATATTTGTCCTGCTTTATCAGATTCTTAGCTTTTATGTTCTTATAGTGCCATTGATCATTGTAGTACAGACACAACTTGCTGTGTGAGAGGCAATAAAGCTATGGTGTGATTAAGTTTACCTGTCTATAGTATGTCTAATAGACAGTAAATGAGCTGGAAAATAAGCCAATAATTCTCCACCTGTATTGTCACACAGTGGCCTTTAGAGGGCAGCAGTCATCTGTTGCTCACAACTCAGTGCAAACGGAACTCATTACTCAGCTTTTGTGTTTGAATGTATCCACACATTTTAGAGATTTTAAAGTGAAACAAACAAACAAAAAAAGTTAAATGTATAACTCTTTGCTCCCACAGAATCAGATTCACAGCAACCACCTGCGACGGGCCGAGCAGGAGAGCAAGAGTCTCCGGGAGCATGTACAAACACTGACAGTGCAAAACAAAGATTTGCATGTGCAACTGCAGGAGATCAAGCGGAGACAAGCTGAGATTGAATGCAAGGTACCTGATTGATATAAATATATATAGCCTTAGATTTTAAACACTTCAAAGTTCAAAGTAGCATGTAAAATTGTATATTATAGATTATTTTACTGTTAAGAGAAAGAAGCTCTGGTTATGTTAAGTCTTGGTTGTGTTTTTTTTAACATTTGTGGTGTCTGTGTGATGAGATCAGTATCAAGATTGAGATGGAGGAAGCAACTTGCTGCTGCTCTTAGCAATGCCATCTCAGTGCTGATACTGCAACACCCCCCTTCACTCAGGATTTCCCCCCTGAAAGATTCACACTCACACACCCCACAGCTCAATAAGAAATGCTAGTCTCAACTAAATCTAAAAAACATGCTGAACATTGAGCATCATAGATCTTGAAACTGTTGTTGAGATAATGTCTTTTTGTTTTGTGCAGAGTAAGGAAGAGGTGATGGCAGTGAGGCTGAGAGAAGCTGACAACATTGCTGCTATGGCTGAACTCCAGCAACAGATCTCAGAGCTCGAGATTCAGGTTTGTGCATAACATCATCACACTGCAGCCTCAGCACACGGAAGCTCTGGATATCATCAACTCCCTCACAAACCACATTTAACATCTCTCAACTTCACACAACTACAGTAATGTCCCACACAGGACTGTGAGAGGACAACGCCGAATTATATTTGACTCTTTCATTGATGGGATGAAGGTTTGTTGTTTCATCAGCTTCTTTACTGTAAGCTGTGAGCCTCTACGTGGACTTTATAAACACTTGGTGAAGTTAGAATTAGCTGATGAGTGATTTCTGTATTTGTGGTTATGCTTGAGCTCTCTTGGTTTTGCTTGAGCTCACTGGTTTGAGGTGGGCGGTGCTTGTTGGAAAGAGGGGATGTCACAAATTTCCGTGCACCAATCACAGTATGAGAAACTCAATCTGATAGCAGTTGATGTTTTCGTTGCTTATGTTGCCAAGGAGACACAAGTAGAAATCAAATCTGATCAAAGCCCACGCACACTGTAGCTCAGATAAGTAATGCATAGAAATATTTAAAGTTCAAGATGCAGATGTTAGCAGTGGAAAGGTGAGGTCAACACCTAAACTGTAGATGCCATATGTAAGATGGAGAGAACAGACTGGTGTGGTTAATAAAAAGTAAAAATATATCCCAAACCATGAATTTGCATAAGACATAATCTTGGCTGTGAAGTTAAAGACTGTCTGAAGCTGCTTTAAACACAGTGACACTACATTATGTTTGTTTTCTAGTTGTAGTTTTGCACCAACTGTAGATATAAATACAACTTTAGGAGTTATGTGTAAAGACTTGAAACAGTGAGATGAATGAAGTTGGACACAAGAAGCTCAATATTTATCCTCAAACAAATGTAACGCCACACACAACAAGGATGACAGAAAACAAATACAGGCGCGGCCCTTCATCAACAACACTGAGAGAGAACTGATTGATACAAGATAAAATCATCTAGAAATCTCTCCTGAATTGGTTGAGGCTTGTTTGTGGGACCCAATGAAGTGTCTGTCAGCTTCTTTTCCTCTGAGTGAAGCTTCATTATGAACAGTAAGTGTCAGTTTCAATCTTCTGTATGCTTTAAATTGCAGTAGAGTTTGACTACGTTTCTAAAGCCTTTTAAGGAATTCTTTCTCTGTGGCTAAAGATCTAAGCCGGTTAGAGACTTAAAGGTTTGTAGATGAGTCAGGACACATTTTTTATTTAGTCACAAGTGGGTGTTTGATGCTTGGTATTGAACCCACATATATACTGATAGTATCTACATTTTGTAATTTCAAAGGGATTTATTTGTTTTACAACTTTGAATCACAGTTTGACTCATTAGCACTAGACCAAAAGTCAAAGTGGAAAGAAGTCTTTAGTGATTGGTAGAGCACAAATGTGAAACTGGCAGTGATTGTAATTATATTAAATGTCATTCTGTCAGTACTTAGAAGCGAGATTGAGCAGAAAAGAAAAGGCCAAGCAAATAAATAGAGTTGGACAATTGTGTGTTGATTGTCAGTCAGCAGTAATACTAAGAAGCCTTTCACATTTGTGCAGTATGAATATCAGTTTCATTTAGTGTTGACAGCATTTATTGATAGAAGTGCCATTAGCAAATTTCTAGTCATAGAAGTCAACTGTCAACTGTGGCCGAGTTACTGACAGCTCTGTTGGAAACAGTTGTGACTTTGGTCCAGTGGAGGATGCTTTGCAGAGCACTGTTGCACATATATTCCTTAGTTTAAGGTGTTTCAGGTAGTCTTAGCTTGCAGGCCCAGACTATTTATAAGTATGACAACTACAAAAACCTCCCCTCTTTTCCCTTCACAGGCACACACAATCACACAGTGTGGTCTGAGGTTTTGTTACTAGGTGATAGAGCAAAAACATGCAACACCAGAAATTTACCACTACCACCCTCACACTCTTTAGCATCTGCATAATGAACTGTTAGCTCAATACATCAAAAAATGTGCACAGGCTTTAACAATTAGTTTTTTATTCATTTAAGGAGCAGTTTTTAAAATGTGTGTGTTTGCATGTGTGTGTGTGTGTGTGTGTGCATATTTTCTTCCTATTAGGGGCAATAAAGGTGTTTGAGCTGCAATCAGTGTGCCAGGCTTGGCTTCTTGGCTTCTTGGTCTGTGGTTTGGTTACCTGCTCTGTAAGTTGTGGGGTGAATACTGCATCAACTGCAAGAAAATAAAGCAAGAAGAAGAAAAAAAAAAAGAAAAAGAAAAATCAAGTTCACGTCTTGGTCGTCCCACATTGTGACGCACGCTGGCGGTGACAGTTTGCATCAGCATTTAGATTAGCTTTGTCGAAACGCTGAGTGAACAACACAGCCGTGGAGTCTCTCACTTAAAACATTTAGGTGATGTGCACCATTTTTAGTCCTTCAGTAGCATTGGAGATTACCCCTGCAGAGATTGAATTAACAGCTAGAAGCGACTAATAACAGCTGCTCGGTAACAGGGAGAAGATTGTCACTGAAACTCTGATATCTAGTAAAGTGTACGTGTAGGACTCTTTCACTATCACAGCCATAGCCTCCGTAAACGCCACAGCTCCACACTCTCTCTGGGCCTGATAGGAAGTGGTTTCTCATCTTGAAGCTGAGACTCTACCAAATGTGACATGCATGGTTATTTTGAGGTTTCTATGATATGCTCAAAGATTTACACAAAATGTTTTAATCTGTAAAAAACATTGCATATGCTCTGTGTTTGTATTAGTAAGCAAGATATATGTTGCTGTGTCATAAATCCTGCACAGACCAGGTTGAATGTGTCTGTACCACACACACACACACAAACACACACACACACACACACACACACACATATTTTCTCCACCTTTCTATCACTCTGCTGTCAAAACTAAAAGGTCAACAGAGTTTTGAGCTCCTGTTGAGACACCTGGTGATTCACACAGCTGAGCACGAGGAAGTCATATTAACTGCCCTGCTCTTTACCGTTGCAGTGTTTTGGAGCGGGGAAAACCTCAAAAACAACTGATACATGGAATAATGTCACTTGTTTAGACCTCTCCTTGTAAAAAAAGCCTACTGGGACATGCCACATTTGACCTCACTTTAACCACAGGAATCAGAAACCCCTATCTGTATTTTGGGGTGTTGGCCAGTTAGGGGAGATGTACACACACAGCACTCAGCGGGGGTGGGGTGGACTGCGTTTTCATGATGCAACCCCTGGTTTAAACTCTCACTCTATAACTGGCAGGGTGATGGGCGTGATTTGAGGTTTGAGATAGAGAGTGTTTGTGCCTGCAGATGTGTTCAGTGAGGAAGGTAAACATCACATGGTCTGTTTAACTGTTAAAGCTGACAACCAGCCTCATCCCCAGGGGAGGAAATCAAGCACAAATGACACTATTTTGTGTTTCCCTCACATCTGCCACACATGGAGGACACATTGTGAAGCTTTTTTAAAAAAAACAAAAAACCCAATTCATGTCAGCCGTCGTGGTGTGTAACATACTTCTCAGTATTTAGGAAAACACCCTGCATCACTGAGTACTGTAGCTTTTTCTTTTTTTTTGAACTTGTGTCTCCTGTACCAACAGAAAGAAGAAGGAAAGGTCCAAGGCCAGCTGAACCACACAGACTCAAGCCAGTACATCCACGACCTCAAAGACCAGATAAAAGAGCTAAAACATGAGGTGAGACAAGTAAAAGCATCTACACTTCCATCACTATTCAGACTGCCTATGTTTACTACTCCCCCCCCCCCCCCCTCTTCCTCACTTTAGGGATTCAGATTTGTTGTTGCTATTTCTTTGATCTGTCATTTCAGAAGATTTCACAATATTCCCTTAGATATGGTTTTGCTTTGAGGCTAACCGATTAGTAGAAGTGCTAACTACACCCAGAGACTTCCTGTACAGAGCTTGTGTGTACCTCCTGAAAACACCTTCATAGATATGTGGCCTACACATCTCTTTACTAGAGAATGTGCATGTATTTTTAAAACTGTTGCATCTTAGAAAAAAAAGAGTAGGTGTTCAGAGTCATTTCCTGTGTCACTTGGTTTTGCCTGGTGGTCATCTTCTGCTATGAATCATTCTAACTGAAGTGTCTGATGAGCAAACCTGAAAGTTGAGCATGGCATTGTTCCAAATCCCACCACCTTCATTCACTGAGGTTTTAAGCTCAAACATGCATCATAATGCTGGAAATTTTGAGATGTTGACCATATCAGTTTCCCTTTTGCATGGCAACATGAAGTCACACCAGACAGGTGCATTTAATAAGGCTTATTTTTGTTTTTCCATGTTACTGCTTGCTGACATAACGTACTCTAAATTGGTCTCTGAATACGTCTGTTTCCACATGTCTGTTGCCCGGCAGGCTGACGCAGGTGAGTTAGTACAGATGTCCGTGTGACCTCCAGTGATTCAGATCTGACCTTGTGTCGACCCTCACCCTCTTATGTTCTGTAGCCCTGTTTGGGACAGTCCTGGATGCCGTCACTGAGCAGCTTGCAGAAGTGACTGTTTGCTCTTTATTGTTAATGAGAAAAGTTAACCCAGTGAACAGTTGCCAAACAAACATCTACTCAGCACCTTTTTAGTCTTTTTTGCTATCCTTTAAATAAAGTTACCTTATCTTTTGTGAAGCATGGCCTGAATGGTCTCACTGTTGCCCCTGGTGGTTAATTGGGGGAAACACCCACTACAACTGCAGGGCTGAATCCAAATGTCCAGACTTCTTGTAGATGCGTTCCTGGGCTCTTGCAGACGAGCTGAGGGCTGTCCAAACGCACAATTCATCAAGTCCACAAGGAGCCTCAAGTGGACTTTCTGCAGACTTCAAGAGAGTCCACTTGGGGTGCAGACTTCTCCATGGAAACACAGGAGGTCTTTAGTCTGTCTCAGAGTGCATTTTTATCCCCTTGTCGTCCAGAACCCTTGCAGACTTGATGTCACAGTACATATGACTGAAGGCCTTGAGGGCTCAGTGGGTGGATTCAGACCAGTTCTCACCAGCTGCAGTTGCAGTGTGCATGCATAAGGTGCAGTAAGTCCAAGTCAGCTTAGTGCACTTGAAAGAGGCAATTTGGACAGGTCACATAAGTCTAAATAGGTAACCTCTCTCGTCAGAAGTGGTTATGCATGAGTACTAAATAGTTGTTTTGGCAAATATAATCAGGTTAACTTCTCTACCTCTGATAAAGAGCAGCACACAGCCACTTCCATCAACTCTTCAACAGGAGGCATCAGTCCTAAATGGAGCGAGATCTGCTCCATCAAGAATAGCTATGTCCCAAATCAACACTACATACTGTTAAGTATGTATTGTATTAACACTGGAAAAGTGACCAAATTAAGTAAACAGAATCCTGTATGAATGAATGTGCATTTAATGGACACTTTTGTTTCAATATGTTAATGACAAAAGCAGTATATGCATAGTATATGCAGTATGGAGGTGGGACACAGGTCATATGTTATCATATTGTTCCCATTTGGTTTCTGTCTATTACATCTGTGAAAGACATCCCATTGTGTTTGTGTCAGTGATACTGCAGACTTGTCAATGATGATGTATTGATTCATATCATCTCTGTCAGTATGTGTTTGGTTTATATTAGCATGCAGGATTAAATAGTTTGTGTTGCCCTCTAACACTCCGTATATTTATTCCCACAGATTTGCTGCTTAAAAGGGCAGAGGGGCATGGCCAAACAGGCCGCTTTTGATGGGATCCACATCGTCAATCACTACGTGGGGGATTATGAGTCTTACCACTCTTCAGATGAAGATGGAGTCAAGGACCCCACCCTCCAGGACACCCAGCAGAGGAGCGGCAGTGGTGGCCGTATCAGACTGCGCCCCAACCTCGGAGACACGGACAGCGAGGATGAGGAGGATGGGGAGGCCCTGCGGCTCACCGTACCTTCCAGCGGCAGCCACAAGTCGACCACCGTGTGACGAGCACCCGCTGGGTGCCAGAGTCAAGACGCAGGCTGTCAGCACTCAATGAGGAAGAGTGAGTGTTCCCTGCAGCCCATTTCAGAGGAGAGGTGTGGATCTGGAGTACTGAATTTCAGAATGGAAATGCATCATCATTTCATATCATAAGAATCACACTTATAGATTTAGTTTTTCTTTGTTTACCTCCCTTCTGTATCCTGTGTTTTCTGCTGGAGGCCAGCTAACAGCTGGCAGATCATCAGTCTGCACCTCAGCAGAGAATGAATCAATGTGGAGCGTATCAAACCCAACTGGGTTACAGAGACCAGAGGATGAAGGGCAGGGTGAGGGGTTAGAGGGGGTCAGTCTATCACTCCTCTGATCCCCTTTAGCTAGGTACAACACAGAGAAAGAGACTGTGCAATAAAAACATTTTATGTTATCTTTCACACTTCATCCAATGTGTTTTTATATTTTTAAAGCATTTTATAAATGAACATCAAAGATATATTGATGCCGTTACTACTAAGTGTCCATCATGCAGAGGCAGAATTGTATGAGAGTGTGTGTGTCTGTGTGTATGTATGTGTGTGTGTGTATATCTATTGTCTTGATGAGCTTGATCAGAGCATGGTATCAAAGCCGCTTGGATCAGCCAGTGTTGACTTTTTGGCCTTAGCACATGCTGCATGCCTTTCACCAGGGCCGGTGCACCACGACATCAATGGTGACATCTGCAAACTTGTAGATATGTAAATGTGTATTATGTCTTGTTTTGTTTTTTGAATTCCCTTTGAACTTGAAAATATGTATGTACTGCATATCTTATGTTTAAAATATATTGTACAATTCAGAAAAAAGGGACATGTTAGTTTAAATGATAAATCCTACTTTAGAGACCGCTGAGGAGAGAGAGTCTGATAAAAGACAAACACTCATCTTCAGACAGCTTCAGATTAATCAGATGTTTTCTGAGCAGAAGAAAACAGGACAGATTTATTTCTGAACTACTGTTGCTGTTGTTCTCTGGAAGCATCGCAACCTTACTTTCAAAATGAACCCCTGCAGAAAATCAGTTCATTGAATACTAATTGCTGTTTCACCGATAAGTCAAACATGACTAATGTCTATCATATGCTTTGTGTCACAAATTTGCACGGAAATGGATGACAGGCCTAGGGAACTTCAACTGGCTGATAAAAGCTGAGATAATGCATCGTAGTACACTTTATAACACAGTATGGAGGGGAGGCGATGATGCTTTTTTTTTTTTTTAAATCAAGTGTACCAAAGTAAGCACTATATTCTGCATTGTGCTGTCCACGGGCCAGTTCCACTCCATTTCACACACAAAGGACCTGGTAAATGTTTGTCTGAATGTGTTGAACACTAACTCCTGTATTCACTGACAGACGTGGTGGAAGTGAACGCAGCAGTCTTGGGGCTGTCATGTCCAGGAAACAAGATTCTGACTATTTGCGAATGTCCCCTCCATGAACAAGATATCCTGTGTCGTTTGAGGGGAGGGGAGATCATGTTTTGGCACTTTTTTTTTTGAGTCTGCAGTGCAGTAAGGACACAAAGGCAACGCTATGGATGGAGCAGTCAGCACACTCTGGAGACTACATGAGATTGTTGTGTGTGTGTGTGTGTGTGTGTGTGTGATGAGTTCACAATAAAACGTTGAATAAACTCTTCCACAGTTTTTTTTTCTTTATTTTTTTAAATTGTGGCTGCAGACCTCTAACCTGAATATATTCACACTGAACCGAAATGCATTCAGATGAGTGTGAGTTCATGTGGGATGTTTTGTCTCAACGCTGCCTTCCTTTGTGAAGATTCTTGCTTTAGATTGAGTGCTTTCAGGAAGTGATTTCTCGCGGTTTTCAGAGCTAAGCCTCAACTAGTAATCATTTCATGCAGAAAACCACATTTTAAAAGCTTTTCACTACGGACACTTTGAAAGATTAACCAGGTTTGTATTTTTGCCAAATGCGGCTGATGATTTTTTTCTATTAGACACTGAGTGTAGTGTAGTAATAATGGCTAAATTAGTGTGAGCTCAGTGATTTTATATTTAAAGCAGTGATTGATGATGTTTGTGGAAATGTTGAACAGCACTAACTACTGTCCTTGAACGCGTCTACAGCGCAGTGACAGCCAGTCACTTCCCATGCTGCATGTGATGCTCCGGCTGTGTAAGACAACTATTTCACTTTAACTATAGTTTTTGTTCAAGTGGCACAAAAATCCGATTTAAATAATTAGTCTGTTGATTAAATCGGTGTATAATTGTAATAGATTCGAATTTAATACTACCCGAATATGAGATCAAATCGCATTATGTTAGTTTAAACAGATAGAATTACAATATAACCTAGATTGTGTTACAGCTATGTTTTGACTTATTTCTAAATGTTGAAACTAACCGTAAGTGTGTCCACATTGAATCCTGTACCGTTCACCAGGACGCATTAAGGTGTGACGCTGAGGAGCAGAGTGGTGCACACATCAATCATTTCATTTCTCACACGTGGAGGCGTTTAAAAAAATTGAATTTCACCAGTGAATGAGAAATACTTAAGTTATTCAGTAAATCAGATAAAATAGCACTGATGCAAGCGATCAGAAATACTTTCTACTTTGGCTCCTGCTAAACTACAGGTGATTAAAAAAAAACGTGAAATAATGTTTTATCCTGCTATTATCGGTGCGTTGTCTTTAGGTTGATAACAGGACTGTAGCTGTCAGCTGTGGTGTGTTATTAGCAGCAGTGTGTGGTAAGCAGGGCTTCTGCTTTTATCTGCTCATATCCTGACCAGCACCAGCACCAGCACCGCGTCCGGATGCGACCGCCGAGCTGAGGCGTATGGCGCTTTGATTTCCTGTCTGTCATTTAGCCTGCTGATAGCTGCTCAGTCTACAGCGGTAACACTGTCCTCACTGATCTTCTGTCCTCATAGAAAAATGCATTCATCATATCATTATGGATATATATATGATCAGCTGTGTCTAAATGCTCAAACTGACTGAGCAGAATGAAGGAGTCCCTGAACCTATCAGGGGGATGCAGATGTGTGTTTTAGTGGAAACATCTTTTACAGATGTGGAGCTCATTTACTGATGAGTACATGCTGCTGTAGAAGATGTTAAACTCACGGTGCAGTGTTTGAGGACACTGGGCTTAAAGTCGTAGCTTAAATGTATAAAATAATAAGATGTTTCTAAGCAGACATTGGTTGATATCTACATGCTGTACAGTAAATCTAGTGTTTTTAATTAAAGAAGGTTCATGTACTCCACCTGCATCAGAGGCATCTGGACGCGCATCTCTATTGTTCAGTGCGTAATGACGCTAAACAGGCGCTATTATAATCTGCGCCTTGCAGAAGACAATTTGTCTCTGTTATGGGACTCTTCCCTTTGAACGTAACGTCCAGCGTAATGTGAAACTGTCCCCGCAGGCGTGAAGACGTCAGTGTCTGTCACATAATAACAGTGTATGAGCTCATCTGACCACCAGACCGGGACAAAGCCTTCCTAACCTGTGAGGTTTAACCACAGGTGATCATTTTGTTACACTGGATCATTGTATTTACTGTCAATCACTAAATATGTCACTGCCTTTTTAATTGGAGTAAAACACACTGCAGACACACCTGAAGGGAGACTCAGAGAAGTGTTGATGAAAGTCTATTTATGTATGCACATAAAGGCTGTAGCTGACTGTGAGCTAGGGCCTAAAATAAAGCTGTCAGAATTTCCCCCACCCCTTATTTACCACTGCAGGGCCCAGACACCTTGGGCGCGCCTCCGTGTTTCCTCTCCCCACGTCCACCTCCACGATTGAGCAAAGGAGCTGATAAACCGTGGAGCCTATCACTCCTCCTGATGGCCCCAGGCTCCTCTGGAGACACGAGCCACTGTCTGAGCCGAGGGGGCCACCGCAGCTCCGGGCTTTGGCCTCAACACTGCAAAAAAAAAAAAAAAAAAGAAGAAAAAGAAAAAGAAAAAGAATCACACTTATTTTCGGGTTTTCCATTTTCAAGAAAAGGCTACTCATAAGACCCCGGGTGTTTTTCTTGAAAACAAAAGCAGAGTAAAGGTAAATGTGTCTACGTCACAGGCTGTGTGAATAAATAAGTCTTGAGATGAGTCTTGAGATTGAGATGAGATAGTGGGGAGGAGTCACTGCACATCTCCCACGCTGCACACTGTTCTCTCATTAGTTGTGACCACACGACGTGCTGGCTAAAACAACCACACAGGATATTCTTTGCAGTGTGGTGGGCTGCACTGACACCTGTCCATGGCGACACCTGGCAGACGGTGACGGTGGCCTTTTGCGCATGCTCTGTGGCCAGGTTGAACTCTTGTTTAAAAAGCACTTGCGGCCGCATCTCTCTCTAGCAGTGGAGATCAAATCTTTGCGGGGTTCAGATCGCGCAGCTCCTCTGCACACTCACTCAGACGGATTATTTCTCACAGATTTGTATTGTGCACAGCTCAAAGATGCCTCGCTCCTTTCTGGTGAAGAGTAAGAAAGCGCACAGTTACCACCAGCCCCGCAGTTTAGAGGATGACCACAACCGGCTGGACACTATACTGGCACAAATATGCTCAGGTATGTGCACAATGATGCTGCTTTGACTTATTCTAAAAATAAAATGTTAAATGTTCTTTAATGTTAAAAAATTGACCCAATCAGGGGATATAAAATGGAATTTAAAAGACTAAGTTTCAGTTTTTATTCATTTACAAACGCATTATTATAATCAAAGGTATATTAAGAGAGGAAACAGAAAGGGAACAGGCGTCAGCAATCTAACAGTTAAAATAACTAAAAATACAAACATCCGTTTACTTTATTGAAACAGGCCTTAAAACGTTTTTATCCCAAAAGTGCTGAAACTAAATAAAACAAAATTTAGCAAAATTTAAAATATTAAAAAAAAAAAATCCCCTCTCTCAAATTGAATTAAACATCATAATATTTATAGTGATGTAATCATTACATTTGATTATTGTTTTTCTGTTATATTCCATTATATTTCTGTATATGACTGAATACTGGCCTACCTATGTTATAACTGTGCACACTAATAACTGTTTGGCGCCTGAATAAATCTAAACGCAATCTAAACGTAATGTATGGCCATTTTAAAATGTCCTCTAGCAGCCTGATACTGCCGTAATGTAGCAGTATTAAAAACATCATAGTTTTATTTTCTTTACTTGTTTATGGTTGGGATGCTGACAGTGTGTTTATGCCCGCTCAGACGCAGAGAAGCTCCCAGAGGAGGCGGACCTGTGTGTGGATCTGTCTGTGGACAGGTACGGGTTCTCTCCAGACTCTCACCTGGCTGATACTGCTCATTTCTCCCCAAAGTCTCCTCTGAGCTGCGCCGACAGTCTGTGCGTTCGATCCCCGGACTACGAAGACTTCTGGAGGCCTCCGTCCCCCTCTGCATCACCGGGTACACACACACACACACACACCATTTCTTTTCATTAGCACTGCAAAAATCAAAAGGCCCAGAAGAAGAGATAACGCTACTCGGGAGTATTCTTAGTGTTACATGAGGTCATGTCTATCTGAAATCTATTGTCAGATTATTTTTTATCTTTGAACACATTTTAAGAAATGACACTTCATGGTTGGAAGATTAGGATCATCACATATGTATAAAATGTATGAAGCCTTGTTGGTAGATTCCATCTCAGTGAGTTCACACTTTCTCCTCCATGTATCAACATATTTTAAACATTTGTGTAGTAACCTGTCTACAACTAATTAGGCTACTTTTAAAATGTAGTTTTTTTTATCATATACTTTGTTTATTTTTTAAAGTGTCTTAGGCCTTATAAATAACTTTAAGAGTGTCCTTTTATCTCGTATTCCTGGTTTTCCCAACAGTCTCACCTTCTGGGAATTCTCTAAGAGAACATTACATGACTCCTTGTAACAGTCCTGTGGGACCCTGGGAATGCCCTCCTCCCCTCCCTTCAGCCATGGCGATGGTATCATTAAAATTTTATCTGACCTCTCTGTTTCTTCCTGCAGTTGATTCGGAGAAATCGCTGTCCCCTCTGGTGGATGACATCCAGCCCTTCACCGTCCCCTTCCGGCCCTATGCGTGGAGCAGCTTCACGGGGCCCGGGCTGAGGTCCTTGGTGCAGCAGGGCCTCCATCCGGGCGTGGAGGTGGACACTGGCCCGGCGGCTATTCCCTTTTATGGGGACAGGAGCTCCCTGTACACGGAGCAGGCTCTGGGAGAGGAGACCTACAGGAGGCAAGCTGCTGCTGCTGCTCTGCTGTTTCCTGAGAGAAGACTGCATGGAAAAAACCAAGAAGTGAAGGCCTCGTCTAACCTGCTGTGCTCCAGTCTGATCCTGAATGGTGCTTATAAGTGTGTGGAGTGTAGTAAGGTGAGATGTCTGCATAGCTTCAGCTGTGTAGGGATACATGCACTGTTATTAGTCTGTAAACTTCAAGGAAAACAACAAGAATGTCTCATTATTTGATGCGTAAATTAAATCATCTCAAATTCTTACTGTGGAACTAAGCAAACACACACTGCTGGAGTGTGTGTGAGGATGACACCACACACTCTGTGACCTCTGACCTTTCTAGAGGGGGGAAATAAAGGGAAATCCCACTTGAAATGCAGTTAAAAATACATATATATTTAAATGATTTATTATCTCCAAATCTTGTTTAACATGATGATCTCTGTCTGTCCACCAGGTGTTCTCCACTCCGCACGGTCTGGAAGTGCACGTCCGCAGGTCTCACAGTGGCACTCGGCCGTTCGCGTGTGAAATCTGCGGCAAAACGTTCGGACACGCAGTGAGCCTGGAGCAGCACAAAGCCGTGCACTCGCAGGTGACTTCGCTCACACGAAATAAAACCTCCGACTTCACACCTTTGCCCTGTTTTCTTCCTCTTGTTGTCGTTCTGCTTTCCTGTCAGTGCTGCGCCGCTTTGAATTTTGACTTCAAGTCCTCTTAACCTCGCCTCTGCTCACGTTTTCAGGAAAGAAGTTTCGACTGCAAAATATGTGGTAAAAGTTTTAAGAGGTCGTCAACCCTGTCGACGCACCTCCTCATCCACTCTGACACCCGGCCCTACCCGTGTCAGTACTGCGGCAAGAGGTTCCACCAGAAGTCAGACATGAAGAAACACACGTTCATTCACACAGGTAGGTGGAGAAAAGATAGAAAGATGTAGCAGTAAATGTGGTGTTAGTGGAAATTAGTGGATAATCTATGCGTAATCGGGCTCTCGCCTGTGCGTAAAGTCCCAAATGTTCCTAATTTCAGTCTATTTTAAAGCGATTGGAAAAACGATTCATGTTATAAGAATATATAATTTAGCTTATTTACCTCAAACTAAATATATTTTAATGTTGTTTTTTTTTCTTTTTTAAAAGGTGAGAAGCCTCATAAGTGCCAGGTGTGTGGGAAAGCGTTCAGCCAGAGTTCCAACCTCATCACACACAGCCGGAAACACACCGGATACAAACCTTTCGGCTGTGACATGTGCGGGAAAGGCTTCCAGAGAAAAGTAGATCTGCGGAGGCACAAAGAGACGCAGCACGGAATCAAATGAAGCGCAGAGCGTCAATTTGATGGACACGAACCGCGCCTTTCACCGCACACATCATGTCATATAATCTGAGTCTTTATTTTTTAAAATAGAGAGAGACATATGAGACATTTCGCTTGAGGACATTTTTTTGGATCCACTTTTAGCTTCATAAAAACCTCATATATGAAAGTGCATTGGATATATAGAGCTTTATAATTTATTATAGCCTAATAATGTATTACCTACTGACTTGTTTGCAGTGTGGAGACCATCAACACTACTTCTACTAACCTTCTGCAGATCGTTCCAACGGTCCACAGACCCAGAGATAAGCTGTGAACTGTCAAACATGCAGATCAGATAGGATGAAGCGTGATAAGTTCATTTCTCATGTGTGTATGTCGACTGATATGAATCATCTTTAGAAGGGATTTCAAACCCAAATATTTGTACTTACACTTTAAATAACCGGATCGACAATAAACCCACAAAGAAGCAGTGATGGAAATCTGCGTCTGTCCAAAGAACAGAGGAGCATTTTTGTTTTCAGTTCGGACCTGCTGGCAAAACAGCCTGAGACTCACCAAGCTGGTATCTCACACTTTTTACATTTTGCACATTTTTTTTTTTGGTCTTTTATTTTGTCGTTTACAAAATATATTTTCTTCTATTTCGATTTCTATTATTTTGTCCTGTTGGATTTAAAAGGAATTAAAAACAAATGCAATAATAAACTGAAAAAAATGACAAATGAACATGAGCTGAGGTGGCTTTTTTTCTTCTTCCAGATGACAGAGATGGAGAGAGCGAATAAAACTAATGAAGAATTATTTCCACCAAATGAAGCGCTTTCCTCGCAATTTGCAGCCTTTACGCCAAATCCAGTCATTTATCATGTTCATAATATACCAGAAATATTGCAAATTATTATAATTATCATTGTTATTATTATTTCAATTAGTATCGAATTGTGCTGGTTTAATGTCATAATCACAGTTAGTTCGTGCAGTAATTGAGTAAGCTGCTTCAACCCGATCATTACAATAAATAGGCCAATAATAACAAACCAGCCAATAGGCTCTTTGTTTTCTGAGGTGTTTATGAGGATGAGTGAAAGCTGATTTTGGACACTGGAAGCGTCATAGTGCTGTGATTGGGAATGCCCACAGGCTATAGCTCCTGTTTGTTTTGACCACTGCAGCCTTGTGTTTCAACCTTAAACAGTCTGAGCTGATTTAACCGTTAACCAGATGCTTTTTCACCCTCATGGCTGTTATTGAAAAAAAAAAAAGAAAGAAGAAAGAAAGAAAGGAAAACAACAAAAACCAAAACGAGTTTTGGCACCACATGCAGCAGCTGTTGTTCTCTGACAGACTGCTGCAGAGAAGTACTTTACCTTTGGTTTATGATGAGCGTGTAAAATGGAGTTCACACTGGGTTTATAAAGGTGGATCAATGTGGACGTAGTTTAAAACTACCAGGAAAATAAAGTCATATTGAGAGACTAGTAAATTACAGCAAGTGAAAGAAACTGCCAGTATGTGAAGCCTTATTACAGACGGTGACACACACAGTATGATGATAAATAAAAAGGTGTGATTTCCATACAGTCACAAATCCCTGAAAACAAATCAATTAACTTATAAGAAATGAGTTTCCACTTCTGAATTATATTCATATTACTTCCATCACTTTGTTCCTGTGAATAAAAACAGCTCTCAGGTTAATTACTCATTTACTCTCACCTTTTTTTTTATTACTCAAAAAAAAAAAAAAAGGAACAATCAGTTAGTCGTCTTCCTCTCAACATTGATTGAAATCACTGACTCACAAAGATTTTCTATGCCTCGCTTCCCTCAAAAATCTTACAACATCCAGGCCTGCGAAAATACTGAATATTTTAAAGCCCCAGATGAACAGACTGAAGGAGAACAGGGTTAAGGCGAGCTCATTTGAAGCTGGAGGGATGAAGATGTAATGCAAGACTTACTGGAGCCGTGCATCTGTGCTGCTGAGAGAAGCCACGTCATTTATTACCTAGAGAGAAAAAAGGGAAAAAATACATGTCATGCTTCACAGGCTTGTGTTTTTTATTTCTAAAATGAGTTAAAAATATATGTGTCATCACTAAGAGCAGCTCACCTAACAGGAAATCTGCAGACTATAAAGGAAATCGCTGCACGCGTCAGAGATCAATCACCAAGGCAAACGCTGCTGTCTGAAAAAAAAGGGCACGCATTGTGAGTTGGGGCTGATGTTGAATCACAGCACAGGGGAATTTCCTCCTGTTGGAATGAAGAGGAGTTTGCTGTTAAGTGCCTTTAACCCTCTGAGGCGGCCTCGAGCCACCAGCGTGACCACCACTCCTTACAGTAACGGGCAAAGTGCTTCCTCTCAGGTGTGACGTCTCACTCTTTCTCAACTTTTGACCAACTCTTCTGCAGCTTCTTTAAAACGACGGCTTGTTATTTAGAAGTTGAATCACTTTTGTCTCGTAAGGTGTTGCTCCATTCCCTCCGAGAGAAGCTCCTCAAGCCAAATCTCAGAAAGAGAGGGGGGAAAAAAATCTTCAGATGAACCATTAGGCTGACCAGATTTCCTCCAAGGGCAGGGGTGGAATTTTTTTTAAAGCATTACCCCACTGCCCCGAGGCATATCAAATATGAATAGAATAGGGCTCGATCAATTTGGGTGGGCGAGTAATCAGAGCAGTGCAGTCTAAAAGGCTCAAATCTTTGGCCATGCGTCTTGGTCCAGGAGTGCACACACAGAAACACACACACACATACACACACACACACACACACACACACACACACACACACACACACACACACACACACACACACACACACACACGCACACACATTTGTACACACTGAGGTAGTGAATTAATTCCTCTTGACAGACATAGTTGTGCAATTAGAAAGTTCACTATTCTGGGTTTTGTGGTTTTTTTGGGATGATTCATTATTAATCTGAAATTAAACATGAATTATAAAGGAGGGATGTTTTTAGAGGCAACACTAGTGTTTGATTTTTCTGTATCTTCCACACTTCAAATAAACTGCCTAAATCCCCAAATCTGGATTCAAATGAGTATATGAGTTCTGGGTTTGACTGTCAGACATGTGTGACAGGGCCTGTTGTTTCACTAGACTGAAGAAAAAACTTTAATATGACATTTTTATCCACACTAAAGTTTGAAATGTGACATGAAAACTGTAGAAGAGGCGAGTAGAGATTACAACAGGTCAGCAAGCTGCAACAGCTTTTGAAACCAGACACCATGTCCTGATTTACAAAAGTGATATGTGGCCTGACACGCTAAAAGAAAGAATCAGATTAAAAACATCATATGCAATAACCCACAAAAAATAAAATAAAAATCAAGATGGAGATCACACGCATGCAGCCGAGAAGCATCAATATCTGGAATGAGCAACATCTGGTTAATGTGCTCATGAGAGGAGATAAGGATGAAGAGAGCTAATGTGATTATTCCCCTGAGGGGTGAGCAGGCCTGTTTGTGTGTGTGTGTGTGTGTATTGTGATAATAATGTGGGATTTGCTCTCACGCTCCGTTCAGCAGATTTCACACAGGTTTGACAAGTTACATACAGAGAGATAAGGTGAGAGGAGTGCACAGTTTCTAATGGCGGGCTTCGGAGAAAAAGCACTGATTAATACGATGTGGTGAGGGGACGGTGATGAGGACTTCCTGAAAGATACAAAGATATGAAATGAGCTGTTTTCATACGTTCTGCTTATATGTTTCATTTAAGAAAAGTTCTGTGCGTCAGAAGAGACTTTTCTGCTCACCTGTCCCCTTCCTCAGTGGTTGACACGCCAACTTAAGCCGGGACAGACGAAGAGAGGCCGGGGCTCATATAGGACACAGCTCTTTTGTTGCAGGGGCTTATTCATTATTCACCTGATCTGAAAAACAGACTGCAAACCTTCTGCACGGCTGTCATCAAGCAACAAGGCGTAGACACAAATTATTCATGACTCTGGAAAGAAAAGGCAGCAGAATGAGAGGAAAATAATAACAAGAGACACCAGCGAGGCAGCTGACGGGCTGAACACACGTGTTTGTGTGTGTGTGTGTGGAGGGGGGGGCTGGCCTTCTCTGGGCTGACAAGCTTCCTCCTGGAGCTACAACACACTCCTCCTGCCTGCCCCGCACCACTTTCACACACCTACTGACTTTCACACTGTGGCATGCAAATGTGTGTTTATGACTTTTATATTTATTTATATAACATTTATTTCAACTTTCTGCATCAGCAGTGATGCATAAGTGTTTCAGTTTAGTATCTTCTGATATATAGCAGCTCATCTTAGGGCTGTCTCCTGTTTATTATTGCAACACTCTTTTCACCTCCAGATGTACAAAACTCTGCTGAAACTGAAACCTAGACCTGTGATCATATTATACCTGTTTTAGCTTCTCTACACTGCCACTGTTTGTTTCAGACTTGAATTCAAAGGTGCAACTTTTAAAACACTGAGCCACATTACTGAACTGGTAAAAGATGCAATGTGAATGCAATTTGATGGCAACTAGCAAAACTGACATGACAGTATGTTTTAATTAGTGTATAATCCTGTGATATTAAGAATGGTTATGTTTTTGTAAGCTTAGAATGTAGAATACATCTACAAAGGGAGGCGGGTCCCATGGGTGTATTATAAGAACTGGATAGGGTTCCACTGCTCAGGCTTG
The DNA here is from genome assembly GCF_027409825.1 of Scomber japonicus. Classification (NCBI taxonomy): domain Eukaryota; kingdom Metazoa; phylum Chordata; class Actinopteri; order Scombriformes; family Scombridae; genus Scomber; species Scomber japonicus. The sequence goes on from NC_070584.1 coordinate 6,790,590, forward strand.
CAGCCCCTTTTTCCCAATGTAGTACTGCAGCTAAAAATCCTCCTGCTGCCAAAAAAGTGTTTTCCACCATCGTAAAAGAGATGTGAAAAACACTTGACAGCACACCTCAAACTGCTAACGAGATCAATTATGACTCTTTCTTTCATGAATTCTTTGTTCCATGGAGGTTTCATATTTGTAAAACTTTCCTCGAGCCAAGATAAGTGAAAACTCTATGACATCATAACAATATAAAGTATATGGGCGGGGCCGGTGGAAAAAACACTGCTGCTCTTATTCAATGGGCCACATAAGGCGGAAGTAAACCCGGAAGCTTTTTAGCCGCATGTGCCAGCTGAGATATTCTCATTTGACAGAATGGGTGCCATTTGCGGTCCGGTATCCACCTCTTAACATACGTCCATGGTGGGTCCTCTTCCATGGATGCCGCCATGTTGCACCGCCATGTTTCTACAGTAGCCCAGAATGGAGTAGGAACAGGAATGGAATAGGATAGGGAGAGGGAAGCTAAACTTTTTTTTTCTTCCTAGAAGTCATGACCTGCCCTACTCTGCAGGTGATTGGCTCGTACTCGTTGCCTTCGTTGGTTGGGTTAAATTGGATATGGTTAGGGTAAGAATATCAGGGTAAGCCAATCAGAGGCAGAGTAGGGAGGGTCGTGACTTTGCTAGCCTGGGAAAAAAATACTGCGAGGGAGAGACTGGTACTCAGTTGGTTGCAATCTGCAATCTCACCACTAGATTTCACTAAATCTTACACATTGGTCCTTTAAGTCTAATTGAAAACCTCTTAAAGTCCTCTTAAAATCACTTCACATAACATAATGTGGCACATTCATGCGGGTCTATGCAAGAGTGTGTGTGTGCTGGGTTGGACAGTGTTTTCGGTCTTCAGGCTTGTTTATAATGGCATGTCCCAAGGTGTTTGTGCGTGTGTGATGCTACAGCCGTGACCACACACACACACAAACACACACACACACACACACACACACACACACACACCAGTGAGATCAGAGAATGGTGGAGGCCAAATGAGAGCCGACATATTTCTCCCGGCCGCCTTGAAAGCTTTCCATTAGCTGAGTTCTGTTCTGAGGGTCTGGGGCCCTGAACAGCATGAGTCCGTGTGGGGGCTGGTGGTGCAGGGGCGGATGTGTTGTTGTTCGGGTGAAGGGGGGGTGGTTGGTATGGGGGGTCGGTCAGGCTGTCCGCTCATTTAAAGACATGTTTACCCGGTTCATTTAGCATTACATATCAGTAGACGATGTGGATGTGAGCTGTCAGTCTGCTGCTGCTCACATAGAAGTGGAGTCTGTGTCAGCGTGCTCTGCTCTCTGTGTGGTTCTACACCAAAGATTTGATCATCTCTCCAAAAAAAAAAAACCTGTGTTCAATCCTTTTACTGCGTCTGCTGCTAGCATCACTCGCCTCTCTCTCTATAGCTCTCTCTCCATGTTGGCCTGGTTTTGTCTTTTTATCCAAAGTCATGTCTAATAACAGATGAATCCTGAAGGTGACATTAAAAGGATGCACTCTGGGTTGATAACAGAGGATTCTCTTCTCTTCAGGGGAAATAAAACACATGAAAAAGAAATCTTCTGAACACAAGTGACAAGAAAGAGCAGCCTTTTAGTCTGTAGTTGATATTCTTGTTAACACAGAAAAGGCTTTACATCACTGAGAATTAGTGATGAGGTGCTGTGCGGAATATAAAGCTGTGAGATTCATGCACAAATCCTGACAGGCTATACAGTTTATGTGCTAATGTGAGAATCAGCCTGTGCAGTTAAACACTACATGCATTATTGAACTAAATAAATACTAAATACTGTACTGTTGGAAACATTTTCTTTGCACAAAGTAAAAACAAAACTGACATGTACTAAAGTTGGCACCAAGTTCTTAGTCTTCTCAGTCAAATTCTACTATTTTTTAAAAAATGTATTTTTTTGTCCAGAAAGGTGTGAAAGTCATTTTAGTTCAAGTTCCAAACACTGTAAAAGTAATGTATATGCTATATAATACGATATGTAATATAACTTTACTACAATAAATAATGTATTTACATAACAGATGAAGGAAAATGAGTGAAATGTCTATAATATTATGTCTCAGTCTTTTGCAGATTATTTTTCACAGAAGTTGCAGATTGATAACATTTTGTACAATGTTCAATATCTGAATGTTTTAAATATGTTTTCTATGTTTTTACAGAAAATAGTTTTCTAGCCAGGGTGGAAAAATGTCAGAAGCAACATTTTAAATGAAGTCAGCTCCTCACCGTTTATCTTGCTGCCATCATACTTTACAGTTATCCAGTGGGCCGGATTAGACCCCTTGGCAGGCCGGTTCTGGCCTGGAGGCCGTATGTTTGACACCCCTGCAATAAAACTCAGGTATAGTATCCACACTGCTATTGAACATTTTCATCGATACCAAGCAAATGCAATGCAAAGCTCAACAGTTGTATTGATATCACTGATCCCACCACTCAAAAGTGTAAAGCATATGTAAATGATGATGTACTTATGCATAAATAAACAAATCATATAGAGTACAATCCACTGTTGTGTATCTAAAATGTTAATGAAGTGGTAAGCTGTGTTGTTACATCAAAGTTTGGCAGAGAGCTCTTTCTGCTTATATTATCTATGCAAACAGTGAATGATTTGAGCAAGCATGGCAGCACAAGCTGTTACTTTGTGATACAGTCATACTGTTAACGTGGCCTGATTGCAGCTATGAATCTTTCTAAAATATTCATAAGATCCATTTCACAAATGACCAAGCCAAGCATGTGCCTGTATCTGAATAACGAAGAGAGAAAGCGAGGCGAGGAGGATCTATAAGAGGAGCCCGCAACCGGAGGAAGGAGTACAAAATGACAAAGATTTATTCTCAGGCATGATCAAATATTTATGCTGAGGCATTCAAGTAAAGTTACTTTTTGTGTTCTGATTTAATGAATGATTTGAGCGGTGGCAGTGCTGGGAGGCACAGATGTTGGGTTTGCTGAAGCCTACGCTAATGCCCATTCAGGGGTCTGTGTGGTCATGTGTCAGACTGCAGCAGGATCAAAGCAGAGTAATGCCATTGTGGGGATCACAGCATATAGGAGTAGGATGGTAAGTACTTCCACAGCCCCAGAGGTCTGCACTGGACCATGCTGAGGAAGATGAAGCGAGAAAGGAGAGGAATAATGACTATATTCATATTTTTGCTTTGTTTTTAAATCCTGAGAAAGCTTTTTAATGACTGAAGGAGGAGGTGTTCCTGTATAAGTTGGCCTTTCTTGTCCAGTATTTCTTGTTCTTTTTATCACGTGCCAGTACGTTGCCAATCACTCCATTACAGACGAGCTGCTTTACAATAGGCCTGCATACGGTGGGATTGATCCAGAATGACAAAGCCACAGTGAAGAGAAATGGATCCCGGCAGTGCAGTGACTCTCCCATTCTCCCTCTGGCATCCTCTGAAACATTAATGACCCCAAGCTGAATCTGATCTGGCCTTCTTTACTCACTGTTTTATCTCTACTCTGAAACCCTCTGCCCACTAACAATATTCACCCAACCTCATCTGAGATAAATATATAACAAGTGTTGATTGGTTGAGTCAAAAAAATTGCTACACTTTTCAGGATAAATTTAAATCAAATTGAAATGAGAGCGGGCTCAAATTGAGAAATAAGACAATTAATTCAGTGTATAGGAAAAACGTATAGATCATAACTATGAAAAGATTCCAAATAAAGTTGTTAAGTCTGCAAATTCAAATTCAGATAACCCGAAAGGAGGCCGTGAGTGAAGAGGAAGTGCCAGGAGACGTCTTTGGCAGGTGGAATAGAAATTGTAACACTCAAGTGAACACTTAAACGAATAAAGGGAGTTTCGGGAAAAAAAGAAAAAAAAAGGCTAAAAGCCTCCATCACTTCCAACAAGACATTGGTACCCCAAACACAGTGTGTCAGCATCTTTAAACACCGGAGAGAAGGGGAGATGACAAAATCGTTTTGACAGCCAGTTCACATGTAACATCTCCGATTCGTTCACCTTGGGGAGTTGCCGGGCAGTTTTACCCCGCTGCCGAGGGGAAAGCAAGCCCTGTGTGCCGTAGCAGAGTGGGCAGGGCCGAGCTTGTGCCGCTCCACGCTCCGCTTATTGATCAGAGTCAGACAGGGTGTCAGTCTCCACAGCCCTGAGATACAGCAGGAAAGCAGCGGTTATCTGTGTCTATTAAGGCGTCCGCTCTGTGTGTATTGATTGGGAACAACTCAACACTAGGAATTGCCATTGAAATGCCGATTTACAAAAGGTTGAGCAAGTGGCGGTGAAGTGCGCGCGGTCCAGGCAGTATGGATTTGTTGATGCAGTTGGCCCAGCGGTGCTTAATGGTAGACAGACGCTGCAGCTCAGGAGAGGCGTCCGGCCTGCTCCTTTGTCTCGCCTTGAGAGCTTTCACCTCACAGTACACTGGTACATAAAGCAGCATTACGCCATGTTGAAAGATGTGAAAAAGACTGGACTACATTACCAACCCAACTGCCTATGCCAGAGCACACACAAAATGTTCTCCAAACACACTCAGACCACACCCGCGCAGCCCCTCCCTGCAATTGTTTGCCACGGGGGCAAAGCTTTTACAAAAAGGGGCCGAGGTCAAGGGTTTCCCTTGTGAGACCAGCGTCTCCATTAGCTCTCAGTTCACTGGGGTATCCTTCTCTCCCTGAAGATATTCTACTTCTAAACTCCTGCTTCCAAACACTAGCATCATCAGGGAGAGGGTGAAAAAGGAACACATAGCTAATGTCAAATCATCTCCACATAACTTGGATACACACTTTGACTTGGATCAGTTCATCCAAACATTTTTCTACTTAGTGATAATCAAACCATGAAGATACAGTAGTTTCAGTTTTATTTGCTGATGTTCTCAGATATCTGTTGCCATCCAGATACAATAATTCATTTAAGTCACATTTAAAAAACTGACAATCAAATTGAAAATATGAAACTCATTTCATTTAGCTTGAAAAGGTAAAGCAGCAATCACAAAAGCAAATCTGGACTGTATAAAAAATATCTTAAAATCAAATTCATGTGCGGGGCTCAGAAAGCAGCAGTGTAGCTGCAGCGGGACCCCCGGGAGGGGCCCTAAACATGGCAGTTTTTCTTGACAAGCACAGCGGGGCCTAGGGAGGTTTTGGGGCAGACAGGAGAGCTAGCAGCAGTCTGCCGAGGCCTCCGGGGAAAGCTGACTGGATAAATAGTTCACTTAGAACCTCTTGCTCTCTAAGAGGTCACCAAGGAAATATGGGATGGAGAGGGAAAATGGAGAGGCAGCTTTAACCGCCTCTCATAGGATTGCTGCCTGTTTGTGTATTAGACTGCTCCATAAATACTTCACTATCTGCTGCACTGCTGAAATGAGATACAGTCAATCATGTTTCCTTCCTGCTCTTCTTATTTAGTTTTCTGCGTTCCTGTTCTCTCAATCAGAGAATAAACTTGTTGAACTTTTCTCAATCAGGAAATATCAACATGTCATAAACCTTGATCTACATCCTCAAATAGACATAATGCATCTTCAAATATAATTAGATTTTTTTAAATTTAAAAATGAATAAAACTCACACTATGATCTGAAACTGACAGTTTATAGAAGGCCATCTTCTGCCCATGTCACACAACTGTGTTGTTGTAGTCCAGCAAATTAAATATAAATGGCAATGTGATATCAGTGACCTGAGATATGCCTCTGAACACTGCCGACCGCTCCACACATGCCTAGACTGTCGTACAGAATCATCACCTGGCCTGAAGATTGATCAGGATATGCATCCATGGAAATGGATACTACAGTTGAAGAAATATACCCTTCAGAATAAATTCATCTTATAGCCTGCAGGTGTGAAGTGCAGCTGCAGATTGTGTCAGATATGATGCAGAAACATTTTTCTCAGGAACAATGACGTAGCACTTTATTAGTCACTGTTTGCCATTTAATTGTAAAACCAATGCAAAAATATAAGACAAGCCAATATATATATATATATAAAAACAGAGTACACCCCTGTGCATCTTATAAGTATTGTAATAATTATAGGGTTATGTGTATGATATTTGATGTTATTAGTAATTAAAACTAAAACTAGACTAAATTAAAAATAGGCCTCAAACAACAGCATTTCAGAGGGAAATACTGTATTTTATTTACTCCACGTACATGCATCTTATTTTAAAGTTGAACTTAATGGCAACTTTGCATATGAAAATGAAAAACATATCAGCTAAAATTCTATGCATTGTTATTGATAAACTACAAAAAAATGAAATTAAGTAACATAACTTTTACATTTTTTTTGACAATTCAAGTACATTTAGTTTTTTACTTTCGTACAATTTTCATTGCAGGACATATTTATTGTAACATTGTAGTGAGTAATGCTGGCTGAATCCACAGATTGATCCTAGTCATGCAAACGGCCCCCCCCCAGACAAACAGTGCCCCCCTGAGTTAGAAAGTGATCACTGCTTTTGCTGATTCATCTGGATAGGAAAATAAAAATCATCAAAGCCCACCTTTACAGTGGAGAATTTCATTTCCAATGAGCTCATTTTCACTCTGATGCTTTTCAGTGTTTGTACTCACACAGCAGGAGTTCCATTTCAATGAAAATCATTTATTTTTATGGCCAACGCTCATTTAGATGAGTCAAAGCTCAATGTATTTGTAGTTTAATTATTAAAACACACATTAAAAAAAAAAATTAATTGCTTCAGCTCAGCAACTGCAGATATAAAAAGCAATGCATCACTTTTCTTTATTTATCCTATATATCATATCGAGCTATATCATAAAACATGCTGATCCTGATCCTAGATATTATTTTGTATTTCCTGCACTTAATGAGCTGTGTCAACACAAAAACTTCATCAGCCAGTAATTAAGAATGACTAAATCAGGTACAAACAGGGAGCGAGCGCTGGTTTCAGTGCTGTATTTGCTTTGTGGCTTTTGTCTGAGGCTTTCATCACACGGCAATACCGAGAGCAAACCTGAGCAGCAGATGTTGGCTAAATCCGGCCGTTCAAACACGCTTCTCTCCCTATTCATCTCAAATCAGGACTAGAGCTGCTCCTTCACTGGGGCAGGAAGTCAGTGATTGTATGTCTATTATATTCCACGTGCACGCGAACGCTGGGAGGGAGAAAGATGAGCTGAGCCTTTGAAGCCTTTGTGTTGACACAGAGGAGCAATATGTTGCCATTAAGCAATCGTGGAGAGTCATTCCTAATCCGTGTGCCTCTCTGCTGCTCAACAGGCTCTTCCATTTAATCATAAAAACAAGTGTGCAGCATACAGCAAGTGTCCCAGGTGGATTCATTTGTCTAATAAACTGTCAAAGCTGCTCGTGTTATAGAGAATCTTCATCCGTCATAAAATCTATTTCAAAGGCCCATACTAGTCTGTTCACCAGTCCATTTCTTTCTTTTTGTTCCCTCATTGTTTTTATTCCTTTTATTTATAATGTCCTCAGTCTACACTTTATTATTAGCTTATCAATCAACCTGTATGAAAGGTGCTACATAGATAAAGTTTGATTGATTGATACAAATCATCACATTATTGTTGATCTTTTCCCAAAGCATGCCGTTGCAATTTACACTACCTTTGATTTCTGCAGAGTAAATATAGATCATCAAGGTTAACATTGCATCTTCTTTCAATGTTTTTGTTTAACATTTATGTTATGAATGTGATGGGCAACTTTAGCATGTAATAACAGCAGACATGATGTTGACTGTGATGGATTACCTAACGCAAGCAACACATCGCAGTGCTTTGGAAAGAAGAGGATATCTTAAATTAACTCAAAGCTAAATAATTTTTAAAAACCCCCGTTAATTTAACGAACGCTGAGGGTGCTGGTGCAATACGAAAAACACGTATGAGTCACAGATAGCACTCCTCTGGCATATCCCCACCTACAGTACAGGAAATGAGGCAAATATTTTTGCCAGTGGATTCCCTGGTGTGATATACTGAATGCGTAATTTGGAGCCCTTCCAAAGAAATGTCGACCTCTCGCCCTCTGCAGTGTTTGTTTCATAAAACTGGAGAGTGTTACTGGACTGGCTCCTTCCAGACACTTCCAACATTTTCTATGCTCTGGTTTAATCCTATTACATGTGAAGCACAAAGAGAGATAAGAGGTTTATGTTGGGGACTGAGTCTCTCTCTCCTTCGAGGCACCAGGAGAGCTACATGTTTGGTTCTGACACACTATTTTCAGCTGCCACATTTGCTATTGTTCACTGAAAATAAAGACATATTGATAATAGGATTGTCTAGTGAGGACTGACGATGAATGAGGATCAGGTGAATGACATAATCAAGAGATGGGTAAGTCAACAATATTCTGGATCACTGCAATACAATTTAGCTGAGGTAATCATGCTTATGATGGCCTATGAGGATCATGTGGGAGCTGAATAGTTGAAGTACGATGTATTTAAAATGTTACTCTTATAAACTTATTACTTTCATGCTGGTGGTTCAGAATGCATTGCATTCGTCACCCTAACACTTCTGTAATCTATCCTCATAATACACAAACAAAGGGGGGGAGCATCAAACTGGGAGAGGTAGAGTCCTTGTTCTTCATGCTATGGTTGCCTGTATTTGTGCATTTTGAGCATTTTGCATTTTCTCCTTTTCCATATTCCCTTCCTTTTTCCTGAGTATTATCATTAATAACAGTTTTCACTGTTTCCTGTGGATTCCTGGAAATATCAAGACTTAAATAAACAATACAAAAAAAGCAAACCAAAGCCAAAAAATATACCCCCCGGGTATTTTAGCTTATCATCAAATTTCTCTTTGACACTTTATGTTTTGACCATTACATTTTAGATATTTCAGAATAAGATACATTTGGAGATGCTACATTTTGATGTGATATGGTAAGGAGCAGAAATGTCAACACCAAATTGTTTTTCTTCTTCCAGTTTCATGCAGCCAACACACATTTTAAATACTGTGTATCAGACAAAGAGAAGAATCCATTGTGTAATTTGACAATCCTCCATGCTGTATTTTAGAGAGCTACTCCAGAACAAGATTTAAAGCCAGAAGACTACCAACAGTTCAAGGATCTGGGATCTGCCTGCCTCACCCAGGGAGATGGCCAACAACTCCTGAAGTTTATTCAAGATCGGAAAAACCAGGTATGTTCCTCCTCCATCACTGACCGATGTTAAAACACTGACTAGATGCAATCACACCTTACATATGTAGAGTCGCAGTAGATTGACAGTGTTAAATTGTCACACAGGACTAAAAGCACATAACTTCCTGAGCGACAACAGCCACGTATCTACTGAAGCGAACAGCAGCAGCCACTTCCCTGCACTACCCAACTATGCTAAACATCAACATGCAGCCGCTACTCTGTGCTCGCTAGCCTCTTGACCCAGAGGTGTGGGGAGGAAAACGAGCAGATATTCAGTCAGATTTCTCGCTCCACTGATAACCTTCTTCAGTACGGCGCTACTCTAAGTGCCCTTGGTTGTCCCATCTCTCCACGCGACGCACAAGTGCTGTTGTTGTGCAGCGTACTTTAAGAAGCATGTGTCATCTCTTACTCCTTCCTCTCTCTCTCAAGTGAGAACAATCTCAAGGGGTTCAGATGATGATCAAATGAGAAATCTTTGGCTTTCAACATGCATGTACAGAAAGATGTTGGTGCATGGTGTAGAGTGACACATTCTTACAACAATTCTATAAATTATCTTGGGATCTTTTGACATTCTTTTCAGCGTTTTAATGCTGGAGACATTTGGTATCAGAAGAATGTCTTTCAAATGAATATATCTCCCATATTCCTATAACAAGAGCTGCCTCTCAGTTAAAGCAACAAATACATCTTGTGTGTGAGTCAAATTCATTATAGCCTTTGATATCTTGCATCTTGGACAAGCCGAAACCTGCCCTAAAAAACGGTACTCAACTTTGTTAACACCTTTGAGTTCAGATGCAAAAAAACTGTGAAACTGCACTTCTGTTGATGTAGCAACACATGCAAAATGGAAAGGAAAGGTTTGCTGAATGTACCGCAGCAGGGTTGGTTACTGACCCTTCGTGAATTTAACCACTGTGTCTTCTCTCACATTTGCAGAACGTTGTCAAGTCAATGGGTTGTGTTCTCTTGGCACCTTTGCTAAATGAGATAGTTAAAAAAGATAAGAGTGTCGATCACTGTGAAGTTGCCATCACACATTTGACCAAGGTGGGTGCAAACAATTCATCTACATATTGAGACATGTTTCCTGTGCATTAAGTCTAACGTATGCTCTGTTGTCTAGACTTGCAGGCCGGATGAACTCCTGCATTGCTTGCTTGGCCAAATTGAAGACATGAATCCGGCTGCCATTTCTGAGACCATCATAGCCATCATTCCACATCTTCTAACAGGTATCAGAGCTGTCATGATAACTACTGTTGTGAGGCGATATCTTGTCTCTGATATAATAGATATAATAGCATAATAATGCAAGAGGGGTGGGGGGGTGTGATTGGAGAGTGGGCGCTACACTTCTGTAAAAACCAACCGGTCCAAACCAAATAGATGTTCAGTTTATTCAGATTCACACAACTTTATTTATCCCAGAAGGGCAATTTAGTTCTATAGCCTACCAAGTATACATAAATAAATAAAAAACTCAATCTAGCCACAGCATTCAAGCATCCACCTGCCAGTGACACCACATCAACATATGGGTAAAAAAGAAAAACAGTGGAAAAGAAAAAAAATTGCAGTCCGCACATGTTTAATCACAAGTTTGAAAGAGGTGGCCTACATTTCAATGATTACTGTTGGCATTCAGCAGCCTTATAGCAGGAGGAATGAAGGAAGTAGAATAACGGTAAGAGGCACATGATAGCATCAGCATGAAGGCATCAAAGAGAATTCACAAGATGAAACATGGTCAGCTTGACTAGTAATTAGAACACATTTGCGTTTTGAATCACACATTTCTTCCATAGGAAGTACACGTCTTTAAATAAAGGACTGATAAAAGTCATATGCATCATAGCTTTTGGTTTAACTCAGATTTTCCTTAAATGATTATATCACTTTGATTATATATTATATTATATATAATCATTATATATCATTTTCACACTTTAAGATCAGGGAAGTTCAAGGAACTCGTATGTGCCACAAAATAAAGCATAACATCTTCACGTTTGAGAGGCTGATAGGAGAAAATGACTTTAAGAATAAAGAGTACAGCTATTGTTTGATAATAAAATATAAAAATGGTAGCAGATTCATTTTCTGTTGCTCGACTAATTATTGCAACTCTAGATATGACAAATTTAGTTTAAGTTTAGTTTATTTATTTCAAACCTGTTTAAGTAACAAGATGAAACATATAGTTTAAAAAAGGGGTAGGATTAGAATAGTTCTTATTTCATCTAACATTCTTTTCGAACAATGAATGGTTATTATTTTGTTTTTTTAATGAAGTATAAAATTAAGGGCTGTAGCAATTCTTATAATCAATTTTGCAAATGCTATAAATCTTATTCCCTTAGCAAAAAGTAATGAGCCTTTCCTGTATTTACTATAATTAGCTTAATTATGGCAAACAAATATATATGCATTAGTCTCACTACTACTCATGAATGTTTTAGTGGTGATAAAGCAGTTGTTTAAAAACTGGTATTTGGCTCCCCCTGCTGTATACAGTGACTAACACCAACACTGTCATGAAACCAGTTTTGCAGCGGTTGGATGAGAGAAAAGCGGCCTCTGTGGGTCTGGCTCTATCAGCCCTGCAGAAGCAGCTGTCTCTGCTGCCTGTGCCTTACACCCGGCAGCAGGAGGAAGCTGATGAGTACGGTCTGTGTCGCTGCTGTACCGCCTTAGCCCAGCTTACAAAACCCTTCATAGAGGAGGTGAAGAGGAAAGACGGGAACTGTGCCGCTGAGGATGAGGAGCTAAAGACTGAGCTTCTCAAATTGTAAGTTAATGTTTGGTTGGGTTGATAGAAGAGTGATGATGAATACACATGGGTTATATATGTGCTTATTTAAGGGTCAACAAGGTCACTGATCTAATTTGTAATGGCTTACTGGGAAAGTTAATGATCATGTCTCACACTTGTGGTTTTCCTACATTTCAAAATGTCTATTGGTTTTAGTCCATGTGTCATTTCTGTTGATTATGATGTAAATTTAACACTTTTGTATTAGTTTATAATATTAAATTTGGAGGTGAAGCATTTGAGGTGATGGCTGTAAAAGGTTTAGTTCTGATCTCTTTTTCTGTGCAGCTGCATGAGGAGCTTGAGACAACCTCTGCTTGAGGCTGAACTCAGGCGAGACAGAAAATCTTCGCTGTGGCTCTTTGCGACAGAGATAATGGTAAGTGCTTGATCCTCTCTTCTTCTTTTCCCCATCAAAAGGAAGAAGTCATACAGTGGAGGGTTTTTCCAGTGTGATATATATATTTTAACAATCTACTATCCAATCTATCAGTTCACACTGCCTGCAATCCAAGAGTCTCTGTCAGAGCTCCTGTTCTTCACCTCACTGAAAAGAAAAACCCTGATGGACAACAATCAGTACAGGGAGTCACAAGCATGTCTGGCCTATCTGCTGTTTGTCCAGCTCATCGCCATCGACAGATTCCCGGCAGTATTCAGGTGAAATGAGAAGCCAGGACCTGACACACACAGACCATCCTCATCCTCATCTCAACTGTACTGTAACAAACTATTTACATTGTACTATTTTCCTGCTGTTCCAGCCCTGTGTTTGTCCTTCAGTGCAACATGGAATACATCAACCAGCTGCTCAGTAGGTATGCTGCCAACACAACATGAAGTGCAGGTGATTCTAGTTTTAAAATGAGTTTTTTTATGTATTATTTGTCATATGTTATTTCTTTGACAGCAAAAGGGAATCACACTTACTCAAAGGACTGGTAAGAGCTTATCAATATTACTTTGACTTCACAGAGGTGAGATTGGACTGAAAATAGAGAACTAAAGTTGTTTCTTGGGCTCAGGCACTGTATAGAAAAAGCTTGGAGAGTGTGCAGGACAACGGCCTTCCAGTGAGCCTACTGGAACTGAAGAGCTTCTACAGTGTACCACAGGTAAGACTAGCACCACATCAGCTATTAAAAGCTGGATACAGAATTTTACTGTCATATATCCCACAATGACTACAGTTTATCTGCAGGGATCCAGGTATCAGTACAACTTATCACTCAGCAAATTATGACCAAATACAAGTCATCTATATACTGCAGGTCAATAGTCATGTTGATCAAATAATACACTTTCACCACGTATGATTATTTTGGACCAATCAGTAACATTCATGGTGTGCTGCAAATTCACAGAACCTGCGGCTTCTTCTTACCGACTGCCCAATGAAACATTTGGTGAGTATATAACTAACTGTGATGATAAAGGAGAATATTTTCTGTAGCAGTGAACATATGAAACACATGAATTTGCTAAGGTTTCTTTGTGTGATCTCTGCTTCCTCAGAGAGAATCGGGACTACAGGTTTTCCAACTCTTCATCGATAAATTAGATGCTGAAGCAAAGCACAAGTTCTTCAGGTGAGAGTCTCATTGAAGACAAGAGAAAAAAACACACCATGAGGTTATAAGTGTTAATAGTAGGAAAAAAATGCCTTTTAAAAGTTAAGCTTACATACATATGATTTACTTTACAGATAGATGACTTTAAAAAATATTCCACTGTCAGATATTTAGTATCCTCTATACTGAAGTTTCTAGATTTACTTCATATTATATTTTAAGTACATTTTGCCAACTTTAAACTGAACTGCATCTATTGTTTACACCTAATCATATATTAATATGATCATACATATCACCATATATTTTTTAATTTTTTATTAATAAATGAATGCCTCAGTGTTAATAATCTTTCATATGTTTATATAAGTCCATTAGACAGAGATGTATCTATATTCTATTTCCAGCTGCTGCATCCTTTACTGATCATCTTGCATTTATTATAAATGAAGTCACATTTTCATTTGCAGGTGCATGTTAAAAACCAGCAACCACTCAGGAGTAGAAGGTTTTATCATAAAGAACATCAGGAAACAAGTAGAGTTTTCCATGAAGGTGAGCGTGGGCTTACATGAGTCAAATGGCTGTTTTTGCACAAGTTTTTGTCTTTTTATTGTTCTTCAGTCTTCTGTTATTCTGTTGTGTTTAACCTGTGATCTGACTCCTCTAGCCTGGTAATGCCAATGGTTGGTTCCTGGGAGTGGAGTTCCTCTCATTGCTGGGGCTGGGGTTATGTTTGCCACAGGGTGCTGAGACTAATCTGCTTCACACCATGGACAGGTGAGTGAATGAACAAGGGTTGTACTTAGAGAGGGGCCTACTCATTTGTCACTTCTAAGTCTAGACTAGACACATCTATTAACTACAAATGAATATTTTACTGTTTTCCAAAGCAGGCCAAAAATGTTTGCCAGACTGAAGGCAGAGCAGTCTGGAGGAGTCAAAGTCTGTTTACTGACAGTCTGACCGTCTGAGACACAAAGTCTGGACAGTCGCCAGAAAGTCCTACACATAGCTGCTTATTTATATACAGTATACACAACGATACAGCAGGCTATAGACATGTATCTGCAGTATGTTGTAGCTTACATAAAATAAATGGAAAACTGTATCTACAACTATAATGAATGCTGCATTTCATGAAATATGGAGCTAAATTAATGTAGATTAAGATGTAAAATGTTACATAATGACATAATCAGACACACTGAATGTCTAGCTTCTTTTAAAACTTTGTTCTTTGTGAAAGCTTTTGGAAATGTTTGAGTTGTTCTATTTATTATTTTTAAACCCATTAACAGATCTTATTCTTTTAACTGTTTTTACTTGTGCATTTTATTACTTTTATTATTATTTGAGACATAATGTACTATTACTGCTGTGCCTCTGTCTTTACCTCTGTGCTTCTCGTTGCCTTATTTGCTTTTATTTCCTTATGTAAAACAATTTATAACATTGTTAAAAAAGTGCTATACAGATAAAGTTGATTATTACTAGTATAATCAGATTCAGATCTAAGTTACAGACTCTGTGGCTACTATTGAAACCTTTTGAAATGTGGCTTTCCCGCAGAGATTGAAAGACTAAGTTCTGTAGATGTGAGAACATCTATCTGTCTAAACCATTATGCAATCCTCTGTCTCTCTTTATCCAGGGTAATGGAGTGTCTGAATCTTCTACGCTACCTCGTTATCAGAGACAAAGAACTGAGGAGAAATGTAAGTTAAGTCTAATTCAGCACTTTCACTGCTCTTCTGCCAGCCAGCCTGGTTAATACAGAAAGAAAGCTGATGATCCTCTCCTCCTACCTGCAGGCAGATGTGTGGGAAGAGCTGTGCAGGATCAAAGACAAATATCTCAAAATGCTGCGTGTGTGTATCAGCATGTCGAGAGCATATTACTTAACTGAGCTCAAGGCGCTGAAAGAGGATCAAAAGCTAAAAGCAAAAGGTAGGCATTAGCTGCTAATCTGTGTAACAAAATCACATCATATAACCTTGCACATGGCAGTAAAACATTAACATTCTGTTTTTATGCTGTTTCCTGTTACTACTGTCTTCATTTAGAGGCCCGTGCGTCTGCTAGATCCACAAAATTGCTCAAAAGCATAACAGTGAAACATGAGAGGGTATCTGATCTGTCTCCAGAGGTCCAGCACCAGGTACAGAAACCTTCATTCTGGTCACATCTCACAGGTGCTTTGA
This sequence comes from Scomber japonicus, assembly GCF_027409825.1. Classification (NCBI taxonomy): domain Eukaryota; kingdom Metazoa; phylum Chordata; class Actinopteri; order Scombriformes; family Scombridae; genus Scomber; species Scomber japonicus. Next base: position 6,806,423 of record NC_070584.1, read on the forward strand.
TTTTGACTTCAGTACTATTCAGCTCATCACATGTGTCTCATGTCTCAGGTGTTGCAGAGTGCTTTGGTGACATTCGACCTGATGGAGAGTCTTATTGTCCGCATAGAAGAGATCACAGGAGAATAGTTCAAGATCCCAAATGAGGCTGAATGTTCACTTCTAACCATTGAGTTACTGTCTAAACATGTCTGTTTTATTTTATTTGACCTATTTGACCAATCAAAACATTAAAATCATAAACAAACGTGTATTATTCTCTGCCAAAACTCTTAAACTCATAACTGAACAAACTGTGCTGACAGTGTACGTTCAGACACGTCTTTTACCTGTAACTTTTGTATAGTCAATGTTGGAACACGTATGCTGAGGTTTACAGCATGTCCCTGAGCATCTCCCACACAGGACTGCTTTCAACGATGTGAGCCCGAGCCATAGACATCCGCTCCCGGATATTGTCCACGTGGGGCTTACTGGTGGCCTACAGACACACAAGTCTTTACTTACATTAAAGTATCACAAGAGTACAACAGAAGAGTCTTATTCATTATACAGAATTAGCATTTGTTTGCTGTTATCTTTACCTTGGCGATGGTCAATATTCCTTTGACAATCTCAGCATTGTTTCGCACAGGCAGGATCCTGAGACTGCTATCGAAAAATCTGAAAGAGACAAAATCAGACTCAGTAATTATACATGTATGACTGAACCAATAACATATGTTAGAAACAGTGAGGCAAATTTTAAAAACAACCTCAAATTACCAATAATCTTAATGTTAATTAACTGACCTGAACAACAATTTAATTCCACTTTTATGTGTTGTGATGTTCATTTTTCTACTTCCTCTTGTGTTGTGTCGAACACGTTTTATTGAGACTTGTGATATGTAATGTCTTCCTATGTATGTTATGTTTTTGTTATGTGTGGACCCCCTACCTTAGTACTGATGGGCTAACGGAAAGCGAATGAGGATACAAAAAAAATAATAATAATAGGAATTACAATTCCTATGAATCCTAGTCACGATAGAGCAAAACAAGGAGTAAAACCTTCCAAGATGACAACTTGAGAAAGTGACTGAAGTCATTTAAAAATACCCATGTATTACCTGTGCTGAATCAGAGACAAGGTTTCCAATTCCTTTTTCCCATTGAAGGGGGCATATAGGAGTAGAAAACTGTTCCTGTGGACTTCCACAAAGTTCTTAATCTGCTCAATAAGTCCAGACTCCTCACTACTCTCTGGAAGATCATGAGGGTCAACGAACATAAATGCAGTGCCTAAGCAAAGAAATGATAAAAGGCATAATTTAATACTATACATTTCAACACTACAGCTTAATATTTGTAGTATGTTTTCAATTTTTGGAGCTCCACTTCGTTCTAATGTAATATTGTGTAACAGTAAGTGTATTGGGAAAGTAATTGTCAAACAGCTCTATGGGGACAGTGTTATTATTAGTTTACCTGACTGAGGGAAGATAAGGGTTCCACACTGCACACTGTGTGAAAACCTAATGCGGTGTTGCTGAGCGCTTAGCATCCTGCTTAATTCATGCTTCTGTCAAAACCAAAAAATACACATAATTATATTAACTTATCTCACTAATTAAGTTAAAGGCAGATAAGCGTAAATGAGTAACGTAAGGGTAGAATACAGTAACGTTATTGTAGAGTTTGTTAAGGTGGTAATACGTTAGCAATATGACGCTAGCTAGCAAACCTAACATCGTCATGTTATAAAAATGAACAAATATCTGTGAAAAAATAGTCAAAATGTGACTGCTCAACATTTGAAGCCAACCTGGAGAGAAGTGCTGACTATAATGGTTGTTTTCCATCGAAGAGTCGTTTCTTTGACAGTTGACATTTCAGCTACTGTAGAAACACGTCAGTGCTATAGCTGGCCTAAAGCTTTTTGGATACAGGTGTGTTAATTAGTCAAGTTCATTTACAGCAGCTGTTGTTTTACGTATTAAGCAATATCTCTTCACTTGTCACCTACTAGCCTTTTTTACTGCAGATATTTACTTTGTCATAGAAGTTTTAATAAGGTTTCACATTAATATTCCACTCAATTTTAGTGTCCTAATATGTAAATGTTGATGAATGTTATTAATTACAGCTGTTACCTGCTTAGACATCAGTCTGTGGTTTAAAAGGTATTTTGTGTTCTGTGTAAAAAAAAAAAAAAGAAAAATGAAAAAAGACAACACGGTATTGAAATTTCATCAGTATTCTCTATATTTGTGTGTCTCCCAAACAAATAATCCCTCAATGACAGGACAGTGACAAATTTCCTTTTCTTCAGAAACACAAACCTTTATTTTCAATATGACACTAAATGCAAGCCAGTGGGCCAGTATTGTTTTTTCTTTAAGAAACTCCAGTCAACCATGTTATAAGAAGACTGCCATGAGAAAGAAAAGGTATTTTTTTCCCTTAATCTTATTCTTTTCTAGAACTTTGAAGCAACATCAATTAAACAGTCAAACATATAAAAATATCAGCATGCACAACAGCCCGTTTGTGTCATGAAACAGACCGCTGAGGGCGTAATGGGGAATGCAAATAAGCTGCTGCAAAGAATTCTGCAGTTTCCGGATAAATACAGAGAAATCATTTCTTATAAATTATAATAAATTAAGACAAAGTTGATGTAATGATATTTCAAAGTTTATAGAGAAGGTGTCAACTGTCCGGCAGGCTCTCCTCTGTGCAGTCAGTGATGAGTTTCCAGTTCCACGATGGTCCACTCCCCCTGTGGAGAGGCAGCGTCTTCTGGGGAGAAGCTGGTCACAGTGATGCTGGTGGAGGAGTCCTCCATGGGCGAGATGAGCTCTGCCCAGCGCTTGAAGGTCTCCTTCTCTGGTGACAAGAAGGCCTGCGAGTCCAGGCAGTCACGTGACAGGGACAGTGTCTGCTTGATAAGGTATTGGGCCAGGTTGAGCTCCTCAGGCACGGGGTTTATGACGCCCAGATTGGACTCATGGTCTGAGAGGAGCTGCCTGAGCAGACTCCAGTCCCGCTCCGCAAACTCACTGCTTTTATCATCGTCCCCTATCTGCTCGTCTTCCTCTGCCTGCAGTTTAACATTCCTGTCCTTGTCCGAGCAGTGCTCAAAGGTTTCTCCCACATCCATCTCGTAAATGGGAGAGAGGGCTTTGGACGGTCGGCGGTCATGTTTGCAGGTTTGATCCAATCTGTCACAACCATTGTCCCCTAAAAACAATTGACAATACTGCAAAATGACAAAATGATTCACTCCTCCACAATTCTTTTTTTCTTTAAATTTCAGAGACTAAGCACTGCCTACTACAATAAAACAGATTACTGAAATTTTACCCTTAATGCAACTGTGTCCTTTCCCCACAGTGACATCAGATGAAGACAGCACAGTGGGGATGAGGTGACATTGACTTTCACGTTATAGTCCTACAGTTTAATCTAATGATAGTAAACGATTAATTTTCAGTCACCAATCACTTGAAAGAATGATGTCAAGGGTAGACAGTTGCCTTAAAGGTAATGCACAGAGGATGTTTCTTCTGAATGCATCTCTTTATCCACCTGTTCAAACAAAGTAAGCCATGCATTGCCAGCACCAGTAAACTTTGTATTTGTCAGTAAGTACCAGTGATATGTTTAGAGGTTTACGTGCAGGTCATTGAACGAGCAGACCTAAAGAACAGTACTGTCACAAAAAACCTAAATGCAAGCAACAGTGATTTACTTAGTAGCACAAAAATGGCACACCGCCAAGTTTCTTTTGACATTCTTTTTTTGTGTTTTCTACTTTTAACAGTTTCAGCAAACGAAGTGACAAAAGAATTGACATGTTTGCGTGGGGATATATATACCCTGGGTAATGGTGCAGCAGGATTTCTTTTTTTGAATATGACTGTGAAAAAAGAGAGACATGGCAGAACCATGACAGCTGCCCTAGAAACACATCACATACTTTACAGAGGCGACTACTGACACTACACAAAACCTACTGAACAAAAGCTTATAGACAACAGAACATAGTTTTCTTAAAAAGGTGGACATCTACATATCTAGACACAAGTCTACTGGGCATGACATAAGGTAATGGCAAATGAAAAAAAACAAAAACAAAATACAAAAAATAACGGATGGATGTAAAGGAATAACAAATTAATTTTAATAGTAGCATGCATGTGTGCAGTGCAAAACGAAAAACAAAAACAAAAACAACTCAGGAACAGGTACATTCTCCAATAGAAATAAAGCTAAACAACAGCAAGGAGATGCAAGGGAATGTTTCCCAGCACAACACACTTTTCTGAGAAGCAGTAGCAGTTTAGTGTCGTCTGTTTTGTACAAACATGTTGTATGTGACCTTCTTTCAGGTTGTCACTCTACAGAAATTTGAAAAAATCATTACTTGCTTGTCATTTACTTGAACACAATTTCTTTTTTTTTTTTTAAAGGGGCAACATATAGCGTTTCAACATCAGCTAATCTTTCAAAATTAATATTGACATGTTGGTACAATTACTGTAAACAAAAAGACCATCACCAAGAGGCCCGGCCCCATATGTTGACGCTACATTGTATCTGACTTTGTGTACCACAAAGTCAAGATTTGCTTGTAGCTTACGGGGACGGAAGTTTGTGTTTCTTAAAATGCCGACGGTGTAGAGAGTGAAAAGCCAAACAAACATATTTACCCTTTTCAAAAAAGCAAAAAAACCCAGAAAAAAGCAACACACATGGAAACACAAAGAAGAGACTCACTGTAGCAACATCTTCTGTGATAAGATGCAATGGTGTTCGTGAGAAACGTAATCTTAATCATTTTAAGAAACACAAGCTTGATCAATATCACTATCAGCAGAATGATATAGAATTATCCCAGCAATGGTTTAATTGTCAAAGTAATTACACTGTACCAACAAATCAATCAATTTTCAGATGATATGTTGATGTTCAAGTGCTATATATAGCGCCTTCGACAATGTCAAATTATCTATGGCTTAATAAGACTGTTCCACTGCATAAAATAAATGACAAAAATAATCAAAAAATCTCATTTTTATGTACATAAAAGTGCACTGGTATAACTATGTCACAGGCCTTGTCACAAGGCAGATTCTTTTTGACAAATACAATTCTATGATCAGTCTTTGTGAAATGTACTCTGCTTTCCCCTTTTTTGTGTAAACTGAGTTACCAAGGCTTCAATGCCTCTACCTAAAGGTAGTTCAGTTGTTTAAAATGTACTGTTTATGTTAACTGTTTGATTGTTTCAAAAGGATATTAATGTTGCAAATTCAAATTTACAACAGATACATTCAATGCGTTGAAATGAGAGCAAGCTTTTAGCTATGAAAATGATGACTACTGATTTAATTTGAATTTGAACTTGTGTTAATAACTAGTCACTAAACTAGTATGCTGAGTAATATCCTTTTTCTGAGAGAGGGATAGTTATATATGCTGGACATAGGTAAGGTCTAGGAGTCATAGCAAAGGAGAATGCATCTTGCAGGGATAAACTATACCTTCACTGATGGAGTTTAGGGGAAAGAAGATGGGATTGGATTTGGGGTCTAAGATCATACATTACCTGCTGGAGATTGTGCAGCATGTACAGGAGAGTCCCCTGTCAGCTGAGGCTCATTTAAGTCTAGATGTAAATCAGCTTTCTTGCTTTCTGGGGGATGAGTGTGATTTTTTCGCAGCCCTCCATTGCTGTACTGTTCAGTGTGCCGCAGATCCAGGTGACAAGGCCGCTCCTGGGGAGGGGTGTCTCTCGTATCGGCGTCCAGGAGAGGGCCGCTGGACTTCACTCCGTCTTCTTGAATGTGATTACTCTCCTCCTGCACAGGCTCCTGAATCTCTGTAAGGAAGACGGAGGATTTTTCTTCCTTTTCCTCGTTCTGTTTTTTGTGTTTCATACCTGCATTTTCAACATGATTCTGTTGGTGACCGGAAGGGGCATGATTAGACTGAGGAGCTGTAGAATCAGACTCGAAAACATCACAGGGGGTCACAGCGTCGGCCTGTTGAGGTGGAGTCTGGACGCCGCCCTCCTCTGAGCCCAGCTCCTCACACTCATCGACAGACAGCAACACTGACCGCCGGAAGTTAGAAGATGATTGGTAGTCGGGCTGATCGTTATCCTGTTCCACGCCATCGTCGTCGAAAGCTAAGTTGACAATCCCTTGAAAGTTAGGTGAGGCATCAGTCGGTGGTATCGGGTCCTGACCTGGAACCACCTCAACTTCTGACCTCTCATCTTCTGTCTCCTCTTCATCGTCATCTTCCTCTTCCTCCTCAGAGGAGAAGAGCTGGTGGTCGGGGACGCTCTTTACAGTAACTGTGGCCTCGATTTCTGAGTGCTCCTCCTCTAAAGCAACCTCGTCTCTATGCAACCATGAACGGGGGCGTTGTCTTACTCCCTCCTCCTCACTGGTGGTCTCTGCCTCTCGCCCACGCAAACGCACCTCCACTCTCAATCCGGCCCCGCCTTCGTACATCTTTAACTCCTCGGGGGTACTCGTATCGCTACTGCTGCGACCCAAGAAGTCGTGACAGCGCATGGTGCCGCATTTAGACACGCCTCTGTCGTTGGAGCAGTCGTCATCTTGCGATCCCCCGGCGTCGTAGTCCTCCGAGCGGGGCTTGATGTCGTCGGAGGAAGTGGTGTGCGTGCTGCCGGTCTCAGACTCTGGGCTGACCTGATGGTGGATGCCACTCCAGGAGTCCTCCAAAGGAGTATCAGTGCTCCCCATGCTGCAGGGTGTTTCTATTGGGCGTTCGGTATCTCTCGGCGAATTCGGCGACCTGACCTCGTGAACTTGCCCTCCGCTGATGTGAGCAGGGATGACACTGCTTGGAGACTGCTTCCCTTTATTCCCCTCAGACTGTTTGCAAGCATCTGTGTTAACAAATCTGACATGATGGGGGATGTTGTTGGCTGTTGGTGTAACGCTGGTTTCATCTTCTGCCTCATCAGTGTTTCCTGATTCTATTTCAGTTTTCTGAGGACTCTGCTTAGGGCTTGATTCTTTAGAGAGGCTAAGTGAACCCTCTCCAATTTGGCTTGGTGGCTGTGAACTGTGTGCTACAGGCTGCTCAGAGGGTGCTTGCTCTGTACCAGCTTTTTGCTCTGCAGCATCAGTAGGAGCAAGTTCTGGTTTACAACCTGCTGCCTCTTTTCCTTTAGCTCCAGGCTTTTTAGAGGCCGTGGCAGCTGAGGTTTTGGGAGATCCTACAGATTTCGGTGAAGACAATTCAGTAGTACTTTTCAGCTTTGGTCCCGACTTGGCAGAGGTTACTGAAGGCTGCTTGGAGAGGGCTGAAGAGGCTTTTGCTGGTTTAGTACTCGATTTAGTTGAAGCTCCAGTTGTTGAAATTGGTTTTGTGATCTTCTTCTTAGGCGCTTCACTGGTTGCTTTGTCTGGTGCTACAGATTTCGACCCATCCTTGCTGTCGTCTTTCTTGGGGGAAGCAGGCTTTTTCATGGAGGGTCCATGCTTGGAGACTAAATTATACAGAGAAAACAGTGTGAGTACGACATTAATACATTGCCACAGTGTAGGTACAGATATTTGAATTAAGCAGACTTTGAAAGTCTCACCGTGGCTGTCAGGTGTACTTCTTCCCTTGGTGTCTGCTCTTGCTGCCGTCGAAGATTTCTCTGCCGCAGTCTTTACTCTGCCACTTTCTCTCACGCTTGACTTATTGGTAGGACTGCGATAATAGAAAGGCAAAACCATAAAACAACAAAATGACCACAGATGTTTTACCACAATGTCCCCTTCAATTAATACCTCTGACCGACATCATCATAAAAATATTTATGAGCTGAGCTGCAGAGGAAAGTAAATCAGGAATTCATATTTAACACCAGTGGGGGGCAGCAAAGTTTTTTTCTCCCATTTTGTCAAGGGCAAGCCTCTGAGACATGAGTTGGTTATCAATGCAAAGAATTTCAAGTTGATACTTGTGACCTTGTGAAGGGTGTTCTTCCCAGGTTTTCAACAAAAGCTAACCATCTGCAAGCTGAAAACAGGATTTTGTAAAGTCTGACATTCACTGTGTGCCAAAGGTTGATGGAATTTGAAATCTCTTCATTGGTTGACATCCCAGAATAAAGTTTACCCAATGCAGGTTTACATAATCTGCTTTAGATGGGCATGATTGTTATAATAATATTAGAGATCAGGTTTAAAAAGTACATAATGTACAAATAATTACTTTCACCACCTACATTGGTGCAATTTAAGGTTTGTGAATTTAATATTAACTACTCTCCCTACACTGCATTTTTAGACACTCAAACAGTTAACTTTATAAGGCTGGAACATACAAATCCTGAAAAACAAAATTTGGACACTGCATGGATCAACTGTTACTGTTGCCATCTTTTTCTTTGCCAAAGATGTCAATCTGGTGTGCAATAAGGCTCGTATTTAATATACTTTATTAGGCTATCAACTATATTTTGGCTATGTGGTTGCTTTCCATGGGCGAGTATTCAATATGAATGTGCTGCCAGAACAGATGGAGTTTGGATGATGCCTGTTGTAAAAACAGTTATTTTTAACATCTTTGAAGGACAGATAAGAGGCTTGTCTGAAAATGCAACACAGCTGCTTTCATCCTCCTGACAGCAGCCTAAAAACAACCAGGTGATACTATGCTGCAACATCTGCCTCATTTTTCCCACATTTAGATTACTGAGCATGTATTAATGTGTATATTTGGCTTGTTTCCAATGCCCTAAATGTTTTAAGCTCTCTAATGATGTTGGGTGTATTGGCAATCAGCTCATATTGCAACTTGGCCTGGTCATGTTGAAAATGTAGTGAGGCTATTACTGGGATTCAAACGTGTTCAGACTAAAGTTCAACCTGCAGATGTGTGTTAAAACAGCCATTAGTTCATTTCTTCTAGTTAGAATGTTTTACTCATTTGTACATGTTGTATTTCTTATGATGAAAGAAATTTATCAGCTGCTAGTTTAGCTGAAGATTTGGATTCTTGGGTTTCCCAGTCACTACTGTCCCTCTGATATTTCCATATACTCACTTGTCAATATAGCATTGACATACAGTATTACACAAAGGCACTTACTGAATGGTTGGCAGAGTCTGAATAGTGAGCAGAGCTGAGCTCATTTGGCTCAGAGTTGAGAATAAAACATCACAAATGGATTATTTATTTTCTGAAAATTGTTCATTTACAGCTGTAAAGTGCTTTTTTTTTTTAGATGTTGGATCATGCACAGACAGTAACAAACACCGGTGGACTGTACTGCTGCATGTACTGCACTCAATGACTGACTTTCACCCTTAACAAGAACACTCTCCCCCTTAAATCACTTTTTGAGTATGGCACCACCAAGGAGAAACTGACAAGGACATGAATTAGCGCGGTTCGATGTTGTGCATAGCATTTCACTGAAAACACAAGATCAGATGAGAGAGAGCATACTGATGAGCCCTGCGAGTTATGAGAGTAAAGCTCACCTGCTGGTCTTTGTTGAATCGGATTTCTGAGGTTTTGTCAGCGGGGATCTGTTCGCCGCTTTAATCTGTTGTTTGGGCTTTGCTCCTAAAACACAGAAACATAAACCACACACACTGTTGCAAATAGAAGTTTGTCAGGGTGTACTGTTTTAAGAATAATCAGCTAAAAGGGTAGCATGAGCTCACATCACAGATATTCAGCCAGTCACTTTTAGGGCGGGGTGCAGAGACACATGCTGCTCTCTTGCTCTGTTCCTGTCTCTTTTGTACCAGCAGGACAGACAGCTGAGGCCTGGTTCAGCAGTGTACACGGGTATCAGTCGGGATTAGCCCACCTCCCTCAAACCCATCTTAGCCACAAAGGCTCAAAGTGATCAGTCACACCCCCCCATGTGACAGCTGTACAGGGGCTTTGACCTATGCTGTTTGACTGTTCACTGATACCAGCAGGCTGCCGAGCACAGCCTCATGTGCTTTGTTTTTCCAATAAATCAACATTTGTGCATGACACTATTAAAAAAAAAAAAACCCTCTTGGCTATAGCACGACATTAATCAGTCTGCAGGTCCTTTCAAATCTCTGCTACTGTATTACGCCTGAAGCTGATTGGCAACGCTTCACTTTAGCTGCAGCAATGTCCCACACTGTAATTGTCAGTCAAAATGATTAAACATAAAGAAGTCAATAGAGAGTGTAAACCTGGGATGGAGTGGGAGTCGTTGCGAGGGCTGCTGGCACTGTTCTCTGGTGAGGCACTGCCTGATGTGGATGAAGCGTTGGGCTGAGTTTGGGTGGTGCCAGCAGTACCGTCAGCCTTTCCTGCTGAGCTCTTCTGAGCCTTCATTAACGTCGTCTGGCTCGTAGACGTGCAGCTTGGGGGAGAGGTTTTAGGTCTCGCACCTGGGTTTGGCTTCTTGTCTTGCTCTTTAGCCCCGTGAGAGCTTCTGAGGCCGTTGGAGCTGGCGACATCCCGCCTGGCCCCAGCGGCTCCCGTGCCGTTGACAACCAGCGCGCCCGTTGATGATGTCTTTGCTTTGGCTCCAACGCTCCGGTCTCCTGGCTTCTTTACATTCTTCGCCTTGGACGTGTGAGCGTCCCCCGCTTTGTTAGCCGTCCCCAGTCCATCAGACTTCATGGCTGATGCAGAGCTATGGGAGGAAGAATTAACGTGGTCGGATGCCCTCTGGGTCCTGCGCACAGGAGGACTCTCAGGTGCAGATGAAGGGCATTTCACAGCCCTCTGCTGCAAGAAAAAACAAATAAACATATTACTTATGTAATTCTAAGAGCGGATTAGTCAGCAAAGGGCATTCTAACGAAACTCAGTAATATTGGGATAGATTAGTCAAAGCCACTGGAGCATACTTTGCATGTTTAACATCAACTTGTTTTTTTTCTTTTTTTCTTTCTTCCGATATTAATGGAGCTTTTTTTTTACTCTGCTTTATGTGTCAGTTTATGAACATTTGTAAGATAACTAAACTAAAACAGTCATTCCTTATTGCATTTTAGTGCAGGTGAAAAAATGCTTCTTCAAAGTTCAGAGAATTAACACGAAGAGCCTAAAAAGTGACTGTTTCTACCGCACTGGAGCATTTTCTCTGCAGTCTGTAGAAGCTTCGCTGCTCTCGACCAACTGCTGCTGCTTGGATTCCCTCAGCTGAGCTTATCTTAGCTATACATCTGTTTAGTGAGGCCCTGCTGTTCATGTCATACTATATCTCTTTGCTATGAGGGTGGGGCATTTATGACATATGGCCTGTGATGGCCAGCGACTGAAAATCACCGGCAGGGATTATACAAACTTGCATTGGATTTGGATCTGAGCTAAAACAGGCTCATAAGATCACATCATCGGGAAAGTTACAGTCAGAGATCTGATTAACGAATAAAACGATGATTTCTGAAACAGAAATATGACTTTAAATGAAAGAACGAATGTTAATACACTGTTGAATATTAAAATTACCTGTGAGCTAGTGAATACAGGCTTTTTACCAAGTCTCCGACTGTCCCCTTTATCAATAGCATCTGTCAAAACAGGACAAACAGGAAGGTAAAAATCATCAGTTAACCTGTTCATATTTACAGTGAAAGAGAATATTCAAATACGGGCGCAACACAGATGAAGAGGGTTGCACCACTGTCTTTCGAGAGGCTGCTTGGCTCCTTCGTTATGTTGGCTGTAGGAGCTGTTCTCATTCACAAATCCCCATTTCCACACCCAGTGTTTTGACGCTTTGACCGAAAGGAAACAAACATTAAATCAATGGGTCGATCAGTCCGCCATGTCTGCTGAGCCCGTTCAAACAAAGCAAAGATATACAAACACTTTGAATACATAAAGATTTGTCTTATTTAACAGAAGAAGAAAAGAATCTGGTGAAATTTGTGCCTTTATAATATTTGAGACCTGGAATACGATTACACTGGTAAGAAATAGACCAGTAATACAGTAACAGTCACAAGCTGATACCAGCCAAATTAATTATTCATGCGGTGCATTTCAGCACAAGTAGCTCAACAGTGAGGAAGCAGCATATTATTTGTATTTGTGTCTAAACATGTGCAGACTCACAAAGACAGAACATTTCAGCCTCTCACTCCCACCCATTAAAAACAAGCATGGCGCGTCTGCTGCATTTACCTTATTAGCGTGCACTCATCTGCCCAACACAGTTTAAAAAATAAAAAAAAGGTACCTCAGAAGCAAAACCATATGAGAGAATAACTAGGCACATAATAAATGGGTTAGTAGTGGCCAGGCTGCTATTAAATGTTAAATGGGCAAGCACCATATTTTCCAAGGGCTCTGGTTCATCTCTAATGATGCAGAGCTGCTGCTTCAGCACTAGGCTGGGTTAGAGAGAGAGAGAGAAAAAAACACACATCCACACACACACACACACACACACACACACATACAGAGACACACAAACCGCAGCATGAATATCCTGACAGGAAAAAGCGCTTCACACACACACAGCTGCAAGATTACTCCCTTACCTGCCAGTATCCTCTCTCTGTGTTTGGACGACAGGGTCTCCCATCCCTGCGTGTGGCGGACCGCGTAAAAGGTCTGAAGCAGGAAAGTCCACAGCCGCCCTCGTAGCGTACAAATCTCTCGCCTGAACGGCTGGCGGTAAGAGAGGAGAGAGTGAGAGAGAGAGAGACAGAGAGAGAGAGAGAGAGAGACAGAGAGAAGAATGGAAAGGGGTGCGCTACGGCACAAGCGAATCAGCAGCTGCTTGAAGAACCTTTCACCATGGCAACAAATACCCCTCCCTCCTCCCTCCTCTCTCTCTCTGTCTCTGTCCCTTCCCTCCCTCCCTCCCTCCCTCCCCCCACTCTCTGTCTCTGTTGCAGAATCCACTTGAGCTCTCTTCAGCGAAATCAGTGATGTCACCGGTTGATGCCCATACTCCTGTTTCCACGCCTGATTATGAAAACAGGGCTGGAAGGTAGGGAGGAGCTATATCCACTTCCTCTCCTCCTCTGCAACTGACCACACACACCCTTTCTCCAGCACATACACAGCCAGATTAGTGGAGCCTAATCCATTCTGCCATACTGTACGGTATTTACCGGGTGAGACGGGGGGGTTGTGCGCTTTAACTTGTGCAGCCAGGTCACTTTCCCCTGCAAGTCATCTCACGTGCTTAACCTGCCTCCTGTGACCGTGTTTTGTTGACTGATTAGATTATGGTATCCTCAACACAGCTGACAAAGTATTGAAGATTTTAATGGTAGCATTTTAAAATACAAACCACCACTTCAATACTTGTTGATGCATCAACTGAGAATGACAGCTAAGTCGGTTTATGTGACATGACAAATGACAAAGCTGTTGATATTCTATACTTTTGTTATGGTCAACAATTCCTACATGAAGACAAAAACCAACACTGTTCCAGTCTATCTCTAACTACTTGATGATTTCTCCAACCCGGGGCCAGATGGATAAACAATGCATATGTACAAAAAACATTCATACACCATTTCCTGCACATAAACCTATTATCTATAAACACAGAATGTGCACACACACCCTTCAGACCAGACACACACATGTATTTCTAAAGTGATCTGAGGGTGATGGGATGAGGTGGAGATTAAATATAAGAAGGTTTGTTTAGGTTGATAACTGCAGCAGCTGCACTGATGGTGTGTTTCTACACAGATTTGTAAAATATCAATCAAAGGCACATTTATAAACGTAACACTGATTAATTACTTTTGTGTGAATTATTTTATCATTCTTTTAATTTACATAAGAGTCCACATTATATTTTCGCTCTGAATATTCATTTGACTTTATCCTTTGTTGTGTCACGACTTATAGGCCTAAAGTCATTTAAATATGAGCTCTACCGACTAATCATTGATTACATTACAGAGATGGTTTACAGTCCATATGATGAATTAATGATATTGATGGTATAGCCATGTGTGATGATCTGCTGTTGGAGAAGCCTCCCGGTGCAACACAATCAGTAAAACTGCTCTTCTTCTTTCCTGTTTGTTTCATTGACAGATGTTAAACTGGTGGAGCAGGCAGTGAACTGATATGATCCATTCATGGTCGATTGTGGGAGTGGAAATGAAGCTCATGCCTAGTTATTCAGTGACTGAGGTGTATCAAACAGAAGCATGTCTATGTGTATGCACAGCTTTAATATAAAAAAATGTGTTTGCATATCTCTGGCTTTGTGGCATACACACAGTTTTAGTCATGAATCTACACATCTGACCCCTTGACTTGGCACTACGACCCACAACAGGTCACAAATATATACCTTCACTTTTTTGAAAAGGTTAAATTATTTCCTAAAACAGCTGGTCAGAGTAGCTTTTTTAATAGAAGTTTCTCAGACAGGAGTAAATAGTGCAACAGCTGGACAGCATACATGTACAAACTACAGTGCATATGTTCATCATGCTGAAGTGTAACTGTGTGGCTCGCTGATGTGTTTTTACTATAGTGTTTTGACAATAAGAAAAATAGAGATGACCAAACTTATCCTTTAAGATGACGTTTTTAGTAATAAATTAGAGTTGAAGGAATTATGCATTCTGGCACTGTGATCTGACATTTAAAACCTAACTCGTTATAATTAAAAGGTCAACGTTTCTAACTGCTACGGGTCAAATTTTGATGGATGATGCTCTTTTTACTCACTGGCCCACAGGATGGCTGCATCTTATTAGGTCATGTGTTGTTAAATTTAATGTGCAGAAGATGAGTTTTATATAGTGAGGCATACGCTAATATTGTTTTTAAACCATCCCTAATATCACTGTTGAAATGTATTTATATAGGATTATAGTTATGCTAAAGTTATTGGTTCAATAGTCCCTTAGAAACCTTTGTTCACCCTTTCATCAGAGCTGCTCCGCACCCTCGATAGGAGCAGAGTTGCAAAGCCAGGTTGGACACGCCACGCTAACCCATTCACTTCAATCCTAAGCACATGTTTAGCCCCAAGGTCCTTGCTTTGGTCTGAAAAGCCAAGCAAATGTGGAGTTTGCTCCTCCAAAGCTGTGAGCTACCCTGCATCCAGAACGAAGCGAAGCACATAAAGACATAAGGATGTTAGTAAAGATTGTGAAGTAAGTAGTTGCAGGAAAGGGGCAAAACTGACAGAGAGCAAATATTTCAAACAAAGTCAAAGCTGTGTTCACAACTGTGGTTCAGATCAAAACTAAAAAAAACTGTCGCTTTTCAGTGCTAGTCTGCTGTTTAGACCTCATGACAAATGAATTTAGGGCTATGAAGTCAAATCAGAAACATTATTGTGGTGACTGACAGCTGCTCAGGCTGTGCTGCAGTCTGTTTGAAAGCCTTATTTCTCTTTTCTAGACAAATAAAACTCATAATGCTCACACATAAATAGCTACATTTGAGCATTATTCAAACATAAAGAAGGCTTTATCTGTCATAAACAGGAACAGACAGACAGAGAAAGCAAAATCAGGGTCTACTTACTAGTTTTTCTATAGCTTTTCACTGCATCTCACATTCTACCTCAATGGATGGAGTTAGATAGTTAGATGTTAGAAGTTATTTTCTCAGGGGAATCCCATCACTGACTGACATTAGATAGTTGGAGATAGTTGGAGTTTTTTCACCCCAAACTCCATCCACTGAGGAGGACTATGACCAAGTCCAAAAGAAGCTAGTAAGTGCACCATGAGTGAAGGTTTTTGGGGTTTCTGGCTTGAATGGACTGAACTTAACTAGATGTGAACACATCTTAAGGATCAGAGAGAGACAAAAGGCTCATATCACCTCCTCTTGTCTTTGCCCTCCCTGCTCCGAGGGGAAGTCGTCCTCGCCGTCGTCTCCACACATAAAGTGCACAGCGGTGAAAAGTTCACAGCAGTTGTCCACATTCACGCCTTCTCTGACAGCTGAACACAGCTTCTTCAACAAGGTGGGCTCTCGGGTCAACTCTTCCCTCTGTAACGACCAATCGAACACTGAGAAAGCTACCTTTCCGAATACAGTCGTGATAAAGAGGAGCATGCTCTCTCAGTCTTACCCTGCATAGGTCCTGGAAGGCTTGAGTACGGATGACTCTGGGGAGGTTTTGGACGATGACGTTGAGGCTTTCTTCTTGCAGCTCTGTTGCGAGACTCCTCACTTGTTGAGCCCACTTGACTTCTGGGAGGCTTCCAATCAGCTGCTCGGTGCCGCAGAGCATGGTTACAGCGTTCTGCACAGTCTGAATACAAACATTTATCAGCTAAACAAACTCTTTTAACTTTTAACTGAGAACACAAAATAAAAAAATCGAAAGAACACAATTCTACATGAAATCCTGCTGTTACTCCAGCCAGAGATCTTACAGATCAGCGAAGGGATTCCCCCGAATTGTGTAATAGTTCTTGGCCGGCTCTGAATTTCAGTACTTTGCCAAGAGCGAACAACAGTGCATTTGTCTTGCTTCGCGCACCAGAAAAGAAACACCACCATCTTTAGTAATGATGCAACACAGATCCAATTATGGATAACAAGCCTGGACCACTGCCCATCCGTCTGTCCACATCATACTCCTAAATTAGCCTGTCTTTAATAACTGAGAATTTAATAAAAGGTCGTCTTTGATTAGATCACATTCAAATGTCCTTCCTGTGGAAAAACGCTGCAGAAAGAGTTGATGGTATTTAGTGCAAATGACATGAATACAGCATGGGTTGATGACTCTGGGAGGGAGGAACTCACCATGGTTTCAGTTACAGCAGTTAAACAGGCTCTGTGGAGTTCAGGAGGCAATAGGGAAAAGTTCCTCTCACACCAGGTCTTCACGTAATGTTCGGCAACCCACCTGAAAATATGCAGTAGATTACTTGATTTTGTGTGTGTAGTTTGGATTCTGAGCACTTTCATAACATTTCAACCCAGAGTCAGAGTCAGGTAAACCCATTTATGCCTTTTTTGAAAAAAAGTCTCTGCAGAGAAAGCCCAAGAAGCCTCAGCGGCAGGCAGAGCTTTGCTTGAGGGAACAGCAGAATAAGTGAGGATGAGAAGGTCAGTAACGCACCGCTGCACAGAGCAGCGCGGCCCGGCTCCCCCGTCATACTCGCGTGACTCATCAGACTCAGCAGAGACAACACGGCAAGGCCACGTCCCCACCCACCCCCACCTCCACACACACACACACTCACACTTCAAATCAGAACTAGCTCACACTCTCGCTCCACACATCCTATCCTCCTGACCTACATTCACACTTCACTTCTTGGCTTGCTCACTGCAGTGTGCGACACAGCGGTTAGAATGCAGTAGTATCAGCTACAGGAAGTCTCAGATTGAAACATTCCTTTATCCCCACGCAAATCTCATCTGAGTGCACTAGTAAGATTCTCTGAACTTGATGCAGCAGTGTATATAAAAATACAACACTGACAAACAGCATCATTTCAACTCAACTCATACATTTAAATTTTACAATTAACTGAGGAATGTTAACACATTTTGCCTGAAATTGCATGGGTATACCTTACAATTATATAGTAATTTGTCATGGTCACTTATACAGATTTTTGCAGCTGCATGCTGGTTACCTAGCAACAGGATGCTGATGTAACTTGCCATCAGGTATGGCGACAGGTCTGAATCATGACGTAACTCAACAACTTGCATGTTTGCAATTTTGGTGCACTTTTACAAATAGCATGTCAATTTATCATCAAACTTGATCAAAATAAAAAGGACCTTTCTAAATTTGTAACAACAGTGGGAGGCATGTTAAATAGCCTTGTCATATTTTCAGGTGATCATAGATGACCCTAAAACATTTTTACTGATTTACTGGCAAACTCAGCTATATTTTATGTTCATCTGAACTGTGGAACAATTAGTCCTGACACTCACCTCTTACACAGCATGTGGAGGCTGTGAAGACCTACGGCATGTGTGAGGGACAGGCACTCCAGGACCGTCCTCTGAACTCCGTCAATTGGCTGCAAGCACAGTTATTTTAGACAGTAATGTTTCTGTGATGTAAAATAGAAAAATTATACATTGAATAACAGACATATATATTAAGATGGGAATTAAACAGAGAGCTGTTACAGACCAACTGACACTGAGCATGCAGGCACTGAACAAAGTGCAAAGTAAAGGAATAAACAGGGATTTGTTGTTGGTGTTATCAGCTGTGATCTTCACATACTGCTACATGCCCTGCACTAAGACCACTGTGCTGAAAATCCTAGTAATGATTTGGAACATTGGACTGGGTACAGTATTGACACTTTGTATTTAGAGTGCATGCTATATACAGTATATCAACTGAGCAGTCTCTGTTGACTGGTGATGCGTCAGCCTTTATTTCAAGAACACTTTAAGTGGATTTAGCTTCACAAACTCAGTAGTTCCAGTTCTCAGCACACCTGCAAGTGCAATGCAACTGGATTTATACATATGTGTTAAAGCTTTTTAATGCATGCAATGGTGCCATTCTGTTATTACCATGGATTATTTTAATTATGCCTGGGTTTAGACAGACACACTGTTTTATATGAAGTAATGATGTTCCTTATCAGTTTCTATCTGGAAGAATAATGCTGAAAATAATTTTGTATTTATTCCAACCATAAATCTAACATATATATTTTAAACAGTCATACATTCTGCACATCTTAAATTTGGCAGGTTGCTCTTCACGTCACACACACACACACACACATACACAAGCTCGTGCTTTTCAGGCATTCACTAGTTTTTCTCCAGTAGAGCTGACCTTGGGGAAGAAGCGGCAGTAGTCTCGGGTCAGAACCATCTGCACCACATCTTTCAGCCCCTCCAAACCCAGCATGTCTGCTGCCAGCACCACCTGACTACAGGACAGGATACAAATACAGGTCAGGCTGTCTTCTGGGCTAGTGTGCTAATTTTGGATTTAGTCTGTTCAAATATATATAGTACCTGGCGCTGGCTCCGGAGGGCAGATCTACAATTGCCCCGTACATGAACTGGAGCAGGATCTCCATCTCTTCCGGCCCTAAGCTGTAAAGGTTGACATTAAAAACAGTTAACAAGCACGCAACCTGATATTGTACGTGTGAATTCAGTCAAGTGTAGCTGTATTCTCCCTGTCAATACTACCACATCCACCCATAAACACAACTGAGAATGCTGTAAACAACATCCTCGTATCATGCAGCACTCAATCCACGTGACTGCAGCCCGAGGGCCACTTCACAGGTTTCCCCCCCCACCACCCCCACCCTTCAAGTCAGCCTAGCCACTCTTCATTCTGACAGCTACGTCTTCCCCTCCCGTTACCCTCAGATCAGTAATGTGGAGGCGAGTGGCACGTCTTTCCCCCGGAGGAAAAAAAAAGAAGAAAAAGTGGGCTTCATTTGCCTCTGCCTGTCTGAAAAGAAGACTGCGGGTGGTAGTAGAAGGGGGGTGGATGGTGGAGGGGTGTGGTGGTGGTGGGGCTCTTCAGCAGGCAGTGGATGAGATGACATTTGTGTGTCTCGCAGATAAAGGCAGGGTAACCTTGGTTGATAGAAATCTTAGTGAGCCACAGCCTGTGTGTGTGTGTTTGGGTATTGTGAGTGAAACCCCATATTGTTGCAGGCCCATGAATTATTAATGCCGTATATGTAGAAATTCAGCAGATTGTTGGAGAATGAAGATTCACATTGTTCAGATCTGGACTGTAGGGGTGTATTATTGATCCCTGCTGATGCTGATGGTGTACCCTGTCTTACCCTTGCAGAGTGATGCACTGTCTGGAGCTTTCCATCCAACTCCCGCTCAGCATGGCTCGAAAGTACTGTGACCGCGCGCACAGGATTGCCCTAGAAACCCAATAAAGCAGGCAGTTGCATGTCAGTTCCACCCACAGTTTTAATATTTCACATGTCATCTGGCGGGCCGGCGTGTACTTAAGTGGCTTTGAAGTGACAAGAAAGAGGACACGCACATGCACACACACAAAAAAAAGTCTATTGTGTGTTTTGTGGTCTCTGGAGACAGTGTTTTATTCTCACTGGCGTCTCTAGACTGTACTGTCATTGATAGGGAAATACATGACCGCTGAAGTGTATAGAGCACATAATTAGCTTCATTAAAAGGATAAGACTGTTGATTTTTATTATTCATCTTACTCTCAACAAAGCCAACAATGAAATGATCCTACTAACAAGAACTGTCTACGTATGCAAACCCTGATATATTTTATTCCTTTGAGCCACGGAGCTCCATTACTGTCTAAAAACTATTAAAATAACATCAGTGAGTGTTGCACTGGGTGACATGCTCCTTCATTACTGTGAACACACACACACACACACACTAATGTATTATGACTCAATATACACATACACCATGCTGCTGCTGTAAATACTCACTACTACGCCAAATGAGCAGTGATCCATGGCTGAAAATAGTCCCTAAACAAATGCACTGTTTTAGCACATCACTTATCTTTTTAAGTGGGTAAGTGATATATCTTCAGTAGAAGCCAACGGGCTATTATCTTCTGTAACATTGTGAAATATTAACACTCTTTTAAAAGGTGGAGGCTTCAAATAAGCCCATTCAGGTATTCTCCTTTCCCCTGTACTGTATCTTATTTGGTGTAATATTTAACTTGTTCAAAATAAACTAAACTAAAATAGTTGCCACAAACAGAGTAAGAGAATCTCAAAGTACCAAGATAGACTAATGCATTCACATTCGGTCTTTTCATTAACTAAAAGAACAATATAGAATAACACCAGCTTTATCCTTTAAAAATGTTTCAGAGCCTTCATGTCATGGAAGTCAGTTAATTCTGTTGTTGCAACCTTGTAATCACTTTTCCCTT
Organism: Scomber japonicus; assembly: GCF_027409825.1. Lineage (NCBI taxonomy): Eukaryota > Metazoa > Chordata > Actinopteri > Scombriformes > Scombridae > Scomber > Scomber japonicus. The sequence goes on from NC_070584.1 coordinate 6,827,253, forward strand.
CTGCCCTACCTCACACTGCTAATCCTCCCCTTCATTATTTGGTGCAACAGTGTGTGACCTTACTATGGGTTGACAATATGGATCAAGTCCTATCCTGTTTCAAAATACTTGTCATTTTAGACCACAACAGTGGTGTATATGTATATGATGATGATACTGTATAGTATATTTTATAGATGAATAAATAGGAGGCAAATTAGCTTTGAGAATATTGACACTCACTCAATATCAATATAAGACGTCATATAATTTGGGGATAACCAGTAGTGCTTTGGGAAACATTCTAAATAATGTGTAATGTAATCAAAGTTTGTCCAGATGAGCTCAGAAAATACTATTTCTTATGTTTAAAGCAGCCTTAAAGAGCTAGAAAACAACATTCGAGACATTTCTTGATATTGTGATTACAAAATCCCAGATATTAAATCTTTGTCATATTATATTTATATATTATAAGTATCATATTGATTTATAGTCTGGTTCTACTGACCATGACATGTATATACCTCTTGCTGCGTTACATCAACAACTCAAAAGTAGTGAGCAGCAGTCTTTCCTACAGTACTGGGGGAGGGGGGGTTTATGGGCATGGTTCACCCTCTGTCAGTGAACAGCAGCAGCTAACACTGGACTGTCATACAGATCACTGCTGCAGAGCAACCAAAAAAAAAGAAGTCCAGCTTCTTCCCTCTGACAAGCTAGCTGGCTGCTCCCCTGAGCAAAAACTGGGAGAAGCCAGTCTCCATGGTTACCAGCTGCTACTAGAACCACCTCTGCATCACTGAATGACCACCCACAGCTGCTTTACACTGGCAGAGTCAGCTGCAGATGTGCAACCTCCAGCTGTAGTGTGCTACATGTGAGACGTAGTGAAGTAAACATGATCTGACCATGTCTGATGACATTTTGATGACTAAGGATGTTCTGCTTATGTATTCCAGATGTTTCTGCACAAAGGTGTGAGAACGGTAAATAGTTCTAACCTGTGGCAGGAGAAGACCTGCTCAGCCACTTGGATGGTGATGTCACACTGCTCTCCCCTCTGGTACAGATCCAGCAAGTCGGCTCCCAGGCCTGACGCTGGCTCGAGAACAACAGTGTCTGAGGAGAAGTTGACACGATTAATGAGGAATGACAGGAAGGAAGGAGAGAGTGATGAAGAGAGAGGCTGTGTGTGTCTGTGTGTGTGTGTGTGTGTGTATGGGCATTTGTGTGTGTGGAAAAAGCAGTAGTATCTCTTATTAAACCCACTTCACTTAAAATACTGACAGAATTTCTGACAAAAAGTTTTCTGAGGCACAGCTAAATCTTAAATCATCCATAGCACTGACCGCTCTGCAATTAGCAGTAACGACAACAGGGATTCAAATGCGCTTAGTGGAAAAGTGGATTATGGCTGAGATAACATGATGTGAAGAAAGCGGGAGGGAGGGAGGGAGGGAGGGAGGAGACGACAGCTGAACGGTCACATAACCAAGAATAAACCCACGGCGGAATAGAGTGTTGATCTGTTTACCTGAGTCAGTGGAACTATGAAGGTCCGCGGGGTCGGGAGCAGACACCATACTTTCTGGCTCATGGCCCTCTGTGTGGGGGATTATTTGAGCCGAGCGCATGCTCTGGTCTGCTGTGTACACCCGCCTGCAGGGGGAGAGACGCTAAAGGTTAATAAAAAGAAGGCCTTTCAAACCTTTTAAATTGAAATCCTATTTGATGCACTGTGACTTCAATGACACACTGAGTAGCCACAGTCTCGACTACACTGGATTTTCTTGTTTTGTTTCCCCACACAGGAACACCTCATGAGTTGGCAACTTTCTGCATTAAAAGAAACCTGTAATACTTTTACCTTCCCTACTTTAAAATCATGCTGTAGGATTCTGGCTCGTTCCTCACTGGTCTAACCCATGTGTCCATTTTCAAACTGCTTGTAATGGTTATTCTCACAGTGACAAAAAGGTGAGCAGAGCAAACCAAACATCTTTCTCCCTCAAGCTGCTTCCTCTGGACCCTACTGCAAGATCCCCAAATGCTCCCAACACAGGATGGAGATGCAACCCATTTTATCACCCTCCAGGCAGTTATGCCAAGTTGTGCCACTGGAGTATAAAAATAAGTTTCAAAAGTTTGCATCAAATGCACAGTCAGCTTTTTACTATAAAAAGTACCCTAAGTAAATATCCAGCTTTTGTCTGGGCCCATTCTTACTATGAGGGCAAACTTCCTCAACTAGGTAAAAGTGCAGTGGGTCTAAATCAAGGTCTTCCTGAATCACTGAGCACTTCATTCTTTCTCTGATTGGCCTATATTGACTATAACTAGGTAAGAATTCAACTAGAAGACTTATAACTAAATTGCCAATGTCACATATGTGTCTGATTTCAATGCACATAGGCAAGGCAAGGCAAGGCAGTTTTATTTATATAGTGCATTTCATACACAATGGCAACTCAATGTGCTTTACATAAAACAGAAAAACATGTAATTTGAGAAACATTAAAACATACAATTAACCCCCTCCAACCCCCACCCCCACACTAATAATAAAAATAGAAAGAGAAATAAAATGCTAGAATAGAGCATTAAATATAAGATTGCAGCATAAAATAATGATTTATAATCATTAAAAGGACAAAGACTGCAAATGAAAGATTAAAATGTAAAGTGCTTTAAAAGAACTCAATCATAAGCACATGCATTTTATTTGCTCGCAGTATTTTTAAAAATGTGTCACAACAATCTAATTTTATTCAGGGCCATTTATAAAGAGATTATTTTATTAACGCTATGTTATCTTTAGCTGCTATGGGGAATTTTCACAACTCAACCATTGGCAGTGTTGAAGCAGTTGAGAGTCTCCCAGCAGTGTCACTCTTGTTGTGTAGTGTTATTACTGTAATTTGCCAACATGCTGCTGTTTGCCAACAGTGCTGCCACCATGAGGAGTAATAAAAGAAGCATAAACTATCTCCGGTAAGTGATGCCCTGTGGTTCAATATACACTCATTTTTAACGGTCGACCTGTGAAAGCCAAAAAACCTCTACCTCCCCCGGACCCCCTCCCTTGATTCCATGTGTGGAAAAGAGCTCTGAACAAACTTTGACTCCTGGGTCGTGTAACAAAAAACAAGGACGACTCTTCCTTCTACTCCTAATTATAAACTGCTAATGAGACAAAGACACAACTCAGTGGATCAAAGCCTTTGTGCGCTCCGAGAGACCACAGTGCAAAAGCCTTGATGAAAGTAGGAAGTTGTTACATTAGAAACTTAGACTTAGACTTACTGCAGATCATTAAAAACACTGATTCAACTGGGGGAATTGTGTCTCAACACCGACATGAGAATGTGATGTGAAATGTATTATTTAACAGCATTGCAGCATTTGCATCACTCCTTGAAATCAACATACGGCCCATGCAGCAGCACATCCTGCAGATTAAAGATGGTTCACATGGCGCCCTCTGTCAGAGAGTCACTGAAACTGCAACTCAAGAGAGAAAGATCAACGGGTCTCTTGAGGTCTCATGTGGCGTTAAGGCTATCGGGAGGTGTTTGTATTCTAAAAAGCCATTAGAAGGTTTTTGTAGAAGGGCAAGAAAACAGACCAAAATAGATTAATTGTTCTTCCTGCCTACCTGATGAAATCTTTCAGCCCAGACAGTTCATAGTCAGGCATATGGATGGTGTTGGGGTCTTTGTGCATCTGTCCCTGCAGGACACTCGGAACTCTGGCCAGCAGCACAGCTCTGTGTGCTTGCAGTGAGCCAGAGGCGGCACACAGACAAACATTAGCCTCCAGTTCCTCCTGCAGCAACCTGGGAAAACACATTACAACGTGAATAGCATTCTCTTTTCTTACTGATTAAAGAAGAAATACCAAAACTATGTGGAGACAAGTCAAGTTGGCAAAAAACTTCCTATTAAATGTTGGCAACAAAGATGGTAAACAATGAAATGAGGCCTCGTTAACATCTAGAGTGACCTCAAAGATCTCTGAAATTCAAAGATTCATCTGATGGCCTATTTTCTCCCCACTTCAGAATAACACGAGCGCAGTCCTGAGGCGCTCTCCATTTCATCTTCACCATCATTAGCTCGCGCCTCGATGACTGATATGGGTGACCCAGAAATCAGTCCGCTCAAGGCCAATTTGGCCGGTACGAGTTCAAATGCTGGTGCTGTGTCCATTTCAGTAAGTGCTCAGTTTGATGAGCCACTCGTGCAACAAGGAGACCCACATCCTTATCCACTCAAGTTGTATATCCACTGATCCTATTATATGAGGAGAAACTCCCCCTTAGCCTGCTACTTTTGTGATGAAGAGCTGGATTTGCACAAAATTCCCTCAACTGTTTTGTCTCTTCTTTCCTTATTTAGTGAATTGATATGGGATGTATCACAGCTTTCACAGTTTGTTTTGTCTGGATCAAGAGGGAGAGATGTTTTGTTCACACTGTCTTGAGCTGAAACATGAATCCTATAAACTGACAGGTAACTCATCCATTGGACATGTTTTGCCACTGTCATGCTGCATCATCAGTGCTACATGGAGAAGTCTAATTCTGGTGTCTGACAGCAGGTCTCACTGCACTTTCAAGGTTCTTCTGTGTGTTTTCTGCTGTGGTGTCACAAAGAGATTATGAAGAAATGACTGATTATGAACAATATTAGATACTGCATCAGGACCTGATTTAATAGAATGTTTTGAACAGTTAGAAACAGTAATAATGTTATCATGGGGAGAGATAGTTTCTGTGTGGTCACTATATTTAAAACTGCTAGTGTGGCACAAGCTCAACACTGCAATTTCATACTTTAAATACATACACGTTTGTTATTTGTTCTGAGTGTTATAATATTCTGGATATTTGCATAGTTTACACTAGACTTGTTTAGAATTTTCTTTTGTTAGTTATTTGTTTGCTTTATTTGAGATTAGATTTGGTTTCTAAGGACAGACTAGAGCACTAAATGCTCCCAATGGTTTATATAGGTGGTCAGGACCAGCTTGCATCTGGGAGGATCTGTGTTTTTTGGGAATGTTTTTCAATCAGAGTAGGAGGGACAGCAGGAGCCATGATTTCTTTGTTCTGTTGTTTGCTTGCTTACAATGCTTAAATAACCCAAAAGAAAAGACTTTGTATGGACTTCTTCTGCCTGAGTGCACAACATCCCTGTGGTGCATCAGAGGTCAGTTGATTTCTAGTTTGATTCTGATCATGGACAAAGAGCCGCTGCACCATGGTTACAAAATAATTTACATAAAATGTACACAAATCAGTCGCATATGCAGACTTTGTTACAAGATCTCTTTCTTGACAGTTGTTGCCAGAATGATGTGTTTAACAGTAGTTTAACTGCTGAGGTCCTGCCAAAATCACACATCTATTATCATAGCTGTCACTTTCACACCACAAATAAACCACAGCAGAGTCTGCTTGAAAGATTACTGACACAGTAATCTCTGGCTTCTCGGTTGGTTTCACATTAATTTGTTTGGGTTGTTGTCAAAATACAGTGGATTTTGTGATAGTAGATGTGTGATTTTAGCATTAATTCAAAGCTAAGCTACTATTAAATCCATCTGATAATCGTGAACTAACAAGGAAGTGATCTCCTGATATGCACTAACAATGTACAGCCTGTAATTACGCAAGATCATTTGCTCATCATGGTAACACGTAAGCATGTGAGTGCAGGGATATTCTAATTAACAATAAAGTGAGTGACTGTTTCCATGTTTCCTCTCCTACAGAGAAAGAAACACTAAAACATGCTGCTAAAACTTCAGTTGCTTTTTACTCACACGTAACTGTGCTAGACACATCTCAGTGTGACACCAAACCTGTAATCAATAAACCTGCCAGGCAGGAAATGGTAGTGTTTAGGACGACTGTCAGTGTTTCCCCTATAATTGAACAGGCCTGGCGAGCCACCCAGCCAGTGAGAGGCTCATCCCCTCCACACACACACACACACACACACACACACACACAGAGCGGAGCAGAGGAGAGACAGATCAAGTGAAGATAACATTACTCAACTTGACGACAGCTACACTTGATACGTTAGTTGTTGTAAGTGCAGTAACAGCTTTACAAGTAAAAAGGCAACAAGAGTAATTTATTCATGTAATCACTCAAAAGAAAGACAGATCTCGACCCCAAACATTTCATTCAAATGTACCCAACTTGAATCTGGCTACAGTGGCAGGAATGCTAGACGTTAGCATGACTTTGTTTATAATAATGCTCCAAGTAGCTCAATGAGAAATAAAATAAAATGTGGGACAACTTGTAAAATATAACCCCTTTAATTGTTTGTTTGATGTTTGATCTAACAACCCCCTGTGGCCCACCCCAAAGCAGTCAACCTAGAAGAAACACTGATGATGACGTGGTTAAATTCCTAGTTAGACATGTTTTAAAATGACTCTAATTATCATAATTAAACCTTCTCTCTGAGCACTGGTTAACCTTTAGTGACTGAGTAATTACTAGATTATTCAAATACCTGCAGCTGCAGTAAGAAAAGGTCAACAAACTCTTGACAAGCTCATAAAATCTGAGTTTGTCAGTGTGTCAGCCTAGCATTGATTTGACTTGAGTGGGTTAACTTTCAACCCAGACCTAGTCAATTCAATGCATACCGTTATGTGTCTTACCTGAGCAGGTCTGCAGACAAAGCAGACGATAAACATCTCTTGAGCTGCTCTTTGTACTTGCGCTCTTTGGCCTGGAACTCCCTTGCAGCCTCAGTGGTGATCATGGTTTATTTCTTGTCTAAAACAGAAAAAAAAGCTCAGCTTGTAAAATTGTAAAGCAGCTCCTATGAGAAATGGCAAATAGCAGAAATTGTGACAAATATACCAGCCTGCATTGCTTTACTATTAAATATGATAGAATATTACAAGCCATGTGATTCAATTTTATGCTATACTAATTTTTAATTATAGGATACGGATGCCAGCTTCACCTAACTGCCCTCAATGACTTAACATGATTGCGTCTGCTGCCAAAAGCGCAATACCTTTCTTCACCACATAGCCTGACTTACACTTACTAACCGTTACAACTCAGAGGGGCGCTGTTTCACTCATTTTATGAGAATCAATGAAAAAAAAGAAGAAATGCACAGCCAATGGCATGTGACCTGAAATATGATTTGACCTTATTATTTTATAGACTTTACGAGCTTCAGTAATGGCGGAAGACTCCCTTATCTTTCAGGGAAAAAACACACAACTGATAACATCACTAACAAGCAGCTTTTTTTTTCCATTTAAAGAAGAAGTTTCATTTATTCATAAGCAACCTTCACCCAAAAAATAAAACACACTCACATACCTACGTGGAGACATATATTTGGTTTCTCTTCGCCGGACACGGTGCTTGCTGTAGGCTCAATATTACAAACACTCTCATTTTTTTCGCGCGGCTAGCATGCTAACGCTAGCTGTACACCAGAGCCACCGCTACGAGTTATTTAAGTTCATGAACCTTACACTCTGTATGTCTGCTAATAAAACACAGAGCTGTAGGAACAAACTGCAGTCTGTCAGCAGGTGTTGTGTCCACAGGAACAAGTAGTATCTTCATTAACGGGCTGACCCACTGACCAATGTTGTTGACATCACCGCTACACGCTGGTCACCACCCACTAGGACCAAGACTGCAAAAAGGACAGGGAGCGGACACCTCGTCGCTGCCAGGACGCTGCTGCACATGCGCAGTTGACGTAAGACGAGAGCCGTGCCCCCAAGTGATGCCTTCAGGTGCTCAAAACTGTAAAGAAAACATTCGGTACAAAAGTAATACATTTTGGTCAGTGATAATGGGAAGGTTGTAGGGTGAGTAGTGGAATGTGGGACATTTACTAATGTGGTTCACCCAAGCTCCAGTGCATTTATTTCTTTTTCTACCATATTATTCTGAAATCATTTGGCACAAGGAACACTAATATATGTATCACTTTCCCTCTGAGTACAACATCTACAAATTACCCTCTGATTAAACAAGGAAACATCTTGAGGATTTCATAATGATATAAGGTGTTGATATAATGTATTGGATTCATATGTAAATATAGTACAGTAAAGTCAGAATGGCAAAAAGTGTCCCACATTACCCTACTCCACCCTATGACATAGGCGTCCTCTGGTGGTGTTCTTCCTAGCTCAGAGAGGAATGGCTCAGGGTTACTATAAGTCTGTCCTTTCAATTCATGACTATAATCCTACTCATGTAGTGTATAAACCTACATGTTTATGGATTAAACAAAAACATTCAAATAGTTAAATACAACAACAATAATAATAATAATAATAATAATAATAATAATAATAATATGAAAATCATCTTTACACTCCAATCTATACAATGTTCACTTGAAATACTGACCTGCTAAATGTCCTTTATATACCCCCAACTGGAAATCTTAGTATTTCCTACTGCCAGGGAAGGCAGCACAAGAAACCTGTTTCTGACTGCCGTTGATGTCATTGTCTTCTCCTACATCACTACTCCTCTTGAATGATGTCAGTGCAAAAATTGAGGGTAAATGTTTGAATCAGCATTACACAAAACCTCCAAAAAAACCTTTCTGTGGTTAGACAGTGATACACTGCAATGCAACTGCAATATCGTTACCACTACCACACTCGGTTCCACTGCTGTTCCTAACATTTTGTCCACTCCATTAAACATACATGGGGGTCAAAATAGTAGGAACATTTTTCAATACCATACACTCCAGTACACCACCATCACCCACTATGACCTCAATAATAAACATAAAGTAGATTTATCACCATCTTGACAATGTCAACAACTAAACATGTATCAACTTCATAAAAGTAGAATTTATAGCAGAGCTGTTGTATTGGATTGAATTAGATAGCACAGGTGTTGCTTATAAAGTGGCCAGTCAGTGTGTAATACTAATAAAACATACATTATAAGGTTAAGCTGTAACTAATGGCTTTTAAATAATTGAAGAATGCTTTATAAATTATAAATAATGACCCTTTATAAAGACAAAGTTTGGGTTCCCAGCTGTAAAGAAATCCATTTGGATATATATTTAAATATATATATAAGTCATTTATCCATTTTCCAGTCCTTGTGCAACATGTATGCTACAGTAGTCTACACATGTCCCAGACTGATCATTGTGCTGAGTGGCAGAAATCAAATAGATATCAGTCCTCCAATCTAATTTGATGGAAAACCACCAAATGTCAGACTGTTTCTTTCAAAATTGCATTTATGTTCAGATGAATATTTTTCAGTATATAGATAAAAAATTTTTTAAAAGAATCTTTAAATTTTAAATACTTTGTATTGGCTTGAACAAAAATAAACATGCTTTGCCTGAGTGTTTGCTTCTTTAACTGGCTCAGCAGTGAATGTGTGTGTGTGTGTGTGTGTTTGGCTGTGTGCTGGCACAGCACTAAACCCTGTTTATATAAGACTGTCTATCTGACTGATGAATACACGCCTCAACATGTCTGTTGGCATATAATCACACGACAAAGGTTTAAATATAAACCATAAAAAACATCTAAATGTTTGTTCTACAGACTAAACCCAAAATAACCAACTTCAACCGCTGTGTGACTGTGCTCAGAGCTATTTATAACCACACATCTTTGACTATATCTGTCCTTTTTTCATCTCCTCTGCATAAAAGCGTGCAGTGACTGTTCTGACACAGTGCCAAACACATGGGGGGCATGAGGCGCACCGCGGAACTTCAATCACCCAACCGGAAACTTTAAAGAGCTGTGTAGTCCAACAGATTGACACTTACTCCGTTTATTTATAAAATCAAATGGTGTAGACCTGGCTCAGTGAATTTCAAAATGCAGTGTGTAGGAAGAGATACAAAAAGAGTACAATAGTCAACCATCACTGACATTTCTATACAGGAAGATCAAGATAACAACATTCTCTACATTTGAGTAAGTATCTTTGAGGAAAATATAGCAAAAAAAAAAAAAAAAGACATCCTTTAGACAACACTACCTGATAAAGGGAATGGGAGAGTTACGGCTCCCGAAGAAAGGACTGTGCCCAAAGTAGAGTGTAGAGCGACCCGGTGAAAACACACACGTATAGCAAACGACAACACATCCCAATCTCTCTGGACATCTTTACACTGCGACAACTCGAAAGTTAAAAAGGCACCACACAATACAAGTCACGAGGAGATTCTGCAACACATTTGTAATGCTGTAACCGACAAACTTTAAGGCGGATGTCATGTGCAAAAAACATCTTGAACATGTGTCACGCGTACTGCTCAGTGTCCTCTCTGCTGAAGTGTGCTTTGTTTCTTTCCTTTTACTGCTGACCCCTTTCAAAAATATCTGAAATGTGTACGAATTTTAAAGAATGATTGCATTATCACTATGTTGCTTGGTATCACAGGCATATTCCAGGCTTCCGGGGGAGTGGCGAGTGAGAGGGGAGGGGGGGAGGTGGGGAAAGAGGGGAAGAGAGAGGGGGTTTGGTTGGAGGAGGCCTCGCCGTTGGGTGGGTTTAGTTCCTGTAGCTTTTGCGTCCCTCTCCCTCCTTGAGGAAGGTCCATATGAGGGTGTTCACGATATCGGGCTGGTCCTGCTGCAGCCAGTGACTGGCCCCAGATATGATGTTGAGTCGGAAATGGTTTCTGATGTAGAGTCGGCACGCCTCGGCCATCTCCTGCTCCAAGAAGGCGTCTCGCTCGCCCCACAGCAGCAGAACCGGGGACCTGACGTGATTATGGTGCAGAGGGAGGGAGCTAAGGACAGAAAGACAAGGGAAATGTTTTTTTTAGAGGCGAAACATACTCTAATATATTATGCTGTTTCTGTTGTCCTTGGGTCAATTTTGGCCGAGAGGACAACACAAAATGAGGCATAGTTCCATTTAAATGAGGCCTATTGACCATCATTTCAAAATATATGTGTAAAATCTGTGGTAATAAGTTGGAAGTTGGCTAAAAATGTCTAACACAGAATTGGGTGATATTTTATACCTTATGCTTTATAAACAGTCAAACCAGACCGGGTCAGTTTTGACCCAGGAGGACTAAAGTTGCACAGCTGATAGGCAAACAACAGGAGGGTTAAGTGATTATGAAGTTTGTTGACATTGAATGAGTTGTATTAGATGTTAATAAGAGATTTCATAGCTTGAATTAGTCTCCTTTATTACACTAAATCAATGCACAATTTATAAACTCTATAGTTTTGGCACAATAAAACCTAAACCAGTGAGTATTTCCACAAACTAAGAGGATGTGACAAGATATGGCAGTTACGCTGGCAGTGGTAAGTGCCATACATCCTGACATTTACTGCCTCCCACCTAATATAGCGTTTGTGTTTTCATCCTGTTTCTGCAATGAGGAAATGTGTCTCTGACAGCGTGAAAGGTGTTTCGGGCTTTCTTGTGAAGTGGAGACGTGTACCTGTGAAGACGCAGAGCTAAACAACCTCAGATCAATGCAATGGTGTCAGCTTTTCTACCTCAGCCAAGAGCGTAAACTGTTTCGGGATATTTCCACTTCTTTCTACACATTTCTGGCATTTCTACTTTGTTTTTTATGTTCTTAAAGGCTGGTTCCAACTTTAAAAATTGGACTTTATCTTTGAGTTTATGGCATCTCCAGCTGGGACAGACTCTCTTTACAGCAAACATGTATATACTGTAAATATAATGGATGGATGGATGCTGCTGTGAGTTTATCTATTTGTGTCCCTGCTGCTTCGATACAGTACGTGCTTATGAGGAGGCTAATTGGGCATGGGTCAGTGATATTTTTCTTTTTATATAAGCCTATAAAAGCTATTCTGAGATAACTCATTGCTTGAGAAGGGAGCAGATGGCGCGCTCAGCCATGCATGCACAGTTCACATGTCAAAAAATGCATCCACTGACATTTTTTTCCTTTCTTTCTTTGATCTGATTTGTGGCAATTACTCTTGGCAGGCTTGTCATACAAACATGAAACAGTGAAGGTGGATGTAAATGTAAATATTTGACTGCATCGTGGCCCCTCACATAGAGAGAGGTGCTGTTTAGTTTGGTGCCCCTTCTGTGCTCTAACAGTAGAGGGCGCCAGGAAACAAGACTGGTGCAACATCCCTGTGTCAAATCTCCAGAAATCAATTTAAGTTACGCACATATCAGCATCAACTGACAATTATGGTTGCTCAATCACAATACCTATCCATTATTTAGTGTGTGAGCTATCCCCCCCACCTGAAGACATTCCTGTAATAGTTGAGGGCTCCGGTCAGAGCTCCCGGCTGTGACAGCGCATACAGATATGCCTCCAAGTCCTCCGCAGTGAGCCACCGGCCTTTCCTCCCGATCCCAGTGCTGCGGCTGGTGAACAAGGCCTTCAGAGCCTGCGAGCCAGAGACAGCAGAGAACAACAGGGGTGAGTTTGTGTGTTTGATCGGTGCAGTTTGATTTTCAGAAGGTCGTCCATGTCACTGTAATACGAGTCAGAAAGTGGTGAAATCAGCTCTCGCAACCTTCAGTCAAAGCTCTGGCATCGTGACTTACATGCTGGCTCAACAACAAATACATGCTGTGCTTTTACTCCTAAAAAAAAAAGTCCAGCATAGGCATATGGGAACATTGTGTAGTTTTAGGTTTAATGAGGAAAAGTCTAAAATACTGGTGAATAATCAATAATAATACAGATTTTAACAGACAGCTGGGCATTTGTAACCCTGAACTGTGTACACCTTTAACTAAACTGTTGTTTCAATATGCTATAAGTAATATTATGGAATTTTACTGGCACATTTTAAAATCAAAAACAAAAACAATTAGGTTGATTAGGTTGGAGGTATACTGCACATACATACATATATATATATATTATTATTATCATTATTATTATTATTATTTATTTATTTATTTTTATTTTGTAATATTCATATCATACAACATAGTGTACATAATGCAAACTGTTCCAACAACCAACCAACCCCCTAACCCATATCCTTACTAACAAGGTCAACATGTGATTAGCTGATATTCTATAATTATACATTTTCCCCAGCATTGTTGATCATTCTGATTACTACATATAACCTCTTTCACAGCAAGCTATTTTTAGAGCTCAAAATGATGCAAACACTAAAAATAGACTGACATGCAACAAGCACTGATGCACATCCATATAAACACCCATGCAGGCACACACAGACACACACACACACACACACACACACACACACACACACATGCACAACCTTGACCTTGAAACAGCTTAAGCCCACACACACATACACACATACACACACACACACACACACACACAACAGAGCACCTTGAAATCATTGATGGAGAGCATGAGCTCTGGGAAGCGGGGCAGTTGGAAGAAAAAGAAATGACTGGATTTCAGGAGCTGGCTCGGGTGACGCAGGGCGTAATCTGAAGGAGAAAAGAGAAGAGAAGAGGAGAGAGAAGTTCAGTTGACTGATTGCAATTAAAGGTCACGTTTACGCACACACGGCGAGGTCGTGGACGTGATAACTCTCAGTGACTTTGCCTATCTTCTCTGTACCCGTTAAAGCAGCTGTTCCACCTTCACATTAGCCTTCTGTAATTAGCTTCTCATCATCTTCCCCTTAAGGTAGATGAGGATTTGCCAGATGGATGCAAACACGGAACTGATGTAATAATACTTCCTAATTAATGATAATAATTACTGTAATAATCCGAGAGCCAAACCAGAGCCTCTCTAATTAGAATGAAGAAAACTCACAACATTAAAGAAAATGTCTGTTTGTTCATTTGCTCACAGTGAAATCATACCTGCGTACACAGATGGATGGGGACAGTTGAGGACAATGAGTTTTGTCACCATCTCTGGGTAGTGAATGGCAAACAGCCACGCGATGGTCCCACCCCAGTCATGGCCGACGAGGCAACATCTGTTGTATCCTTGGAAGCAAATCAAATGGATTATTATTGTAATAGAAGAGCAGGACTCTTGACATTTTCAATAGCATATCAGTGCCTGAATACTGATCTCGCTGCTTTATTGCTGGCTTCCACCCTCAGAGGATGTTTACACCTATCAAATGGATGTATTTCATGTCATACAGCCAAATGCAGATCAAGGTCAAGGCATCCGTCTGAAGGAGTCTGATCACATTACTGATCCACTCCCAACAGTCCTCTTACAAAGTTTAGAAGCCACTTTCGGGAAATGACAAGAGGGCTATGGATGTTTCTGCAGTGTCTTTCATTGTCTTTCTAATACTGTTTACCAAAATGGGAAAGGTGATGGTTAAAAGACAAAGCTGTATGAGAATACAGACAACAATGTGGACCATGTGGGCTCTCTAGTCCATCTGCAGACTGGACTGCAGCAGTTATCACACAATGTGATCAATGCAAACATCTCACTTCCTATGAAAACATCCATTAAATTAATCATCTGGACAGTGATGATGTGTTCCACCAGATATGAGCTTTTTTCTTGGAAGCCTGTTATGAAATTACCAACTAGGATAATGCAAGAAGCTACAAAACATCAAGGATAAAGCTTTTTGACAGAAACATGTTCTCAGAGCGTGTACATTTTTTATGAGTAACACGTTGAAAAGCCACTTGCGCATATTTAGAGGCCATTACGACGCCTCTGGACATTCATTAGGTTGGAATGGTGGAACAAAGACCTGTTATAGTTATATTTAAAACTGCTCTGCTTAGTATTTTTTATATGAGCAGTGGGCTGGTTGGCTATGTGCATTGTGAAAGAGGTCACTCATAGTGGTGAACCCACACCTACAGAGAATGATCACCCCAGTCTACGGTTCCTCTCAGCTCTATGGATCATTTTATTGTCTTTCAGCTTATTGTTTTGGTTTTATGGTCCGCAACTTTTATGTTTTGGTTAAACATGCCTCTATGTGAATGCTAATGTTGCTCACTCTCTGCTAGATGTATAAAAAGTCAAGTTTGCTAGCATGCAACAGCAATTTTATAAGGTATGAGAATGAAATGTCAAAAGAGTGCTCTGAAATCAGTTGGGAAGAATGCAAGAAAGGTTTCAATTGATGTTATAACTTGATTCCCTTCATAATTTTGCATCATTTCTATCAGTTATAATAACACTGCATCACCAAAGTAAGATGAGATCTGGGAACAAGACACCATAGCAGAGACAAGTCCAATGGGGCAAGACGCAATTAGTTAGACAACCCAAAAGGTTACAATTGAACCATGTTACCTAAACCACTTAAACTAATTCACTTTAATGTCCTCAGAGCAGCGCTACATCGCTCCCCTGAGAAAAACAAATCACTACTCTTCTTTTATTCCTTCTGCTATCAGGCTGCTAAATGCTAACTATAGCCATTTCAAATGAATGTCCTTAAATCACTGCCTTATTTATTCCTAACTTATTTAATTCTAAACAAAATAGTGTTTTTACTTTCTCACATGGCTGGTATGGTCATTCATTGTGCAATATATTTTAGAATGTTTTCATTATTTTTATTTATTTACATATTTATGCTTTGAATGTCTACTTTACTTGCCTGACCCTTGTGTGAGTCAGTAGGTGTGGGCCACGCAAGGTGTCAGTGTGCATATCTGTTCTTATCGGTTGTCTCTGGCTCAACTCACTACACCTGTTACTTGTATTGTATAAGGTCTGGGTAGACTGTCAAAACTGAATTACCTTCTGGGATACATAAAGTCATCTGAATCTGAATCTGAATCTTGAAGTTGGCAAGAAAACTCCTTGGTGTTCTTCCAAATACTCTCTGATTATATGTTCATGTTCGTTCTCCTCTCTGATGTCTTTTTAGTGAAGTCAACACCTTTCTATATCTCATTAATTAACCTGGTGAGTACAATGTCAACATTAATGACTGGAATTATGGTCAAATCTATGAAAATGAGCTCCACGTTGTAAAAGCTGTCCTTTAATAAATAATACTGAACAAGTGGTGACAGTGCAAATGTGTTTTGACTCTTGTGCTGGGCAGCAAAGTGTAGTAATGTAATTAACCCTGTGACAGAAGCTTTAATATACTTGGATATAAGGGTGTGAAGGAGAATATAAGAAAGCAGCTCTTTGACACCATCTGCTGTACTTCTAGTCATTATTATATCCTTATGTTTCCATGCTGAGACAGGTTATCTGATAGTCTGTGTAACCAGTGCTAAAATAATACCGAAAACTGTGATGTGTAGGCCAGCACAAGAGCAAAAAACTGTCACTCAGACCAGATAATTATGAGTGGATGCTGGTGTGTGCTGACAGCCTCGGGGGCAGCTATGGAAGCATCCCTGTAGTGGTAGCATGCAGTCAGCAGGCTGTGGGCTCTGTATCCACACAATGTCCCATAGTCAGTGAAGAATGAGTCACAGGAAGTTTGTCATGCCGTGCTGCAGGCCTGAGAGCTCTGTGTAGTTTAAGACTGATAAACAAGTTTATTTTTGACTCGAGACACTGTCAAAACATATGTCCGCTCCTTGGGGTTATATCACACTGCAGATGCACCGTTCTCCTGTGTTCCCTCACCTAGATACTCCACGATATCCTTGATGTCGGTAACAAGGTACTCGAAGCGGTAGCTTTCGGCGGAGAGCGGCAGGTCGGACTCCCCGTACCCCCGCATGTCGATGGCCACCACGCGGAATTCACTCTTAAACTCCCGTAGTTGGTACCGCCAGGAGAACCTGAGGCACACAAACAGATACAGAGATCACTTCTTTTAGCTGTTATTTCTTTGAACTGCTTACATACCTAAAGAGACAGTCCTCTATTTGAGTGTACACTTTTATCTTAATACTTAATCTAGTCTAGGACTCATCACTCATCTCCTTTGTTTCACCACATATTGACATTACTGTACTTTTAAAGGGGAATTGTAAAAGAACTGTACTTATATACGCTTTTCTAGTCTTTCCAACCACTCAAAGTGCTTTTTACACTACTTGTCACATTCACCCATTCACACACATTCATACACTGATGGCAAGAGCTACCATGCAGGGTGCCAACCTACTCATCAGGAGGAAACTAACATTCACTCACACATTTATACACCATTGGCACAGCCATCTGGAGCAATTTGGAGCTCAGTTTCTTGCCCAAGGATACATCGACAAGTGGACTGGAGGAGCCTGGAATCAAACCGCCAAAATTAGCGGACAACCGTTCTACTTCCTGAGCCACAGCAGCCCCCTACAATCCCCCTTGAACCTTAACTAAAAAATTAGGTATATTTTAAATGAGGCCAATTGACCATAATTCCCAATAAAAATATGTGTAAAAGCTGTGGTAATAAGTTGAAATGAAGTTGGCTAAAAATGTGTAAAACAGAACTGGGTGAATATTTATACCTTTATAAACAGTCAAACCAAACTGGGTCAATTTTGACCCAGAAGGACAAATGTTGCACGGCTGACAGGAGGACAACTCCAAGGTATTTCTATAATTTGATATTGCACCTTCATATAGTTGGGGAGACAGATTCATAAAAAGAATGGTGCAAATTTGTGCAGCAGAAGACAACATATAATGACTTGTGGTCCCAAGTATGGGGCCAAACACCCCGAAAACTGAATCCTACATTTCCCATAATACATTTTGACAGTGTTTTGCATTTGTTCTTCGCTGCTAGGTAAATCTGCATGTCTTTTGAACCCCTCGCCCCTAGTTTGTCATGCAAAATTTGTACTTTTCTTCAAGCCCAAACGGCGACAACCCCGATTACATCATCAGAGTTCTTTCTTTCAGACTCAGGCTGAGTAATGCTCTGCATGACAAACACACTGTATTTGAAGTGTAAAACCACTACAGTCCCCCTTTAAACTCTTACAAGTTTGAGGACAGGTACAAACTTACTTTACAAACTTTTTTTCGACCAAAGTTACCACTCAGCTTTCTTTCCAGCTGAGTGAAGGTCACCTCAGTATAATAGAAGCTGTTTTAGATTCGAATCTGCCCACTGATCACGTGGGTGACTTCCTAATTGAAGATCTTGTCGGCTGTAGAGGCTCTTCATCAGGACTGAACCCCCCCCCCCCCCCACACCTCCTCCTCCTCCTCCTCCTCCTCTTCCTCCTCCGCTGCAGAGCAAGGGGGGGAAAGCAAGATGCAGAGCTCTGACTGTGATTCTGATGAGTCAGGATAAGATCCCGGCACTGAACCCTCAGATCATAGAATATAGATGAGCTTTAAAGCAAAGTAAGCCCCTCTGACACACACACACACACACACACACACACACACACACACACACACACACACACACACACACACACACACACACACTCTACCTTCTCATTTCTAAGAGGGAATTAGCACATTTTAAAAAAGTGTTGAGACTTCTTTTCCAACCATTTCACTCTCGGCACAGTTGAGTTCATCATTCCTGCAAAGAATATGGCAAGTGAAGCAGAAACAGCTCCCCTCCATACACTAATTAATCCCTGTCCTGTCTGCAGCTCAGATAGTATGTTACAGATATGGATGGGCTTACAGCTCTTGACAGCCTCTTTGGCCCCGATCCAGGAGTAACGACACCGTTTTTTTTCATTTCACATGAAGGGGGAAGAGATCCTGAGCGGTTTGGACCATTTGGCCATCCCCACTGGCAAATCATGTGACTGGTGTGGATTTGTTTTTGCAGCCCAGGAGCCAGACCAAAGAGATTTAACTGTCCTGCCAGAGAGCCAAGCACTTCTTATAGTCAGGGGAATTTATTTTAGAGAGGTGACTGAGCACTGAGCTAAACAAAAACCTTACAGTGTGTTTGTCTGTAACCGCAATCCCTGATTTGTCTTTGACCTACCAGAACTCGGGGAAGCCGTGCAGAAACAGCATGAGTGGCTTTCCTCGCTCTCCCGCAGCAACATAGTGGAACCTAAGGCCGGATTCCTGAGTGGAAAGAGAAAACACACACACACACACACACAAGTAAACATCGAGTGAGTACTCTTAGCCGAAACCACTTAGAGGGCACCAAAAGAACAAGTCAGCATTCATAAATGACTATTACCTCTTGTAAGTAAGAGGACAATAATGGAATTATCTGAATCAATGCACAAATGAGTATCAGTATATGACAATCTTGCAGAATCATACATATCTGTGTGTCTGACTTGGTGTATTATCAAACTGTTCTAATAGGTTCACATTTGTTCAAGTAGACAATACTGACATGCCTATAGATGTAAGAGTTAATGGTCAATGCAGTTCCTTAAGTCCATACAAGCTGCAAGTTTTCCCCCCTGTTGTCCCAAAGCAAATCCAGTGTAACAGTTCTGCGTATGAAATGCAAAGAGAAGTTCAATTGAAGCTAATAAATGAGGCTCCCACAGACCAAAAACATACAGCTTAGGTTAATTGGTGACTCTAAATTGCCCGTAGGTTTGAATGTGAGTGCGAATGGTTGCCTGTCTACTCTATTTTAGTCCTGTGATGGACTGATGACCTGTCCAGAGTGTACCCTGCCTCTCACCCAATGACAGCTGGCATTGGCGCCAGTCCTCTTGCAAACCTCTGTAGGATCAGCGGTATGTAAATGAATGAATGAATGAATGAATGGATAAATGAATGAATGAATGAATAATATATGAGGCTTCTGCAGTCAAAAATGTGTCAGTGGTCTCTCCTGACAGTGTTTCCTTGCAGACGACCTGACGTAGAGTAGAATCACTGTATTTCTATTCTGTGCTACTTTGTACTTATTCACAGCATATCAGAAGGCACTTTTTTTTTTTTTTTTTTAATTTTTACTCTTTCTACTTCATTTATCCAACTAGCTGCTGGTAGTTAATTTGCAGAATAACATTTAACACATAAAAACCTATGATCAGCTCATTAAATGTGACGCAATATTATAGATGATTAACTTTAAAATGCTTCTTACAATATCAAAAACAATCCTGTTGCTTACTGAGCAGCTACTATAACTGTTGATACTTAAAGTTCATTTTGTAAGGATGCTGCGACTGGAGATATTTTGGATGAAGGACGCATTATTTATATATTGCAGTACTGTATTGCGACTCTAACCTTAGTTAAAGGATCTGAATACTTCTCCCATCACTGACACTGGCTTCTTTTTTAGCAGACACGTCGTGGTATTTAATTACATAATGTTAAACACACACAGTGGGCTGTTAGTTAGAGGCTGGCAGCCCGCTGCTCATATCTGCATGTGGAGACGTGAGGCGGAGGAGCTGTTCTTTCAGCACCACCTGAGCGCAGCGCCAGCATAACAGCCGAGTCCTCCGAATAAACGTCTTCAAAAAAACACACACACACAAACACACGCCTCATTATTTGCTCAAAGATCAGGCCTGTTTGGATTTCCACGACGCAACATGGCAAGCAAGGTGTAGCATTTTTAACAACAGCTGAATATCCACACACACTCACATACACACACACACACACAATGGGCTTTTTCCCCTTCACAGAGACCAGACACCTTTCATGTCCAAGTGCATGTGTCTGTGTGTGTGCGCGCGTCTTACCTTGATCCTAACATAACAGTGGGTTCCCAAGGACGTGTCATTCAGGCAAGCCGGGGGAGTTTCACGAATCACCCATTGGAAGGTTGTTGTCGGCCTCAAGATGATGTTCCACCAAAGTTTGAGCAGGGCTACGATGGTGCAAAGAGCACAATAACCGTATATCAATGACCAATACCCTAAAAGTCTGATTTTCTGCGCAAGTCTGATTAGAAATAAGAGCAAGTTGTGGAGCACTCTCGCCATCTTTACATTGCCACAGGAAATCAATCCGGATCAGGTTACCTATTGATTTCCTTCTGTTAATTGGTCGTTTCTGTTTAAGCACTGCTCTCTCTCTCTCATTCTCTCTCTCTCTCTGACAATGCCGTTGTTTCGTTACCAGCGCATACGCACGACTGTCTGAAGGGAGGATCCCAACAAGCGGTTGAATGGGACGGTGGCAAGAACATCACGTCAGATTTCACGCTTGCGTGTGACAGCAGTGGTTGTTTAGCAGGAGACGGTGTTGTTGACTATACAAGGCAAGTCCGAAAAGCAAGCGATAAGGATGAGATGCGGAGATTTGAGCGCTGCCGAGAGACGCTGCGAGGCTGGGAGGCATCTCTGCACACCAGCAGGGCTTCACACAGAGGTTGATTAGAGAGACAAGCACGCACATGGTCAAATATCATCTTCATCAATGGAAATAACTGCAATTATTTCCAATGATATCACCAAGCAGGTCTGGAACAATAGTCTTTGTCAGTGTCACGTGGTTTAATGAGCAGGTATGGCTGGTGGTGGTCTCATCAGGTGTGCTATTGTTAGGTCATGTGCAGACACTGGTGAGCACTTGAAGTTTCTGTTACA
Source organism: Scomber japonicus (assembly GCF_027409825.1). NCBI lineage: Eukaryota > Metazoa > Chordata > Actinopteri > Scombriformes > Scombridae > Scomber > Scomber japonicus. The sequence goes on from NC_070584.1 coordinate 6,848,617, forward strand.
AAACACAACTAGTGACACGATTACAGACATAATACAGCCAGTTACCCAGCTCTGATTAGCCTAATCTCCCACGTGACTGGATATGTAACAGATTAAGACCTTTGCACTTTCAGCGCCGAACTATGGAGCCCCGAGGGTGACAAAATATAGCTGACTACATGAATACATTTTTTTTTAAGGATTGTTAAAATAAATCGAGCTAAAGCTTTCAAGGATGGAAAAAAAACTTAAAAAAAACAAAAAAACAAAACAAAAACATTTAAACATAAAATGTAATTGACTTTAATCTTCATTCATTTTTCTTCTGCCCATTTTTGGGGAAAAAGTATCCTCTTTTTAATTTTTTTTAATTTTATGGTCTTGGCACACATTTCATTTTTAATTATTATTTTTTTTTCCCAAAGCAAAATTTGTTGGTAAAAGAAAATGTTTTTCTTTCTTCAACTGATTACAGATTAAAGAAAAAGTATAAACGCTTCATATTTCTTAGCACTTTACATTTGAATGATTTAACCAATAATATTATATATTTAATAGTATTTATTTATTATGTATTCAGTCATATTCTTGACTTGTGTGATTACTTTTCTTTGTTTTACATCGTTTCATTTTCAGACACCACATTAATAATCTTCCCTGCAGCAAAACTACAATATCATTCAACTTCTATATACTATGGGTAAAGGATTTGTCACTATTAATATGCACTTGATATAAATAAAAGAGGAGATCTATATACAAGAAGGATGACAGCTGTATGCCTGAACACACCATTGTTCCTCTTAGACCAGGGCGGGGCCAGCATCTTCAAAATGAAGGAGGGGCTTTAAGATACAATGTGGATTTATCAAAATGGGCTTATTTGCTGGAAGACAATTATTTAGTATTATTTGGAAGAATAAATCTTCCATTTCTATGTGGTTCAAGGAGATATAATCAAAAACCCTGCACTTGAGGTCAGGTAAACATTTTAGATGTAATATTTTGGGGTGTGCCATACGGGCTAACTGGACGTAATGATGAAGTGATGCAGATCGCTTAGTGAAAATAGCTTTATTATTTTGAGTAAATAAAAAAAATACTCCTATTCATCTTAGCATATACAAACTGGAACATACAGAATATGCTGATAATGTCCAAAAACAACTTTGGAACAGCCAGAACTGTATGGACAACAAAGTGCAGTGCATGTACAGTTAACACAATGTATGGTATCTTCAAGTAGTCAAGACAAAAATAAGGATCTGAGATTCATTCAATCCCACATTGGAAACATTGGTAAGGACCAAAATGTTAATCTTCTTTGCTTTTTACAGAACAAAAATAAAATAAATCACAGGATGTGTGCATGTAACATCAACATGTAAACAAGTATTTTGTCAACAGTATATTTTAGAGTCAGGATGAACATACATATGATGATAAGGGTTCACTGACTGGGATAACTGCAAAACTAGAACGACACTGCACATTTCAGAAAACATGACAACAAGGTGGCGTCTTAACTACTCTGTGTGGACACATTAAATCAGCTTGTCATGCACAACTGTTAACTGTAGGAGGACTCATTCAAAATGTGAAAAAACAGAAAAACATGCAGGATTCAGGTGTGAATAATGACAGTGCTACACCCAATCATCCCAAATTAAAGAGTGCATCAGTGCAGACATTTACTAACCGTTTCAAATATGAATTAAGGGCAAGATCCATTTATATTTTATTTAATGTTTTTTTTTTTTTTTTTTACTTTTTCACAATTAATCTTTCAGTCTCAAGAACACACATCAGTTGAGGAGTCGGCTCTTGTGCCTATGAAAGTTATTCACTCAGACAAACAAATAGAAGTTTTGCACAGGTAGCTAATTTTTCAAGTAAATCCCAGGTGTTTCTTATTAGTCCAGGTTGAGCTCAAATGTAGTCATGATGTCCCGCTGCATAGACATATCAATACCAGACATCTATAGAGAGAAAAAGAAAAACACAAAACAGTAATTAAATGCCATTTTACTAGTACAAGGTAAAATAAAAAGCAGAATAAAACAGAGTGTGGAGATACTCACTGCCTCTCGCCTGCGACGCTCTTGCTCTCTTTTGCGGGCCATCTCTCTTTCCTGATCCACCGAGGACTGTGCGGTTCCAAGTTGTGTTTCCGCGGGAGACTTCGGCTGTTGCTGCTCCACATCTTCGGGAACATCTAAGGTGACCTCTGTGCAAATGCTCTCTGGTGAATCAGGATCTTCTTTAGCAGGTTGTGCATTTTTTTCTGTTTGGCCTGGAAGGCTAAGAAGGAGAATGTCCTTGTTACTTCAAAAGTTGCTCTCTTTAAAAATCAGACATTAAAGCTTATCAGTTTGGATTAGGACACTGATATTAGACAATGACATCTTCACAGCTATTTCAGCCTGGAAAATAAAATGACTATGAATCTAAAGAAATGCATTATCTATATATGTAGAAATACCTATTATCAGGACTATCCCTCTCCTTGTTGTCTCCCATCTGTTTTTTCTTCAGTGCTTTTTCTCGTTCTTCCTTTTCTATTGCAGCTTTACGGAATTGCTGGAAGCTCTCCTTTGATGACTTGATTGCAGCTGCGTTGACTGACTGTCTCACCAGTTTGGCCCAAGACTCAGCATTTCTCAGAACAATGTCCTAAACAAAAACAAAAAAAAGGCCATGTGCATTTGCCCACCAACAAGTATCAATTAAAAGCTGCCACTAGGGGCAGAAAACATCACGATCTTAACCGTAGTCCTCAGTTTAAAATAAAATGTACCTGAGCAACCCATCCTTAGTGTCAATTTCTGCAGAATTGCTCTTCAACTACTCATGAACATTCTCTACAGGAGAATTATACTTCATTAAACAAAGCTAACCTTTTTGGGGAGTTGGGTTTTTTCCTGCTCATCAGCTTTACTTGCTGTGTTGGTGTAAGGCATGTTAGTAACCTGACTGTCAGGAAAATCTTCAGGCAAATCTGAAATGATGGTTTTTAAAAATGAGTCTTCAGTAAAACTATTAGTCATTTTAGAAAAATGTGATAAAGAGTTAAGAGTCTTCAAGTGACTTACTGGACATGGTCTCTTGTTTGGGCTGCAGAGGGCTGTCTCTCAGAGGGGACAGCACTGGACCCTGCTGAAAGGTGACATGTAGTTTGACCAATACAACTATTATTTAAAGATATTCAAATACAAACAAATAAAAGGTGTTATCATTACTATATATAAAAACAGGCAGCCTCTGGATACAACTGTGAGAATAATCAATCAATCAATAAATATTTTTCAGACATGTTGGTTCTTTTGTGATTCTGATAAGACCTGAATGCTTTTATGATTGAGAGTAATGAGATCTAATTAAATATATAGGCCAAATTTGTTGACATTCACACAGTTGATCAAAATAACTACATGACGTCAGAGTGGGTATACTAACATACATACCAACTAAACCACTGAAAAGGAAAAGAGCTGGAGGACTTTTTGCTAATTGCTAATTTCCTGGCTGATTAAAAATCAGCTTAGGTTGAAGTTGGGTGGAGCAATGTTCATAATTACACAGTGTTAACTCTGTGTGCATGTAGAAGCATGTGTGCATGTCAGTAGAAGAGATATTATCAGCCAACATAGATGAAAACACCTGTGTGGCTCAGGCTTTAAAAGACTCTAGGCATATCGTACGCCATCCGACAAGATACGGCTTTATAAGCACTGAGATGAAGATCAGTTTGTTTGTGATGAGTCCTGCATAGCATGTATTAAATAGTTGTATGATGTCATCTGTGGCTCTGCAGGAGATTTATTCAGACTGTTATACTTTTAAACTCCAAATGACCTAAAGGTCAAGATAACTCTGCCTCTTTCTTTTATCAATCTGACAAATCTCCCTATATTGTGGCAATGCAATACTAAATACTAATTCCACCAGAACAACAGCAACAAGGCAGAAAATCCATTTTTGCTTCAGATCATCTAAACATTATATGTTCAGTGTATCTGCTTTTATGAACTATATATAAACAGTAAACGTGAGAAGTGTAATGCACTCAGTGTGGAGATTTCTGCTCATCTGCTTGTAAAAACCAGGTGGGCTGAAGTTGTTATTGCTGCTCTGTGACAGCCTGGCTGTACAAGCTAGCTACCAAAAGGGTACAATACATTAGCAACAAGGCAGAAATGTACATATAGAACCTTTATGAGTGAATAGGCTGATCTGTGTGATCTCATTAATACTTTTTACCCTGTCTTATCAAAGATACACTTCAGTCTTTTTGACAGACATAGCAAAGGGTGTGTGGAGCAGCGGTTCTCAACCTGGGGTCTAAGGAACCCCAGGGGTCCTCAATGGGGTCCCCAGAAAAATGGGAAATATTTTAAGTGAATGTATAAGAATGACTTTTCTGTTCATAGGTTTCAATCTCTTCATTGTTAATCTGCCAATCTACAGGACAGACACTTATTTAATAGCTAAAACCTTATCAGACGGGGATCCCATCAAATATGGGTCCACCACCTGATGTCTACCAATTTGGGGGTCCTTGACCACAAAAAGGTTGAGAGTCACTGGTGTAGAGTGTTGCCATTTCATGAGAAGCACCTCAAATCTGGTGGCAGCCCAGTCTAGCAAAATTCCTGGCGATGCCATGGGGGACAACAGGGCAGACAAATCTGTCAAACAATAGATGATAGTGACATTGATGTTCAACATGTCCACCCAGAGCTAATGTGTAGTAAAGCTCAATCAGCATTAGCATGTACATTTTAAGACCGGAGTAAACAAAATCAAGTGAAAGGCTAAAAAAAGTGTTACATTTCAAAAATGCACAAGTACAAAAGGCCTATTTAAATGGTCTCAAATGGTTAAAATAAAAGAAAAAAGAGAAGATTATTTTCCTTTAAATCAGCATAGGAGTGCAGTATTTTCCCATGCTGCTAAATGTCAGCTAACTGTCAGATTGTCCATGGCTTACTGAGAGACTCTCCCATTTTCCTGATAAAACCACAGCTTCAACACAAACATCTGTACATTTCCATACCTGAAATGAAAGGTAAATATACATTACCTGGAGGTGACAGAGTCATGTCATTACAGATCTGGTCTGCATGAGGCTGAGTGGAGTTGTCTTTAGTCTGTGCTGTGATAGCAGGAGGAGGCTGGCAAGTCTTAACTGGGGCTTTTGATGAATCTTTTGTCTCCAGTATCTGCTTATTACCAGCAGCACGAGTCACCTTTGACTTAAGGAGAAATTGCATTCTTACATTTCATTATAACCAACATTTCTGTCCTCACCATGAATTGATTTTGAGTACAACAGTCAAGAAATGAGATGTATTTACCTTTGTCTTAACCTTTTGGCAAGAGTCTTTACCTTTCTGCTTCTTTGTTTTTGGCACTGAAAGACATGCACATTGATCATTTACAGACTACACAATCAGGCAGACCTTCCCCAAAACACCAAAAAATCTGTTTATGTCAAAAATATAACACTGGACAGTTTTTTGGGGTAATGTAAAAGGATGTGTGATTACATGACAGTAAAATCATGTGTATTGCAACCCTAACCCCTTGACAAAATTCAAGCCATTTCTTTTGAATAGCTTTTCATGTTTTAATTAAGCAACACAAATCATTTCCAAACACTTGGCTTAAGTAACCAAAGCACAATATTAGGCAAATACAGCACCAATGATTAGCTCCAATTTTGACCTGGACTATTATATTGTAATTGAAAACATGCATTTAGATTGGGAAGTGGTGTACTGAAGTGCACTATATTGAGGAGTGTTCCTAATATTTTGTCCACTCTATTAACATAAATAAGGGTAGCAAAATATTAGGAACACTTTTCAATATTTGGCACCCAAGTACATCATCACACCCCCCCCCCTTCCTACAACCCCAACAATTAAACAGATGGCAGAGATGTTGTACTGGATTACATTAGACTGTACAGGTGTTCCTAATAAAGTGATTGGTGAATGTATATGATACTAATATTCATGGTATGCAGTTTAGTATCAAGACTCTACACTGTTTATACTTGCTGCAATATGTGCACAGTGCAAAGGCAGTCAAACTGTAACTTCATAATACTGCCACCACTTAAAGATAATAAAAATATGGCTTTGAGGTTGTTGTTTTTTTTTGTTAAATCAAAATTCCAATTGTAATCTATTGTTTTCTGAGATGTTCTTGTCCAGCTGTAAGCAGCTCCTCGTTTTCCTTTGTGCATTGCATTATATCAACAGCACAATGTAAGTCAAGAGCTTTTTAGATAGCAAACCAATTATATTTTGAGTATGCTTTTGTTGTTTTGCCAAGCTCAACACAATACCTCTTCAAAAACCTGCCTAGAATTAGTTCATTGTATGAATCTGGGGCACAGCCATTAATTTACCCTGAATCTGCCATATTTTTCATTAGTTTTTAAAGTTAATTTTACTTCTCTATCCGGTAGCAATTAACATGAGATTTATTACAATCTAATGTATATACAAAGAATAAAGAGTAAATTGGAAAAAAAAGCTTAAGTTAAGATTTCATTACAACCAATGATATTTGAGTATAATCACTCCAAAATATGCCTTTCCAAAATATATGCTACAGACATCAAGGACTCTTAACCACCTTAAGAGAGCTCTGGAGCGCTGCTACATTAAGTTCTAAGAAATTTGATGAATAGCTTTTATTCTTAAGTTTGTGAGTATGAGTTTTAAAAATGAAGGATTTATACTTTTATCTAGGTCCAAAACATACTTACTCTCACCTTACAGTGAACTGTACTCCAGGGTATGGAAATGCATAGTTACATCACTTTAGTGTTTGGTTTGGGTCCTTTTCAGCCTGGTGTTAAAGGGAAAGTTTTGGACTTTTTTGAAGTGGAGTGTAAAGTGCTTATCCTTAGTCAGTGTATAACCTGCAGTAGATATGAGCTGGAGTACTGGCACAGATTTAGCACCAGATGTTATATTAAGTTTGTCAGCAGGCAGAATAGTAATAGGACCACTAGGGGCATGACAAGTGACAATTGTAAAATTGCTTGCTGTAAGACATCCTTTGGGGCGGTCAGCCTTTTTCATAACGGCCTCTCAAATGTGCAACACACTACCAACAGAAATAAAAATAACTGAAGATATAAAGGTTTTTAATAAATGCATTAACATCTGGCTGAAGCTAAATCAGAGCTGTATGCATTTTTAATATGGCAGGACTTTAAATGTTTTAAATATTATGTAACTTGCATACTTGATTTTTTTCTTTTTTTCTTTCTGTTACTAAAAGCCTAACTAGGGACTGGAGCTGGAAACTAGCAATAGCTGTAAGCTGTATGCAGAACACCAGTATTTCAACTTGTTTGTAATGATTGGAAGTGATACTATGTTAACTTGCACTGTCCCCATCAAATAAACTGAATCAAATAAAATAAAAATAAAAAATCTGCAGCAAAATGTATTTTAGCAACCTAAAAAAAGACCCACCTTATAAATAAGAAAAAAAAAAGATCATCACTATCACCATATGTGGGGGAGAAAGAATGAACACAACATGTGATGAAGGTGCAAACATACATAACCATTTTAATATTAGGCATGCAACCAGCAGAAAGGTAGCGGTAAGGCACAGAGGTGAATTGTACCCGTGGCTTATCCCCTTTGAAAGGAGAGATGGGAAGGTGAAACACAGCTAGGTGAGGGGAAAAAGTGCTGAGGAGAGCAGCTAACCTGATTCAGAGTCACTGCTATCAGAAGCACTAGAATGACTACTGCTGCTGCTGTTGCTGTCAGAGCTGGATGACGAGCTGCTGCTGCTGCTGCTGCTGCTGCTTTCACTGAGGCGTGATGGGCAACTGGGGTCAGGGGATGCAACGGGTTTGGCTGTAAACAATAACAAAGTCTCAAAGTTGACTTTATGTTATTTTTACAACCAATGACTCACACGTAGAAGCGGGATTTTTGACAGTTAGATAATCAGATTCAGTTCTTACCTAGGGGCTTTTTCTTCTTAATCACTCGCTGCTCTTTACTGACAACTTGAGATCTTCCAGAGTCCTTTAATTTCCCAGTCTGCACTCCTTCAGTGGGCTTCACCAGCTTTTTTTCTGCAGGACAGAGATAAAAAAAACATTCCATTATCATAGTAGAGATAATTTTTAAAAGCTTTCATTTTGCAAATTAAATCTGATAAAAAAAGAGAGGAAAGCTTTAGGAGGAGAAGGATTGAACTGTACTTACTGCTGACGCTCTTGTTGCATTTCTTCAGACACGCTGCGACAAACCTCTGCAAGGCTCTCAGTGTGGATGTCTTGAGCATTTCAAAGTCAACTTCAATCTCCTCTGGAGCAGAATCTCGCAGACAGGACTCCCTGGCGTGAATGATGCTCACCAGCTTTCCCAGTTTGTCACCGGGCAGCTTGTCGATGTCCAGTTTCAGCTGCTTCTTCTCCTGGTAAGTCATTGGTATTGACGGAGCCTCTGCCTCACATTTTACGGGTGCTCCATGAATATTGTGTTTGTTGCCATGCCTACACACGCATACATAAATCTGATATCATCAACAGGATAAGCTGTTTGACATTACTTGTTACTAAGTTGAAACATGAAGTGAGGCGTACGTACAAAGTCGAGCTCTTGTTGGTCATTTTTTCTACGACAGATTTGTATTTGGAGGATTTGTACTTCAGCCTAGCGATGTCCCTTTCTTTCGATCTTTTTTCCTTTTTCAACTTGTCTCTCTTCTTTGGTTTCATCAGGGGCTCTTGGGAGAGTCTCTTCAGCTGATCGCTAACTGCTTTCAACTGAAAATACAATTGAATAAGATGCACTGAAGTGAATAGCAAAATCCCCAATGCCATTTTCACTGCCAAGTAGAGTACCAACCCTCTCCTCTAGATTAGCCAGCTGCAGAGACACCTCCTCTGATGAACCTTCTGGCTCCGAAGAGCTTTCACTTTCTGAACTTGCTGAGCTTGATGGACTTTCAGCTCTTTCTCCTTTCACCTTGTCGACTCGCTGACGAGGTACGGGACAACCGTCTGGCTTTTGTGGAACCTTCAAATATCGGGCCTCGAAAACATCCTGTTGATGGCAAATTCAAATGTTTTTACAGCAGTAGCACACATGTAGAACATTGACCCCCCCCCAATTCATATTATAGAAAACAGAGAGGAACACAGTACAAAACATATCAAAGCTTCATGCATGTTTTCTAATGCAGAACTGCTGATTGTATCCTTACTGGATTGACATTAGTCATTAGAAATGTATTTGAAGAAAAGATCTGTATTAAGATGGTACTACTAAATATAAAGTAATATTAGTTACTCGGTAAAAAAGGTCTAACACTATACAAATGATCTTCCTGTATAAAGTTGGAATCTGTGAAGAGAAATGGTAGGTCAAAGACTATTAGATTCTGGTGTATCACAAGATTTAAATAATAGATGAAGGTACTGTCTGCATCACAAACACTGCAGGTGCACTGCACATATTCCTGACACTGCAGGTTTTTAACTGAAAGGACGACAGGTGTAAGTGACATTTTTTAGGGATATTTTGGAGAGGTGTGCACATCTGCCAACAAGGCATTAAAATAACTGGATATGCAATCTCAGCAGATGGGAATGCTTATAAACAGGGGTAATTTTGCCCATACATGTCTACACTGTCTGTGCCAGCAGCAGGTGCTGAGTATATCAACACCAGGAATATGTCCAATGCATTTCCATTCTAAATCATTACGGCTAATGAATATAACTTGTTTGATGTTTGTCCTGCTGACTCGACAGAAAAGAAAATCCATACCTGCAGTTTTCTTGCCATGTAGACGACTTCATGTGAAGGTGGATTGTATTTGTAACAGTTGGAGAACATCAGTCTGACGTCAGCAGCAAACTCTTTTGCGCTTGCGTACTGTCGCTCATCTATTTTTTTCTGAGGAAATTATATTTTGAGTCAGTACAAAAGTGCTATATTGCATATATTGAATTTCACTGTTGTATATTCTAACTATGCATCATCATGTACTTACCCTGATGGTACTCAGGTCCATAGGCTGTTTGATAATGTCATGGTAGTCATGCAAACCCAAAGCAACTGCATCAACAGGAGTGTAGAAGGGCCACGCATATGCATAGTGCCTTTTTGAGAGCATCTCCTTCAGGATATCATTGCAGCACCTCAGCTGATCAGACAGTTTGATCTTTTTGCTCTCAAACGCAGGCAAGTCTTTCTTAGGAGGTTTGATGGGCCTTCCACTGCCTCTCCTGTTCAATAATATGCAAGGTGCTGAATACTGGTCAGTAAGGGAGCCCTCTCTGCTGGTGATCGCTGAGGTGGTGGGGGGTGTGGGGTCTGACTTCCTCTTAAGACCTTTTTTAATCTAAATATAGAGAAAAGGGTTGTATGAAAACAGTGAATCACTATGGCAGCATGAGTAATAGGCGAGACAAATAAATTCGATTTTCAAAGTTTGACCCTGCTATGCTTTGTCTACATCACCTCTCTTAAAAAGATGCAGTTACAAAGTTGCTGGTGAACCATTTGAATACTTACTGTTGCATCGATTTGCTCAGAGAGCTGGATGGGTGGGATGGGATGAGGCACATCAGGAGGAATGACTGTCACGGTCTGCTGGAGAACAACCTCTGACACAAGGGATCTCTGCTTCAATGCAACTGCATGACAAGAGGTAAGAAGAAAAACATGTGCACCAATCACATATAATGTTAAACAGTAAAACAAAGCCATGCAGTTACCATCCAGATGTTACTGCAAGATTTGTGTTCTTACATTGGAATATTTGAGGGTATTTCACATATTTAATCATCATTTTTTCCAAAAGAATTAATATGCAGTTATTTTGCAGTGTACCTGTATTGGTCTTCCTCCCTTTTACTGGGTCTTTTACAGTTAGTGTTGTGACTTCACACTCATCTTTAGGCATTTGAGAAAGTTTGTGCAAAAAAAGCTTCTCCAATGTCTGCGCCATGAATACAATGTCATCTCCAGGCTGTGGAAAGAAATGTATACATTACAATAAAATCAAATCAAAGCATTCTCAGGATAAATGCATAATTAGTGAACTTTACACATTACAACTAATTCTCAGGAGGCCTATTATTTCTGTGTGTGTTATACATTCATGGTGTAATGTACAATTTCTTCTTACCCGATTGTACATGTAGCAGTTGGTGAACATGTTGTTGAAGTCTTGGATACATTCAAGTGCTTGCCAGTAATATTTGTTCTGGAGACGCTTCTTAATAGTGCTCAGATCCATAGGATTTGTGATAATTGAATAATAATCCTGGAGAGAAAAAAGGCACTGACATAAATACACCAAAGTCTTTGCTTTTAAAAAAATGCTGCCTAATTTAACTCATCTATTAAGACAAAATGTGTAAGATTTAACTTTAGCTTCAAATGCTAAAAGCTGCATCTGGACAACACATTTAAGAGTGAGGAGGTTGATGAGATATGGCTTACTGGGAGACGCAGAGCCACTGCATCAACAGGCTGACGGAAGGGCCACGAAAAGTGATGCCTCCATAAAGCTTTGATCACCACCTTATCCAGATACTGCAGCTGATTGGTCATGCGCCCAGGCGTTTTGGGATTAATGAACTCCGGGGGAGGGGGGTTTCCACTCACAGGTGGACCTGCTTTCATTTCAGACATCGTGTAGTCCAAAGGCCATGAAGAGGGGAAACTGCCGGAACTTTGGCTCGCTGTGACTTAGCTCTCATCACACGTTTTCCTGAACAAGAAGTGAAGAGTAGTTTCCAATGCTTCAGTAACAATTCAGGTTCATACAAAATACATGATGAAATCTAGTCTATAGTATTAAACATTTACTTTATCATCAGTGCAATCATGGCTTTAAGTAAGAACATTGATTTGCTTATCACACAGCATGTTCTCAAACAGCATGATAAGATAGTATTTTGCCTGTGGCCATAACTGTCGCCAGCACAGAGGTATAATAATTAATTAAGGGTATGTAAAAATTGCATTATAGACTATTATTTAATATTAATGAATTAAATACATGGTAGTTTTGATGACTGGATGTACCTTATTAATGTGCGCATGAATTAAAGTGCTTCATTGTTCTCTGTGTAAAACCAAAAGGAATCACAGAACAGTGACAGTACATTCAAAGAGGCAGACAGGGAGCATATTTACTGCTAAACCTGAGTAATGCTGCCATCTACAGCATCTCTATGACTTACTGCACCATTCACTGTGAGAGCTATGTGAAACTAGACCACTGTAGATCAATGTTTCACTATCAATATTTCAAAAGGTTAAGTACTGGAGAGGTAATAGAGAAAATGTCATACTACACCAATATAATATGTCCAACAATCCCTGCCATGCATTCATGTGGAAAATTCACAAAGACTGAGCTAATGGCTTCCTGTCAGCTGAAGGCGTCATAGCCAGTTCTGAAAGATGTTTTGAATGTGCACATAATTAGCACAGAAGAGCAAACATTTGTGAATAAACTTACAGTAACATTGGACTCCTGTCTTATGATTTAAGTTCTTTCTTTCTAACTGATAGTATATACTATGCGTTTGCTCTTCTAAGCCATTTTATATGGAGACATAAGCTAAATCTATGGTTGTTGATGCAAATAGCCAAATTAATTCATATCCAAGCAGGTTCACAAAAGTGGGGCCATACAATGAAGAATTTTTCATTCCTGCCACTTTAAACATTGTCTTTTCAATGTTCAGATTGATTTTCATCACACAAACCAATTTATTGATATTTTATTTGTAACCCAACCCAAACAATTTACATAAAAACATCCGTGTCTTATTTCCATTTTTTATTTTTCAAAAAGACGACAAATGAAGACAATGCTTTCATACATATTAAATCCAGAGCAGCTCAGGCCCTGCCTGTCTAACCAACTTCAAGTAGCAACGTGTGTGGGAGAAGCTTTACCATTCAACTGATGGACTCTAAATCATTTACTGTTTGGTGTTCATTTATTCTATCATACAAAAAGTATGTTTACAAAAAAGGACCTTCACCTACAGCTAAAACAATCACTCAATTAATTGATCAATAGTATATAAGATTAATTATTGGCTGTTTTCATCTTATGTTGAAGTTGTTTATGAAGTCAAACTATCTGCATTTACTAGTTTCAGCTTCTTACCTGTAAACAATTCTGCTTTAATCAATTAAGCTGTTGATTATTTTCTCAGTTAATCAACAGTTATTTGGTCTATAATGTCAGAAAACTTTGTAAAATGTCTATTACTGTTTCCCAAAGCAAAATGTGAAGTCCTCTCATGCCTTGTTTAGTCCCGACCAACAGTCCACAACCTAAAGATATGTGTTTGGTTTATTATCATACAAAAATAAAGACAACAGAAAATATTCACATTTGAGAAGATTGAATCAGAATGTGATGATTTTATTTAAAAATTTGACTCAAAATAATTCTCAAAATACTGGTTAATTTAATAGTTGGTAACTAAGTGATTAATTGAGTAATTGTTGCAGGTTACCTGACTGCTGGTCAGACAAACAACTTGAGGACATCATTTGGGTGTCAAGAACTTACTAAGATCAGGGCATTTGTAATCATTCTGGCATTTCATGGAGGTGATATCAGTTATTTGAAAACACAATGAATGGATATTGTTTTGTGCAAATCATTGTTGTTGACCTTCAAAACAAAACAATATGAAGATACATCACTCTATACTACTGTAAAAGTCTGATGTGGGTTTTTTCCTGTTAGGAACAATCCAGAAACAGATTCACTTCAAACTGTTTTACTTAAACTTTTACAGTCTGTGCCCAATATTGGCAAAATCTGATCAATTAAGATAATCTTTTAGTATGCATAAAGATGGCTGCCACAAAATTTTGGTTGCAGTCAAGACGAAAGCTAAACGTATAGTTATGAAAACCGCCAGAACACATTGCATTTCACCATCGATATTAGAGAATATAAATGAGCACGTAAGCAGTGTACACATCATGTCTATCATTAAATATGATACCAAAATTATGAAAACTTTAAACTTCTACACCAGTTAACCAACAGACAACTGTGCACATTTAAGTATAAACCTTCTGAAACATACTGGTTCTGTTAGTTTGGCTGTTTGAAAACACTATGGCAAAACCTGTCTACATGTCAACACCAATCTAATAATCTGGAATAAAGTCATTTCAAATTTTTTCAGCTCACAATAACTGTCATTACTGCAAACACACTGCTGCCTGACACAGGGTGACTGGATGTATTTAAGTCTGTCCTGTACAGATTTGACCCAAAGTTTTAATGTTGTATTGTTACAACACACTCATTTGTGATGCCAGTATCTTAAACGGACGGAGATTAGAAGCACTGAGATGTTTAAGTTTACATTAACGCTTTATCTTGCATTTTTCAAACATTAGTCATATAGTATTGGGCGGAGAGGACTGATCACTGACTACTGCACTGTTGACAGTGGTCGGGCCAACACGTGAAAGCACCAACACGCCCACTGGTTACTTTAGCATTTAGCCTCCACGGTGCTAACAGCACAGGTTAACTGTGTCAAAATGAAAAGGCCTGAACGAAGCTAACGTTAGCTACTGTCAGAGCCTCGTTTAAAAACTGCATTAGCTTCGTTAACGTCCGATGGCAAAACGGTAACGTTAGCATACCCAGTAACATTCAGCTACTGTTGATAACCAGTTCAAAATGCTAACGTAGCTAGCCGCCGCAACTTCACCCCGACTGCTAGTTGACTGACACATCGGAACAACAGTAAATAGCTAGCTGTTAGTTAGATGCTTTACCTACCAAAACAAGCCCCTGTATGTCTTATTAGTAGCGTTTTCCCTGTAATATCAATTGGCGCAAGCGTCTGACGTAGCTAACGTTAACGCAGCTAACGTACGGCTAACGATATATATTGAAATCTAGTCGATTTTTAACGTTACGGGCACGTTTAGCATCTTATGTTAGCCGTCTCACATGTTTGACTCGAGTAGCAGAAACGACAGGAGCTACTTTAATAGAAATACAAGCAAACACAGCGTTTCACAAGCATTACCTTACGAGATATCACCGGCTCTTGCGTTCTACTCTTCAGTGGCAGACAGACGTCTCTACGGCAACTGACTCACATTTATACCCGTCTGCTACTGGCGCTACGACTGATTGGTCAAAACTATTTGCTTTTCTGCATGGACATAACTTTTTTCATGGGCAAAAAAAAATACAAATACAAACCACTGTGTCACCAGCAAATCTGCGGCTAACTATGTTTTGTTTAAAGCATTAGGTCAGTATTTGTTTTTACTGAGTTCTTTCAATGTAAAATGCAACAACTCGATGTCACGGAAGCATCCTGGAGCATTATGAATCGATGCGAATACTAATTGTCACCAAACCTCCTGTAAATAATGTCACTTGTCTTGAGTTTTCGCCCTGTGAAAGACGAACCGTGGCAGCGACCGGGAAGCGGTGCTCTGACTGCCGGAGGAGGGTGAAGTGTGTGAGGCTCCGCTGGAACGGAAACGGTGATTTCACGTGCTAGAGCCAGAAGCGGAAAACGTGCTTTCACTGTTCAGGTAAAACCGACCAACCCCAAAAAGGCAGCAATACAGAAGTGGGAACATGTGTGGCCACCATGTAGAATCAGTTACGTTTAAACAACACTCTCTATTAGTATATATCGCCGAAAGTCTACAAGTAGCCTAGTTCACTAGTCCAGAGGATTAGAAGAAGGTGGTGAAGCTGATCTTTACAGGAGTCACGCGAACTACACACAATATGACTTCCTGTGTGTATATGTTGTATTTGATTTGTTCTCATACAACATCAATGGACAGCTGATTTATGATGTCTGTAGCAATTAAGCTGGGTTACTTTTATTTTGTTCATCAACGTGAACACAAGGTTTTAATAAAATGATAGTTCAATAAACTTAATACACATGGACTAGCATCATTAATTGCATAAAAACAATAGGTCATGTTTATTTGCATAGGCCTATACCAGTATTAGTAAGGCTCTTTCATACCATCAGCCATCAGACTGCACAGATCCCAGTACCTCCCACTCCACTGACTAGGACTAGGTTAAGACTCAAACTACACGTCAATCACTCACAGTCAAAAAAAGACTGATGCTGCACATGTACAGCAGTATGCAGGAGAATATTTACTTTACCTTATTGTGTAAATCCCAGGAACATTGCAAATATATATATCTCAGATTTTTTGCACATTGCACATTAGTATTTATGTGTATGAGGGTATATTCTGTACATAAATCTTAGGAACATTCACACTGATTTTTTTACACAAAGATCCATTTTACTGTACATAGTATTTTATTTTATCCTATTTTGTCTTATTTATTGTTGGTTCTATTTTTAGTGCACCCTCATGCTGCTACTTTTTTCCACTGTACCGCTGTGTCAATTTGAATTACTCCCAAGGGGGATCAATAAAAATACATCTTAGCTTATCTTACTTTATCTTATCTTATCTTATCATGTGTCACTGGTCTTTACAGGTCGACAGCATGGTTCTGACCCGAATGATTGGTCATCATTATTTCCTGAATCAAGAAAATTGCAAATGCATTTTACTTTACCATTACAAACATGAATATAATGTTCAGCCATGATGATGTGGCCTTTATTTACTAACTATGACTTGTCCCATGGTAGTTTTGATAGTTTTTATTTTCATTTAGATGCTCAGTTTTTTGTTTTTTTAATTTCAGTTTAGTTTTAGTTAGTTTAACAAGTGATTACATCATTTTATTTTAATTTGAGTTTTTATATAGTTTGACTTTTTCAGGCATTAGGGGGAAAGCCTTTTTAGAAGCTGAAAAGGAAAAAAGAATGCATTACACCAAATATGGGTTACCAACTCATAGTACCATATTGTCCAAAGCCATTTTATTATTTTATTCTTTAACCATTAACAATGCTCAACCTACAGCAGAGCTCAGTAATTATCACCTGGAGCTAAATCAAAAGCAAAACTTTAAATGGTCTGTGACAACAAAAACATATCTGATTTTATCTGCAATTAGGTATTGTTTTATTTTGTTTTGAATTGTTCATTGTAATTTTCATTTTTCTCACTGCTAGTTTTAATCTCAGTTTGAGTTAACTATAATAACCCTGCTCCCATGCTGTCTATATATTATATGTAATGGTTGGTAAGCCAGTTGGTTGCATTATATTTTACTGTATAATCATACCAAAAACTGCAATGCAGGTAACTTGGGAAAACATTACACTTTTAAAACGGCCGACACTTCACATCCTTCAAACTAAAAGTCTCTTCTTTATCAGTGGCACTTTCTGTCCACAAGATGGAGCCACAAGCAAAAAATGTGTGATCCAAACCAGAGGCTTATGGAATGAGATTGTGTTGAATGTTTTTCATACCTAAAGTGATTGACTGAAATATTTACATTATTCCATTGATGAGTGAGCCCTTTTTTTAATGACGTTGCATCATGTCATTTAACTTATGAAATCAAACACAGGAGGTTGTGTTGAATATGTTTAGAATTAGGAAAAATCAACTACATTATATTTAGCATTGTACTCCAGCAAAGCCATTAAATTTTCATGCACACTTGGAGGCAGAGAGCACTATTAGTACATTTTAGGAGAACACTACATACACAACACAGCACTCTACACAGCACACAAAGCGCGAGGAAGTTTAGACAAGGTGATGAATGGACAGTAAGCCAGATTGTCAGATGTAGTAAATGAGTTTTTGAATCTGGCCATAAATACTGACACAGTGTCTGTTGCCTTGACAATGACAGGAAGCTTGTTCAGGAGGGAGGAGGTCATATAGGAAGAGGCCCCGCCCGCTGATGGTCCAAATGTGAGGAGTAACAAGGCCTGTTTGTTATTCAATGAATAAATATAAACTCTGCAAAAAACAAGTGAGTGAGCGAGAAAAAAGTTGACCGTTGATACTCAGTGGTGGAATGTAACTAAGTATATTTATTCAAGTATGTTGCTATATTCAAATATGTTTCTAACTTGCTTTACTGGAGTATTTCAGTTACAGTTATATGTACCTTTATACTTAATGTCAGAGGAAAATATTGCACTTTTTACTCCATTATATTCATTTAATAATTAACCCAGTAATGAATATATAGTAATGTCAAATTGACAGGGACCATTTCATGCATAATCAGCACTTTTACTTGTAATACTATAAGTACAATTTGCTGATAATACTTCCACTTTTGAATACAAGGCTTTTACTTGTAATGGACTATTTTTACATTATGGTCCACCTTTACTTAAGGAAAGTATTCCATCCATCATTACTACTACTAGTACTACTATACTACTACTACCAATACTGCTTGATTGTCTGAATCAGTCAGTAAATAATACCAAAACAGAAACATGCAGCAGGCTTTTCAGTGTCAGGATTAACTTGGTCTGCATCATCCATAAGAGGGCAACAGAATCCACATATTTGTGTTTACCAAACGATAACACAAGCACTCTTTGTTTGGAATGTGTTGCTTACAGTTTTATCATTCCGTGTCAAAGTCCCGCTTTATAAACTACTCTCCACATACTAACAAGACCATCGAAAAGTCCAATTTTATGAGCACATTATGTACACTTTGGTATTTTTCAGCTTTATTAGATGCAGTGTAAGAGAGAGGGGAGTAAATGTGATAGACTGCAGGTATAAGAGGGATGCTGATGAGTCTAATTGTTTAATAAATAGGCTGAATTAGTATGACCAGAGGCTGTGGTTTTAATGTGCCACTTATGCTGTGGGTAAGAGATGGGAAGTCCGTTCAGGAAAAAGCTTTGGAGCGGTCTGTTGGCATGTGGTTTATGTTTTAAATGAATTAAAAAGCAAAGGCCACACTTAAACGGGATTCAGATGTGTGCCTGTTATGATTTAGGGTATAAAACCCAGCATAACAAGACGGAACAATCTCTTCTTTTCTGCTACTGATAGGTATTTAAAATCAAAGTGAGAACATATGAGATACTGTCCTGCGCCATTCAAAGTCACAGCATAGTGCCAATAACCAGTTGGAGTTTTAATGTTAAGTTTGTCTTCTTTCTTTTTTTTTTCTTGTGGTGTTTCTGTGATTGAGAAAGCATGAGGCGGTGAATCCCTTCTGCACTCTGGCCATCTGATAACTCCCTGCAACTCAAGTCAGCAGCAATCCAATAACAATCCCTGCCCAAATCAAATATTTAGAGTGTCCCGGAGACCTTTCTGGACCAGGGACAAAGCAAAGGGGAATTTCACTGTGATCAAAAGTTATTCTATTAATTTACACAGATCACTGCAACCTGATTCAAAGTAAAATAACGCTTTATCATATGAAGTGCTTTTGTATGACATCGTGCTCTCCAAATAAACATGACAAAGCGTTTCATTTGGTTTTATTTTTCCCTTCATTGTGGCTTAAAAATGGTTTTAATGCATTTACAGTATGTGCTGTCTGTAAAGCACTCTGAGTCAACTCTGTGGTCGAAAGTTATACAAATAAACTCGACATGCCGATATGAGAATGTAACATCATTGAATGTGTAAGTCCTGCATTGAGAGGCTACACTTCTTTTTTTTTTTTTTTTAAAGGATGACTTGGCAATCATATGGAATCTTAGTACAAGTTTGTCACATTACAGTTTGTTTTTCTGCCTGTTTTCCATCATGTGTTCATTACAGAGATGTTAAAGCAGCACTCCAATAGTTAAGTCAGTTTAGTATTGCACTTCCATGCAGTTGGGGGAAAGAATGGTCAAACGGGATGCATCAGAATCCAAAATATAGTGACTTTTTTTGTCCCCTATTAGGCCTATGCATCAAGCTCCAAACACACTGGATCCTACATTTCCCATAATGCAACCGTATAGCATATTTCCCTATCTACCCCCTGCCTCCTAAATATCAACATCTTTCCATCCCCACACCTCCACCACCTTTGTAACACAGACTTTAAATCACTTATGTTGTGTTTAAAGCTCTATATGAATAAAGTTGAAGTTGAAGTCAACAGGCTGAGTAGCACTGAGTGATGAGATAACTGAATTTCACATAATGTTGGTAGAGCGCTGCCTGAAAAGCATATTGCATTATGGTTGATTGGTTGATTTATGAAGCACTGTATGACAAAAATGTAAAATTGAGTGTGCAAAATCAATCAAAACTATACAGAAATTGCATAAACTCCACATATTAGTAAGTACACTCATTATATCACCACTGAAAATTCTCAAGTAAGTCTAAATCAAATAAAAGAGCTCCATATTTGAAGTTCTGTATTACATTTGTTATTATATGCGCTAACACTTGGTGACATTAGCAGAGTGTCATGATAGTTCTGACAGTGCTATGTTGGACTTGACAGCAGGAGAAATCAACTGGGTCAATACAAACTCAAAGAGTGGAGTTACATTAATGGAATGTGAGGATGCTTCAGATTGCACGCGTCTTTGATGCACTGTTACGCTTTCTATTCCCCTTCATCTCAGCTGTACTCACAACCCTAACACAGTGTAAATAAACAAAGTGGAACACTTTAACGGAGACATGCATATGTATGAGATGTAAAATAATTTGATCCCTTTGAGCGTTTCCTTGTCAACTCTCAAAAGCAGCACATGAGTGTTTTTTTTCTCCTTTCTCTCTTCCTTTTTTTTTCTTTTTCCGTGTGTTTTCCACAACAAAAGTTTCCTTCCCTCTTGTCACAGGTGCCATCTCATTAGCGGTAAATCACTAAGCTGACATTTATGTTGTACCCAGTCACACAGCATCTTCCTTTCACTGGAAAAATCTGATATCCCAGTGAAGCAATGCGGTATTTGTTCAGGAGAGATTTCACACAGAGAAATCATCCTGCGCACAGTTTAGTGCTTGTGATTAGGGTTGTGGGGTGGTGAAATTAAAGTATGTGACAAAAATGTCTTGTGAAAAGCAGTCACAAAATATTTCACATGCTAATAGTAAAAGCCACGGAAATGGATTAGAAGCCAAATGCGCAATTGATGTTTATGTGTATTGTGATTACAGACCTAATTATATCTGGCTGTGTGTTATGTTCACTATGAAAAGCTTGAAATGAACTAAAATCAGAAGCCATAATATACAAAGGGAATGAAAAGTATTTATGTAGAGGTGTTTTTTCACTTCTTGTAAGTCTCGAGGCAATTAAGTCTCATACATGCTTTACTTTCTCAGAACCCAAACAAACCTTAAAATAGCCAAATGATCTCATCCACACCATAATGACGTGTATACTTGTCATCTCTTGTTTGTTGTGCTTGGTTGAGCAATTGAAAACCACAAAATTGAAAAGTTAATGGTGCTTGATGAACGCTGTTTCTTAAACAGTGCGTGACATGCCTTCAAGAGGCTTTTTACCCCTCAATAACAGCAAAAATGTCAGTAAAAAGAACAATAAATGCTTATTCATTAACAGTATCGGAACGTACTATACCTATATCATCAGCAGACGTTACAGCAGTCAAGTCTCATGGTTGAGGGTGTGTGTTTGTGTGTTCTTCACATGCTCTCACAGGTTTATGAAAAGGCATTCACATCAGGAAGATTCTTAAACTATGACTGTAAGTATAATCTGTAGTGTGTTAGTATAGTGAGTATGATCTTCCTTCCTCACCTATCTTATGTTATCCAATGAAAAATGATGAGCATATTCAAAAGTCTTATTTATTTTACAAACAAAAATGTTCCTTTCAATGGAGGTAAATCACATGGTCAGATCATTTTTGGGGCATCAGAAAACCACATTTCTGCAACGCAAATGTTTTATTATGACTCTACTTAAAAAAAAAAAAAGCACACACAAAAAAACAACTGTTCCTTTGTATATTGTTTCTTGTCAAACTCAGTTGAACTCTGATTTCACAGCTGGAACAACAGCTATGAATGCTTTCTGAATTGTGTTTGTAGTTTTTATTGCATTTGCCCCAAAACGGACTTTTCCCTCTTGCCAAATATTTCATGGTATTGTAGATAGTGAAGACAATATTGCAGGGAGTACAGCAGATACTTGATGACTCGATTCATTTTGTGTTATTGTAACTGTTAAGATATGTTATCTGGCAGTGCTGGTTTTATTAACAGGAATAACCTTTTCCCAAACTCATGACTCAAGTAGTCCTCAGCGTGTCAAATGGTCAAACCCAAAAGTTAGATATGGATGAAATGATGCATGCAAATAAATCTGCTCTGCTCTTAAAATACTCTACTGATGTTATAAATGGGAAACTGGCAAGGCACAGCTGCATCTCACTGTTCTGTCCATATAAAGAATACACATTTAAAATGAGTGTATTGCCCATTTTGTGGCTTATTCTGTTTCCCCTTTAGTTCATTTTTCCAGTTGTGCTGCCCTCTGCTGTTGGGATCTGAACTAAAGTTGGGTTCAATTTAGATTATGATTTAATACAAACTGAAACAAATGTCACACAAGAGTTGCATAGTTTGTTATGCAATCATTATCAAAAGAGTGAAAATTGAACTACAAGATTTAAAATACACAAAACAAACTGCTGATTAATACAACTGATATTTGCACAGACACTGGTATAATAACTGAGAAAATAATAATGATTCTCAATGCACTATGTATTGACTATAAACCTATATTGTTAAAAAAAAAAAATTGCTGACAACATCACGAGATACCTCAAAATACTGGAGACAGACTAAAAAACTTGTTATTCAACGTAATCTCTGCTTCTTTGATAACAGAGTGAGGTGTTTCACTATGGGAATCACTTCAGCGTGACCAATTACAGAAGCTCCTATGACACCACATCTGTCAGTGACAGACAGGTTGAACTGTGCTCTAGGGCATGCACCCACACATTACCATGGTCGACCAGTCCCTCTCAAATCATTCTAGATTCCATGTCTATGCAAGGAGAGAAGTGAAACCCTTCACTCTGTTATCAAAGAACCAGGGATTTTGTTAAGTAACCAAAAGTTATTTTTCTAACATCATTCTTTGTTTCAGTACGGGAGACATAGACCACTCCTGTATTATATAAGTTTCCCAAAGCCGTAAAAAATGTTGAGTCGGTTTGTAATATCACACAGGCCCTGCCACATTTGTCTCTAGCACTGCTTGTGCCAAGGATGGGCCCAAGCTGGCCAAGATCTACCATACGACCAATCTGGGCAAGTGATCAAAAAAGGGGCCCTCCATGATAGAAGACACACTCTCTTGATGTTGTTGCTTTCATGCAAAGAAAATTGAGTCTCTTGATTGACTGTTTTATTTCTCATTTTTGATGGCTGGGCAAGTGACGATTGTTCAGTATGTCACAATGTGCTGTGGTAGGTTTACATCAACTGGTGTTTGGCAAAAATGATCACTTAGTGGAATGTGGACAGTGCCAGCTGTAACCAAAAGCCAAAAGGAGAAGCCAAAAGGACGAAAAAAAGGAAGAGAAAGAAGTGGCTGCAATAAAAAAAAAAAAAACAGTGAATAAGTCTTATTTGCAGTAAAGAGGCTTTCAGCGCTCTCTTTGATGCCTCAAGTCTGAGCCTGTGAAGGAGCTGGACGTTGAGCACCTGATCTATCTTTGCAAAGGAAGAGGCAAGAGAGAAGAACCTCTGATGGAAAAAAACATTATTCTTTGTGTGTATTTAATAGTATTATCTGTTGTGACTGGCTGATCAGATAGCATTGTTGTATACTCAGTCACATGTATCAGTAATAACTGTTGTGCTGTATGGTTGGGTGGTTTTCAGAGAACACTAATATTACTGTCATCTTGAACCATACACTGATTTGTGTGTGAAATGACAGTATTTCAACACTTGGTTTATTAAAGTGTAGGCAGACTTGCTCTCAGCACAGCTCAACTACTTATTCAGCTTTTGACCGACAGGTGTGTGATTTGACATGTCAGCTTGACTAGAAGCCCAAATAATTAAGCTGGATTTTAATGACCAGGGTGGGTAACATTGGGTGGACGTGATTTAGTGCCAGACAGTGTGGGGGGTCCATGAGCATCAGTGTTCAGGGGCCCCTGGGGGCATTAATCCAGCCTTGTGCCCAAGACATTCAGCCTGTAAAAGTTTTCTTAAGTATGAGGTGTTGCCCAGCTCACCACAGTACGAATATCCTATACTGAACAGGGCCCATGAAGTGGCTGTGTGTGTCCCTTGTAGAATGAGTCCTCAAGTCAAATATCTGCAATCCTGTTCAAAACGCCAAGCACATGTACTGTAGCTCGAGCAGAAAGGAGCCTGGTGCTGCTCCACATGATTATCTCCAGAACTAACTTGTGCAACCGCAGTTGAGCAAGTGCTGTCCTAGTAGAACCACATTTGACTGGCCTGTTTTTATCAAGACATGGCAACCTTTGAGAAAGTGCGGAAAATTCTTTAGGGCAGCTCTTTAGTCTGAAGAAAACAACTTCTGATGCAATAAGAGAAGGAGTTTATGTTGAGTTCCAAGTATTCTGTGCGTTGTGTGGGTTGTAGACTCTTTGCCGAGTTCATATTCCACCCAAGATCCCTGAGATGGTTTATCACTGTAGTGGAATACCTGCTTATTCCAGCGAGTGGGAGCATATCAGATAGTTGTCTACTGTATGTGTGAGAAAATTCTGAGGCCACCTCCATATACGTACTTGCTGAACACCCTCAGGGCTACTGACAGCTTGAAAGTGTGTTAGTAGGCTCTGCTGTGATAGACAAACCTGTCTGGACTGTTGAACAGGGATAGTGGAGTCATCCTCCTCTTCCTTCATCTCATCCATGACGAGGAGGTCAGAGTTGGCAACGCCCTCTGCATCCTCCCAGCCCAGTTCCACTTCAAAGAGCTCTTTGAAAAGGCGTATCCAGGGTCTCAACTTCCATTATGGCCGCCCAGCTTGGTGTGGCTGGCGGCTGATGGGTACTGGTTGTGGTTTTTGGGGTCGCTCCTGACAGGCATGGGTTCTGATTACTGGCCACCGCCACACTCAGCCTCCTTTCTAATACTAATACTAACTGAACCCTGGTAGGTTCGCTGTGTAATGCAGGAGGGTATAATGTTACACAGTTACCAGCAAATACTGTGTAGCTGAAGGAACAGCTTGCCTTGATGCAGACACTGGTCCAAATTAAAGTAGCAAAGTAAGCAAAGTACACTCCTAATGAGCAAATCCAGACTGAAGCTGAACTGTGTTTGGTGTGAACTGTTGAGCAGATATCTAAGCTAGCCTAAATTAGGGAAGCTTTGTATAGTTTCTTCACAGGAAGAAAGCAACAATGATTTAAGAGGGGGCTGGTCAAATTTGGTAATATGAGGCAGTTTGGCCTGTATGTCACTGACAAACATGATGTCATTGGAGCTTTGGAAGTTGGTCACGCCATAGTGAAACACAGAATGGAGTTAGAAAAAGAACTTTATATTCAGAACGGGTTGAAACATTCACAAATAAGCACAGGTGGCTGTCATGGTACTGCCAAAGATGTTTGTATTGTATAATGTACATTTTTGGTTGCAGCTAAACACATCCTGGGTGTGTTTGCTCACACCATCTAAAGAAACACATGTATAGTACATATGGTGAAGTGTAGATTAACACAGGTGTGATTTTTTTTTTCTTTTCTGTTTGTATGTGCCTTGTGATTGACTGGTGACCTTGCCTCTCACCCATTGTGTGCCTGGATAGGCTCCAGCCCCTTGTATAAATACTGAGTGGGTGGATAGAGTACAGCTGCCAAGAGATAGTCCTCCACATCTTCAGTCTGACATTTCCAGGTTTGATCCCTGCAGAAGTCTCGACGCTGACAGTTGTGTTCTCAGGCAATATACTGCACTGTTCTCCTGTTTGGTCACATATAAGACACTTATAGAGTGTCAGTAAATACTAATGCAAATACTAATACTAATGCAAAAAAAGTGTTCAGATGATTTACTTAAATAAAATAATGTAAAAATATTCCACTTTAAGTCAAGGTCCTGCATTTCAGAATGTATAACCATGAACACACTGAAGTATTATTAGCATCACGTTCTCAAATATTAATAAATAAATAAAAATACTCATAATGCAGAATAGCCCCTTTCAGAGTGTCATTAATATACATATCATATACTTGGATTAGTATGGCTGATGCATTAGCATGCTTTATATGTATGGATTAGTATGGTTTGTAAAAAGCATTTTAATGATGTAGACTATCTCATTGATCTCACTGATGTGCAGCTAATTTTAATGACTGTGTACTGACGGATACTTCAATCTGTAACAGTGCAACTTGTAAAATCTTGATATGCATTTAAAACTCATATTTATATCTGTCAAATAAATGCAGTGTAGTAAAAAATACATTTACTTCACATCATATTTTTTCCTATGAAGTAGTATAACATGCATGCACTGAAGTAAAAATGCCTCAAATGTGTGCAGTAATTGAGTGCATGTTACTAAAAAGTGTTAAACTATTCTTTCCATTAACTTCCTCTGTCCCCAGTATACTTTTCTCCACCATAACAGAATTTTAAGCCATTTTTCTGGAGCTATAGATGCTCATCATAAGTGCTCAGTCTAGGTAATTAAGTGTGCACTGCAGTGACTGTCGACATCACTCATTCCTTAGCCAGACTTTGCCATAATCTGGCATCAGGAACCTGCATATAGATACAGATCACTCCATGAACCCTTATGTGATAAGAGTGACCTATAGAGACCCTATACAATAACATTTTGGAAGCTTTGTATAAAGCTGCACATCTGTCTACACTTAAAACTGGGATTAAGTGTCAAGCCATGAAAGCATACAGTCATGAATCATTAAACTAAGGTCTAATATTTGAATGATATGCCCGAATAGGAGAGTGAAGGTCCGCCTGACACTCCTGCAGGGACCCCTGAGGAGACCGCGCTCCCGCTTTAGGAAGCTCTGCAACAGCCCATCTCGCTCACAGCTCAGCCTCCTCCCTCCAAGCGCCGCCTCCAGATGAAGCCCCCACTTAAAAGGCAGATAGATAGTAAACTGTTTAAAACTTGGAGCTAGAGGGGTTGTTTTTTCCCCCACACCGTTTTTATAGTAAAAAAAAAAAATCAAACACGTCCACTGCTTCATCACCTATAAACACTACGGAATGGAGTGAACGTCCCGCAGAGAGAGGAAAGCCTGATATATCCGCATCTACCGGAGCGACTTGAAACTTCTACTAAGTTTACTTGGACGTTTTCTGGAGACTCTGCACGGTACGTCCGCTAGCTTTCAAAGACTTGTGAACGGCCACTACTTAACTTAGCTTGTTTCTAGAAGGAATTCTGCTTGTCGTTATACTCTGCGTGTAACAATACTCTAAAAACAATAACTTTCAACGCTCCCGGGGTTTAACATCTGTCTCTTGTATCCGTTAACATGCAGCTTTCGCCCCTTGACGCTACAGTGTTGTTAGCTAATAGTGACTCTCATGTTTATTTCTACTGTATAAGTGTTATAAGTGAAAAGCGGGAGTTTAAACAGAGTATAGGCTACAGCGCGTACAGAGGTGTCGCCTTCAGATAGACAACAGCATGATGTGTAGCTCACTCCGCTCCTTTGTTGGTAAGTCAGCAGCTCCTGACAGTACAGCAGACGCGTTAGTTTATATAGAGACATTCAACAAGTCAACAAGTGTATGTATCGTCATGTAATTTGCTCATGACAGTGAGAATTGCCTGTATTTATAGTTGTATTGTAGTGTATGCGTAGTCGCTAATAGCAGAGTGTGATATTAGGAGACGTCTGTTTTGAAGAGTTTTGGACCCTTAGAGAAACAGCAGTGTAGATTAATTTAATTAATCAGCACTTTTATTTAACAGTGTCTACTCTACACTACTCAAAATAATACATATTTATCATTATGTATTATTCTAGCCTTATACTCCATATTATATCTGCACCTTTCAACATTCTCTCACAATCTTAATTGAAAATTTCCTAAAATCTGGAGCATTTGAATCCCACATTCTTAGCCAATCAGCTCTGTTTATCAATTAGATGTGAGTACTTATACTTGCATATTAAAGCAATTTGATGCACGTCAAGTCACTCAAACTCAGTATTATAAGTGCTGCAAATGAGTATTGGGTTCCACACATAGGTATCAGAGCATGTTTTTAGCATATTGTGTCTCATTCAGAGCTGTATTTTTGTGATGGAAACAGAACGAGGTTTCGTGGTCAGTCAGTCCTGCGCCTGCACACATTCACGCTGAAAGAGGAGAAGTGCTCATTTAATATCATTCACCAGGTCATGTGACCACCAACATCTTCTGAAGACTCTTAGGAAGGCAGCGTGCGTCAGATTAGTAAGTCATGTACCACGACATGCGGTGTGTGTACCACAGTTGCGTTTGCTCTCTTCCCTCCTGGCTTTGAGATTAGGGGGAACATATATGCCCCCATGCATGTAACAACACTTTACTGCACTGTGTGTATGCATATGTGATGACACTGATGTAAGCCAGGCCTTTAACACTGAAGTAACCACAAGTATGTGGCTCAGTTTTCAGTACGTTCAAGTCTGGGGTCCCTGCACGTCCTGATGCATTTTCCAGATCTTCTCCGGGTGAAATAACTGCTCGGCTTAGACGGTCAGGGTTGAAGAGGAGTCACATGAGGTGATTTGGTGTGTTGCTGCAACAAAAACCAGCACCGTGGCACAGAGCTATTGGGAGTAAAAACCCACACACGAAAACCCAAAACATGCTCGAGTAATCTCTGGATAAGCTTTGTGACGCCTTAAATTTGAACTTTAACATTTAGTATAAGCTGTGATAAAGCTTTTTAAAATTCTAGGTGTATCTTTTAGTGTAATTAGAACAGAAGAGTAAGGAGTTGGGTTTTTGCCTCACACAAGAGAAACTGTTTACCTTTGAGTCAGGGAGGGAGATGAAGGTCAAGGAGGGGCATAAATCAAACAGAGGACACCGGGCTCTGCTTCACTAGCCCAAAGTGTAATATTTGTCATGATCTTCCAAAATGACTTCCCAGAACCCTCCAGCTGCCAAACAGTGAAAGGCCCCTTTTGTCCTGTGCAGCTGCACAGAGATGCACCTTAGCTCTTTTGGTGCATCGCTCCCCACACACCCATCTATGGTTCACCACATCTGTTTTCACCACATTGGCTTGTGCTAGTCTCACCTTTAAAAGAGCGAAGGCAATTCCTGTCAGAGTGTCTTCACCACACGGGCTTGACGTGAAGTGGCATTTGAAAGAAGTTACAGTTGCAGTTTTGTTGTTATGTCATGTGCATAAAAGTGTCATTGGGTGTTAAAGAAATAGCCACAGCCAAAAAATGAGAAACTGATACAAATGTAGCCTTTAAATGATTAACTTTTGAATCTTCTTTTCAGTCTTTGTAATTCACTGAGGTAGATTATTATGATGTAGAAGCTTTTGAATTATTTTCGAATAAATATCAAATATCAAATTGTGTCAATGCCTGTCAGGATGTCAGAAACAGCTGTGTGTATTCCTGATCTGCTCCAATCGCTCTGAAGTTGAGAGTATCCTCT
Organism: Scomber japonicus; assembly: GCF_027409825.1. Lineage (NCBI taxonomy): Eukaryota > Metazoa > Chordata > Actinopteri > Scombriformes > Scombridae > Scomber > Scomber japonicus. The sequence continues at coordinate 6,878,155 of NC_070584.1, forward strand.
GCTTTTCTAGTTTCTAGATCATCACAGCACGCCGCTTTGATGCAACGGCAATGATGTCTCGCTATCTGATGTCTTTCCACTTTGTTGTGAGCCTGTTTGAAGTGCGGCAGCCAAGAAAATGAGATGAATACACAGTGTGTGTGTTTTATTTAGAGCTATACACCACCATGAATGTGTTTCGAGGCTAATAATGGCTTTCAAGAAATGACCCAACCATTCATATGGATGTCATGTTTACTTCTTGATTTGAAACATTCATGTCATTTGAAAGGCTCAGATTATGAATGATGATTTGCTGACTGGTACTGATGTCAAATCCAACTTCACTTACTTCATTTTAGACAAGTGCATAAATGATACATTAATGATGATAATACAAAACACATGATAATCTTGATCATGTCATGACTCATTTGATTCTAAAGAGCTGCAAAAGCTGCATCTAATATAATGTTTTGAGAAAATCCTCAATACCTGTTTATAATTCCTCTTTCCACTTTAATGTTTTCATTTTTGTTGTCTGTTTACAAATATTTGCATATTTTTATGGCCAAAAAGCACCTAGTTACAGCTGTGTAAACCACAGCTGCAGCCGTTCTGTTTGACTCAGTCTGAAACTGGCTGTTTTGTGTCCCCATTTTTCTAATTGGCTGACTGTGAGTGACAGACACACAGGCCAACCACAGGTAATAGATTGCAGTCTACTGTAGCTATAATAAACCCAAGTCTCTGGGTAAAACTCATTGGGGAACTGTGATGGCCAACGCTTGGCCAACCAACCTTTGCAAGGCTGTGCAATGATACGTTTACTAGGGATGCACCGATCTGATATTTATATTGGATATTAGGGCTGGGCGATATAATTGAAAAATAATCAAAAACCGACATTTAGAAACTCTAATCAACTTAATCTTGCTCATGTCAATTAATCATGGTGTTCACTGTTGCCATGACAATAAAGGTTGCATATCTTTAAGGAATTTGAAAACTTGTTTCCAGTAATCATTTGAACCCAAACCATGATCTTTACATAGTTCTAATCAAGTAAACTAGACATTAACCACAGTGTCACACCTTAAAACATAATTATTTTCACTCCATAAAGATACTCATGTGTGAGGGCAGCAGTGTGAAATACAAAACAAAAGAAACTGTAAAAATAAATAATTGTTCATCAAGGGTGGAGATGATGGTTCATTAATCGTAATCAAGGTTAAAAATTCAATTAATCGTGATTTTGATTTTCGCCATAATCGCCGAGCCCTATTGGATATCAGCCTTGATATTGACTAAATAGCTAGATCGGGTATTGGATAATGGGGCCGATCTATTCACTTCAATTCTATGTCTGCGATGCATTCTACATCATGCAATAATAAACGTTTACAAAGAAGTTTGATTACTGTTTATTTTGAATGTTGTTGCCGGTGTTAATAATGTTAATAATGAATAACAATTCAGTACATTTATATCAATGTGTTAATTTGTTACTTTTTTTTAATACAAAGTTATGAAAGTAATGTTTAAGTCAAGCCTGATGCCTTCAGTCTCTTCTACAAGGCGAGGTAGAAAGTTTATGAATTCAACGATGGTATCGGCTCTGTATTGGATATCGGCGATACGCAAAAGTCACGTATCGATATCTGTACTGAAAAAGTCATATCGGTGCGTCCCTAAAATGTACTTCTTGACATCCAACAAGTGCACAGCGCTTCCTCTGTGACTGTCTCTCCTCTGCTCTGCTCTGCTCTGTGTGTGTGTGTGTGTGCTCACGGTGAAACACAGAGAGCAGAGGAGAGACACTAGCAAAACGCAGTAGAGACTCCCACTCTGAACCCAAATGAAACAAGTACACATAAATTAGGTAAATAACATGAATAAACACATTTCTTTTAAGAGGGACGGGCTTCCCCTCCAAGGCAATAGTAGGGGAAACACTGAGTATATAGTTGCGAGGGCGTGGGCGTTTTGGTACTTTTGCAGTATTAATATAGCACCTATACCTGTTTTATAATAAAAAAGAATTGTTCCCTTCTTAAGAAAGCAAGTAACTGACTTTTCACAACATTTGATTGTACTCAGGTTGCTCATTTTATATGTTTCACCAAAATAAAATTCATATTTATTAGTCTAGCTTCTAATAAAGTGGCTATCCAGTGGTTATCCAGATGTTCCACGTGTTGTGTTTTTTGTTGTTTTAGGTATGTGTGTGTCATGGCAGTCAGTGTTTGGGGTTAAATTAGTAAAGTTATAGTTTTAGGTGAGGTCCTGCTGGTTAGCTCAGTGGTGCTAAGCTGCTTACTCAAGACCCCACCGGAGCCATCCAGTGTTTCCTGACGCTCTCAATTAAAGTGTGTTAATAACCTGTGGCATGTTCCTAAGTGTTTCACACCCAGCGAGCCCAGTCAGAGAGTTCGCTGACCGGGTACAACACGAGAAGGTGCGTGTGTGTGTGTGCAGCACAGCCTTTTGAAGCATACAAGACCCCCAATTAACCTCCTCAGATTAATCCCCCCCCCCCGACCGCCCCTCCCCTCCCGGTCCGCAAACTAACTCTGCTCTCGTCTCATCTCATCACTCCCGCAGGGCACGTTAAGAAAAGTCCAGTACCCCGCTGTGACTCACAACCATGCTTCTTTCTCTTGACTTTCTCCACTTTTTTTGTTCACTTTGCAGCTGGAGCTTGTAGCTGACTTCCTGTAGGCCGCTTCAGAGACAAGAGTGAGACAGAGAGGGAAACCTTCTGTGGAAAGCAGGACAAAGGTCTTTTCTCCCACCTTCTGCACACTGGAAGCTGCAGGATAATACCACAATGGCTCGAAGATCCACCGTTCCCTTGTTACTACTTGCAATATGTTGCCTGGCATCTGCAGGTAAGTTATACATGGTTTAGAGATCATTCAATACTTATTAGCAGGAGCCGGTGTTAAAATGAATTGTGCAAACTCTTGTATGCAACAACCCTCGTTGCCCTGTGATTTTCCACTGTTTCTCCCAGCATGCCTTTTCTAGACAGCGCTTGTCAGAGAAGTGAGTAAGGGGAGGATTTACATTTAAGAAAGTGCTGACAAGTTCAATCTGAGAACGCAAACAGTCAGCAGGTTTACATGTATCTGTCAGACTGATTGGAATGAGACTGTGAAAGTGTCAAATAGTCAGTAATTTATAGCCGTTTAACAAGCAAAGAAAAGAGAGACAAACATGAGTAAAAGAAACAAACGTGTGCTATCACGATGCTGTATCAGGTAATGTCAGGTTCTGGATGATGTCATTTAGTGCCAACGGACCTTATCTAAGTGAAGGGGAATACTGTGGAATGTGTGTGTTACTTCTGACCTTTTATACTCCAATGAGCACTCATGAGTATTAGCAACAATTTCCTAGAGGGCTTTCTATCTATGACACACTGCCACTCACTTTGACAGTCATTTTCTGTCTCTTTATATTGTTCTCTGGTTTCTGCACATTGCTAAGACACCTCTACAAGTACTGATTTAAAAAAAAAAACGAACAGGGGAAAAAAAGGTGAATGCAATAATCTGGAATGCCTTCATGAAAACAGATGCAAAATGTCTTACTATATTGTTCCTGGGCAGGACTGTTACATCTGTCATCAAGATTCATCTTTTTAGAAGCATAAATGCAAAAAAAACCTTGACGTAGAGGAAATGTCAGGCCGTTATCAATGTAAGATAGATTCATCCTCTGGGAACCATCAATCCAAAAGTTGTTGAAATATTTAAGACAGCACTAAAATGATGAATTTGCTAAGCTACTGATAAAACAATACAAATACAAGATATGTCACAGATTATTACCTTAATGTACACTCTCACTGAATTTATGTTTGTCATGCTCATGGGAATGTATAGTCACCAGCCACTTTATTAGATACACCTGTGTAATGTAATTCAATCCAATACAGCTCTGCTATTAATTCTACTGTTAACGGACTGGACAAAATATTAGGTACACCATTCAATATATTGCACCCTAATACACCACCATCACCCAGTATGACCTCAATGATAAACATAAAGTAGAATTATCACCTTCTTGACTATGTAAACAAATACTGAAAATGTAGAAGCTTCATAAATGTCGAATATATAGCGGAGCTGTGGCATTAGATTGCACAGATGTACTTAATAAAGATTCCAGTGAGTGTAAGATTTAATTTATGTTTGATGATGTCAGTCAAACTGCCAATCAGATTTGAACAGCAAACAACTTTGGCTTAGTGTCTGAATAATAGAAAAACTACACAGACAAATCTAATTAAATAAAAAAAGCTTAATTATTGCTTGTTTACTTACATTTTTATTTCCTATAGCACACTGTCTCGCTCACTGCTACATGTTTTATTGAGTTGCAACCTTTTGGTCTATCTGACATTCATCAGGAATATTATTATGGCCAACATCATAACACTTCCATTGACAGTATACACACAAGAGTTGCCTCAATCATCCAATGGGAGGACTGGATAGCTCAATCTCAATGAGTGATGAGAACCTTAGGTTAATGCAAATCATGTCCGTCACCTGTCAGACAGTAACATATACGAATTACAAAAATATAAAGGATTAGAAAAACAAGATAAAAAGCACATAGATTAGGAGCCATGCATACTGTAGCCATACTACACGTCAATCTCCCAATGATATTTGATGATGTCATTTGATCACAGGTTAGGGTTGTACAATAGATAAATAAATAGATAAATAGTACAGTTAAGGACATAATGTCACTTGGTCAATAAATACCATATATTGTCATGTATATCCTCTATTTCCTATGCTCTGCTTCTGTGGTTGTCAATAGTTTTATGTGTTGGCTAAAGTGGGCGGGGTTTCAGCATGTTGTGTGCGTCTGCCAGCGGATGTAATTGGAGGAAACTGTCACTGCTTTAACATGTAAATTGGCTTCAGGATTCAGCAGTGGTTTTCGGTCGCTTGGTAACCCCAAATATTATAATAACTGACTCAACAGTTAGCGGACAAAATCTTTCAAGTTGGCAACACTCTGGCAATAACTGAACCGAGAATCAAATGTACATTCCTCTTTTTCTATTTTTCAGATTTTTGAGACGTCCATGTTTAGAAAAAGGCTGCTTTCACAACGTACGATTGCACTCCAGCAGCAACAGGAATAATTACCCAGTAGGAGGCATGCTAGCTTGCGTTCCTCCTCCTCCTCCTCCAAAAAAAAAAGAAGTGTGGTTCGCGTTTTTCATGCTTTCAGTCTGATTGCCGCCGTAGGTTATTATTTCCAAAGTTCTTCAGTATTCTCCCGAGGCTTGAACCGCACTCCAGAGAGCTGACTTTTTAACACAAACAATAGCGGTGTAGTCGGTGCGCGCTGTGGGTAGAGCAAACATCATTTCTCCCACAATGCCAGGATCTCCAACACAATGAAGTCACGTATGAAGTTTTCCTCCAAATTCTTCCTCATACGGCAAGATTGCATTGTTGCCCCGGGACACAAGGGACATATATTTACAGTAAGACTACCAAGTGCCCTTTCCTCCAAACTACACTGGCAGCCTCTTGATTAATGGACAAAATCTTCAGATGCCCTTAAGTTGATTTTTAAACAGGCAAATTATCACATTTGAGTCCAGTTTCACTCATCAGTTTTTCTTTATCTTTTATCTCTCGCTTCTCTCTTTTTTTCACACTATTTCTATCATCTCACAGCATCTGTGTAAACAGTCACATCTGCCCTCTAAACTTGTCAGGAGAGCTCTTACGTAATGTTTAGATTAGTCTGCAATGAGTCTTCTCTCAGCGTAATGCAATCCAGGATCGGGGCCTCCCATAACTCTTAAAAAAGTCCAACTGAAAAGCACCTTCACGTTCATATTTCAAGTCTCTGCTCTGCTGCTTTACTCTACTTTTTTTTTGCTGTTTATATCTTTTTTTTCTTTGTCTCTCTCTCTCTCTCTCTCTCTCTCTCTCTCTCTCTCTCTCTCTCTCTTTCTCTCCTCACATATCCTTACTACCACTTTGTGGTTTACTCTCCTCACCTGTGCCAGAAGTGGTATTTTGTTTTGGATATATATCACTGACATTTAGGCAAAGAGTTTACAGTCAAATGAAGCCTTACAGGGGCCATGCCAGATATTAATTTGAGGCACTTGCCAGAAACAGCTCCGGCAGGATGCTGGTTATACTGGAGGCACAACGCCGGCCTGGTGGCTCACTGAAAAACACAGCGGCATAAATGAGTGCAAAAGTACTTTCCCTTCTTATAGCCCTTTCCTGATTTTACATACAGCGCAGCCTGATGAATGACAAACCTTTTAGTGCGAATCTGTCTTCAGCTATTCATTCTAAAACCACACAGTGCTACATTGGGATTGTGAAATGAAACAATAACTGGAAAAAGGAATTGAATTGCGCCCATATTCGCAGTCCATATGTTCAAAATGAAGAGGTTTTACTGGAAAGTAAACAACTTTCTTTCTTTTTTTTGCTGTCTACATTTTTGTATACTCTTGGCAGACGTGAACGGCCGCCAAGCCAAAAGTGGTTGTAATGTTTTTCCCCCTCGCAGTTGAGAAAAAGGTTCGTCTTTATATCCACAATGCTTTCTTCGAGGCCAGCAAGAGTAAAGGGGAGGGGGGGCTGCCAAAATGCATTGTGCAACCGCTGTAATCTGAGAGGTGGGGTGGCCGGGGAGGAGGAGGAGGAGGAGGAGGTAGGGTAGTAAGGGGAGGAGAGAGGCAGGCGCAGGCGTGGGTTGTCTGGTCCAAATCGACACACTCCACACACGTACAGCGTGCCAAACCGACAAAGTCCCTTCCAGCGTGCTAAACCAGATGTTGCCCTGTGATTCATGCAGCAGCAGCCGTGCAGCACAGCACAGAGGCAGCGCGCTGCTAGGCAGAGCAGTCGGGATGTTTACATAGCAACGGGAGTCCCGTGTGAGTCTAATTACAGGTCCGCTCTCCCCCTATGGTGAAGCCTTTATCTTAACAGCGCTGTCAAGGAGGAGACAGCCATGCAGGCCTTGTTTGTTTATATCCCTCACTCATTGAATGAAGGTCAGCCTGGTATTACCCAGTTTAATTAACAGCAGTGTGTACATGTGTTTCTGATTAATGCTGAGTCACAAGTAGGCCTGTGGTAAAGATAAACTTCTTAAAAGATGGGTCTACTTTTCTTTAATCTCTTCCCACTCACTTAATCTATCACTCTCTCTTTCTGTAACACTCACACTCTCTCACACACAAAGAGGAGCACGTAAATTTACTGCAGCAGACAGGTCTCGCTCTACACACGGGCTCGTATCTTCATCCAGGCCTATCATATCTCGTCAGACTCCAGTCAAGAGGATGCTTGCGCAAATGGAGTACACTGAATCCCACCCTGTCTCTTTCTCTGTCTCTCTCTCTGTCTCTCTCTCTCCATAGTTCCAGTAAGCAGGCGTGTAAATAATTTCGGTCAGAGTCAGTAATGGGAGACAGCTGGGGTGATCGTGCGTTTTCCATTGTGTTTCACAGCCTCAGCGAAGAGAGATAGAGAGAGAGAGAGAGAGAGGGAGAAAGAGAGAGACAGACAGAAAAAAAAAGCCACTGGAGCTGGGGAGAGTTAGAGTAAAAGTTATGTGGAGTGTGACTTCATTGAAGAAAGAGAGAGTAATAGTAAAAAAAAAAATAGACTCCTTCTGTTCAGATAACCTTCAGAAGCAGAGAGACAAAAAAAAAAAGAGCATGTTCTCAAATGTTAACGGTTGAGTTTTTGTTTCCCAAACCATCATGAGCGTGTGAGTTGAGTGGAACTTAAGCTGCTGAATAACCTTGCAGGGGTGCCAACTTTTGAGTGCATGATTCTTTATCTGCGGAGGAGTCCTAATGTGAGATGCTCGCTGAAGGCTTCCAGGTGGTGTCTTTCATCACACCAGCCCCTCCTGGGATCTAACCTTCTCCACTCCATTTCCACCAGATGAGTCCTGCTGAAAGACCATGTCCTAATTTAGGAATGGTCCTTTGGAAGACATCCAAAAAATGACAGCAGGGTCTGAGCTTTCGATAATAGATATTTTCCTTAGATCACAAACACACACACACACACACACACACACACACACACACACACACACACACACACACACACACACACACACACACACACACACACACACACACTTGGAAATGCTCTTGTTTCCACTTTTTTTTCTAATTTGATTTCAGGTAGAGGTTTAACAGAGATTTCAGGAGAAAAAGCAGTTGTGGTCTCATTTGTTGCAGGAATAAGATAAGCATCATATTTAGTTGTGAACCTTTTAAAAAGCACTATAAAAGCCTGTTATGGTAGCTAGAATCTGGCCTACACAGTTAAGGAAAAGGCTGAAAGCAATAAAACACTTAATATCTTGTATAATTCAGCATTTCTTTGTCACAAGCCCATTTTTAAATATAGCATTTCCTGAACATCATGTATGTATTATCTGCTGTCTTTGTATTTTGCAATGAAACTGTATTCATAGCTCTTTTTTATTGTCTAATGACTTCTTTAACCAACCTATTATTCATAATACTTTCCATTTGTTAACTGTCCAGTAAAGAGGCCCCTCCCGGAGCCTTTTCGGTGCATGTCAATACACAAGTCAAGCATGGCGGCGTTTGACAAGTCATTCTTCTTTTTGCCCTCCCTTTTCCTGAAGATGAAGAAGCCCAGTGGAATGTAGTCTCTTCCAGCTTTGTGTGAAAACGCTGTCCGCCTTGCCCTTTCTCACCTCTCTGGCTCCTTCACACTGGGCTCACACACTGGCACAAAGGCCCAGCATTGTTTCACTCTTCGCTTTCTGTTGATGGCAACCTGCTGCTTCTCAAAGGCCCCCTGTTAACACATCTGAGTGATGGTGTTTTTGCAAAATATCACAAGAACAAAGAGGTCTCTTTTTTTAGATGTATGTGATTGATGTAGCCTTTAAAAAAATGTATCAATGTTCTCAATGTGCTTTAGCCAAAACCCTTCCTCAAAGTAGTGGAAGATAGTTTCTAGGGTATTAAAGGGTGTGTGTCTGCATTTCAGTTTGGATGTTTTGTTGATTTGGATTACAATGATATGACTAATGCCATGTTCCATTGACCTTGGAACTTGGACGTCTGAAGTAGGAATGACGTCACACCTGAATTTGAAACTTTCCAGTCCAAAAACTCCAGAAAGAGTCAGATTAGCTGTTATTAGCCACTGATATCAATGCCAGTTGATGAGAACACATTTTGCTGTATTTTGCACATACAGACATTGTAGCAACACGTCCACAGGTAGAAGTTGGACAGCGCTACATGCACGATTGATTGAACAAGACACATAAACAGGATATTACTACACTTCACACTGTTGATGCATGGGGCTGCCAGCTTGGATTTTGAGGTCGAGGCTGGTGAAGTTCTTCCAACCTTCTGAGTTGGACATCGGACTTCAGGAGGCATTCCAGTCGAAATTTCGAACCAGAATTCGGAAATTCTGACTTCTGAGTACAACTGAACCGCACCATAAATATGTCTGGGTACAAACAGAGTAGCAACATGTCCACCAATAATAGAAGTTGGACAGTGCTGAGTGTACAACAGATTTAACGAGACACAAATACAACAGAAGTGCTAATAAACAGGATATTACGACAACTTTCACACTGTTGATGCACAGGTTTACAATCTTTGATTTTGTAGTCGGGGCTTGTGAGGTTCTTATGACCGCCTGAGATGAAAATCCAACTTCAGGGATCATTCCAGTTGAATTTCTGACCGGGAACTCAGAAATTCCGACTTCTGACCAAAAATTAGGCTTGTCTTGATACCCAATAGCACATTGTCATTGTGATCTACAGTACATCAGCGTGCTGTCAGTCCGAGTTGTTGCAGATATGTTGAGACTCAACCTCAAACCTTAAAATGCAAGTGCATGATGATTTACAGTATTGTGTAAGCTCTACAACCTCTTTACATTATGTTGGCCTTTTAAATGTTCAGGCTTAAATATAGTAACTCAATAAAACTGACCTTGTCCCCCCAAGATTGACTCTTCATCACTGCTGGCAGATGATATTTAATACCGTACTTTCCTGCAAGGCCTCTTTTAACACACACAAAATGAAGATAATATCAAGTAGGACAAGAATGGTGACCCCAGGGTTCAACTCCCTGCCTCCCCTACCGAGTCTAAATCTCACTGAATGTAGACGAAGTGGCTGCTCCTCCTGAACCCCTGCCAAGCCGCTGTCAAAAGAACATGGCTTTTGCAGGCTTTTATGATTGATGAGTGATATGCCCTTGGAGCAGCAGGAGAGAAATATCTCGGGTTTGCCCCCTTTAACCAGCAAAGGCAGTTCTGATTGGGTAATGTAAGTATGTGCTGGGTGAACTGATGGCTGATACAGTCCTCAAATGGCATCTTGAGTTGTGAGCAGTCTAGTGGAAACCTTCCCACACAACCACCGTGTAATAATGTTACTGCACTGTTGTTGCTACTGATGCATTTTACACCCTTTTCTACCACTGCCACACAAACCTTCACTCATTTTATGGTTAGCTCAGAATGTGACAGCAGTTGGTCGGTGTGGACTACCACAGAGAATTAAGAAATATGGTCCATACTTTACGTTTATCACTAGTTGAGTTGATTTAGCTTACTGATACAGGACCAGTGTGTTCAAAATGTTCTCCGCTGATGTTAATCATTGACAACTTTATAGATACTCCAGCCAGTTCTTGTTCCGTTTCACTGTGCTGACAACTTTTTTTGTCTTTTGATATTGTAGGTCCAGACAGCACATGTCAGCACCCATCAGTAAAGACATACTTTAGTAGCACAGCCAGTAAAGTCTTTAGTCATATGCACACACATGCTCGGTCTCTCCCAGCTGTCTCACTTTACACAGTGGCTCCTGTGTTCCTCTGAGAATTAGCCATGTCATCCATCTCTTCAAAGCCGTCTGATTTATGTCTAGAGGTAGAGAGAAACGGACCCACTTCCATCTTCTCTGCTCGCCCGGGGGGCTTTGTACGCCACTCGTAATTGGTCAAGTTTTTTTTTCCCAGTTAATGTTGATGGTTTACCAACAGGTGCCTGCTTCAACTGTCAGTGTAGATGAATAGTAACTGGAATCACTGTCAGTAGCAGAAAAGTGTTTTACTCACCTTTCAGTGTACAGAATATAATAACTTCTGTGTCTTTCTTTTAGGGTTGGTGGTATGTTAAAAAAAGCCTGGGGACATTTCATGACTTTAAACCCCCCCCCCCCTCTCTGTAAAATGCAGGAAATTTAAAGAATGAGTGGAACATCGTATTTTAGGGTTAGGGTACAGCTAAGGAATGTCAGTGTGACATGTTTCAACAAGGACGTCCAGTTTAATAATCAGTTTCGGGCTCAGATGGAACATTTGCTGTTTGTGTTTTGAACGTGACATCAGCACGATTTGTTGAACAAAGTAGAATCTAAACTGTTGAGTTGATTCCTGTAGCTTCACTGCCCCGTAACCAGAGATTATCCCCTGTCAACAAACACATGCCTAGAGAGCAGATCAGTGTGCATGCAGTCTTCTTTCAGTTTGTCTTGTTTGACTATTAAATTCACTACAGTATAGCCAGAGCCAGTTATCCACTCCACGTCAGCAGACACCAGGACCCATGACGGTGCTGCAAATAGTTTTATTATTCAGGTCACAGTTCACAGGACAGTTGACACAAAATAGCCTTTCCATGCATGCTGTAATAACCAAAAATAATTTAAGTTGATCAAATTATTTCTGCCCTGCTCAACTTAAATTTTGAAGTTAAGACATTTTTAGAAACTGTGCATATTGCTTTCTTTCAGAGAGTTAGATGAAAATATTGATACCACTCTCATATCAGTACGCTAAATATAAAGCTATGTTAGCTAGATGACTAGCTTAGCTTAGCATAAAGACTGCTAACAAAGGGAAGCAACTAGACTTACTCTGTCCAAAGATGAAAAAAAAATAGCTTACCATCAGCCCAAAAGCTCATTACTAGCAATTATTAGCATGATATGCTTTGGACAGAGCCATGCTAGCTACCTCACCCCTGAACAAAGCTAAGTCTCCTGATTTTAGCGTAGTATTTAATGGCTTGATATGAGAGCGTAATAATATTGTATTAAAGCAATTACTATCATAGTTTACTAGCAGAAAAAGCTTATTTTTAATGAGAGAGATGCATATTTACCAGCACTTTTTCTTTTCAATGCCTTTATTGTTGCTGCTGGTTTTACATCCACAGGGAAGTTATTTATTGTGCCAACACCTGTTAACATGCTTAAGAAGAAGAAGAAGCTTTGTCTGCCTATCCATACTTATGCAGCATCCCCCACATAGATAAAGTAGCTACAAGCCTTTGAATCTACTGTTTTGTTTTCTGTTTTTCCAATTAGAAGTCAGCTGACAAGATTAAGCTAGATGAACCTTCCAATAAAAAGCTTTTGGGTGATATTGGGTTACCGTGCAGATGGGATATCTTGACATCAGATTTCACACTTTGATGGGGGAGTTTACGACTTCCCTAATGGAGTTCAAGCTCACCCCCCCCTGCCCTCCTCCCTTCATCCCATTCCAGCTTCCTCCTCTTATGCCTCCAATTTTACAGTGGAGAGATAAATCCTTTTTCATAGGCCGGCCGGCGGAGTGAACTTACACTACCCTTATGAAAGGCTTTATTCACTTCCTGTAGTAGTGGCTCAAGGTTCAGGGGTGAGTGGGCTGCGCTAGTGTCAACACTGCAGAGCCAGTGATTCTTTAGTCCAAAGCCCCCTTAGGAAAACAAAAGCGGGCAGAATATTACATTCCCTAAACTCGTTTGCGTGGTTCACGGTCCATGGGAAACGTGCCCCACAGTAGAAAACAAAAGAGGCCAGAGGATTCATTTAATCCTGTGGTTCATATGGGAATGGGGATATCTTAGATAAGGAGGAGATATATTGAAACAAAGAGGCCCTTTTGTTGTACTTCATATCTATTGTAATTACATTGGCCTTATTATATCTTTGCATTGTAAGACAAGTGTATTTGTGTGTATTAGGCTTTATTATTGGCTTCATTTGCTTGTATGTTCATATAGGGAATCCTAGCATACTGTATGTTTTATAAAACACGTGTCGACAACCGTCAAGTTTTCTTCACCGCTTTCTCCTGCATCTGAAGAAACACAATCAGCCTGCCCGCTGAAGGATACTGGGAACAAGACATGTGAGGATGTGTACACACACATAAGGGGGAAGGTTCTGTTTGTTTATCTTCGGAAATGGCTTTGTGGGAATATCAGATTTGTCCCTAACTGGCACAGAGGCTGACATCACTTCCTGTACTCAAATGTTGGCTCGCTGCCGCCGTGTGGAAAGCAACAAAGTGCATTCTGTAGAAACGGAGGCGTTTATCTCTAGTGTGACGGGAGAAGATTGTATTGACAAATGTAATCTTGCAGGGAGGGGCCTACTTTTGTAGTCTTTCAGTTTTGGATTTAAAAATAAATATGCACAGTGCAGTTTTAAGGGTTTGTCATTAATAAAGTGTGTTAAACTCGAGTTTGGAACTAGTGCCAAGCTTAGATAAAAATATAAGATGGATCATTTTGTCAAGAACTGCAAGTACAGTATTATTTTAGTAATTGAAGGTCCTGACAGATAAATAATCTGCAACTATTTGGATAATCTATTATAGTTTAAAGGCATTTTTAAAGGAAACAAATGCTTATTTTTTGTGTTATGTCTTTATAAACTTAAAATTGTAGGCTTTGGAAAAACTACTTGGGGTTCGAGATGTTTATTGTTTATAACATTTTTCCATATTTTATAACCTTTACAAGACCAAACTACTCATTTATTAATGAAGAAAAATTAGGTACGCACCAATTGTGAAATAATAATGTAATAATAATAATAATAATAATAATAATAACTGATTTGTTTTAAAGTAATTCAGCCCATCATTATACTATCTTTGAATGAGCACAAATTCATGAAACGATCTTTAATAACTTTCACACATGAAACAACTGCTCTAAAATCCCTTTAGCCTGCTTTACAATCACTTACTTAATAATAACAATTTTCTGTACTTCCATAGCAACTGCTTCCTTTTGATACTGCTGTTTGAGTGTGACTGTCTGAGTGTGACTGTCTGACCGCAAATAACCAGAACATCAGCCACGGACACCGATGAATCTTAATTACCGATAGGCCGATGTTAGTCAATAAGTGGAATATTGGCTTATAGTGATATTTGGCCGATATATCAGTGTATCCCTAAAGAAAATAGAAAGCTGTTGTAACCCTGCTGTTTGTGATACTGATAACCCTATGTGCATCATTTTTACTACCATCTTCTCAGAGAAATCATTTCTGTTCCTTCCATTACGTTGGTGGAGTAATCACAGATACCAAGTGACTAATATAAAATGTGTGAAATGATGACATCATGCAGCCGGTCTAAGAGTAAAGTATTAACTTCAAAATGATGCCGATGGAGAAACATTAAGTCGAAGTGCAGACACAGCATTACAAACTCATTATAGCATTGTTTCTGTTATAGCTCCAGCCCTTCAAATCATTTTTCATCTTGATTATTTATCCTGTGAGTCTTCTCTCAATGTTTTTTCTATTATTTTTGAAGTACGTGGCTGGTTTTTGCCACTTGAAAATAACAGAGCCAGACTCATCATTCACAGGAAGTGCAAGGCAGCCAGTAATCTACATAATGTCGATTTATTAAGCGATTAGTTTCTACCCTTGAACTATGACTCGGCACCTGGATAGGGCTCTGATGAAAGGTGTTAAAATGAGAGAGGGACTTTTAATAACTATCATTTCATCACATTATGACATATAGAACTATAGCAACACATCTGAAAGAGATATTAAGAGATATGAGTGCCTAAATCAAAAGTTATAGTCTAAAAGGAGCCTGCTGAAGAATATGAAAAGTGTCTAGTGACATCACTACATGGACTTTACTGTTGAAATAATTCAAAGTGGGTTGGCTTTCAGTGTATTTTTACAGCCCCCCACCCCCTCCTTATTTTGGATTTATAACATTTACTTCCTGTCTTACCTCTAACACTATCACAGTCAAGCTTTAAATGCATTTTAGGGACATGTATAATAACAAAAGGATATAATCAATATCTTTTGACAGAAAATAAATTCCTCTAGCGCGTGCTCTTGTAAAGCCACATCTAGTGTTGCTGTTAGAATCAGTCTGTGTATATTTGGTGCTAATCCCCAAAAAAAGGTATAACTGTGTAAATAAACATTTAACCAGGGGGGGCGCTTAGGAGAAAAAGAAGTGGGTTAAGGTTCACGTCAATCACCGGTGGTAGTCTTTCATGTTCACATCTTTTACTCATGGTGTAGAGTGAGTCACACTGCGGGGGGGCCCTGGTCATGAGCTACTCAGCAAGGGACCGCCATTAAAAATGTGACTGATACATACTGAAATAAAGGGCCACTGTTCAGACAAGGAAATAAACCCATGCGTTTATTGCTAATTAGATTTTAATGTAAAGGTAAGTGAATAGAAATAATATTTCAACTGCTTCTACCACTTACATGCTAGCTGACATTTCAACTAGTGTATGAATATCTTTGAGATGTGTATAGAGGGGTTGGCTCAACTGCTTTCACTTAAATCAGGAGAGACTAGTGAATGAAGCAAAAAGAGTTGTTTATTATGCAAATTATATTCATGATTAGGTATTGTCAAAAGCCTTTGGCTCTATAGACAGATTTTGAAATGAGGGACTTCAATCGTGAGCAGCAGCAAGATATACCCCCCCATGGAGTCCAGACACTGGTGGTGATGGTGGCGCCTTCTACTGAGACTTACTGGGAAATTACAGTAAGAACATTATGAGTAAGCTGTGTGAGGGATCAGAATGACAGTTGTGAAATTAAAACTACAGATGAGAGCATGCAAAAAGATTCATATCTTACTCTTCAGCAGATATTTCAACTGATTTAATCTTACTCTTTAATTGATTTTATCTCACTCTTGAAATGAGTTCAACTGCTTTCTGCACATACTGTACAGTACATGTCAACTGATTTAATCTCTTATTCTATAACTTGGAGTTAACCTCAATTTCTCACTGACCTTACAGCTCCTTTCAGTGAAGTTTCACATCCTTTCATCTTTTTTTAAATTCAGCTGTTGCTCTTACTTAATTCTGTCAATACACCAATACTGAAACTTCAGCCTCTTTCAGCTCATCCAGCAAAAGTGGCCGAGTGGGCATAAGTTTAACGTAGGCCTCATGAACTTCCTGTGACACTGCCCACCCACAGCAAAAGACGGTAAATGTGTGGCTGGGAAGTTCATGATCTAAATAAGTCTGTCAGCTTTTCCACATAGTAGCTAAAAAAAGCTTTCACAGCTAAAACCACAGTCTTCATACACCATTACACCTGGTCTTTACACTTGTCACTCTGCACTGTTAGCTGCCAGTTTTGATGCCTGCCACTCTGAAGGTCCAATTTTGAAGCATTTCCTTCGGTCTGATAAAATGCATTTAGTCCGTTTTTGATTTTCTCTGACGTCTCAAGTAGTTAGTTTGTAAAGATGTCCCAAGCTGATCTGCAGGATTCAGATCTGAGCTATTTCTGATCCTTTGTTTGTTTACTTCAGGTATGCCCCACTGAGCTCTGTTACAACACAGGAGCATCTTCTAACACACAGAGTCAGCGGATGGTTACCACTGTGTTACAGTCTGGTCTAGTTTGGGTTGTTTTGAGCTGTTTCATATCTCTTCTGCTGTCAGACATCCTAGCTTTCAAAGCTGACAGAGCAGATCTGTAAACAGTGTGTTGAATCTCAGTGTGTTGGAAGGTACTTTTTCTGAGACTGTTACTTGACGAAATTTAAAGTTTTGAAGAACTGCAAATATAAATAAGATAAACATATTCTGTTGGGACAGACCAACATGGGGATGACAACCAGCTCATGCCCATGTTGGCACGTGGTTCAAAAACCTTGTATGTTGCTGATTTAGCCCAAGACTCCTATATGTTTCCAATGTTAACAAAATGAATCAGGATTCAAAGTTAAAGCTGGAGTGCGAGGCTTTTGTCTCCCCCTTCTGGCAGTGACAATAAAGGGGGGCTCTTGGCAGTGGTTGTCTAACACAGGCATGCAGCACGATATCATACGACAAGCACATGGAGCAGGCCTGTAAAAACGGATATGCTTTGACGCTCCACTGGCCCAACCGGATTTGTCCCAGTATGGTCGTAACCTACTTTTGCGGCTGTATAATGGTGGATTAATAGTTTTAAGCATCACACAACCCTTGTGAAATGACTCATTTCACTATCAGAATTTGAACCATTACGTCTGATAACATTTGGAAATGCTAGAAGAGCTGGCTGAATGGCCAGTGCTGGAATTTCGCACCCGTCACGAAATTTTAAAAGTCCATATTTCTTGAATTACGCAGAGATTCATCTGGCGGTGATAGGCTTAATTAGCATTGCGTAAACTTGTTTGGCAAGAGCTTGGATGTTACAAATGTTCATTTAGATGTAAATGTTCTCCACTGCAGGTTTAAGAAATGGATGGGTAGACCTCCCCAGCCTTTTACTGCAGTTGGGCTCTAGGGTCAGTTTGCCATGGTTGACTGATTGAGATTGATGTACAGTAAAATGAAGGTGTAGAATCATTTGTACAGCATCTCAGAAATCTGCCAGATCTTGTGGAAATTAAGCATATCACCTCAAAATGATGGCTGAACTCCAAGAACCTGCAGCTCATTTGATAATAGATCATTGTCAACATAATTTGCTGAGGTTTGGAGATATTAGTTGGTAATTTGTTATAGTCGTACCAAAATATTGTGGTATGGTACAAGTTACAAAAGTGCCTGGATGGACACAATGTCTGGACTTGAATGTTTGGATAGACTAAAGTTAGATCTACAATCTCTGCCATGCATCTCAAATACAGCTGCTACTTCAAGTCTCTCTTTGTTAATCATCTCATTAAAAGAGGCTTAATAAAATTTTAGAGATTGTAGTCACGGATGGTGTAGCAGACCGACCATCAGATTTAGCTTTTCTGCTGGGTTAAGGATGTATTTGCCGTACCGGTCTCAGGGGGGGACTCAGGCTGGACTTGTTTTTCACGCAGAGTGAACAACAGCTTCTCTCATTCCTCCGCTGTGGGCGTTTGGCCTGGACGGCAAAAAGGCACTGGTAGCAGCTGTACAGGACGTAGCCTCGACTCCGTCACTGGCCGAGGAAACGGAGAGATGGTTGGATAGGTGGGGAGACAGAAGCGGGGGAGAAAGGCAGACAGACAAGGTGACAAAAGACACAAAGCTGCAGCAAGGCCAACAGATGCAAGTGTGTTTTTTTTCTCACTATAATATTTCTGTCCATGGAGATTGGATGCTGATGGCAATAGCATATGTGAGGGGTTAGAAGTCATTTGGTTTCAACTTGATAGAAAATCACCATGACAGGTGACTGTCTATTGTCAATTGTTCTGAATCCTTTTGAAGATGCTGAGGATGTTTTTTCACATTGATGTGGCATAGATCATATTAGTGAAACCAAGTCCCTTGCGCTCATGGTTGAATCATTAGCAATAAATAATTTGCGTGACACTTTACATTTTAATCTAAAACAGAAAAACACTCTCAAAATAATGACACTTGAGGCTGTAGTGTTCAACACAATCTATCTAATGTTCATTATATAAGTTTTACTTTACCCTGCTGTTTTTGTTCACACTTATCCTTCAGTGGAACATGAATGTGCTTGGTAGATTTCACAGCAGTCAGATTTAAAGCAGACATATCATGGGTTTTGTGATTTTGTTATTTTTATACTCTTGTGATGTTGAATATCTTTATTAAACATGGCAAACGGTCTAAAACTTGAGGTGGACATATGTAAAAACACTCACTGCCAGTCAGAAACTTGGACCTCTACCGCCTCCTTGTGATGACATCAGGTTGTTCGCGCATGCCAACAAATGGCCGTCCGTTGCTAGCCTTCGTCGCTATGGGTTGTCCATGTGTTTTTCACATTGTCCACTCATATTTCAGGTCAGGTTCATACTTCAACATGTTTTGATGTATTTGAGAAGTTTCCACTTTGTGTAAAGTAGTGAAATGCTTATATTACTATGTGTTAATGTGGCCTCCAGTGCTGGAGCTGGCCAACCAGAACAGAATGGGCTCATTGGAAGGGATGGCCTTAAAGAGACAGGAGCTAAAACGGCCTGTTTTTGGACAGAGGCTGAACTGAGGGACTGTGTAAAGGGTCAGTATAAGATTAATAAGGAGTTTAAACTGTAATTCATGCAATGGAGCCCCATATAATTAATATAGACCAAGAAATGTGCATAAGTCCCCTGTAGGATTTAGATAGATTCTGTTCAAAGGAGGGATTAAAGGTTTTGGGGATTCCCAAAACTTTATAATTTATTATCTGGTAACCATGTGACTGCAGTGCAAATATCATGGACACCCAAACAGTTGTGGACATGGACCAAAGTGATAGGGATCATTTGGCCAGATGGTGGGGGCTAGATGGAAGGTTAGCAGGTAACCAAAATGGTCAGGAATGATTGTCTTTTCCAAATTTCATGAAACTCTGCTTTAGAGTATGATATCTAAACAAAAACTGACCAAACTTTTGGATAGACAGACTGATTGTTTCCTTTCTTAGTCTTGGCAAAAAACAACTACTATGAAAACTTTGAATGTCCTACTTTTCTATCTATGTGGTATCCTTTTTCTCCCACACGCCTTTCCTTTTTCTTTTTGTATTTTTTTAAAAGCAATTTAAGCAGATTCTTGCCCAACAAGTATTGTAATCTTTTGGCAGTCTCCCAGAAAGAACTCCATTTTTCTTTGTTTGTCTGGCTGTTGTTTGTTATTCTCCGTGTGCGAGGGGAAAAAGTGAGTCGGAGTTGCCCTCAGACGTGTTTGTGGGAGTGAGGCGTGATGACATGGTTATAGAGGGAATTGGGTTTTGGTCCTTTGGGAGGAAAAGGGAGGGGAGGGGAAGAAGGGGGGTGGTGGGGGTGAGTTGAAATGCTGATTTACCACAGCTTTTTGCTATTAAACTTTGTCCTTTTATCGCTTTTGTCAGACCTTGCCATGTTTTAATATATGTGTGCTCCCAACTAAGCATTTCGGTAATCTCTGTGAACTTGCGAGCAACAAGAGACACCGCAAAGTCCACTTTGAGACATCTGTCAAGGGCTCGGGATTCGTCTCAAGAGACAAATATGGTAACAATAAAGCTCCTGTACTTTTCTCACAACAGGGGGAGCAGAGGTATGCCATACCTGATCTCAGGCTTTATGCTGATCTAACATAGGCTTATTGGACAGTGAGGAAAGAGAAAACAATAGCTATGTGTTCTGAGTATGAAAAAAAACAACCCCCCTCCCCTCCTCCTCTCTAGCTGTACCCCACTGCTGAGCCACAGTGTTTTTGGAGTCAGTCAGGGGAGAATTTAACATTGTTATCTAACTGTCTTTCACTTAGACTTTAATTATTTCCAAATGTTCCATCTGATTGCTATTGGCAACCCTTGCATGTTTAGCGTGATGTGTTTGAAATGTGAGCGGGGCTTTGGCTGGCACAAGGCTTGAGGGGTAAAACACAAGCTCTGACCCGGAGAAAAAAGCCTTGGCCGCAAACATTCTGGTCGTATACACAGCTTTCTAATGGAAAAGAGCTGTGCGCTACTTCACTCAAAACCTCAACGCCCAGTTTTAGTGCCCTACCCCCTCCCTCCCCCCCGCACACACACCTCTGACTGCAAGTTACACCCCGAATGTGTTGAAGTAGGTCGTATGGATGTGAAAATGTAAAAGGAAGTTTACACTAAAGACAGAGCTCAGGCTGCGGTGAAGCTTGTTAACCACCTGAGAGGCTTGTGGCCGACGAAAAGGAAGTGCTGTATCATGCAAGAGCAAATGTGAATGTGTGCCTGTAAACATAGATGAATCTGTGTTTAAGTCAAGTAGCCCCAGACGTTCACAGATCACTGAGCTGTTAAAGCCGACCGTGCGGCAGACAAAACACAGATAGAGATGTGACACACTGGGCTTTGGGTGTCTTTACACCATGCTGGTTGCTGCTCTGCTTCAACGAACCACTCTGTCACTGTCGTTTGTAGTTGTGCCTGCTATGATGTCTCTGACTCTAAAGAGTAAAAAACATCCCCAACTACATGCAATGTGGTATTTCATGGCTGATGGAAAAAATCTGATAATTAGCAGTTTGTTATGACTGACACAGATATGATAACGAATAACATTACTCATATATGCAAAAATGAGAAGAAGCTAATAAAGGCTAACTTCTTAGTTTGGTTTATTTTCACACTGTCAATGTAATTATTGAATTGACATGCAGGCCTCATGCAAGAACAATTCACCCTAACTCAAACCCTATGAACAGATTCACTCTGTAATGGCCTATTTAAGAGGTTTAAGGTTTAATTTGTGGCATAGAAATTTCTCCCTCAAAAACTGAATGAGTAGTCCAACCCGTCCTACCTGTCATGAACACAGCATAAAACACTAATTTGACCTAAAATCATAGTGACATAATTAGGAGTTTAAATATGATACTGAAATGAACTAAAATAAAATAAATAACTAAGACAAACTTAATGTAAAATTAAGGGAAGTAAATCAGATTTGATTAATTTCATTGACATATTTTGGCACAGATACGGCTACATTTCAGTAATGTTGGAAAGAGCTGCCAATATCATCAGTATTGCCAGTATCTTCCAATATCATCTGTGTTGCACCTGACAAAGTAAAAGGGCTTTGCATGTGTTTTCTTTATAGGGTATGAAGAAGAATAGTAAGGTATCTATTAGCCGGAATAACAGAAATAAGTGGATATGACATAAGGCTTTTCTACTGAGAATTAATGGGAAAACCCCATCTCTGACATGTGACCTTTTCAAGTACTCCTTGCAGCAGTGATTTGCTCATATGTTCAATTTTGTGATACCTATTGAATGAGCCTGCTCCAGATGTTTTGATTGGTCTGTGAGTTGACCTATCGAGAATGACTTGTAGAGAGTTGGACGTTATGAACCGGATTATTACTGTAGACAATGCTGACAGGTTTTTCACCTCAAGCTGTCCAGGAGCTCGTCACATCTCCAAGGCAACCGGTGAAGGCCACAGCTGATAGTTAGTTCCAGACTTTATAGGCAGAGTGCACTTTAAGTGTCAAGTGTGGTTCTCCTCCTGAGTGATTAGAAAAGGTCAAATTTGACCATTCAAGGAAAATAAAAATGACTGAAAGTTCCTTAAGGGGAATATAATTTGAAAGCTGTGTGTTGATTGCATGTCTCGCATGACTCGCTACATTGTTCTAAGGAAAAACTTACATTATAGGAGACAGAGGACTGGGGTAGAAAGTCAAAACGAATATTTATAGGTACCAGCTGGGTTTTGTTTTCAGAAAGAGTTTTTACTTGTAAAAACACAGCTCATCAAATATGATGCAATTTTTGGCATTTTAAATGATTCATCACACCTCATCTGCTTTATGTCATTAGTTATACTCCTTACAGATCAGTGCATTGATAAGAAGGATTACACCATGTTAACACTACAAATTCCTCAGAGACAGTACAATGTAATATTTCCCATTTCTTCCACTTTTTGTAAACTGTCCAGAAGAAGAAGTCTACGTTTCTATTTCTACTCTAACACT
The DNA here is from genome assembly GCF_027409825.1 of Scomber japonicus. Lineage (NCBI taxonomy): Eukaryota > Metazoa > Chordata > Actinopteri > Scombriformes > Scombridae > Scomber > Scomber japonicus. The sequence continues at coordinate 6,900,876 of NC_070584.1, forward strand.
GACTGCATTCATGCTCTACATCATTTTGGCCAAACGATATTATTGTGCACAAATGCTCATACATCAATAACATAAATGTCAGCATCATGTGAGACGTGATGTCCTGCAGATCCAGCAGCATTTGATACTTACAATATTCTTTTTATTTCTCTCCTCTGCAGGGCCATTATTTCGCAGCCCATGCGAGCTGCTGCCGGTGGGGATGGGACACCCTGTGCAGGCCATGTCCAAGAGCTTCACCGCCCTGTCAGGCTGTGCAAGCAGGGGCACTGCTAACCTCCCTCAGGAGGTCCACATCATCAACCTGAGAGGACATGCTCCAGAGGGACCAGACAACACCCAGGCACAAGTGAGTCAGGTTTAGTAAAAGAAACCAAACCTTTCAAGCACCATAATTAACTCCTAAACAAAACCAGTCGAGATTAGAGCTTGGACCAAAACCATACACCCATTCATAGGATAGGATGCGTATTGGTTTGTCATTACATTAACCATCCTGCTGGGTTATAAAACATTCCAGTACTAGATGATCTTCCTTCCACATCGTCTCATCTTCAGGCAATTTAAGCGTTGAAGCTCAATAGAGACTGCAGTATTCAATGTGTCGACTGCCCTCATATGCTCTGTTAAAATCAGTGACTCTGATAGAGTCCGCCAGTCCTTTTCCCTTCTGCTGAGAGGAAGCATCTTGAGCTTGGCACAGTCAAGTTCTTCTGCTGGTCTTGGTGAAATAGGCAGTGCCTGAGGCTTTGGGACATAGGGTCTACTTTCAGGGCTAATTGATGAACTTCTGTTGCTGGTGAACGAACAGCTAACACATTAGCTCTTGTCAGACACAAATGACATTTATGTTTTCAAGATTAAACAACAACACTGTCACATTTTATTTTTAAAAAATGTTATAAATGGGTTTGATTGTTCAACAGCACACCAAAGTTGAAAGCTGATATGAATGATTTCCACAGATCTACCTCAGTATTCAGTAATCACAGTGATTCAATGTGGCCCCACAATGAACTGTGAAATACGCCTGTTCCATGATCAAACCTGATGATCAGATAGGCTAACCTCAGGCTACCTACATCTACATCTAACTTTCTAGTGAGCTATAAAAAAGGAAGACAGAGATTAGTCATTTAAGCGGTCGGTATTTTCCAACCACTAGGTTGTTTTGACGAAATCTCTTTAACAGAGTCATTCAAGCTGTCAGCACTTTTTCAACAGTGTTTCAAAGGTCGACGTGAGTTTTAACAACCACTCCCTGTCCTCAGGTGTTGTACTGCTCACTGCATGGAAGGACTCCTCCAAGTTATAGCAATAGTTTTAAGATGAATCACAAACCCACCGCCTTTTGGTAATGCTGTGTCTGGATTTTAAACTGCCCCAAGTTGCCAACCTCCTACCCCCTCGGTCACAGCAGTATGAGAAGCAGCATGTTTAGACTTGCCATAGCAATTTTGCTGCCTTAACGTTCCCAAGGCCAAAAACACACATATACTGAAAGTGTGTAAGTGTGCTGCATCAGCATGTAAATAAAGAAATGACTCTGTGGTTTCGGTGGCTCAGGGTTGGTTTTGCACATAAATTATAGAGTTCTGTGATCACAACAATGAGAGGGATTTGTCTTTTGTCTTCATCTGTCATGTTTATTGTACTAAATGAGTTGCAGCTGTACAGGACGGCTCAACTTTTCCCTACATGATACAAAAATGTAAAATGGCAAAGTTTGCTTTTCATGAGTAGCCCTAAAGATAAACATTCTAGTCCATGTGATACATTACATCATTATTATTGATTTAATGAAGTCTTCCTTTATTGCAGTGGTTTTACATGTACACTGCTTGCACGGTGGGTGACCATATGTGATTATAGTGAATGGAATGATTTGTTTCACGGATGAGGAAAAAGCAAGTTAACACAGGCTTACACATATAACTTTCAAATCAAGAAGACAATAGAAACTGTCAAAGTAAAGAATTGCTCGAAAGTACTGAAGTTCAACAAATATTGCTTGAAACAGAAATCACCATTTGGACACCCACAGATTAAAATTGCTATTATATAATACATTTTTGCACATTCTGCCTATCATATACCTGCAGTGTAAAGTGACCACAAGCTGCTCTCATTTATATGGACATGAGTTGCCCTAGCAGGCTAACAGTAGGCTCATTGCTACTTAGCTTCAAAGGCTGATGTCTACATCAATCAAATCTATTCGGTGAAGCTATCTATGTTAAGTTTGTATCATTTCCACATAAATTGAACTGTTTTTCATCACTTGAAAGTAGGACTCTTAATGCAAGGCCTTCAGGTGGTGAACCCATCTCAACTTAATTCAGAACACATGTTCATCTGACAGCACTATACTCATTGCAGACTACTGGACTATCTTGCCAACGGAGAAGATTTTATGTGTTTCATCCAGCTACAGATCTACTTGTGTCAGGGTGGATTATGATTAGATGCAGATGGATATTTACACCAAACAAACTGACTTTGGTTTTGTCTGAAAATAACACCTGTCAAGCACCGAATGCAGTTAGATTTTCCATATCGTGAATATTTATTGGAAATGTTTGAAGCAATATGACACTCAAAAGAAAAAGGACATATTTATGCGAACTTTTAAACATTTTTCTTTTAAACAATTCTCTTTCCTAATAGATATATATCATCGTTTTCTTTGTAAATGACCACTCTAAGCATTACTGTTAAAATCTTCAGTATGAAGTGTCTGTGAAATCCATCTCTCCAAATCAACCCACCTAGCTTTTGCTAACCTACCACCTTCCATCCTTCCATGGCCAAAGTGGACTTATATGTGTGGGAGGCAGAAATCCAGTTGTCCGTTCCCCTGCCTACAGCCTTGGCTACAGAAGGTCAATCTGGCTTTTGCTTGAGATTAGGGTGGCCCTGTAGAAGCTCGTCCTGTGACTGGAGGTGGCTGCTCGCGATTAGATAAGATCCTCTAAAGGACACTTGGACACTCTGCCCACTCATGCTCAGCTCCTTGATGGCATTTCCACCTTGGTCATGGGTGCACGTTGACCTTAAGGGACGTGAGTTTAGCCTTCTGGAAAACTGCGTTGGTGGGCGCACAGTGCGTCAGACTGTGGTTTCATTGATACAATCTGTTCCCTGATCTTTGGTGGAAGGAGGTGTTGATAATACATGTGTTATATTCATACACAACCCAGTGGAAAATGAGATTACAGCTGGAAACAACACACAACTCAAACATTTAATTCTGAAATCCCCATTTTATTATTATTTATTATAGATCGTTTTGTTTTATTAGTAGAATTTGGGGGTATTTTAGTAATATATTTTATTTTGAAGGCACAGTAGAATCAACTAAGGACTCAATCCTTGTCAGATTTTTGATAACATATGGCTAAAATCATAGCTTTTCTTGTTGCCCATAGATGATCTTATTAGGAATCCACATCAAAAGCGAGACATCAGTCGCCTCAACTAGTGTTTGGCTATCACTGTGTACTGTTTCCATGATTTTATGAAATGGAAGAGTATCTGTATTGCGAGAGGGGGCAAGCATCCCATTCCAAGTCCCTGGGTTTAGATCATCTGAGCCTCAAGATGCTTTAGGGAAACTGGGCTCAGGACCGTAAACAATCAAATCCTCAGTGGAGGTAATAAATTCAAACTTCAATGTTAAATTCAAATTAGCGTCTGAGCCCCTTTGAAGGGCACGCTCTTAATTTTTTTTGTGGTTTAGTCCATTTCGGTCGGCAGATTTAGAAGCGTGCAATTGATTTCACTCTGAGTAATGGGTCTTTTCCCCTGTTTGCTTTGGCACATGTATCCTTTGCTTGTTTTCTAAGTCAGCAGAGAGGTGCCTGGTCAGTCTGTGATTATGTAGATTTTTCTCTGAGCTCTCCTCTTCACCTCTCCTGTTAGAGGGGGAGGAAGTGGTGTCTGGGCCACAGAACAGACTGTATTTGGATGTTTTGAGCGACGGCCTGCAGTACAAGAGGTGCCTGTGGCTGAGCTTTGGTTGCGTTGGACTGGCCGTCTGGGTCGAGGGGGCTGCTTGGAGAGAACGCGATGTGCCTCGGCGACTCTTTAATAAGTGACTGCAAAGCAAAGCCTTGACCAGGTAGGGTAATAAATCTGCTACTGCTCATTGTGAGCACAAGCTAATACAGACAAGGGGGATCACAGGCTCAATTACAAGCTCTTTTATACACACACCGCCACACACACTCACACACATCCTGCAGCTGCAATGTGTGAGGCCTGCTTCACATCGCTTTCACATACACGTGTGAAAGTCGCAGCTTTCAGTTTGTCCATATTTTCCGTAAAGACATGAGAGCGATGAATTGTTTCCTGCCTGCACCAGTGAACCCATTTTGTACGGGTATTAAGCAAAGAGTATGAACTGTTATCCACAGAAAGAAATGCACAGCTGGACCTGACTCAGAATACACATTCTGGCACTCGGCCAATCTCCACACCAAAGCTGACTTATTAAGTGCAACAGAACACCTCAGTAGTGCCTGTGCACAGCGTTTTGTAGGGGCATATACTCACATTTACAGTGGCCTGAAGTTACCATAGAATAACAGACCTGAGGGAGAAAATATGCTAATCACTCCTTCAAGAAGCCTAAAGCTAGAAATAGCCATGTGTTCTAAAAGCCATGTGTTCAAATCTGCTGACGTTAATATATAGCAGTCCTTAGTTGATTGAACGTCGGGTATAATGATTGTTTTCTATCATAGATCTTAGTGCATCCCTTATAAAAGTGTGACCTTTAGAATCACTTGTGTTTAATTTAGGTGCTTCTTATTTTACATGAAGAGTAACAACAGCTGTTAGACTCTCGTGTCAACATAAAGTTAAAGGTTTCATAATATACTGTACGTGACACTACCCAAAATCACACATTCATTTCAGAGGGTATGGTTCACCCAGCAAAGATCTGTACCTACAACTATAAGATTTTAGTCTGGAAAACATCCAGAACCTATTGACCCATTATTATTATTAGATGGTCTCCAATTTTTGAATATTATTTTTTGGTTATTTTTGCCTTCATTAGACAGTCAGTGGCTGAGAGGCCAACAGGAAACAAGGGGAGAAAGAAAAATGGGTATGACTTGCAACAAAGGTCAATTGCCGGACTTGAACCAGGGAAGTTGTGGGTTTGTGGAATGCGTTGTAACCACTCAGCTGGGAAGGCGCTCCAATGGTCTCCAATTCTTTTTGGAGCCAGAATTTGTTTGGTAGTTTAGGAAAAAAACTTGATGATGTTATTCCTGCTTCTTATTTTATACTAAAGGTTATATTAAGCACAGAGGAGTGGTAGACCAGCGAGTGCTGCACTGGTGCAGTTAGTACAAGGTCTTCTGAAATGGTACCTGTCCCAACACAATGCATTTAGAAACCTATGATTTCAATCTTTTATTTCATTTTCATCATGCTGTGGTTTATTACTCAGCATGTCCTGTAGACAGTGGGCTGTTTGTTTCATAGACTACTTACTCTTTTCTCTATAAAATGACCAATACTTACTGGCTCGCCTGGTCAATATACTTTTTTTCTTTTTCTTCTTTCTTCTTACTTTTTAAAGTGTTATTCACATTTGGCAGAAATAAAGAATGATGACTTCTTCAGCTTCAGTAGTCCTGATCAAAGTAACAGAAGCCCTTCTCCTCTGTAATACCCATGTGGGCTTCTCAAAGAGAAAAGAGAGACAGGCCAGACTGGAAAGGCAGTACGCTGGAATAGGATTGGTAGGATGACTGTTTAGCGCTGGCAAATCATTGTAAGGTCTGCAAGTGCCAGATTGGGGGTGTTGTGTGTTTCAGAGAGTAATGATTTCCCTTAAATTACACCTAAATAATTTCCACATTTTCACAAAATGAACATACATCTTCTAAAAATGTTCTGATCTTGCGTAACAGAGAACAAACGAGAGTTCCAGTCAGAGGGAGCTTGACTTGCTGCTCATATTTCGTCCAAGATTGAAGGCCTCATGGGAGCGAGATATATTTTAGTGAGCTGACTATTGACCTGAAGGTGTTGGTGTATTGCCACCTTAGCTCTACCAAAATAATGACCTCATCCCGAAGCGGTTATTTCTGTTACTCCAGCTCTGCTTCCACAACGTAGGTATCAAGTTTGAACATTTTTCCACATGCTCCCTCCGTCACGTACAGAAGTGACCTTTTGCACCCCTACTAACGAACTGCCACCTCATTTGTGTCCACGTAGAGCTTTACATTGTGGTAAACTCCCAACGGTGGTGTTTTCCCCCCCAATAAGCAACTAAAAAAAAAAAAAAACAGAGGCGTACAGTCAGGCGATAAATAAAATACACAAAACGGGGGGCAGTGATATATCGAAGCGGGCCGTCTTTCTCTAATCAGTTTACCAAAGGCAAACATCAAACACTGCCGCTGGCTCTGAATCAGGGTGAGGCAGAGCAGATGATTGTTTTATCAGCTGGAATTCGTTGATATCTTTGACTGTGTGAGTGACTAGCTGGAGGAGCTCACCAAGCACAAACAGCTGGCGAGAGCACAGTGTCAGATATGAGTCAAGCTCACACTATAGATGTGCTGCTCACACAATGCCAGCAGTGTTTCTATTGAATCTTCCTGTTGGCCTTTTGTGTCTCTTTATACTAAGGCTTTTACTCTCTATGACCCTGATGGGAATTCATTTTATTATAAAGGTAAGGACTGAAGTCAAATTGAAATTTGAGTCCATTTTTCTTCTCATTCTTTTTTTCTTCTTCTGGTTTTCAATGAAGATGAACTAGCTTTTTTATACTTTGTTTATTGATACAGCGTCTGCTCTTCAACCCCCCCCTTTGTGGGCGTTTCCCTTGACAGCAGCTGACGACAATCGAGGGCGTTGCTAAGAGACGCGCTGACAACTATCACGGTGCGCTGCTGACAAGAGAATGTCTCTTTTTAACCCACAAATGTTGATACAGGAGGTGTTTTTCCCACTTTTCTCAATAAGCCCACATAGTGTTGGTGGAAGCTAACATGTTACTGCTGTTTTCTGGGTGGAAACTACATTACTTGCTGACAGTAACATTGATTCACATGAGATGTTGCTTGCTGTTTATGTTATTTAAACACAGCAGCTCCCACACACTCATGTGATCTCATCCCACATTGAACAAAGCCCCCTCCATTTTATTACATGGTGACACACACACACACACACACACACACACACATACACAAACTAGCTGGTGTCAGCTGTCTCTCTTTCATGGGTGTAGTTGTGATAGTGAATGACCAGACTGTCAAAACTCACAGCAGCGTGTACTGTCCTGCCATTACTCACCATGACACAGAGCAACATATAGAGTTACATTGGAAGTGCTGAAATCACAGAGGGGACTGAGCAACTGCTAACTTAATCCCTAGTTGGTATTTATATGGTATTAATATTACATAACAGTAAAATGACTAACTATTTTTAGTGCTAACGCACACAGATATTGAACTAATTGAAATACACTTCTAGGGCTGTCAGAATTGGCCAAACATGATGGTCAAAAAACCCAAAAATGTTGGATCCATAGAAAGAGAGACATACAGACCTTGTTTATTTTTAGAATAAAAGTTGTACATTTAATGGCAAATAGAAAATATGTTCAAAGGCCATTTTACTAATCCACCATCCTGTGTGGCATAAGAACAGTTTGTTTTTCTGAGTGCTATGGTTCCCTGAATACATTTTGTTTTCTATTTCTCTATTTCAAGTCTTTTATAGCTGTGATGTTGTAACCTCTCTACTGCTTCTAAAAAACAAACTTTTTTTCTCCATCTACCAACCTCCCAAGATTTTATAACCAATGAACAGAGTAACAGCTCCCACATGTCTTTTGTGTATACATTTTGGTTTCTCTTGAAATTTTGTTGTGTGAAACCAAACCAAAGGGAAAATCCACAACTTGTCCCACTGATTCGGACATAAACAAAGGTGTAAAAACACTCTTCAAGTGGTCGGAGTGCAAATCACTCTGTCAGCGGGCGAGCTGGGTCGTAAACTTTCTTCCATCATTATCACACGGTTGTAGTCTACTTATTTGCTCATTTCAGCTTTCATTAAGATTTGATTGCATTTTAAATCAATGAAAGCAGTGTTTTGTGACTCCTGTCCATCATGCAGTACATACTGTACAGTGCATATTAGTTTTCACAATCCAATATTTGTTTTTGTTTTTTTCCAATTTGATTATATAATCCAATTTAGAACACAGCTATATACAGCTCTGTCTGTCTGGACTGGCATGAAACTCTCCACACTAAATCATCAGTACAAGAGATGAACGTCCGTGTTAGAAAATATTTGATTCATTGATAATAAGTCGACAGTACAAGACTATGTACATAAAAATTTCACAGTAAAAGTTAACTACGACTCCCAAGGTGCTTTTCAGTAATAAATCGAGCTTAAAATTCAGTCACCTGTGCAGCTAATGTTAGGCGGAAGCTAAAGATTCCAGCATTGAAAAGGACAATTTTACAATCTGCAGCGTAAATCAGTTTTGGAGTGAATTTAGCAACTACGTCAGCAGGTCTGCGCCCTGTCTGACTTTAATCTTTTCACAGTGTAATCTGGGCCCATCCTCCTGACCCTTTACTTTACCCCCCCCCCCCCCCCCCAACCTCGATGGTGTGTTGTTTTCTTCTGCATGTCCTGCCATTCTGCCATATCACTCAAAGATCCTTATCCACAGGCCCCGTCTCCCTTTGACGTCTCTTCAGGCTGTTGTTTTTTTTTTTTTTTTGCTGTTTTTGCTGTTGACTTGAACGCAGACTGATTAGCATCGCAGTTGAAGGTTGGAGGTGGAGGGGGGGTGGGGGGGGTTAAGGCTCCAGGTATCCCCATGGTGCTCAAATATGTGGGTGGCACTGATAAGAGCGGTCAACAGGTTTTCGTTCTGCGTCACTGAGCTCCTTCGCCCCAGCTCTCTCTCTCTCTCTCTCTCTCTCTCTCTCTCTCTCTCTCTCTCTCTCTCTCTCTCTCTCTTTCTTCTACTTATTCTCTCTCTCTCCCTCTGTACACCCTCAGTGATCCAGAAAGAACCAAGATCCAGACAGACAAGACACACACACACACACATACATCAGATAACGTGGTATGATTGGTTCCAGGCAGTGTTCCTTTTTGTTCTCAGCTCTCAGCCAGCCATCTTTATTTTCAACTTAAAGACAATATTAGAAAGGTATTAAAGGGTCGAGCTTAGTGCATTGAGTTATTTTTTTGTTATAATCTTAGATATCAGACCTTTTTGAATCTCATTTAAAACATACAAGTCAGTGGTTGTTGTTATTCAGACACTGTGCGGTAAGTTTATGTTTCATGTCATGGAAAACATTGTGCTGTCCGACTTTCTCGAGCTGATTATTATTTCCTGGGAGGGAGAGTGTGTTCCTAGATTAGCCTTACTTTTTGGCTAATTAAAGGATGTTTTGGGTTTTCTCTGAATCACCAGGGATCATCAGGCACTTAATTAGCTCTGTCAATAAAGGAAACTCCCTTTTCCTGCAAGGACACTAAGCTGCACTGATACAGAGCCCTTACTGCTGCTTGACTATGAAAGTATCACATTACAATGTGGATACACAGTGTTTATCGAGCGCACTTGAAACCATGTGTGGCTGGCCTCAAAGGTCATGAAATTAAAGCCACATGGTCAAGACAGGACAAACAAATCAACCACTACAATGGTAGCGTCACAGGTAGGACCGGGTACCAGCACCAATCCATGGACCCTTGAAGTGATACTGATACCAACTGAGTACTTCATTCGATACCCATCATATTTCACCATGGTTTCACCACCAGAGACGGGTTGTAGCTGCTGTTGCAGTGGACCAATCACATGTCACATTAAATCGAAGAACACTTGCGTTGATTGGCTGTGAGCAAGTCCATACAAATATTTTCATCATATTTTCTATCTCGGGGTGCAAAAAAGATTGATTGCAGGGATCGTTTGACTGGAGACGTTACAATGGTACTTGTAGCGATTTATTTTGGTCGATATCTTAAAGGTATCAAGTACCCAACCCTAGTCTCAGCCATCAATAGCTTCTAAATCTCACCATGTGGCGTCTTAACGATAAAGGTTCGATTCGTCGTTTGCATTTTCATCCCAGTTGGCGATGTGTTTAGAGCTTTAAGTCGATGCTGTATTGTTTTCTTTCTTCTTTTATTTTTTACATTCCCATTGTTTACCCATGCTACCACCACTAATGGTATGCTGTGCGACTGGCCTCGCTTATCCCCGCTACAGCTGTCGTCCCTTGTGTGGAGTTTAATTTCAGTAACACGATAGGTCTAGACAAGCCTCAGTCCTCTGCTGGCTGCTGGCAAACGCGACCCTTAACTGTAACGGAGTCCCCCCCCCCCACCCAGACCCCCAAAAAATCCCTGTGCCAGCTTCCTGATAATCAATCAGGCGTGGCCTCCCATCACCCCCACGGCAAACCCTTCGCCCTCTGAAGGTAAACCCCACCAGGGACGACTCAGCAGCCACCTGATCCTTGTAAACACTATTAGAGGTACTTTTGATGGCCTGGTGTTTCTGCACCTCTTCTCTCCACACCCTGGCTGGGTGACAAGGCCCGCTGCTATCCGCACCAGTCCCATTAAACTTCATGACGGCATCTCCGTGGGTAGAGACGAGCACCAGCTGCCACGGGGAGTCTCGATCATTGTACAACCCAGCTCTGGTCAAAGTGAATTAGATACAGATTAAGATGGTATTATCAGTGTTTGTTCACTAAACCTTGAATAACAGCAGATAATCACCACAGTTTTTCCTTTTTTTTCTTTTCTCTCACTCGCAGCGCGCCTCTTGGCACTTTGTCTCCTCTGCGTTCTGTTTACGCCTGTGTTTTCAGGTGACTCACGTCTTCTGGAAGTGTTTCTGTCTGGGTTTAAAATTCCTCCTCTTTTTTACAACTTTCTCCTTCGCTCATACTCTTTTTCTGCCTTCCCTCCTTCCATCTCTCTAAAAGCCAGGACCTTTAAAAGCCAAGCCAGGTATGATTATATCTTGGTTGTTGTTATTCCCAGGGGTGTGATGCATTGGATTTTTCCAGAGTCTGGGCTGAGGGGAGAAGCAAATATGCAAAAAAAAAAAGAAAAAAGAAAAGAGGACAGGCAGCAAGTCTCTGGATCAGCATCCAGTTTGCCTCATAGATAAGCGTTCAGTAATTTCTTCCATTTTCTTGTCTCAGAGGGACTTTTTAATGATTTTTGCAGCACTTTCATGAACTACATCACTAAACACTCTGGTTTGTGTTCCTCTCCTCCAGGGCTTACATCTGTGGAGGGGCTAATAATTAGCCTTTGATGCTTCTTGTTCTCTCCCAATGTGCTGCCAGTGTTTCTTTTTCAATGTATGGTGTTATGTAGCATCACAGCATCACTGAATGTGTCTGTCAGAAGGCAGAACTCACTGTTTTCTGTGTAGACATTGCTGCAGAGGTAGCTGGAAATGTAGCGTGCAGCTGGCTTGGTTAAGTGTGGACGAGGGGGAGATTTGGAGACATTTCTGGCCACTGACAGTTAATAAATTTAGGAGAACATCTCGCTACATCTTTTTCTGACCAATATTAAAATGATTGCGAGTCAAATTTTCATTATTGCCTCCAGGCCTGTATTAAACATGCTAGATTTGTTCAAGTTAAAAGTTCATGACAGACCTTGACCTCAGTTTAGTAGTTGTTCTGCTGTTTTTGATCATATCACAGGATCTTCATCAGCTGTTGGAAGCTGTCATGGAGTTGCAGATGTTCAAATCTGCATTTTTTTTGTATTGGCTTCAAGTTTGTTTCAAATATAATCATGTTGCACATAATCTTGTTTCTACATAAAAGAAATCAGATTAAAAAAAGATGTGATTACTTGTTGTTGACTTCCTCACAGGATATTTTTTAAAACTTTTATATATGCCTTTTTTCAACAATATTGTGTGTCTCCAGTGGCTTATAACACATAAAAACAATATGCATAAAGCAACATACAATGAGACACATAAAAGACACCATGGATACAAAAAAAGAGAATGTAATAATGGCAGTAATAAATATAGGTTTCATTCTGTACCAGCTGTCTAGTTTACACTAATGAGCTCATTTAGATGATCACCTCACTTCACATTCAACTTCTAATGAGCCAGCCAGGTGATCACATAGGTAGCTCAACTAGAGAAAGACACTTTCAAACACAGTAATGATACAGAATGGTGCCTCCTTAGCATTGTCTGCCAATTGTAAAAGGCACAGACACCAGCATGGAGACATGAAAAGACAACATCAACCACATTCAAACTCTCCTAATATTAAACTGTCAACTCTTCTTTGCAGTCTCACACATTGTGATTATACATTATGTTTCATTATCAGCTTAAACGGAGGCATAAGGGATGTATTTTATTGTGAAAAGCAAAAGTCAATACTTTTTCACCAGCCGTGACTGATTAAGTTAGAGTACAGGGGTGCTTGTGTATCATAGAATGTGAATCCTTGTGGGTTCAATGAATGATTTCCAGGCTTTTATGGCTGACGCACACAGCATGGGGGTTAATATGATTAGTCTGGGAACACAAAGTGGGGAAAAGTTGAAGTGTCAGAAAGGCCAGTGTGTCCTCTGGAGTGTCAGTTGTCATCAAAGCTCGAGAGATGAGAGAAAATGTGAAAAGATGAAATTTAAAAATTCTCAAGTAAGTTTTGGCCCATAGAAGTTGTGCTCGTCTGTCAAAATAAGGATGGGATGAGTTTGGGTTCAGTGAGAGCAAACTCAACACCAGCAACAAGAAAACAACAGTTCAGATTCCAAAAACATTGGAGATTGGTTTGTTTCTCACTAACAGACTGTGAAAATGTATTTTAATGAAAACCAAAGGCATAGTTTCACCTTGTAAAGATTGTAACAGAGACCTGCTACTTACTCTGTTTTTTTTTAACTCCCTTAACAAAGACTCCACTGTGTGAAAGTTCAGATCCCGCAGAGGCTACGTATCACAGCTAAAAGCAAGTGCCTTTTAGGGAAAGCACAGCATGCCGCCTTTGTGAGTTTATCAGCAAAGCGAAGTACATAAACAACCACAAAGCCTGATAAAGAAGAACAATCTGCAGCATTATAGCGCCGCAATTACACCGGGATAGCGGCTGTTTATCGCCTGATATTTCTTCGCTCACATTGAGTGAGCATGAGAAAAATCAAAGCTTTTTTTTTTTTTTTGACATTTGCACGCCGTAGCTGTGTGAAACGGGTTCATGTGATGTGCTGCGACTGATCACCATCATGAATTTTGCCTTTATCTCCTCCTCAGTACACTGATACTGTTTCACCAGCATGTTTGTTGCTTTATGTGACTCCAATCTCTCTCTTCTCTTTTTTTTCCCTCTCTTCCTCACCAGGTTGAGCTGCATCTGAAGCCCATCCAGTCTTTGTTGCGCCACCAGAAGCCCTTGGTCTTCGTGCTCAGCTCCCCCCAACCGCTGATCTGGAAGATCAAGACAGAGAACCTGGCCCCGGGCATCAAACGCACCTTTCATGTGAGTCCGGCATCACTAAAGCCATTTAAATCCTCGCTTCCTAAAACGGTGTATTCATTTCCTCACCGGCTAAACTGTATTTCCATTTCAGTAGCCCGTTTCTATGAGGACTATATTAAAAGTCATGTTAATTTGCAGAGGAGGATTTTCCACACTCTAACCTCTGCATACCATTTTAATCTATGTGCACATATTTAGCTACAGCTGTGTGCTACTGCCAAAAAACTGCATATGAACTTTCTCCATTTTTCTTCAGGACCACAATAAGTGTGGTTGTGGTTTTACATAATGATATTTTGAATATTTTGCCAAATTCAAACCAGTATCCCTCCCTTTCCATCAAGTGTTTGTATCTAAAAAAGACGAAATGTGCACCATCAGCTTTTTTCACACTCAGACTCCCTGATAAAGTGATTGTTTTTGCGTGTTGCACGCTCAAAAGCACAGACCCATATCCTCCACTGCCTCCCTCCCTTCTCTAAACAGCCCTGTTGATAGTTTGGCAGCTGCTCAAATCAGGCAGGGCGTATCCATATACCACGAAAACCCCCTAACAACGGGGGGAATGTGTGGCAGCAAAACACTAAACCTCTAAACCTCCACTGACGCATCCTCTCATCTACAGATTTGACATGTTTGAGTCATGTATGTCATCAATTGGTTTTGAATGAGTTTAAATCTTTTGGTGTTGAATCTGCAGCGTGAAGCCATCCAGATTTTGTAAACGTCAGCAAGACGCAGCCTGATTCAAACAAGAAAGTCTTTGTTACAGTACAGCTCTGCAGATTTGAGGAGAAGAGAAAGAGTTTTTTTTTTGGGTGGGGGGGGGGGGGGGGGGGTACAGTATCTCAGTTTAGTTGGAGTCAATGTCCCCTGGAGAGCCAGCCATATTTAGTAAAGGTACCAGGGGGCCTCGCTGGGAAACTTAATAAAAAATGTAAAAATGGACTGCTTCAGTGCTCTTGTTCAAAGCCCTGTGTATCACATGAGAAAATCATAGCAAAATAAGAGCCAGAAGTCTCAGCCATGGCTTGACGATACTATATTACAAAAAAGACTTTTTCCCCTTTCTCCCCCCACGTTATGCTCTGAAGGCTTTTCTGCATCTTTGGCTTCCCAGAAGTAATCATCTTCAACTGCATGTTAACACCACAGCATTCTGCAAGAATGCAGTATCAGGTACACAAATGATTTCCATATGTGGTCGGATGTTTTCTTGCTTACTTCTCGTGTGCAAAACACTCTGCCCCTGAAAGCAAATGGGACACGGAGGAGAATATACATCTGATTGCAAAAATCCCTGCGTTATGCACAAGCTCATCTGCGCGCACACACACACACACACATTTCAGATTGTTATCACTTTTAGGGACATTACATAGACTTACATTCATTTTCTGGAGACTTACACTAACTATAATCTAACCTTAACTTTAACCACCAACCCAAAACTCAGCCTTTTGTCTATTTGGGACACGACCTTCATTCCCAATTAACTGGTCCAAAGTCTGAAATTTGTCCCCAAAAGTAGCTTATGACAGAGCACATACACACATGTCAGACCCTGGTCATTTTTGAGGACATTACAGAGACTTGCATTCATTGTCTGGAGACTTACCCTAACCTTAACCACTGGCCCAAAACTCAGTCTTTTCCCAGTTGGGGAAACAATCTTTGTCTCCAATTAACTGGTCCTAAGTCTGAAATTTGTCCCCAAAAGTAGTCTGTGACAGACACGCCCAAACACACACACACACACACACACACACACACACACGTCTAACCATAGTGACTTTGGGGGACATTGTATAGATTTACATTAATTTTCTGGAGATTATCCTAACCCTAACCATAACCTAATCTTAACCTTAATCACTGAACACAAACTGAAATATGTTCCCAAAAGTAGCCTATGATAATACACACACATTTCAGACATTACATAGACTTATATTCATTTTCTGGAGACTTACCCTAACCCTAACCCTAACAGTTAGCACAACTTGGCTAACCCTAACCATAATCTAACTCTAACCTTAAACACTGACCCAAAAAATCAGCTTTTACCTGAATTAGGGACACAATGTTTATTCCCAATAGCCCGGTGCTAAGTCCCCAAAAGTAGCCTATGACAGAACACACACACACACATTATATAAAGAGCTTTGTGTTCCATTTAAATAGTCTCTGTGTCCCAGGCTTTTTGACATTTAGAACAGCCAAAGTATTAATGTGTCTTCTAGACTTTGTGTAACTTTTTGGAATCTTATCTGACACATGACTTTCATTAAGCAGACTTGTAAGTAAATCCTCACCCGTTGCATTGAGAGTGATGACTAACCACTACCAATGGTTGTGTAGTTAAAAGATACGTTATTTAATTTTTTCTTACTGCATAATTGATAACCAGTGTGTGAGGTGAAATGGAAAACTGTGCTTCAGTAGGATCATAGCAACACTAAGACACAAGGCCAGAGTGCCAAATGTTCCCTTTAATTATCATTTCCTGCAATAATGGCAATGTTCTCATGTCAAAAGAAACTGATGCTTTTCATGCATGATTGTTTTCTTTTTTAAGCTGCGTTAATGGGAAGCTGGGTGGGTTTATATTCTATTTTTTTCCCTCCTTTTTCTTTTTTTTGGTGAAAGCAGCAGGTCAGCATCACACTAAATGTCTCCCCTTGTCAGTAGTGGCAGACGGAAAACAGCTGACAACCATCATTAAAATCTACAGTAGAGGCAGAGCTGTAGCTGCAGTGTTGGATCAGTCTAATGATGTTGGATCAGTCTTTACACACAGTTTTTTTCTGTTATCTCATATTAAAAAAAACACAAAAAGACTGTTTTTTATTTTGTTTTTTAAATGATAAAGCATTAGAGGAGTGTGTGCCTTCAGATTAATTTACAGTAGCTACACATGCACAGACGTTTATCTGACTGGAGAGAAAATATATTTTAGGGACTAAAGTGAGGTATTAGCTTTCCCCGTTGGCCCTTCAGTATGATACTCGTCTGACACATAGTTTCGGTTTTTCAAGTGGGGTGAGGTGAGATAAAAGGAGATCTTAGCAGTGAAGGAGGAGGAGGAGGAGGAGGAGGCCCCTGCAGTCAGACAAAGCGGAGCTAATGGTTTTGACTGACTGCAGGGGCCTCTGCTGAATTACAGTAGGTGTTAAGTATTTTGTGTTTTGAGTGACAGCAGCGATCCCTCCGGTAACACAAGCTGTTGGTTATCACCAGCCTGACTCCACATGGCCGTCACCCAGAGGAGTCCCAGACACCTCCTCTGCTGCTCCTCTTCTCAGGTTCTCTCTTCGGTGACACCTCCTTAACATACCACCCGACTAAAATACCACACAACATCCTTTCATCATCCTCCTTACTTATTGTTGCCACGCCTGTCAAGCTTTCTCGACTCTACTCATCGGCACTGACAGATTTCAATTTTTTAAACAGTTGATCCTTGATTGGTTTAGAAGTAGACAATCAGGCTTCTCATTTCTAGGTTGATAAACTGAGGTTAGCCGGTTGAAAACACTCTATTGTTAGTGCTTCCATCTAACTCTTTCTAAAACAAGAACCCCGTGAAAGAGATCTTAAATATACACTTGATATCATGCTGAAAGACTGAGGCTAAAGCTGCATGTCCAGACATAAAGTCAGCAGACCTGACCAGATATTCCATGTAGAAGACAGAGTGATAAAAAAACAACATTCTTCTTTTATCGCAGTATAAAGTTATCACTGTACGTGTGATGAGGAAAAATGTGAGATGAAAATGTAAGATTCATTCAACATAACCCTGTTTGGCTGCTTAGCTTACATATGTGTATGTGTATGTTTTCTCTTTTTACAATAGAAAGGGCTTTTAAAATGAGAACTGAACATTATATAAGGCAAATGTTACACTATCTCAGTTAACTCTGAGCAGTATTAATTCAATAACAGGATAGAAGTGTGATCTTGGTGGCATCTTGTCTGCTGAACTGCTAAGCTGCTAACTCAAATTCATCACAACTTCACCACCATGGACAGGTTGTAGCTGCTGTGGCAGTGGGCCAATCACATGTCACATTCAATCGAAGAACGCTTGCATTGATTGGCTGTGAGCAAGTCCATACAAATAGTCCTATTTTCTAGCTCTGGATGCAAAAAGGATCGATTGCAGGTATCGTTTCACGGGAGACGTTTTGATACTAGTTGGTATCGATTTATTTCTGTTGATACCAAAGGTATCGAGTATCAATACACAGCCCTAACTGGCCAGTTAGCCAGACATGCTGATTGAAGCTGACACTAAGACAGATAAACATACTGTTAAATCTTTTCCTTACACTTTTACTGTTGTATTGATTTTGGAAAGCTAAGAAAAAGACGCCAAACCGTTAACTCATACTAACCCTGTTTCACACCGCCTTGGAAAGCCGTCAGTTCAATTTGAAAATATGCACAGTGACAACAGACACCAAAATGTTGGTGTATTCGTCTTGCCAGCTCTCTCACTTCAGGTGAAGATGAGGAGTCGCTGCGGTGAGAATAAGTGAGTCAAGAGGAATACGTTTTGGGACTTTTAACACTTCAGAACAGACTCTCTGCTGCCAGACCTCCCTCACTCTCTCCTTTTCCATCGGAGAAGCTGTTTCCTGAGGCTAATTGGACTCTGAATCGGGCCTGCCAGTCCTTGTTTCCTGGTCCCCTTGCTCTGGGCTCGGCGGACACAGATGGGCAGTCTGGAAAAGCATCAGAGACCGCTGAGCACATTGTTGCTGTTGGCTACCGGACCCTGCCGGCTTTTAAAATGCCAAAATCCAGACTTTTGTTGTAAAACACGTTTCTCAACCAGTACTCGCTGTCAGTCAGCAGCAGGCAGGACTCATCATCACTAGGGCTAAATTGACATGAAGTACGAACATTGAAATCAGGCCAAATTTGATTTTACCAAAGGGATGTAGGGATTCAAAGGGAGACATATGCAGAATGACTGCATTTACTCTGCAGCCAAATGTATGTATTCCCCTTTTGGGGTTTATGGGAGGAGGGCTGTGCTGCACTTCTGCTTGAAAGGCTCAATCTGGAGCAAAAGTTTTAAGACTCTTGATGATACAACACTATAAAGTTTTGCCATTGGCTCAAGTTGCCTATTGTTTGTTTGCCAAGCCGTGTATTTTGTTTTTTTTAACTTCTGTATTTCTTTCATTAGCCAATGGCTCGTGCATGAGATCCATTGCTCTAGCGTAATTGTTGATGGAAAGCATGGGTAGCCACTATTGGTTTTTTTATTTGGAGACAGGCATGGCAGAGGAACGCTCCAGAGTGGCGCTGAGACATATGGTATTGTTTTCCACAGCAAACAGAGCTCACCAGTTCACAGGAAACACACGCAACATCTGCAGCAAGGCGGCACGATAAGCTTCCCCCTCCATATCTCATCAACAAAGAGAGAACAATCAAATCAGCCACAAAAGCGTTTATCACATTAATATCACCAGAGAGAGTTAGAGCATGCACAAAGTGTCTATCAACCCCTTTTCATTGCACTTTCCCCTCACCCTCCGCTGTTTGCAACACCTCTTAATTTCCAAACAGCCTTTTTTCGATTTCCCATGCTCGGGGTGTTGAGAAGCCAGTGGAGGATTACAGCTTGATGATAATTGATCTCAAACATTTGGCATTTCTTCTCCTTCTTTACTGCACATATGGTTAGAATATGTTGGTGCTTATATGCAGAAAGGACAGGAAACATACTTTTACATGTTTGAGCACACACAAGGTTCTCAGTACTGCCAGATGTGTATTTATCACAACAGATAAAGAAGAAGAGGGTTGATTTACAATTTAATAAACAGGTATAATACCGAATCAACACTTTTATGCTGCTTAAGTCAACATTTGAGTTGTTGAACCAACACGCCTGCCTGCAAATACCATCACGAACATGAGTTTCCAGCATTAAGAACATGAAAGCAGGAGTTTCGGTCCCTATGGTATGTCGCTAACTTCTCCTCTGCATTCTTTGTTTGCTGTCAACTGCCAAGTCTGCGGAAATTCCTCCGTAAGACGAGGTAATATCCAGTGTTCATGCATTTAAAGTTCAGAACGCATTACACGGTTTTTACGGCTAACAACAGCTATGTTTGAGACGGCGTTTGGCAATAATACCGATCATTTGCTCACTAAGAGATGAGCTCTGTTTTCATATTGTGAGCTGATGCTTTACTTGGCAAAGGACTTGTGCTTGTAGCTCAGAAGAGTTCTACATAGACATGGGTTCTTTGCTGCAAGCAGTGTTTGGTCACATGAATCCAACACAAAGATATTTTTGGTCTTTAGGAGTTTGCTGACAAGAGGATAAAGCAGACTAAAGACTATGCTTTAAATAAATTTGACTTTTATAATTCTAATGGTTTTCTTTGAATTTGCAAGACCCTTTTCTGCTTTATTTGAGTACATTAGCAACGATCATAACACCATCTAGACTATTGAATGACAGCTTATTTAAATAAACAGTCTGCAGTATACTACAGTATATTTATATTTAAATGTTCAGAAATTGTTCTTTGCTTTCCAACGTTTAAAGTCCTTTTGGTCTTTTCAGCTGGGCAGGCAAAATAGAGAGAGAGAGAGAGGGAGAGAGAGAGAGACTTTGTTAAAGCCCAGAGTGGGTTCCAAATTCCTGAGGTTTTCAGAGCTCTCTGGAAGGCCTGGAGCTAATTTGGCTTTCAGGCTTTCCCCCTCTAATTCTTTGCGACTAATTACAGTCGTATTCCCACAATTAAACTGATAAACTCTGCTGAGTTTGGCAAGGTTAGCAAAGAAACCCCCCCCCCCACTCCCCAACCTCCACCTCCATCACCAACCCAGCCCCCTCCTCACCAGCTCGGGGTGCCGCCTCTAACCTCTCTACTGTCTCAACTCTCTCTTCGCCATCTTTTTCTGTCCGTTCCCTCTCGCCGTAGTAAACACACTAAAAAAAAAACCACTCAGATGGACCTGGATTCTTCGACAGAGTCTGTCTCGCAGGCCCCAGTATTTACGGCCTCTGGTGACAATGCCAGGAACATCAAGAGGAGCGTCCAGAGGTCAGACAACTGTTGCACATGAGGGGATTTGAAGGGTTATGTCTTGAAAAACCTAAAGACCACAAAGGGATATTACTCTATCATCATCATTAAAGCACGATCGCAATTTCGGGACATCCTCATAACATCATCACAAAGAGAGCGGCCTTCCGTTTTTTTTGCAAGGTTTTTTTTGCCTCTCGGATCCAAACGGATTTGTCGATTTCAAATGTTTCAATTGGCGCGGTCTCAGCCCAACGGTCATGCATACAGAGGGGATACCTTTCTGAGTTAGAAAAACAAGCACGGAAATAAAATCGAGGTAGGATGTCTAGACCGTGAGCTTGGACTTGGTTGCTGTTTGTCAGGGTAGGGTTTTTTTTTCAAGCACATGTGAATGTTTATCTCTCTGAAATGAAGCATATGGGGCTGAGCTCCATTAAGTGCCAAAGGGGTGGTCCCTCCTAAATATGGCTACACCAGTGGAATCACTTCTTCTTCTTCTTCTTTGCCTTCCATGTTTTTTTTAAGCAGTTCTCCTTCATTTTTGTGACTGTTTACATTTCACAGCTGGATGCAGTACAGCAACCTTCATTTTTTATCACTGTAGATCCTAAAGGGACCAAAACTGCAATCCATCAAGATATTGTCCCATGAAAATGTAGATCCAAGCAGTTTAACTATTGACTATATGTGTGTTTGTGTGAGTATTTTACCTATCATGAGTGTGTTCCCACCATCTGACAGTTTGTCTTTCTTTGTCAAGTGTTTGTGTCTTCTCCGTCATCCCTCGTGGTCATCTAGAAGCAGACCTTACACATTTGTGATGACGCACTACAACATTCTGTGTAAATAGTGGAAACCAGACACCTTTATTGTGTAGAGGAACATGTGTAAAAATACGCCAAGCATATTTGTAGAAGGTTTGAAATAACGGTTGAGATGGAGTGTGAAGGATGGGTTTCACCAGTGTTTATAGAGAAAGGTTTAATTTTGGAAAGGCTGACCTTCTTTTTTTCAGTTTGCCTGCAGGTTCTTCATTTTACAATCTTACGTATCTGGTCTAAAATAAAGTCTGACTTTGATGTGTCACTCTCTAAGCTAAGAGGTCACTGTTCGCTGAAGTCTTGTTTTTCCATGAAAGACGATTATTCACATTATCTCAGAAGCTCTTTTGTCTTCTAACGCTCCTTCGTTTTTTGTCCTCCTCAAAGGTATCGGAGGGCTCTGAGGTCCGCTTCCAGCAAGGAAACTTCTCCCTCTCCTGCCAGATCCAGAAGGAGACACTCCCCCATGGCAACGAGCACCTCCTCAACTGGGCCCAGAAGAAGTACGGGGCAGTCACCTCTTTCTCTGAGCTCAGGATGACTCAAGACATCTACATCAAAGTCGGAGAAGGTGTGTACCGGATTCCCAAAATTCCCCAACATAGCTCTAGGCCCCAAGGCACGCCTCCCCGGTCCCCCCTTCAGCTCCCAGAACTTGACTTAGCTTTGTGTTTGAGCCCTGGCTACAGGTTTACATGCACTACTCTGGTTAAAGAATTTCCTTCCCTCAACAGGCATTCACTCTTCCAAACTCTTAAACAAGGCTGCTTGTGGTGATTCTGAGCTGTGGCTGCTGACAGAAAAAAAAAGAAAAAGATTGGATCCCAGAAGAAAAAAGAAAGTTGTAGTGTATTTTTTTTGCTGAATTACAACAAATGTAAGATCATTTATAATATATAAACAAACATGTTCTTTTAATTAGAGCTGAAACAATTAGTAGATTAATCGATTAAACAATCAAACTAAATCTATCAAACTGTTTTCATAATTAATTAGTCATTAAACAAATGTTCCAAGTACATTTGCTAGAAAGGACCTGCTTCCAGCTTCTTATGTCATAAACTGAACATCTTTTGCTTTTGAACTTTTGGTCAAACAAACAATTTGAAGCCAGAAGATAGGAAATTATTTTTCACCGTATTTTGATATATCATAAAACAAATGATTAATTTATTTGACAGATCCAACAAACACGTTGACCTCTCGCTCCGACCTCTCCTGCTAGAAGCCGTATTTCTTCTTCCTAAAATTAAAATAGCACCGCAGAACCCTCCCCCCTCAGAAACATAAACACATTTCCATCAAAATATTCCTCATCAAACATCTGCGAAACAAAAGTTCATAATGTTTGCTGACTCGCAGTCTTCTTCACTGCCTTTTGTGTGTTACCGCCATCTACGCCCAGTCAGCAAAACAGTCAAAAACCCCTGTTTGTTTAAGAATGACATCAGAGTTATTGTTTGAAGTGATAGGCCTGGAACTATGACTACTTGTATCTGTTTATCTTATGTGTCATAATGTGCAAGAGGGAGACAAATACAGATGTTGAAACACTAGAAGCCAAATTTTAGACACTGAATTTATTTTTGAACAGATTGGCAGAAGGTCACTGAAAATGCATCATTCAAAACCACGGAAATGTCTGCCATTGATCTCCTTGACAAAGTGGTGTTATGCCCCTACTTTTCAGTAAGATGATAACTCACCAATAAAACAATAAAAAAAAGAAGTGTTTAAAAATCTGGCTGATTTTACCAAATGTCAGTGGAAAAAAGCTGTGATAAGTAAGCAGGAGGGAGGCAGTGCTTCTCTAATTTCTGCTAGAAGTAAGGTTAGGGAGTGTGTGAAGTGATAAAGAACTGGCCGATTCCCATGACAGGACTGTGATTGATCTGCACACGTTTGAGCTGTGTGGACCTTCCATTCTTTATTCTGTGCTGGCCGGCCTCTTCAGCGAACAGACAGCACGTTCAGCTTCACAGTGCATCAGCTCTCAGACAGGACGTCTTGTTTTTAATGAGCATCTTTCACTGCATGGAAATAAAACACAAGTCTGGAGAGAAAGAGAGAAAGAGAGAGAGAGAGAGAGAGAGAGAGAGAGAGAAAATGGCTCCACTACTGCTGGTGATAAGTTCTCTCTCTATTTACTGCGAGAGAACAGAGCGGTTGTTGCTCAGCCTTCAAGCGTTTAGTGTCATTAGGGGCTGTGGTTTTGGCAAAAGCCCAGAGTGCCATGATGTATACTTAGAGCAAAGAGCTGTAGATTTCCACTCCTTCACATCTTCAGCAGTGTTTCATGAAGACAGACACATTCTCACTCCGCTTCCTAACCAGGCCCGCGCTCAAGGTCTCTCCTCAGCTTTTTAAAGTGCCACAAGGGTTCCGGAGAGGAAGGTGCCAACCTTCAGTTTACACTTTGTCCAAAGCTCTGTTTGCCAAATAAGGAAGCATCTGTCTGGTGTTTTTTTTTTCTCTCTGAGAGCTAAGAAGGAGCCTAACTTTTCATGTTCTGTGAAGGTGCCTGTCTTAACAGTTAACGAATATTTGAACAGCAGTGATGGCGGAGGAAAAACAAGGGTGGAAGGTTTGATTGTGAATGTGTTTATTGAATATTATTGTCCAGTTAGGGTGGAGGCATTTGGGTTTTAGCTTTCCCACGTAAAACGAGAAGAGAAATCCCCCCCCCCCCGTTGGTAGAAAGACTGATCGTGCCAGCCAGAGCACCGCCTAATCTCATCATGGTTTAGTTGTAAATTTGGATGGGAGACAATGGGAATACCAGCTGCTGGGTTGATTAGTAAAGTGAGACATGAGCGCTCTTCAGCTGGAACGGCAGGGTCAAAGCAAACATCCAACCTACCCAAAGTGTCCGTGAGCGGGACGTTGAATTCCTGCCAGGAGCTGTTCTGTAGCTGCCCTCTCGTTCTGACCTCTCTGTGGTGGAGAGGCAACAACAAAAAAAGCCATATCTCTCCTTTGGGGGATCAAAATAACAGCACAGAACCCCCAACCGCTAACATAAACATGTCTCCACTTTCAGATCCAGTGTTTTCTGACACCTGCAAGATCGATACCAAGTTCCTGTCTCTGAACTACCTTGGTGGCTACGTGGAGCCACAGTCATCAAAGGGCTGCGTCCTGTCCGGACCCGACAAAGACCGAGAAGTCCACATCGTCGAGCTCCAAGCACCGAACTCCAGCAGGTAAAGTAAACCAAAGCAGCCAAAAAGCAAGGAATACATGTTGTCATGAGTTTATTTTCTGAGGTCAAGATGCTCTCACTAATCTCTGCGGGGTTTTGTGTTGGACGCTCAGTGGTGTGTTCTTGTGAGAAAGATATTTCAAAACTTGACTCTCGAAAAAAGTGCAGGTTGCCAGATAATCTCATCACTTCCCCCAACGGAGCGATTATTCTGTACAAATCTGGGAATGTCGTGGTAGCTGTGCTGTATCTCACCAGAGTGCTATCTGCTCTGTAGTGCATATGTCTGCCTTTTTTCTTTTTTCTTTTTTTTTTTTCTGGGTATGCGTCCAGCTTTTTAATTAGTTGGCCAGACACAGAAAGCCTGATAACAGTACATTGAACCTAAACCATTTTCTTAGTCTCTCTCTTTTTCTTTCTCTCTTTTTCTGCAGTGCATTCCAGGTGGATGTCATAGTGGATATACGGCCTCTGGAGGATGACGCCCCGCTGCACCGGGACGTGGTCTTGCTGCTCAAGTGCGCTAAGTCCGTCAACTGGGTCATCAAGGCCCACAGTGTGATCGGCAGGCTAGATATATTGGTAAGTTGGTTGGTTCCCATGTAGAAGTATCCTTTTTTTCTTACCTTTTATAGATTTGATATAGTCTTATCACACAGCAAAATGACATACAAGCACCAGTGACCAAAGAATTCGTCAAACTAGAACTTGGGTTGAATTGGCGCCTGGTCCTCACAGTGGTTTCGAGATTTGTTGTTCCATTCAGTAAAGCGGTTGGGGCATCAGACACTTTTTGAATCCAAAGCTACTGGAGAGCTTTAGCCGCACATACAGCTCAGATCGCCTCTCATCAGCCATAATGTGAATAATGAGCAGTGCTTGCTTCAGGCACTTACACAAGCTGAGAGCTGTTAGGACGTCCTCGCCACACACACAAAAGACAAACACTGGCTAATTACTGCAATATATCAAAGCGCCCTTTACTTGGAAAATGCAGTTTTGTCCGTATCGACGCTGAGCTCAAGTATACAGTTTTGATACTTAATCTTCGTTAATGTTACTCATGTCTCTCAGGACACTCAGGAACTGTAAGAAAATGACACTTATGCACACTTTGGAAGAATAGTGTAACTATGGAGCATGTCAACGAGAGAAACTGGCTGCTGTCCAACCACCATACTTGTTCTAGGGTTGGAATTTTAAACTCTGAGTCCGGAGAGAAAAATAAGCGCAAGTAAAAGTATAAGAAACTCACTGATATGGTAAGTTCTCCAAAATCATGTC
This sequence comes from Scomber japonicus, assembly GCF_027409825.1. Taxonomy (NCBI): domain Eukaryota; kingdom Metazoa; phylum Chordata; class Actinopteri; order Scombriformes; family Scombridae; genus Scomber; species Scomber japonicus. Next base: position 6,926,818 of record NC_070584.1, read on the forward strand.
ATTTTCTGCTGATTCTTGTGACATTTAGTAGTCACTGTGTGGCTGGTCCTTGATGCCCATTTTGTTGTGCACTTCTCTGTGCTGCTTTCAGAGGAGGCAGGGGACTCTGGGTTTCCTTAGTGTGTAATGCTGATACTCCTGCAGGGCTGCTGCAGCCATGACACTGCAGTTTTTGCCAGGCGCGGTGTGTTTGTACAGCTGCCCCTTCACTGCTGTACTATAAGTCAGTCAGGTTGAGTGTGTGTGTGTGTGTGTAATGCAGGTCAGCGCCTGTGAAACTAGAACATGCACAAATGGATGGAAATGCCTTCGGCGAAGCTATACCCAGCAGATTTATGCTTTCATATCCGCTTACCACTTTCTACCACATGTAGCAGTTTTAGTTTGGATTTTTGTTCCCTGCATTGCACTATATACACAGTAAAGCAGTTTCATGAGAGCACATATCAGCAGTTGCTTCTATGTTGCTTCAATTGATTATTTTTGAATTAATTTGAGCATAAAATTTCAAAAACACCCAAGTGGAGGTGTTAAAATACCCCCCCAACCAACAGTTAAATAAATATTTTGAATTGACAATTAACTTGAACAGAGAAAAGCAAAAACACAAGGCTATCATTTCATATTTGAGATAAGTGATTAGCAGCATAGATCCATGCATAGCTAGGTCTGCTGGTCAGACAGTTCACCCCCTTAGTCTCGACAGTTATCAGACGGATTTAGTTTTTTATTAATTCAAAGCTTCTCCAACCATTAATAGCACATGTTTAAGATATTTCTAAAAGTACTTGTTTTTTTTTATTTCCCAAAAGCGCTGACACTGTGATTTTCAATGAGTGGTACACAGGATGCTGCGCTTGTGCAACAAGTGTTGGGAGTGTGTCAACTATGTGATATGATAGCCTCGTAAAAAAAACTGAACCCTCGCTTCTGTCAGAGAGCGGGTTCTCCTCAGTGTTGCTCAAGAGACTGGAGTGTGTGGGAAATGGCTGTGAGAAAGAATCACTCCTCCCTCACACAGGGAGGGTTGCAGGGAAAGACACACATTTTTTCGGAGCAAACTAAAACGTTGGTTGCCGAGCATCGATCGAGCTGCGACGCGCCCATGACCTCACACACTCATTCACATGATTCACACTTGACACAGAGAAAGTGCAGGATTGTACTTGAAGTTGCACATCTGTGATAATGCCTGAACAGTAAATCATCTCCTTTGTCTCTGAAGACTTTAATAGAGCTTACATTTATGCTCCTTTTTAAAAAATCACACTTTGTTATTGTTTAAACAGACAAAACGAATGAAACTTCTTTTTTTCTCCACAGGCGTCTGACACAGTGAGCGTCAGTTCAAACACAGAGAAGCTGATGCATGTATCAAAAACCCCCAAGCAGCACTTGCCATCAGGGTCACAAGCCTTGATCAAGTGGGCAGAGGAGCATGACTACAGTCCAGTCACGTCTTACACCAGCACTCCTGTGGCTAACCACTTCAATATCCGGCTGAGAGAGCCAGGTAATCTGAAAAAACATCCTCTGAATTCTCCATTCAGCATAAGTTCAAATGTAGCAGAAACAGAAACAGTGTGTCAAGTTAAATAAAGGCTAAAATTGTGCAAGACATACATTATAGCAGCTTGTCCAATTTTCTTCATGAATAATATGGCACTCTTCTTGTAAAGAATATAGCATGATATTGTGAAATGGTTTTATAGGCATGTGCAATTTCCATAAAATTACCCTCACGAGGTTCTGACCGTGTGTGACTTCCAGATGTGATGGATCCTCTGGAGAGCATGTTGCCTCCAGAGCTCTCCATCCTGCGTGACTCCAGCCCTCATCTAGGAGGAGGAACTGCCTCAAGGCGCTCCAGTCTGCCCTTTCCTTTCCCTCCACCCGTGTCTCAGGGCCTGCCCCACCTCTCCCTGCCCTCCCTCCTCGACGACCGTCCCTGGGAGAATGCAGAGCCGGAGGAGCACCAAGGCGTCCTGAGTATCGGCCTCAGTGTGCAGTGTGGAGAAACAAAGATGGTGATCAGCATCGATAAAGAGACCCTGCAAGTGAGTGGAGGGGTTATTGTAGTTCATTTAAATTTTTCTCTATCACAAAAACAACACATGTACAAATACACACAACACATGACATGTGGAAAGCCAAAACAAAAATCACTTGGAAATAAAATCCTATACATACAAAAATGTATTTGAACTATTATTATAAATAGCATGTAACACAAACAAGATGAATAAAATGAATAATCTGTCAAATATTCCCAAAAGTATTCACTTTATGAAACTAAAGAGCAGGAAAATCTGAGCATATGTGAAGCCTGATAGTAGGTATTTTAGTAGCAATTAAATACATACATTTGTCAGTCAGCTGATTGAGCGATCATTTGTTTTAGCGCAGAAACAAACAGTTGAAGCAGGTTCCCCACAGCAATAAATTCAATGATTTTTTCCCACACTACTTCATCTAGTATAGTCGATTATTTGAAATATAATAAAAGTCTGAAAATTGGTCTGACTTTAGGGCATTTTGTTTTTTGCATCTCTGCTCATGCAAAACAGACTTGATGTGACAAACTTTGACAAGAAGAACAAACATGGAGGACACCCATAGATAGTAACAGTGTCTGGACCAATTACTGGGCTGAAGCATGTTGTCTGCACAGCAATTATAAAAATGGCAACATAGACCTCCCTGTTACTATGTTTTTGTTACCTGAAAAAGCATCCAACATATGCATGCATCTGCATGATGCTCAATGTAATAACTGTTAATTTGCAAAATGTCTAAAAACACAAATCTAATCAAATAGATGAATATGTTGGTTGCCAGCCTTGGTGATATGTTGCTATACATAAAGATACATTGGTTGCAGGAAGTTTGAGGTATACTAAAGCTTAATAAAAAAGATTGATTGACTTTTATGTACAGGCTGACATTGAAGAAAATAGGACGGTTCCCAACATTTGGCATCAGTCCACAGGGACAACGCAGTCAGCCCACATCACAGAATGGAAACTGGCATAGGCTGTAATTAGGAGAAGCTGGGGTTGGAGCTGGACCACCTTGTGGGATTTGTTTATTCCTGGGAACTCCAACACAACCACTTTGACATTTTTTTTCCTCTGTTTTTTACAATTCTGAAAAATGAGTTAATAGGTTTTTTTGATCTGTATCCAATCTTGTCATTTTTTGATGTTTTTTACAGGCGAACGGGTTCGCTCATGCCAATCTCACGCTCGAAGATCCAGAATGCAAAGCTACAGTCAATGCCACCCACTACACACTGGAAACTCCTCTGACTGGCTGTCGGACCACCGTATATCCCATGCAGGGCAGCTCAATGGTCCTTTACATCAACTCTGTGAGTATAATACCTGTTATTACAATGTAGTTGAAAATAGGTTGTGGCAGTACTGCTGCTTAACCTGAACCATGAAGCGTGGCCTCACTGAGCATCAGAGCTGTAGTTTATAATGTAAATATGAAGAAAGTGTTTTTAAAGTAAAAGTGAAATAATATCACATAATATCAGTGTCCCTTTGCTGCAGGTCATTCCCCTCTCTCTCCCTTTATCCTGTTGGCCTCTATGCCACCTACTGTGAAATAAAGGCAAAAATGCCCCCCCCCCCTCATATATATATGCATACTGTATATATATACTTAAATGTATACTTTGTGTTGGTGTTTTGACATGTGAATAATAATTGTATTAGTATAGCACCTTTCATACAGGAAATGGAGCTCAGGGTGTTGTTGTCACAACAAAATAAATGACATACACCAAGTGCTTCACATTAAAAGCACATGAAATAAACTTAAAACAAGGTTAAAAAAGAAACAAAGAAAACAACATAAGATGGAAAATAATAATAGCAGTAATAGTAAAATAGTAAAAATAATACAGAGTAAAAGTAGCTAAAACATAGAATAAGTAGAATAAATAAAATCAAGTAAAATACAACATTTTAAAACAAGTGCGGTAGTTCAACTAGTTTTTAGCTTTCTTTTAATATGAATGTATTTGATTAAAATTGTATATTACCCAAAAGAAGAAACTTAAGTTGCATGTATTTTATAGCGCTTTTTGGTTCAGACTGACAATGTCGGCACTAATCATTTTATTGGTCCAATATCTGTGTGGGCAGAAACTAAAGATAGCTTCTTGTATCAGCTCAGTTCCAGTGATGCAGGTGGTTAATCAGCTTGGGCACAGACATTATTAGCTCTTGTCTAGTCTGTGCTTGTTAAAAAACTGGAGGAAAGTGTCATCAGTGTTGTTAGGCTACACTGGAGTATGAGTCAGTCACACACCACAAGGCATGATAATTAAAAAATATGCACAACATTTACAGTTCATTTTTCCATGTGACTTTTAAGTACTTTTTCATGTAATGATGAACTCTTGAGTGAGTTTATGGGATTCAGAATTCACATCCAACATGTCCAGTTATCTTCATTATTGTGGAATGCATTCAGTGTGTTTGTTCTAACAAGCAGGGATGAATCACTTCCTCCCCGGCCTTTTGAAATCATTTGTTGGGGAGGGCGGTGGATATGAGAACAACACATTTACTGTCCAATGCAGATTGAAAAACCTGGGCACGTGTCCAAGGTCATCCTTTGTGTTAGCACTTTGATGCGGGGATAACCTCCGACCTCTGGTCAAAAGAGATTCATTGTCATTGTCAAGGTCCATAAGACATCAAAGATCATCTGCTTTTTGTGTGTTATTCCTTCTGTCCAGTGATATGTTGTTTTAGTTCAGCAGTGGCACTGATGGCAAGTCAGCTAGCATGCGGTGCAGACAGGAAAAAAGAGATTGTCCTCTCACCTCATTAAATCAAACTTTTCTTATAAAGCAGCACGGACTTGTCTCCCAGCCCTGACGTGCCTCTTCTCTACTGAGATATTAGAAATGTGTTTTATGTTTTTGTCCAGGGTCAGTCCCACTGCTGAGGCTACAGGACATTCCCACATTTCAAATCCAACTCATTGGTTGCAGAATGTTTTGGCGACCCCCTCTCAAAGATTCTAATCTCTGTGCCTTTGGCTTTTCGAACACCCTGAATTAAGCAACAGCACTCGCAACTGTAACTGTCAAAAAAGAAAAGTCTGGAAGTTATTTTTGTGAAAGTATTACTGATTGATTTGGCTTAGCTTTTGTGAGTGATGAACCGTTTTGTGGGTTACAGGTCTTGATAAGTCATGCTGAGACTAAAGATGGGAGCGGTGGACCTCTGGAGTATGAGGACCTGGAATCTGGAGACGTGTTCCCAAGGGAGACGGTGGATTTAGAGAGGATGTCAACTGAGCCTGTGGAGCACCAGTCAGCCATCATGGTAAGACAGTTGAATCATTGTATCTCATTGTGAGAACAGCATGGGTGAAAGTTGACAAATCAAGACCACCAACCACCGAATTATCTACATCTCCACGTAAATCATCCCGAGTTGAAAGAAACTCCATTTCCCAGTGTCCCTCGGTGCTAGTAAAGACTCATCTGGTTCTTGCAATCTCTCCGGTTTTCCACAATGTCTGTTATATGAACTTGACCTGACATTTTTCCATTTTGAAGTTTATCCATCTTCGTCCCTCTGCTGACTTATTTTCCTTTGTCTCATCTGTTCCACGTCTCCAACTTATTGTCCTTATTTATACAGTACACAGTATCTCTGATGTACTTTCCCTCATTTATTTATTATTATCTTAATGTGGTCAAACGCTGACACGCAGTCATGTAGGGTGAGAGTGCTCGAGTGGTGGAATCCGATGTCAGATCCCTGCTGATATTTATCTTGGCTTTGCTCTACTCTCTTCCTAGTTCAATTGCACGTACAAAGAGAAGAGCAAGGAAACCCACGATACACTCCCCAGGATCGTACCGGGACCGGCGAAGCAACCGGTCAACAACATGACCTACATCATGGAGCTGTATGACACGTTGCCAGTCCACAACCCTTCACGCCAGGCCTTCTACACCATCTCGCAAAACCAGCAAGTCTTTGTGGAGGTACGGCTTCGCATTACTAATACATTATGTGTCATCATGTGTGTGATTTTTGCGGATTAATGCGAGTGGCTTCGTCTTATACAACTCGTGTTTTTGTCTCCAAATTAAAACCTTCATAACAGCAGAGAAGAACAGCGCTTTGTGTGCTCAGTCTGGGATTTTAGCTCTTCCTGCTTTGATCTCTTAGTGTGGCTTCCACGAGGTCAATTTGTATTTTGTCTAGTTGGGGCTAAAAAGCTAACACTCACTTTCACCCCTCACAGTCATTCATCTCCCCTCTCCCTCTGTCTAGCTGGCTCAGTAATACTCTAGTAATTACAGAGGTCGTGTAAGAGATGGCAAGAGACACCTGGATACTATGAGCTCCTTTTTGAAGAGATGATTTATGGTGATATCAGCGGGAGATGCTCCGCTGACGGTGTTGACGTGGAGCTAGCAGGTTACAAAGAGTTGTCTGTGTGTGAGGCTTTGGTGTAACCTCCTCTTCAGAACTCACACTGTGCTGCGACCTGACCTGAGCCAATGGCCAAAAGGTGCACTTTCATGCTCATAAAGGGACTTTGTTCAAAAACATCCCCCCTTCTCCAACACTGCACATTGGAGATTTTATTGTAAATACGCTGTATGTTTATTCAGACTAGAGCTCTTTTCTACTTTATAAGTCATGATCTGCCTAATTTACTGTGTTTTTAAAATGCTATTTTTTATGTGTCTGCGTCTGTTTTTCACCCTGGCAGAGAGCTTTCTGATGAGGTTACCATCATTAGAAAACACTCGCACTGACAGTCAGAAGGAGGAAAGAGCAGAAATAATAACTCAGGGGACTGTCTTGTGGTTGGAAGGATATTACTGCCATCCTAACTGGGGCTGAAATACTACTTGAAGACACAAGTTTTAGTTTCTGTCTCGTGTCAATATCAAAGTGGTGGTCCTTGCTGTGGTTTCCAGACACTCATAGTGACAGCTAGATTGTGACAGATGGTTAGGTGAGCAAGGAATAAAGTGCAGATTAGTCCTTTAGCTGAAGACTTAATTAATCCAGTTCTCTTTAAGACAGCTATTTATTTTATTTATTTTTAAATATTCCTGTTTACCTTACCTTCCCTGCCCAACTCAACATATGTAGTATAAGCAGACTTACAATTGCACATTGTCTTGGGTCACTTTTGGGAAGTGGAACAAGCTGTAAACTCAATGACATTTCTGTTGTGTTTCTGGCTAACTGATACATTTAAAGGTGCAGTGTGTAAGATTAAGTGGTACCTAACATCAAGGTTGCAACAAACTAAAAACTTCCCCCACCCTTCCAAATGTGCAGGGGAACCAATGATGGTCGTGAAACTGATGAAAAAAACATGAAGAGCCCTCTGTAGAGTTCTAGTTTGTTTTGTCTGTTTTGGGCTACCATAGAAACATGGCAGCCTTTGTGGAAGATGACCCTTTCTGTGTGTAGATATAAAGAGCTCATTCTAAGCTTATGAAAACACAACAATTCTTAACTTCAGGTGAGTAAACACTAATTAAAACATACTTATGAATATAATATTCCATGTCTGCCAAGTCTATTCAACTTGAAGCCACTAAATTCTACACACTGCACCTTTAAGTCTAATATTCATCACCTTTTTATTCTAATATTGGTCTCCACCAACTTCTGAGTGAAATATCTTGCTCTTCAGCTGCTAAATGCTCTGCTATATTCACAAGCTAGTTGCTAACTTTGTCCATGTGCTAAGAACAGCTGCCTCCTGTGGCTGCAAATGGGCTTCAATAGAGCGGTGAAGTACTGTAGGCGTAAAATGTCAATATTCTGTGTAAACTGAAGTGTAATATACACTTCAAGCATAAACAATCATGATGTGGAAAATATCTATTTGATTTGTATTCCTGGCCAAAAGTATCAATAAGCACTAACGTCACTCTTACTTTTCAATCAATCATGACTTCACTCTTACTTACACAAAAAGGCCTTTTAATACAAATGTTATTTATCTTTGAAGAATAAATGTTTTCCTTCTCTCTCACACGCTTAAGGTCACATCAACCGCATCAGATCCGGAGCTGGGGTTCACCATCATATCATGCTTCATTTCACCCAACTCCAACCCCAGCGTGTCCTCTGACTACACTCTCATAGAGACGGTCTGCCCCACGGACGACTCAGTCAAGTACTATCCTCAGAGGGACTTCCCTGTCCCTCGCGTCCAGCCGGATAAGAAAAGCTTCAGTTTTACCTTCAACTCCAAGTTCAACCAGACCCTTCTCTTCCTGCACTGTGAGATGTCCTTATGTGCCAAAAGACCTCAGAGTAACCGAAGACTACCACTGGTATGTCATATTACCATCTCCAGTTTATTCCTCTCTGTATTAGCATTGTTTTCTTTTTCTTTTTGACAAGATTTCTAAGTGTTTTAGTGCACCAGAGTGATTCAGTATCAGGTCTGCAACCCCGGAGCAAAGCAGGCAACATGAATCGATGCAAGGTGCGCCAAGTATCCAGCTGCAGAACAAAATAAGCATCCGTCTTCGCCATCATTTTCATTTTTCTCCCTCTGCACCGTGCGTCCAACTCAAACAGTCTCCTGCTAGCTCTCTCCTCTGTTTTTACCTCTCTCTTTTTTTTTACAAGAAAAAAAGTTGTCAAAGTAATGAGGGGAGAAGTGGTCTGGGTCAGATTTAAAAAAAAGAAGTTAATTGTTGTTGTTCTGATTACGATCAGGGTCATGTTAATGCTCATCAGTCATATGCTGGATTTCCACATTTATACTTTAAGGCAGGTATGACAGAAGGCATTTAGTTGAGGTTGAGATATTTATATGTTGCTCTCAGTCTTCACATTTCTTTCATTTTATCCTCACAGTGTGTACAGTCCAGTGAACGCTGTGATTCTCTGACTGTGGATAATATCCTCGTGATGATGATGAACACCAAGACGTCTACCAAGACGCTGGTTGTGGTGGATGGATCTGGTGCGCCGGTGACAACAGGTTAGCCAAGTGTTAATAAACACACATTTTACTCCTACTTACAGTACAATAGAGCTTACACCTTCATCTCTGTCTGAGTGAGATACATGTGAGTCATAAAAAGGTCAGTGACAAATAAGGGTTGGCAAGATGAGCAATTCAAAAATATCTATAAAAACAGTTTAAAAAGCAGCATCAGGTTTGTTAAAATGTACATTGTGTATTTTTGTTGGTTTTATGTCATGTGAAATGACATTTGCACCATTTTTTACCAAAAGACTGAATGCTGCTGAAAATGTCAAATGGTGTAACCACAAAACAATGATCAATATTAAATATTTTATCCACCTACAGTGTATTTAAGTGTGCTGAAACAAATAATTCAAACATTTAAAAAAAATTGAAATGGTTCTTGATTGACATGATTCCCCAGATTATATTTATTATTAAGAACAATTGTATTCCATTAACTTTATTTAACATAAAAAGTTAGAATGTAAGATCATGCCAAACTAGTTTATATGGTGTTTTATTGAGAATTTATCATTTTTGAGCAAGTTAAATTATTTGGTTCAAAGTTTTTATGGTTACACCACTTAGACATTTTTCCCATAATCCTCTAATATATATTCTCTCAAAATGGATTAAAAGCAGAAATTTGATGCTGGGTCCACAAAAAATAATGTTATTCATAGGTTTATTTTCGCATTTTAACCCCTTTAAATTTGACTAAACCAAAAAACACAAAAATCGTAAGCAACCCAAAAGTTCTTGTCACTCTCATTCATACTTCTCAGTTTTTTTGCTCTTTTTTAATGAAGCTTTGATTTGCATCATTGTGAGTTTATATAGAGAGTGTGATAAGGAGTACAGAGAGAAGCCAGTCTGAGGAGGAAGGAGCCAGAGAAAGCTGAGTCCAGTACTTGGAGATTAAACCGAAACCACAAAACACTGCACATCACTTCCCCACATCTGGTCATCATTAACTGCGGCTTGTGTGCGTGTGTGTGCGTGTGTGTGCGTGTGTGTGTGTGAGATTGTGTGAATGTGTATGCAGGTGTGTGTGTATGCACATTTGTGGTGTGTGCGCTCATGTGTCTGTTTACATTAACAGTCTGTACACAAACGTGTGTGTTTTTTTGTGTGTGTGTGTGTGTGTGTGCATGTGTGTGTACATACTAGCGTGTGGTCGGCTGCAGTAAAGAGGAGTGTTGCTAACGCTTGAGGCCCAGTTCTGCTGTTCTGGACCGGACCGAGCTGAGGGAGAGGTGGAAAAAGAGGAGTCATGCAGCACTGAGCTCCAGTTGTTTTCACTTAGGACCTTCACTGTGGCCTCCCTTTTCCATTAGAAAAGGGGGAGAGAGGAGGAGTGTATGTGTGTTGGTGTGTGTGTGTGTGTGTGTTGGGGGGAGTATTGGTCCTCTTGTTGGCTTCGGGAGTTCAGCCAGCGCTTGAAGGCCCCTGGATCATCGCTTATTTAGTCACTCATTCATTCACTGGCTGTATCGCACAGTCTCGGGGGCTGCGGGTGTGATCAGAGGAGGTAGGGGGTAGGGAGGGGGGGCCCTGATGTAACCACCATCACATTTTACTAATTATGACCTAAACTTAGATGGAGTGATATCATGAGTGCCCAATTACTGGTGGCCTGCCAGAACTTTTCAAATCAGCTTCCCCCTCTGAGCAATGACATCAACAAGAGACCTCTGGTCAGTCTGCGTCAACTTCACTGACTCATGAGTTTATTATAAATCATGTAATTTTAATCAGGCTCCACCAATATCTCAGCACGGCCAATAAAGATAGTGAAAAGTGGAACAAGGCTACAGGATTTATCATATCAACCTCACACTCTCGTTTCATGCCTCTAAGTCTTCTGTCGTGTGTGTATTAGCAGTCAGATCCGTCTCATCAAATAAGCTTCTTCCTAAGCTGCAGCAACACCAGTGTCTGTGTGTTTGTGTGTGTGTGTGTGTGTGTGTGTTGCTCTGTGTTACAAAGTGTGCACAGGAAGGGGGGGGGGCAGGATGTTAATGTAAGTAAATGTAAGATGTGAGAGACAGGAGGCGAAAAAAAAGAAGCTTTTAAGGAATTACAAAAATGTGTCCGAATCACATAAACACAGCAAAGGATGAGGAAAAGCAAATAAATGAATCCACCCTCAGTTCTGACAAAAACACTGTGTGATGTAAAAGGTTGTCCGTGTGCTGTGTGTGCATCCAGATTCAAAGATAATGAAGACAGTCAAAAGCACCTATGTACAGTAAGTAAGTGTGCAAGCAAAAGTAACACTGCAAATTATTAAAAAACACTTAAGACATAACAAATACATATATGATAAAGCTTGTTATCTGTAGAGAGAAACCAAAGCTACTCAATACCTTTGTGTTGGTACTACCTGTTATACATTTACACAAACACTAAATATGGAGCAGCAGAAATACACTAAACTGAATTATACCAGATTGTTTTTATCAGCAGTGACTTCATCATAAACAGTCTGAGCCTACAGACTGGTTTCCTTAAGCAGGTGGAAAAATAAGATAAAACATTGTGAAATCATCTCATTTCATCACTGGACTAGAACTCAGTGTTTTGGGTTCAGGCTACATCTGACTATAAGTGAACTGTGTATTAGTTATAGTTTTTATCTTTTGTAAAAGGACACTCTCCCACAGGAAAGTATCAGACATGCAGCCTGATAAGATATGTTAAACATGATTTAGATAGTGTGTCTAGTATAGTTTATTGGCCAGATAAGCAGATTTTTTTTTCTCAACTATAAAATACCCTGCTTAGTTAGAGCTCAAACACTTACTGTACACTGTAAGCCTTTATGAGCTCTATATTAGATGATTAGTAGACGGAAAACAAATCTCGCCAAAAGTTTCATCAGCATCTCAAATATCAATATCAATCATTCTTCAATCTTAATAAACTGAATGCATTTGTGCTTTGGATTGTTGGTGGGACAATAGTAGCAATTTAAAGATGCCATCATGGACTTAGAGATATTATGATGAGCATTTGTCACTATTTACTTAACTAAACTAATCAATTGAAGCAGTTTAATTGATAATGAAAGTGATTGTCAGCTTAAGTAATATAGTCATTTGTGCCAAACTTAAAAAATAAACACTATATATTGAGTACTCTCAGGTATAGATATTGGTATCTGCAAGGCTGTACAGTTAAACTGAGCAGAAGTGGGTGTATTTATTACATTTTAACAGAACACTCATAAGCTTTGAGTTTCAGTGCTGGGCAGAGTTATAGATGCAGTCATTGAGAGGGGAAGTGCCAGTGTTGATGTTAGAGGAACTGCTGAGGACATTGGTCAACAGAGACTGTGTAAATGTGCAGTAATGACTGAGCTGAGCTGAGCTGGGCAGCAGGGTGCACTGCCTCCACCGCTATGCCAATGCTGCGGGTTTATTTTCCATGGAGCAGATTAAGTAAACACAAATATGCCGTAAACACAGCGAAGAGAGAGAGAGAGAAAAAGAAAATCTCAATTTCAAAGGCTGTGTTTTCTCCTTCAAAGCCATCTCTTATGCTAGGATGGCAAACAAAACAAGCAGCCTTTTCAAGGGCCACAGTTCTTGCACTGGACTGCATCCCGAAAGAGCTGAAGTTGATCTGCAAATCAAAGAGGGCCACTTGTGGCCAACTTGGTGCATGGAAAAACATAACAGCCTCAAAGCCCCTGCCATCAAAAGTAGATTTACTGCTTCACAACATCAATAAATTGTATCCCTTTTTTATGGATCTGGTAGTGTTCAGGAAAAGTTGAAAATATTTCTTTGAGAAGTTGGCAGTTGGCAGAGTAGATTTTTATCATGACACTGGTAAAGCTAGAAGAAGAAGAAGAAGATAGAGAACCCATTTGATGAAGCAGGTTGTAAGTGGTGTATGTGCATAACAGTAATAGACAGGCAGAAGCTGCAGTGTGTAAAATATGCACTGTAGGTATGTCAGCTCTTCAGATAGCTGATCTGTCTACACAGCTGATTCCTGTGATAGATGTATGTAATGATGCATCACCTTAAATCCTGCTGAATAAGGGAGTTTTGTTCTCTAAATGAGCTGCTGTATTGACTGGCCAGATGTTAAGTAGATTACTTTATCATTAAAATGATCATGAAACTCAAAAAAAAGGGGATGCTTCTACTTGTGCAGGAGGTAGGATTGATGCCTCAGCAGGCTGCGGCTATTAAAGGAGTATAAATCTGTGAGAACAAAGCTTTTCTGTATAACTGTCTAAAACTACTGTATATTATCAGCTGTATGTGTTGCTAATGGGCTTTATGGATGGGAGCTGATTTGTGTAACAAGATTTGAATGGTCGGGTTCAACTGCGGTTGGCTTTACAAATAAGGACTCCCAGTGTGGAGAGTCTCGCAGAGGCTACATTAGTGGTTCCTGCGCTCCATGAGGAGAGGTCAGAGTTGAACAAAAACAAGTCATTACGCAGGAGTGCTCGCTCATTCCATAGCAAGCCAACTTACATCAACAAATGACGTTCATCGAGATATCTGAACTTTTTTCCAGCTCTGGCAAAAGCTTAAAGCCGCAAACATAAAGTCCTAAGCTGAACTTAGATGCTGGGCCGATATCTGGTTCTGTTAAAAGCAGCGAGTAAAAGTCAAGACTTGTCAGGATTCCAGCAGAGCGTTATTTGAAAAGGTACGCTGAGATTTGATAAGCGCTCAAAGTCCTGCAAGGCTCGTATAAAGCGTGCTGCTCTGCTCTCTCTGTTGTTCTCGTGGGAGCTGAAAGCGTTAATGGCCGCTCTCTGCATTCTTAACATAACAAGTCACACAGGACAGATAACAAGTGGAGCGGTGGGATTTGGAGAAGGGGTGGGCGGAGAGTGTCAGAGAGGACGTCCTCTGGCCATCGTCCCCCTACCGAAATTAAAGTCTTCTCTGATGACCTGTCATCATCTATTACCGAGATGAAAAAACTCAAAAGGTGTTCTTTCTAAGAATAGCAGCCATTGTGCCGGAGTCTTGGACACGTACCAGGCTGGCTCTTGAGTTTGCCCGTACACAAGCGCCTTTTGTATTGTTTGTAAAGACATCATTACAGCTAATTTTGCTTTTGAAAGCCTTCCAGATGGCTTGAAATAAATGGCTGGGCAGAGCCGGGTCCGAGTCAGTAGGTTCATCTTTTAGGACGCTGTCAGATTACAGAAGAGTTGCTTCTTTCAGCGTTTTCCTGCTTCAGGTTTCGGTATCACATTCAACACACTGCAACATCAGCAATGTGCCTAGCCTCTGTCTAACACACAATATGTAGCGTTCCATTTGTTTATGAGCATTAGCATACATGAGGGTGGACTTGCATTAAAATGAAATTGTGTTCTATTTTGCAGAAACAAGAGAAAGCACACCAGCTCCTCCTAATGAAGGTAAGTTATTTCACAATTCTCATTTTCTTAAAAACAAAGTTCATTTTTTATTTTATTACAGATATCTTTGTATCAAAATGTCCTTTTTAAAACATCTGCTTTTATTTCATAATGGCATTTTTCCCGAAGACACTTTTATTTTATGTTACATTTTATTTCATGTCACTTTTTATGACAATGGAGTTGTCCTTCATCTCACCTTTCAGCCAATCACATGCCACCCAGTTAGCTAACTAACTGCCAGCAAGTTAGCTCCATTTCATTTAGTTGTGTGTCTGTCTCTGAGGAACATTTATTATTTAGACGAAAACTCAGAATTAACCAGTGTGCTACTACTGTTTACACTGTTGCACACATTTACTTTCACTTTTATACTAAGCTAGCCTTCCTAGTTAGTTGGCTAGCGTGTAATTTGCTGAAAGGTAAGGAGTGTTGACTGGTGACACCTCCACTGACATGAAAAGTGACATTATGATATTAAATAGACTGTAGTCTGAATAAGAACATGTTGCATAATGAAATATATATTCATTACACTGGCTGCCTGGGGATTAGACACACCTTTGTTTCATTTTTTTTAATCATTTCCTGTCACTTATCTACTTTTCAAAAAGGTATAAAATGCCATCCAAAAATGTATATAAAAATATTCCACAATAATAACATCAGTGGAAAGTTAGTGTTTAATTTATGTTTTATCTCTTTGATACACTTTTTTTTAAAGTTCATTTGATGTTGTCCACTTTGGGACTCCGTAGCATTAGTGTTGTATGAACAGTGTGCTGCTCTGTCTTCTAGCCCCAGTGTATGTGCTGGACACTCCGACTGTGGTGGGAATCGCCTTCGCAGCCTTTGTGATCGGGGCCCTGTTGACCGGAGCCCTGTGGTTTATCTACGCACACACAGGTAGGCCCTTCACCTGCTTGCTCCAATGCCCCAGCCCCCCCCACCCCCCCTTTCTCCTTTCTCTACATTAATGAAAAGATAAGATCCAAAGGAATGTGTGAGCGCCTCAGTGCCAGAAATGTACCGCTGTGATTGCCAAACATCCTGCTGCGGACAGAGGCCAGTTCACAATAACATATTGACTCCTCTACTGTAAATATATCCTGTTGGTCAGCAGCAAGAGCTCTCCTCTTTCCTGCCTTTGAATGTTTTTGGGGGCCTGCGGGGTGGTCAGCGAATATTCTCAGTACAATGGTTGGAGACGAGCTGGAAATTCCCCTTGTTGGGTTTAGCGGGCGCTCACAGGAAAAGACACACAATCTGTCCATTAGATGCCAAGACCTTCCCCATCGTCCCCAGCCTGCTGACCCCAGCCGACCCCTGAGAGGATGTGCGCTCCCAGCAGTCCACCGAGTTCACCGCTGCACAGAGCTGCCCTGTTCTCCTCTCCGGCTCTGACTGTTTGACCGGTGTCCCGCTATACCATTGACCCGTCAACCCTTGCAGATGATGTGTGTTCTCAACGGGCTTCTTTTTCACACTCGTGGAGGGTGCGGGGAGGGGGGGGAGAAGGGGGTCAGGATGTTTGAGTTGAGGGCTTTTCAGAAAATATAACAATGTGAGTGTTTAAGTTTACAGTTTGGAGTTTTTTAGAGAGCGTCGGAGGGACGGGGTCCGTAAATCATCCTCCCTCATAGTTTCAAACGTCGGACGCTTGTCAAAAACGGTGACAAACTGTTAAAAAGCGAAGTCGTGCTCACTCACATTTATGAGTGTTTACTGAGCAGAATTTCTTCGAGCAGGAAAGATCAGCTGTCAGACTTTAGTACCCTTATCTTTATCACAATATTGGCATTGGCTCCTCTTGAGACAGCCACTTTATTCAAGCTTTATGAGTTTCCCTAGGATGACTAACAAAGACACACATGCCTTGTAATTGTGTGGTTTTCCCCCAGATATGAGAGGTCAAATGTGAGCATACAGTAGAGAGAGCAGGTGTAGGGAGAAGGGAGAGTAGTATCACATGGCTAAGACTCCAGTGTATTTAAAGGCGTACGATTCTGTTCAAGTTATCAAAATAGCTCTTTGTATAAATTGGTGTGTTATGCCATCTTGTCTGAAATGACCTTACATGGCTATATTGGCTTCTCCATGGAAACCCCAAGAATGTAGATCCCCCCAAAAACAACCACCAAAAATGTATTTTAAACCCAGAGTGGTCAAACATGAAAATAGAGCAGCGTCTTCCCCTCAGGGTCTGAGGACGATGTTGCTGACCTTTCCAGAGACAAACTTTCCCCCTTTTTTGAATGACATATACTCACTGGAATTGTATTTTTTTTTTGTATCTATTACAGTTAGATTCCCTATAAGGGTATTAGGAGTTTAACTGCTTTAAAAGGCACCTCAGCACTATATCATTTGACATTTTGCTCATTATCTTGGCACACACAATAAGTCTGCAATCTGCCAGAGCTGCACTCACCTCTGCCAAGAGATCTGCTCTCTACCTCTGCTGCTCAGCTGCTCTGCTGCTCTGCTACCACAACTATCAGCTGCTTCATGAGCTCTTTCTTTCTTTCTTTCTTTCTTTCTTTCTTTCTTTCTTTCTTTCTTTCTTTCTTTCTTTCTTTCTGTCTATTCTTTGTCTTTCTTTCCTTCTGTTTATCATTCGTTTATCACTCTTTCTTGCTATCTTTCTTTCAGTCTGTCATTTGTCTTTCTTTTTGTCTTTCTCTCCTTCTGTCCGTCATTCTTTCTTTCTTTCTTTCTTTCTTTCTTTCTTTCTTTCTTTCTTTCTTTCTTTCTTGGTAAATGTTTGGTAAACTACACACCAGGCTTGCAGTTACACACCGTATGTACAGTATATACTGTATGTATATAAAATTGGTGCACTGTGCCTTTAAGACAAGCTGTGCCTGCGTCAGACTTCTATCAACAACTGGATACAGAGTTTTCATCCACAATATGTTTCTGTGACATTAAAGTGGCCTCTATCTCTCTTTATCAAGAAAGATAATATTGGACTTTGGGAATTTATATTTCCTCAGACAGATGAGGTGAATCTTAGTCCCTTTGTTTTGTAGAGTTCATGGTCCTGTGAGGGAAAGACTTCTGGCTGCTCTGCTCTGGTAAACATTAGCAGAAGTAAGGGGCCCCAAAGAGGGAGCGAGATGCAAGATGGCCTGTGGACACATATGGCTGTCATATATGCAAGCACATAAACAAAGACACACAACTTGCAGCACAAACTATAGATAGAGGCATCTTTGTGTGGCAAAGAATGTTTTATTGTGTTGCTCTTTATTTCTCTGGCTGTATTATAGCGAGGAAGCAACAAAGCAGCAGACTGCAGTAATGATTGTGCCAAAATCTCAAATTAAACACAGACTTGGCTTTATGTCAAAAGCTGTTCATTGTCTGACAGAGACGTTTTTGTAAACAAATCTGAGCACTTTCATTTGCCCCTTTATTTGAGTGTTGAATCCCCAGAGTTTACAAAATGAGATGCTTATTTAAGCTGGGCTCAGACTACAGGAGTTTTAAAATCCTCACCCATTCTGCATCACACACATCAAGACAAACTGCACAGATGTGCTTCTCTCTAATCTCAAATATGCACTCAATACAAGATTTGAAAATAATGATGCATCACACAGAACTCATGTGATCTCATATGAGCTCATAGAGAAGCAGATGTAAACAAAATGGAGAATGAGTCAACCTCTTCTCTTTGTCTGTATGGTGATCATATGTCTTGGAAGTAGGGCCTGACTGATACTGGATTTTTGGGCCAGATGCCCCTCCCTAATAATAGGGAGTAGAAAAATTCCAACATCAATAGATCGGCCAATTATCTTATATATGCAAAACAGATACATAAACTCATTTTTTAAATGATCCCTCAAATGTGGTAATTAAACACTTGACAGAGATGTGTAATGGATGGTGACATTTTACAGTTAAACAATCAACTTTATTGTATACAGTGACATCAGTGCAATGAAACAGTAAACTTCATCAGGAATGATTATAAATTAGTCATCTTAATTAATAAACTGAACCAAGAAATATGTATGTATACAGTACATCAAACTTGCATTAAGAAGAAGTATGCTGCCTATATAACATTAAAAAATACAAATATGTACACACATATATGAGAAAGTATATACCCCAATACCCATATCTCTGTGATAGGCCAATATCAGCTAAATGATAGTCAGTCAGGCTCTTTATTGAAGACTTGTTATATAAGCAGTCATGTTCTTGCCACATTTTGACATGTAGTAGAGACTTTATCATCCAGATTTGAAATCCTAAATATCAAACATTTTATCGGGGTGGCCAGCTTGGGGCAAACATCAGTAGTGACCAAGGTCTTAGACCAGATACCTCCTGTGATTGTTGGGTGGGGTGAAGCTGGGATAAATCAGTCTAAACCTCCTGTAGCCTGAGTCTGGCTTTAAACATAGAACAATAAACCAGTCCATGGTTTGTCAGAAGGTCCTGTCTTGTGTTTGTTCTGCTTTATCTGCTAAAGCCAAGCTAATTGATTCCAGATAAGGAAAGAGAATGAACTACATGAACGGGAAACCTCTTCATCTCTCTCCGTTCAAAATATACTCTGTCAGATAGGATGTGACTGCTTCTTTCTGGGCTTCTCTGAGGTGACAGCATTTGGATCAGAGCAGTGCAAAACACATTGTGAGTCTGTGGTAGATTATACTTGAAGATGGTAAAAGTTAAGACGGATGAAAAGCAGAGTTGTTCCTGCTTATTTGCATTTACTTGGAAAAGTTGATGTTTTTCACCTGTGCTTCAATAAGAATGTATTTATCTACAAAAGGGTGTGCACAGAACACTAGAATCATGAACTGTACAATAAAGTCAAGTAGCGACAGTCATAGTAAAACTGTATGAGATATCTTACAGAAAAACAGTGGAAGCTTAGAGGAGTGCACTTTATCGCTTTAACTAAATCAATTTGTCATGTTCTTGCCTACCTCTGCCTTTTCTAATTTATACCTTTTTTTTTGTCCAATCCATTCCTCCCTTCCTCCCCTACTCCCTACTCTCCTGGTCTATGTCTAGGTGAGACAGCTGGCACACAGCAGGTCCAGAAGTCTCAGCCCGCGTCAGAAAACAGCAGTGCGGCTCACAGTATCGGCAGCACACAAAGCACACCCTGCTCCAGCAGCAGCACGGCGTAACCCAGGGCAACCACAGCAGGACACATCAAGCTCTGCCACGGCACAGGAAGGGCCCGGACGGTTCGCAGGGGACCGGTTTGTGGACTGTAGTTTCAATTTGATGAAAGGACTTATTTTGGGGGGGGGATGCCATAAGAAGGAAAGAAGTATGATTAATAGAAAAAGAAAAAGAAGAATACACAATAACACCTTTTAGTTCTTGTGTAAATTCCTGATGTGCTGTCCTAGTGTTATTGGTCTGTAGAAGCAGTGAGACTCAGCTTGGCAGCCTCACCTCATGTGTAATATCTTACAAAAAACTACAAGAAACAAATGTGAGTTTATACCAGACATTTTCTCTATTAATCCAAATGCTGCTTTTGTTTCTCCCCTCCTCTCCACAACACAGTCTTGATTTTTTGACCTTAAAAGGTTTCGATTTAGGCTGTTTGTAACAAGCAGGTGTACTCTTGACAGCAAGGAAAAGCAACAGTAGTGATGTCAGTATTAGTAAGTGAGATGTTGACGGTTGGACTTAAACACGTTACTTTACGACACGCAATCCTGGAGGTGGCAAAAGGAGTTAAACAACAACCACTATTAACAATCGGACAAAGTGCAGTATGAACGGAAGTCTTCATCTTCACGCAGGGTGAGGTGATGACTTTATAAAGATGAGAAACAGTGTAGGTATTGAATGTATAAAGAAGAGTAAATGCCAAAAATGTGAAAGAAAAATGTGAAATACATGCTGATAAAAAGCCACATTTTATAATGTTTATAATCTAATTTCAGTCATTTTGCCCTCACTATAGATTTATACACACAGTATGGTAAAAACATACTTCACACGTGCTATCTAAACTGTAGTACCAGATGCAATTCAGTAGATCTAAATCTAAGCTAAGGTCTGAGTCTCAAATTTCAACCTCACAGGGGCATTATGAGTTCATTTTTACTACATAAACAGTTTAGAACAATTTTGGAAAATATACTTATTTGATTTTTTTTTTAAGGAGTTAGGATGAAGACTGATACCACTCTCATGTTTATGTGTAATGTATGGAGCTGAATGCAGGAGGTACTAGCCTAGCTTAGCATAAAGATAAGGAACTGCTAATTTGGAGAAATAGTATGATAGTATAATGTCTATATACAGATTAAATAGACACGATTTAACATTAGTTAGTTAGCAAGCTTTAGAAGCATTGGACATAGCTACGCTAGCTGTTTGCTGCTGCTTCCAGTGCTAAGTGCTTTATGCTAAGCTAGGCTAATCACCATTTAGCTATAGCTCCGTACTCAACAAACACATGAGAGTGGTATCAATCTTCTCGTCTCACTCTCTGAAAGAAAGTTAATAAGCTTATTTCATCCAAAAAATCTACTTTTTAAAAACGTGTATATTTTTTGTAAATATTGTAAATACTACAAAAATGTTATGAGACAGTGTGTGTGCATTCTGTTGTCTGGATTAGACAGGATCTACAGTAGCTAATTAATACCATTTTGTATTTTCATAGTGATTAAGTTTTGAACTGCAGTGTTAAATGACAGAATCAACATATGGTATAAAATAATGACCCTCAAATCATAGTCTTTACAAAAAGGTTTCTAGTCAACTATATTTTCATCATTAATTCATCTGTTGATTACTGTGTTGGTTAATCAGTTAATCATTTAGTTTTGAAAATGAAATCATGAAAATCATAATAATGAATCTGATGGAATAATCATTTCAGCTCTACTTATCAGATCGAGGCTGAGGAAGAGTAGTTTTTATACATTATAAAGCCAAATGTATATGGATTTGGAGTTTCATATCCCAGTTATTTTTGTATGAATCTTGGCACTGACAGTGTGTTGTTTTGAAAGAATAAGCTGAAGCTGAAGCTCATTGTTATGGACATATATTTTTACCAATGTGTTCCTTAAACTGCAACACCACGACTACCCCACCGTCTCAGAATAATATGAATGTTTGCCGTAGTGCCTTCCTTTAACCCGTATGTGTTTTCTTTATATCCGACTGTGTGTGTGGGACAAACTGGGGCCTCTGAATTTAACGATTGAACCATGTCTCCAGTAAGGAGTAACAAGAACAGAATGTATATTATCTCAAAGCTTTTTCTTCTTTTCTTATGTAAAACATGTATAAAGCTTTCTACAGAGGGAACAGAGTATAAATATATATATTTGTGTATAAAATTATATTTTGGAATATATTTACCAAGAGAAATTTATTGTTTGTTTGTCTATGTGTGTAAGTACTGTGAATTGTGGATGTGCTCATAACATGTTTGTGGGGGATTTATTTGGGTTTATTCATAAAAGCCTCATAGTATGTTTTTATGACTCTTTCACTGATGAAAATGAAATATATACAATATTATTCAGCATAGTTAGTTTAAAGAATCAGTATACATTTTCCTGACAAAATTTAAAAAATATATAAGTACTTTGGTTTTTAAACTACAACTAGAAACATTGATATCTATAAATTAGACATATGTATATTTCATTATCGAGGAAAGTCATAAAAGCATGTTATGAAGTTATAATAACACAATATATAAATCATTTTTAAACAAAGCATTACAGGTTTGTTTCTTATGTGCATGGAATATAACTCATGATGTTTTGTTTTAACAATATTATCATTTGTCATCTGATATGTTTTTGTTTTTATACCCCACTTGGCAATACTGGCTCATTCTTGCTGTTGCAGATTGATTACTATGTGGTATATAAATAATGGATTTACTCCAATATTTTCATATGAAGTAAATCAGAATTTAATATATTTAAATCTATATCTTAAATACAAGCTTCATGTCATTGAAGATAAGCTGTAGCAGTGCGTATTAAACTATATTTTCATCCTGATAATAGTGAATAATCTGATTTAGTTTCATTCAATTATCACCAAATAACAAAACCCAGACCCCAAACTTAATTTTGTTCAGTCCTTCTGTTGTCACCATTATCTTTACTCACTTAAAAATGATTTTTGCTTAACCACTGATGTTAGCAGTTAAGCCAAATTTGGAATATGAACGTACTAAGTGTGAATGTATTCATTTAGAACAGAGGGTGGAATAAATCCAGCCATCTTGTTATTGTGTTTCTGGAAACTCAACTGTTTTCAATAACATATGAGACATAATATTTATTGAGCTGTATTAGAACCACTTGGTTTTAGAGCAACATTAGAACTTGTTTGTTTTATCGGGCTTCTTGCCAGGTGTGTCCCCTGCCAAAACCTGAACCTTTCAAAACTCAGCTGTACACATATATATCCATATATACAGCATTGATACATTGTGCACTTTTGCTGTTATCATCATCAGAATCATTGTCAACAGCAATGCTCCCCTCCCGCTGCATTCAGTATACACTTCATGAAACATCCAAGTCCTGCAGAGTGGAAATGTGCCACAGCCTATAATCAGTGGTCATTGTGGGATTAAGGGTTTCTTACATTCCTGTAGTTTTGCGGTTACTCTTATCGACTGTGGCAAATCCATCTCCCGTATGTAATTATCCCCTCCCGCCCCTCGTGTCATGCTGTTAGACGGCCGAGCCTCAAATTATGTTCTGGATCTAATCTTCTCATTTGGGGATATTCTTTCACTCAAACTTAACAATATGTTTCATGAGAGTCGCTCTTCGAGTATCAACATTCCTCCTTTTTTGGCCTGATGTATGCTGGGAAAAGCCCCCCACCTCCCCACCCTGACCATGAAGAAATAAGTATAGATAATATGCTATCAATATGAAATAATGATGCTGTATCACAAAACATTGGCACTGTTACAATAAATGTGCTGAAGGAGCAAAAGACTTTCACTACATGATTTGTAGTTAATGCTGAATTGAAAACAGCTGTAATCGGAGCACAGATCCATATGTCTAGTTGTTGATTGTATTTTTTTTAACCATTTGACTACCTCGTGTTTTTCTATGAATGTGTCTTTTGTGTACAATGTGTGTTTCTATGTGTAGGTGTGTGTGTGTGTGCGTGTGTGTGTTTAAACTCAAGAGAAGTGTAAATGCTTGTAGAGTATACTGCAGCTGGATGATTTGGGGCCCCTAACTGTATGTGGTTTTATTGCAGTTTTCTTTCTTTTCTTTTTTTTTTCAATCTCAAAGCAAACAATGAAGAGTTTGCACTTTCCCCATGATGCCAAGAATGCCTTTTTTTCTGGGTGTTGTAAATGTGTTGGTTACCTGCTTTTGTTTTCTTGCTCTTTTTATATGCTGTAAATATGCATGATATTTGTATATCCATTATGCCCAATAAATTTTACATCATAGTTCACAAGACTGTTGATCATTTCTCTACCAGTTGGGGGGATTTTGGCAGCACGTGTGTGAGAGGGTACAGAATGTGTATGGATACCTTCTGTATGGATCTGGTTTAGAACAATGAGCTGTAATAATGATGTGTTAGGCTTGGCTCTGTTGCGGTGAAGTCATGACTCGTCTCTGGTGAGCTCATAACATGATACAGACCATGTGGACCTCTGGCTGGGGGTTTTTTGGGGGGGAGAGAGACCACTTCGATGAGTGGAGTCGTGCACTCATTTCTCATGTCTTCACCCTTCCCTGCTGGCGTTCGCTCCATCCTTGCTTTTGATTAGGGCTCCTTGGAGATGGCTGTAAGCGCCATGCCTTGGAGTGTTTTGTGAGCTCTGTGATAATAGTGTGGGAGAAAGAAGCCAAATCTGTTTCTATTAATGCCAGCTCAGGTTTGTGTTGATTGGTCCACATGTCCCAAATCCTTCTAGACCTCTGTGGTGTCACATCTGTATCTCTTTTTTCCCCATGACCTTTCTGAGGGGCCCTTCATGCTGTAAGGCTCTTTTCCAACTGATGACTAATTTATTGTTAAACACTGCAGCCAATCAGGATACATGTTCAACTGATAAATGAAAGTTATGTGTCTTGTTCCTAAAAGAAGTAAAATGATAACCGCAAGTAATTCTTTTTCTATCATGGACTCATGATTTTGGGACTCTTTGTATTTCGTTGTTTTGATATATGGTTTGTTTCCTTAGACTCATTTGGTTTTGCTAATTTGTTATTTCACTTTTTCTTTGAAGGACTTTTTGGAATTCTTGGTTGGCTCGTGGCGTTGTATTTGCTAGGTTTTGGTGTTTCCATTGTGTGTGTTCCTTCACTCCTCCTGTGTTCATGTCCTCTTCCTCACACCTGCCCTGCATCTTCCTCATTAGCCCTGGCTTACTCCCTTTGTCTTTCCCAACCAATCACTCCCAGCCTGCACTTTAGTCTAATCACCTGTTCCCCTTTCCCAAGTTAGTCCTGTTAGTATTTAAGTCTTGGTTTTCTGTTCACTCTTTAGTCTAGGTTTAGTTTAGGCATGAGAAAAAGTCATCATCACCATCCAAAAAAAACATACTCGCTAACCGCATTGTCAGTCTCTGCCTCGTTATTGTTGATAATAACGTACGATGGTGTCAGAAAAAAAAAAAATCTGAAGTCACCCAAGGGCAGGAGAAGGATGTCATGGAAAAAAAAGTGGACTGCCAGTCTTCCTTTGTGAAAAACAGAATTAGCCAAGTAACATAAGCTAAATGGGATAAACAAGTGTCGCCAAAGCAAAAAATAAATAAACAAAAAATAAATAAATAAATGTGTTGGCAAACCAAAAAAAAACAAGTAAGAGGGAGCCAAGCCGAAGATAAACTGGAAAATAGCACTGGAAAAGGCGTGTGGCTGTGGATAAGTCAGACGAACGTAAATCACCAAATTAACTGAAAAAATAAGTGAAAGGCAACAAGATGAGCCAGCCGGCAGCAGCAGCAGCAGCAGCAGCAGCAGCTCCAGTTATCAGCATACTACTGACCTCACGAGGCAAGTTTGATTTAAATAATGCAAGTGAATGTCCAAAGTGGATAAAACATTTTCAGAATGGCAAATGGCCTGGATAAACAGACGCATGAACATCAAGTAAATACACTGATGGACACTCTACTGTATGGGACGAAGCTGAGGACATATTGAATGTCTTGTCTTGAGGAGCATTGTGCATTTGGAGATCTGAGTGGAGAACTGATCAGAGACAGGATTGTTCTTGGCCTAAAAGATGCAAAACTGTCTGAGTCATTGCAGTTAGATCCTGTACTCACATTAGTCAAAACTATGGCCAGATTGCATCACAGTGAGGAAATAAAGAAGAAGCAGCCAATACTACGTGGCAGCTCAAATGAGAGATAGTCAGAGAACTAAGATGCAATAAGTACAAGGCGACAGATCCAGAGAGGCACACAAGGATAAAAATACAGCTCACAAGTCTAGCCAGAAAATAAAAACAGACAGTTATGAAAGATGTGGAAATGCAACAAATCACCAGAGGAAGGATTACCCTGCCAAAGATGCAGAATGTTGCCAATCCAAACAAAAAGAACATCTTGACTGGAAATGTCGATCAACTGGTGGCATCCATGATATCACAGAAGATTCTGCTGACCGTGAAGGAGAAAATGTCACTCCTCTGGGAGAAATGGTTTTCAGTACTGAACACGAGTTGACAGAAACTCTTGATTTGAATGGAGAGACAACAGAGTTCAAATTAGTTCTGGGCTATTCTGAACCATCACTACACCACAGATTAGCATGCAGCCCCCCAGGACACACCTGTATGATGTGGGCAGACTCCGCCTGGATGTGAGAGGATACTTGAGAGGAAAACTGGAGTTTGAAAACAAGACCACTAAATAGTTTGTGTGGGTCAAACTGTTGTTGGGACTTTCAGCCACTGAGGCCTTGACTCTTGTTAAATGAGTACACAGAGTTCAGGTGGGATCAGAAGCAGTAATCCCATGGTGTTCAAAAGGTTGGGGAAGCTGAGGGACCCATACAAGATTGAACTGCAGCCAGAGGCCACATCATATGGTCTGTCTGCCCCATGTCAATTCCCTCTCCCATAGAAAGGGAAGAAGTGATGGGAGTGATATCTATGGTCACTCAACTGACTCCATGGTGTGCCAGCCTACTGGTTGTGCCCCAAGCTCAAAGGAGAATCCCAAGCCATGTGTAGATCTGACACCCCTGAATAAGTCAAGTAGGAGAGACAGCTATGGATAACATACTAGCTATGCTGTGAGGAGCAAAAGTTTTAACCTGACTACCACATCACAATTCTAGCAAATTTCCCTGACGGAAGACAGCCCTCTTCTGATCACCTTTATAACTCCATTTGGTCTCTGTTACAAGAGGCTACTGATGATGCAAATGCTGGAGGGCTGCATTATCATGCTGAAACATGAAGGGCTAACATTAAACAAGGACAAATGTCAGTGTTTCGTGGACACTGCATCACCACTAAGGGAGTCAACTGTGACCCATGCACAGTCAAATCCATTCTGGACATGCCAGAGCCAGCCTGTGTTTCTGACATCAGAAGAGTGATGGACATGGCTAATTACCTGGGCAAGTACGTGCACCTGGCAGCATTCACACAACCTCTGAAAGATCTATCTTAAAAGACAGAATGGTGTTGGGGAGCGCCCAACAATGAGAGGCTTTTCAAAAGCACAAGTCAGAACTCAACTCATTCAGAGTCCTCGCTGTATACCCAGTGCATGAAATGAAATGCATGTGTCAGCTGACGCATCTTACTTTGGTCTTGGAGCTGTTCTGATCCAGAGAGTAGTGACTAGAATCCGGAGGTTTGTCTGATGCTGAGAAACACTATGCTCAGACTAAGAGAGAGGCAACAGTGGTGACGTGGTCATGTGAGCACCTGCAATCACACCTGCTTAGTATGAGGTTCACAGTAAAGACAGATCACAAACCTCTGCTGCACCTACTAAGTACTAAGGCACTGGATGAGCTTCCACCTCGAATCCTAAAGTTCCAACTTGGACTGTTGAAATTTTCCTATACCATTGTACATGTGCCCAGAAAGCTGCTCATCACGGCAGACACACTGTCACAAGCACCAGTGGAGCACACACTCACTCAGCCAGAGGAAGAGCAGTAAGCAGAAGTCCAAATCTCAATCAAACTGTCTCTATAATCTACTGAAGGTAAATTGCAGCAGCTTGCAGAGAGGCAGAAAAAACACAAAGCCCGTCTGCCACCTGATATACCCTGTCCAAGCTGTCCCTGGCTGGGGATCTTTTACACAAAAAGGACAAAGAATTGTCAACTCAAATTTGTTAAGAGAAGAAATGCTCAGTATAGTCAAATGCCAAGCAAGGGCCTGTCATTCAGTCTGGTAGGCCAGGGCTGTCAGCTATCATTAACCAGAAAGTTGGAAACGGTCCCATCTGCACAAAACACATAACAGAGAGGACCATGTTGGCAACTCCTGTGCCTGAGAGACTATGGCAACATGGGGGCACAGATATTTTCCTCTGGGACAAGAAGGACATTTATCTTGTAGTAGTTGACTATTTCACCCAATTCACTGAACAAAACACTGAAGTTGTCCATTTCCATTTTGTATCAGCCAATGCTGTCATATTGGCTCTAAAGATAATCTTTGGTCAGTATGGGGTCCCAAAGCTGCTGATGTCAAACAATGGTCCACAGTATGCCTGTACTCTTTTCAAAGACGTTGCCAGAGAGTGTGCATTCACTCACATAACCAGCAACCCAAGATACCCACAAACCAATGGAGAGGCTGAGCACACTGTGGCCACTCTAAAAAAACTTGTGGAAAGAGGGAGGATATCATGCTTAAGCTCTACTCAGTTATCAAGCCACTCCAATGGAACGCTTATTCTACAGTACAACTCCTCATGGGGAGACAGCTAAAAACCACTCTGCCTCAAGTACCCAAAGCATTGTCTCCAGACTCGTGCAAGATCAAGCAGTTCTGGAGTATGTAGACACAAGGAAAAAGTGAACAAAAGCAACTCTACAACAAATGTCACAGAGCACATTAACTACCTGACTTGCACCTAGGCCAGAGTGTATGAATCACCATGGAGAACACTGATGATCACGGGACTGTCATACAACAAACACATCATGGCCCAAGATTTGACCTTATCAGAACAGAGGATGGACTGTTGAGGAGAAACCATACCAATCAGCATGCAACTTATTGTCCAGCATCCAATTTAAACCCCAAAGATAACACAGTGCTGATAAAACTGTGGGTGACCATTTACATTATAAGCTCAGGCAGATACTCACAACTGCCCAAGAGACTGGACTTAATGTTAGTGGAGATACAATGTTAGTGTGAAGCTTAAGTGTTGCAAAAAGAAAGAAAGAAAATTACTTGGTGTCAGTTAAAGTAGTTACGGTGCAAAGGAAATTAATGTAAATACAAGCATTTTAGTTGTTCTATACTAAAGGGAAAAAGAAAGGGATTTCTTAAAAGGAGGGCAGGGTTGTATAAAGAGGTAACCACAAATAAATTCTGTAGCTATTCAGAATAAATATTCAACAGATATACATACGTTGTGTGGCTTGTTCCTAAAGGTAGTAAAGTGTTAACTGCAACCTCACTCTCTGCCTCGTTATTATACATAATAAAGTAACAGACTTCTTCAATAAATACTCATCCTCATCAGGCTGATTGTGAGGTAATTATGTTCATTTCCAGCAAGTTGTTGTTTTGCTTTTACATTCTGAAGCTAATCCATTTAGTCACTGATTGCATGTGCCCCAGACAATAATGCATGACAAATACAGGCTGAAATTAAAAGAGGCTTTCTGTTTTTTCTTTAGCTGACAGGACTCCAAATGCTGACGCTGGGGAGGCTATTCTAATTTAGAACAGACCTTTGGTCCTAAACATAATTACTTGAATTAAGTTAAGTGAGATGTTTTGGAACCTTTTGGCTGCTTTACAACATCAGAGAGGGATGAGACCAGATTAACTGGCTGTGTACACCTACCCTCACAGCACCTCTTCCTGTCCCATGGCAAATAACTGTAATGTGGTTGGAAGAATAACAGCACATCCCGCGATGAACTGGGACCAAAGGGCATACTTCAAAAATATTGCTTCATATTTAGAAAATACATCTCACAAACTGTCCGCAAAACTGTCAGTAGTGAAAATTAAAATAGCCTACATGCTCAGCTGCACATAGTCACACCTGTCATACAGTATTTGCCACCTTTTCCTGTGCTAATAAATAGTGAGCAATAAAAAACAACCATGCCATATGTGGTGTTGAAGCCTGTCAGCCTCCACAGAGAGCTCAAATATTCTTCTTTTTTATTTTTTCACATTTGTTTGCTCATGTGTGGAAATGGTAAAAAAAAAAAAATCTTTCAATAGCTTTAACAAGTAGAAAACCAAGTCTTTGTTGCATTGGAATTTCATTTAATATTTTGGCACAACAAAGTGCTTGAATTTTAAAGCTGTATTAATTGATTTTTGGCCACTTAGGGGGTAGAAGAAGTCATAACACCTGTAAACACAACATCTAACATACAGATACTATTACCTTGTAAAAGCTGCCAAGTGGAAGATACCATTTTGAAGTAGAGTTGAAGTCTCATTCACTTTCTTTATAGTCAAAGCTAGTTGACTCACAGTTGGAGCACTTGAAGCTTAATTCAAAATGTCTTAGAAAATATCTTGTTCATAAACAAAAGTTGAAGGTAACGATGTGTAGCCTAGATAAAAACAAATTGAGGCGTTAACTACAACTGCCAAGATGCATTTTGGTAAGAAACATTATTCATTCTTAAATAACACAATTTGGCTAAAGATTACATTGTTGTGGTGTTTCTGGTTACTGGACAAATGTAAGTCCAACATTCACTCTGCATTTAGTTATGTTTTGGTCACCATCAACATTTCACTAGCTAGTTGCTAACTTCAAAACAAGCTAACATAGCTCCATAGAAGGGTTGGGTGGCATATTTTGTGTGGGCTTGTCACTATAAATCCTACATAACATAAAACATTTCGATAAATAAAGCGTTAAAATATTTTTGGATGCTACTCGGTATGTCAAAGGATTCCCACCACTCACATAGTAGCTTACTGTTTTCAGAACCATTGCAGACTCATGGCTCCCTTGCTAGGCTCTAGTGAAATATTTCTAAAATTTGAGTTTCAACAAATTGAACATATTGAGCAAGGAAAGTGCCTATCTGGTCCAGTTAGCATTCTTTGCCTGTTGAGGGAATTACTTTTCAGCGATGTTGAAACTGTAGTTGTAACTGAGGTATGCTAACTTTAGCCTCACATCACAGCTGGCTCCTATGCTGCAAAAAATATAACTATGCTATGTTTCATAATGCTGCCAGAATCCATAAAACTGTTTATTGTACTGTAATTTTGCTGAATTGCAAACTCTGTTTTGATTGTGGCACATGGGTAATGTGTGTGTGTGTGTGTGTGTGTGTGTGTGTGTGTGTGTGTGTGTGTGTGTGTGTATGTTTTTTTTAGAGATTTGAGGCTCTTGTAGTCATTGCTGGAAAACGCTGGAGTGTTTCCAGTTGGCAGGGAAAAAATGGAGCCTAAAATTACAGTGCTCATAATGAAAAAGCTCAATCATAACTAGCTTTATACTTCAAACATATCCCCATCAATTAATGTTAATATCTTTTTCCTTCATTTTCCTTCATTTTTCTTTATCTCCTTGCTTAGGACATGCAGTATATTTGCAAACAGATTCCTTGCAATCAATGTTACAGAATGATTTGCTCCCTAAGCCACAAATCCAAACTGAAAACAAAAACAAACTGGAAAAAAATGAGCCAGTATTCACTCTTGCAGTTCCTACATACTGTTGGTCTTATCTGAGAAAGCTGCAATCTGCTTTTCAAATGGAGGGTTTCAGGCAACAAAATCAATGCAGCAACAACAGCATCAGTATACAGCTAAGGACAACTTCCAATGATCCAAATTTAAAAACTGACTATTAAACTCTATAGGTAAGTCCACACCATCCACTTACACCTGGCCACAACCTTCCTTCACACAGCAGAGGCATGATTGCATCGAACCAACAGCTTCCTGTGAAAATAACTTTTTTCATTTGAGGTGGTTGCGAGTTTATGTTTCCGCCGGTGTGGTTAAAGTCGTAACTTTTTAGGAGGAGCATGGAGGCGCATGTGGCTGGTGCAGACACATCATTCATTTACACTTGCCTGACTTGTGGCCTCAACCCCAAAGTGAGTCAAACCACCTTGGGAGGCGGTTTTTAATGTATATGCATAACAGATAAACAGACTAGAATCCAGAACCATAATGTGATCAGGCTGCATATACCTGACTTTTTAAGCTATCTGATTGATGCCTGAATGTAAAATGGGGTTTTCTATTTTTTTAATTTTTTTTTAGACATTGATTCATATACAGCATTAAAGATCCAGTGATGGGTTTAACTACTCTTATGAAAGACTGTTATTGGTCTAAAACTCAGTGAGTGGGACAGCCGCTGTTTATTTTCAATAGAAGGAACTTTTGCCGTTCTCATTTGGCTTTGAGCCAAAACAAGCATATCATCTGTGCAGCAGATGACAGTCATTCAGCAGACGGTGCCTTGTGTTCTTGAGTGTGTGTGTGTGTGTGTGTGTGTGTGTGTGTGTGTGTGTGTGTGTGTGTGTGTGTGTGTGTGCTGACTAGTTCAAAATACCTTTTTTTTTTTTAAAAAAATGCTAGTTAGTTTCTCAACCAGTATTCATAATGTACAGAAAATGCATATTTAATCTTTAAAAAGGTATTCATAGTTGTATTTATTTCTATCAAACCAACATTAAACTTAAATAGAGGTTATTCCAGTCAGCATGCTCCATTTATGCTTTTTATAAAAAGGTTTTCATAACTGGGGCAAAATATATGGAGGCTGTTGGTCCTCTGGTAATAGTAAACAGACTTTTAAATAGTTGTTTTTCCAGCGGAGATTCCATGGTAATGTCTGGAAATGTTTCCATGGGGCTTGATTTAATGCAGCGTCTGATTTAAAAGTATTTCAAAAGTTTGTTTGCTGGAAAATTGTACCTTTGGCATAGCTGCTGAAAACTGTCAAATATTAGTTAAAATACAGTAAAACTAATATAAATGTCTTAGTAGGGTGTTGGGCCACCACGTGCAGCCAGAACAGCTTCAATGAGCCTTGGCCTTGATTCTACAAGTCTCTGAACTCTACTGGAGGGATGAACACCATTCTTCCAAAAGATATTCTCTCATTTGGTGTTTTGATGACGGTAGTGGATAGCGCTGTGTCTAACACATCCCACAGGTGTTCAGCTGGGTGGAGATCTGGTGACTGTGAAGACTCATCAAACCATTCAGTGACCCCCATCCTGGAAGAGACCACTCTCATAAGGATAGAAATGTTTCATCACAGGATAAAGGTGAAGCTTTGTGTTGATTTGTAGTGACCCTTCTCTCTAAGGGACAAGTGGACCCAAACCATGCCTGAAAAATGCCCCCCCTACAGCATAACAGAACCACTGGACCCCCTCACTGTAGGGGTCAAGCATTCAGACCAGTACTAGTTTTTTCTTTAATGTGTCTGTAGATTCTCACTTTGTCCACAATAGGTTTGGGATGTTTCAGTGTGTTCACAGAGATGTGTTTCGAAATAGGTGCCCTATTAGTCAAAGGAGCGAATGGGCCTCTTGCCATGAGTATGATTGGGTTGTTAGTAATAGTACAATGTTTCTCCCTGTTGCTCGGAAATGGCGCAACATTCATTGAAATGGCATTCAGTTCATGTTATTAAGTTGAGCTCTATCTGATTTCACTACAGCATAAAAGCCAAACCCATTCAGGCCTGAACTGGAATAAATTGATTTTAACCTAAAGTTTATACATTCTTGCAAAAAGCATGTAAATAACTCTTGACACAAAGAGCAGCTATTCTCTGAGCATCCTTCCCATATAACCACACACAATTTAATTTCTGCAAAATTTTCCTTCAGCCGTCCCGATGAAAACACAGCCCTGGTCGCTGCCAGGGCCCGCAAGCGACACGAAGCACAAGTTGCAGGAGGAAAAGGCAAGACTTCATTAAGATTTGTTTTTCCATCCAGGATCCTGCACAGAGTGCCGCCTCGCCAGGCCTCTAGAGTTCAAATCTGTGCTGCAACCAAACCAAATAAGCCCTATCCAAGTACCCTGCTCCTAAATGCAACCAGATGTCTGCCCTCAACTAATAATCAGAGAAAATACACACCTTTTCTATGATTGGTCCAGTAGAAGCCCCAGCTGATCAGTGAAAGCTGTCATCCAGAAAACAGATGTGCAGACTGAGTGCAGGAGTTACGGTTACAGCCTGAGGCAGCACTGAAAGGTGAATGGAGCAAAGGTGTAGTTAAAGAAGAAAAAAAAGTAAAATAGAGACAGGAGAGAAAAGCTGCTCTGCAAAACTCTGCAGCTGATATTTTTACACTGAGAGAAGACGAATAAACCTCTTTTCTTTTTAAAAGAAAAGCTACATTTGTGTGCTTCCTGATCACTGCAATTAGTTTTAATTACCAGCACTGGAAATGCTGGCTTTCATTTTTTGATACAAAAAAAAAAGATATACCCAGAAGCATATCCACATCTTATTGATAATTAATAGATGTGAGTGATACGTTTACTGTCTGATTGTCTGACATGACAGGGCAGATTAACAACCTCAGTGTGGGTCAGTGTGGGAACTGACAAATCAACTTTCACAATGAGGCACATAAAGCCTGAGGCAGGCCCGAGGCTCAGAAAAGTGTTCTCACATAAAGATGCAGAGACACACACACATACACACACGTGTTACATAGACAACTAGACTTAAACACACCACTCAGCATCATGTTTCTTACAGAATACCTGACTGCAAATGATAATATAATATTAATAAAACTTGGATTGCTACCATTGAAGAGATTATATAAAGCTGATAGTTAATAGTCATGTTTTTGAGTTGTCATAACGACAGCGACAATGTCTGCATTGTTTCCTCGGTCAGTCTGCAAGGCCTCTAACCTCATTTCAGTCCTTTCATATCCTCAGATAGTTGTCCAGCTGTTGTCTCCAGCGTGTTCCTGCCTTTCAACTCATCAGGATTAGTTGGTTCACCCGATTTAACCTAAAAAGCATTTTATTGATGCTTCCTCACATCAATATTTAAGACATTTACTCCTATTTTCATCAACGTCATATAGTCTGTGTCCAAAATCACTCCTTATTTAGCTCATGCCATATGGGATGAATTATACAGACGACAGTGACTCCTAGTTAAAGACTAGACAAATCATCTCCTCCACTGGAACATACTGGACATCTGATCTCACAGCACTTTATACAGATTCAACTCTTTGCTCTTTATTGATGTTTTACACTTTATTTTTTAATGCAACTTACTGTTTTTCTCAATTTTAATTATGTGAAATTCAATAAAGTCCTTTTTAAAAATGAAATAGAATCTCTTGTTAATGACTTTCAAGCGTTCACATCCCCAAGACGGTTGTATGATTACATAGTTGGTCAAATATGTGTTTAATTACTTTGAACTTGGGTCTCTGTTTGGTTGTCAGTCAGATATATTGGAGCTTTCAGAAAAACTTGTTTTCCAGTTCTAATTAGGTCTTTGATGTTGACTCAAACGCTACTTCTAAGCTATATGCACTATATTTATGTCTTGCCACAGAGTGTCTGAATTTAGTGTGTATATTTTAACTCTATAGATCCTGCATTGGAGAAAAACGCACGTATGCTACTTTCTGTCAACAAGTCACGCCACATTTTTATAGATGCAAAAATGTTGTGCATCTCGTCACCTGTCAGTGATGCAAAATAATTAGTAAGTGTAAAAAATCTCAATTTGCTGCTCACTCCTGCTTAAACTATTAAGCCTGTTATATAGGGAGTAGTTAGCCGGTGGGTGCCTAAGTGATTGCAGACACAGACCTGATCTCCACTCCCACCTGCTCTTAATTTCCTCATTAGCTCTCCCATTATACGTGCGTGCCCTTTAGCACCAATGCTCTGCCAGATCCTCTATTGTGCATCCTACTCTCAGTGTTCCAGCCCTCTGTCTGGTTATCCTGTTTGTCCTTTTGGACCCGTGCCTGCCCGCTTATGCCCACTTGGACTCGATAGCCTGTCCTGTTCTGATTCCAATGTGCTGTTGGATGATTTCCTGTTCCACTCCCCAGTCAACTCTGCTGCTTTTCCTTGCTGCTCTGCCTGTTAAATCCATACCTTACTCACCTGAATCATAACACAGTTAAACAGTTTGTTCACCCGAATTACAAAACACAGGGACTGTCCCTTCAGGCGAAAGCAGTTCCAATAAAAACGATTGACAGTGTGTTCTGTGGATTATCCAAAGAAACCAGGATATTGTCTCTGCAAACACACGACTCTGCTCAAGTCTTTTTATTACTTCTGTGAGCACCACAAAATTGCATTTATTCCGTTTTTTTAGGAGAGGAAGCAAAAATCTAAGAGGAAAATATCTCAAAACTTAACTTAACCAAGAGATTTAAACCAAACTGCATGCTTTTATTTTGTAATTTTGGTCAACAAACCCTTTTAAAATGTATCCAGTGGGACCATATGTTTCAAATGCTGGGATCTACAAGATATATCAGCTATTGTAAAGTATAGAGGATATGAGGATGTTATTTATGATTATGGTTACATGATCAGCTAACCATAGCCAAGGGAAAATGGCATTAAATGGCATATTTGGTAGTAAAATGAAAACTAGTTGATAGTAGCCAGCAGCCTAATAAACTTGGAGCAAGTGGCACCAATCAGCTTTAAAGGGGGACGCTGACGTCTGTTTTTAGGGTAGCTCAAGGACAAATGTGGAATATTTTTCTAGCGATGGTCACGTGGCTGGCAAAGCAAAATATCAGAGTAAAACGGTAAAGGTATCCCTTAAAGGGGCCCTCAGTGTTGGCTGGGCCCAGTTAAATTCCACAGACACGTTACTATAAAGACTCCCTCAGGAGTTACATCTCTTCTCTCGATCTTAATAACAGACTCTTCCATGCAGCCCAGTCACGGTTAGGTCAGACCTGGCCATGGTTTGTCTCTTCTTCTCTGCTCCTCCATCTGCTCGCTTACTCTCCCCCCTTTTCCAAGCTCTTCTCACTCTCTTACTGATTCATTTTCTCTCCAGCTTGCTTCAATTTGTCTTCCAGCATTGGCGCAAAGATTGGTGGCGTTTCGAAGCAAATCGTGCAATTCTGAAAGCTCCTCATTACGAACCTATTCGTTTATACAGTCTGACAGCTGGGCTTGACTTGCTCTTGAGTTCCCCTAAAGATCAACAATGTCCTGCAGACAGCAATGGTAGGATTACATAAACAGTGCTCACGTTGAAGGCCCCATACGCAGGATCATGACTCTGTATGCTTTGGAGACAGAGCGTCTTTCACGCCGAGATATCTGCTTCTTTAACTCTGGAAGCTGTCAGGAGTAAGAGGGGCAGCAGGCATGCTAATTTATTAAAAGAAGCCCACTGATTCTTATAAAAGTCCTGCTGGCCTGATTGCTCTGGTGTAAACATTGCTGTCCCAGCTCTGCAGATCCAGCCATGCTCTGCTGCCCTGCAGAGAGTCTACACCCTATATGGTCTGCATAGTAAAAACACTCAGGCTTAGGACTCAAAACTAATTATTCACAGGGACCTCTGTTTATGGAAGTGTCACCATCTTGAGGTTTCACATTTTTGTGAAGGTTCCTGTCGTCCTGCTTGAGGCCAGCTTTACGAAATTTCATCCTTAAAACGCAGGACAGTGAAGCATTAACCCCTGTAGACGACGTGCATCTGTGCACTCAGCTTAAACAACACATCTCAATGTCATGAATCCCCCCGTGATCAATACGTCACACACACACACACAGGATTCAAGTTGACGTGCATGAAAACGCCACGCGCTCTCAGGCACCTGTGAGACCTCCTCGGGCCAGCAGATGTTGCTCACCATCAGATTACATCAGCTGTTTGGTTTATTAAGCATGCACATGTGTTTCATTTGTTCAACGTTTTCCAATAATGAGGGGAATTTACTGGCGTGCTAACACCTCAGTGCTGGTATAAATCAGATGTGGATATGATGCAGAGCAGAGTGTTGTGACCTTGCTGGGCAGTGCACAGCGGAACGCTACTAGACACACAGACAGTGTTTGGGTTGATTTGCTAATGTATTATCCAGCTGCACCTCCACCCCTCCCCCACCCCGTCCCCTTAATATGGTAGTCTTATATAAGTGGCCTTGGAAGGTTTGTCTTATCAGGACCTCAACTGAAAGATATTATACAACATATATAAAAATATATACAGGTATTATTCTATAATAAATAATAATGATAATCATAATGAAGAAGTTTTGTTTTTGTTTGTTTTTAATGCATTAAAGTTAGTATTAGTAGATTTTTATCCCTTGATTTTTAATCTTTCACTTTATTTTTGATGGCTTACCTTTTTGTTGTAGAAAAATGACACAACTGCAGTATAATTCTATATTATTTTATTTCCTAGGATTTGCTGCAGCAAGACTTCTTACCAGGTCACACAGATGGGCTCATATTACCCCTCTTCTTAAATCCCTTCATTGGCTTCCAGTAGTATTTAGAATACAGATTAAAATCCTCACTCTCACCTTCAAAGCACTACATGGTCAGGCTCCCCTGTATGTGGTAGACCTCATACACCCCTACACCTCAGCTTACTCCCTTAGTTCAAACATGCAAAATCTGCTCTCTGTTCCACGCACCCACCTAAGGACCTGTGGTGATTGAGCTTTTGAGGCTGCCTAAACTTTGGAGTGCTCTGCTTGTCTCCTTTGGGTCTATTGATTCATTTTGTGCATTTAGAAAACAGCTAAAAACACATCTGTTTAGACAGGTGTTTGGGTAAACTATTGACATCAGGCTTTCAGCATTTCATCTTAAAAAAAAAAGTATTACATTGTTTATGCACACACACACACACACACACACACACACACACACACACACACACACACACACAGTACTCTGCGAAGGTCTTAAGCCAGCACTAGCTTTGTTTTTGTTTTAATTTTTCCGTCTCTATAATAAGATACAAACAGAAAAGGAAATATGTACACACAATTTGAACTCTTTTGGGGAGACTGACCTGAAGTTTTCTGAAATAATCTGCTGGTATATCATACCAGGCTTCTTTCAGTACTTCCCAGAGTTCTTCTTTAGATTTAGGCTGTCTTTTATGTATTTCTCTGTGTAGGTGACCCATACTGCCTCTATAATATTCAAGTCTGGATTCTGTGGAGGATGTCTGTTTTTCTCTCCAAATATGATTTAACTGCATTAGCAGTGTGCTTGTGATTGTTATCATGCTGGAAAATAACACCATTCCCAATCAGGCATTTTCCAGAAGGAATGGCATGATGAATTAAAACCTGTCTGTAATGTTGCATTACCTTTTTATGCTTTATCATGCCTATGTAAAGCACTTAGTGAATTGTGTCTCTGAAAAGTGCTATATAAATACATTTTACTTATTTACTTCTTTATTTACACCCCCGTATATTTTGTCAAGGATGTGCCTTACCGGACCCCAGCCCCATAGTGAACTGCATGTCACTGCCCCAATATGAAGGGGCATCCTAAAGACTTTGGATTGGTTCTTTTCAGTTGGTTGTATTGGGGTTAGCATCAAATTGCTCCAAAGTAAGTCATTTTCACATTTTCATTAATTCAACACATTGAACCTCACAGGAACTATTCTACATTCTGGGATATACCTTTATTTGTTTTCTTGCCAAAAGTTACATGACAAGATGGACTCTACTGTGTTCATTCACTATAGAGCCAAAGGTTGATTAGCTTAGCTTGGAATAAAAAATGGAAACAGTGGCGAACAGCTACCCTGGTTCTGACAAAAGTTATAAATACGCCTCCAATTATGGTATGTAACTCTCTGTAAAACCTCAAATTGAAGTTTTTGGCTAGCTGTTCCCTGTCTTTATGCTAAGCTAAGCTAATCGCCTCTCAGTCCTCCTCTGTTATGATAATCCATGGCAACAAATTAGATGCTTGAAAAACAATTTATATTGCTGTAGATAATATCAGGTTATTAATCTCAAATCTGAACACAATTAGAACACTGAGTGAATACATTTAGTTATTAGTTATCAAAACTATGCTTCAAATCATAGCATTTCAAATGAGGCACATACTGTAAGACTTACATAAGAATCACCAGTTCCACAATCCACCACCTTGACACCAACAATTGGTCAGCTAAGTAGTTCAAGAACTAAAGTTTATTTATTACGTAACATAATTATTCACCGAGCTGAAAAGGCTTCACATCTGCCCATACAAGCTTTCCTATTTAATCACTGCTCTGGTCATAAGACAGATTTCCATATTTTAAGCCCAAGCTGACACCATTCTCCTCAGCCGCAGACTGGCTCTCATGCACCTGCATCCATAAAATGTACGATTCTTCCAGGAAGCTGCCTCCACATCCCAACTTCATGGAAAAAAAGTCTAACTTCAAAACCGGTCTTTTATTTTTTTCCTTTTTTCTGTTTTATATGTCTCATGTAGGCAACTGCATCTGGCCACTCTCTCTAGGTACATAGTTAACGATCACAAATACTGACTGGATCAAGACTAAGAAGTTAACATCTACAAAAGACAAAATCAAATGCACGCTGCTTTGAACAATATAAGTCTTGTTAGCTTTTGTACTTATTTTGTCTCCATACCCCAAGACTCCCTCCAGCCAGTTGTCTTTCATTCTACTTTTCATCTGGTAGCTCTGTGTTGCCAAAGAGACAACCTTGACACACCTTGGTCCTTACTCCTAACAATATATTTGCTCCTGCAACCTTGCCTTGCTCCAAGAGGGTTGCCATATATCTAGCTGTAAGACTCCTTTCATTTGTTGTATCTATAATGTCTGAGTGCTGACTGAATAGGACCTCTTGAGTTCCATTTTTTTGCCTCTCTGTTATTGTAGACATTGCTCTCCTCAAGGTTAGCTCTCTTGACTCTGTCAGAATCTTCTCCAGCTGTTCTTTTGTCTGGTTACCTTGAACAGTGACATGAATGATTTTAACTCTAAAGTCCTTTGTTTTCATGAGGATGAATGATTTCTCCTTTACAGTAGGCTACATGACATTTTAAAGCACCGTAGCAGCAATGTTAGTTTTTCAAATTTTCCTTTGTTGGTGCGGCTCCAGGCGTCTAAATGCAATAACAAGGACGAGTCAGTCTTGGAGTTTGTCTCTTGCACATTTGAGCATGTAACACCTTGATATTGTTAAAACTTTATGATTCATTTCTTTGACAACTCGGGGGGTAACTTAACAAGCCTCAAGCATTGACATATTATCACAATATAAAGTTGATATGGTGGACAAGTTAGCAAACAGTTCCCTTTTACAGATACAAAACATTGACATTCATTTGTGGTCATGTTCATGTCTACACACCCTCTCTGCTTTGCCAAAGCCAGAGAGAAATATCTGACTTTTGGCTGCTGAATGTTCCATCATGTTCACTGAAAACAGAGAATTGACGTCAGTTCTTTACTGCGAGCAACCCCTTTCACTTTTATGTATCCTATAATCTGATCCACCGTTTTAATAACTATTCACGTAGATGGATATTGATCAGAGCAGAATTATTGTCAAAATGTTTGATCGTGTGATTTGTTACATGCTGTCGTGACTTTGATTGAGAACAAACCATCAGTTTTGCTACGCTATCATGTATCATTTGGTACACCTGTGCTTAACTTAACCATGCCAATAGTGTCTTTTGTAATTTAAATTTGTTAGTGCATTCTATCACTGGTGATGGGAATCATTTGAAATAAGAACATTTTCTGTCCATGAATGATCTTTTAGGGTCTTCTTTTTTTTCTTTGTGCTATTACATTTTCATGAACACACTGTCCTTCTGTGTTTACGGCAACAAGAATAAATATGGAAGATGCATAAAAAGTCACCAATATTGTATAGTTAATTTAAAATATATTTACCTACATGTGTCAGTATGTTTCATTTTGTATGATGATAAAGACTTCAATCAACTACCAGGATTTGGATGAGATGAAAACCTAAAAAGAACAACCATGTGAGTCTGGCCTACACTGTGATCTTTCCTGATAGATTGATGTATGTATGATGTGTACTTGAGAATTCAAAGCAGTCCTTTGAGGGAACACACAGAGCTGCAAATAGGGAACTGTAGGGCAGTGGGCTCTGTAGTCCATGTCACCAGGGACATGGACAGTCCACTTTGATTTAACAGGTTCACTGCTGTCGCTTTCGGGTTTCTTTGGTCCATCAAGAGCCCCCTTCAGTACCCTCCAGGACCTAAATGTATCACCCCAACCCTTCATCTCTCGCCTTGCTGTTGATCCAGAGGCTTCAGTGGTCAGTTACTCTCACATGCAATGCAATAAAGTCTCTTTCATGGACAGTATGAAACATTGAGAAACCATGCCCCATATTCCCTCTACTCCAACCATACAGTCATCTGTATGAACTGGTTGTTTGTAGCCATGTTAGTGGCTTTGCTTTACTTTGTTGGTCAACTCTTTTTGGTCCAGACTGAAATATCTTAACATTTATTAGATGGATTGCCAAGAAATATTATACATACATTCATGGTCACCAAAGGTTGAAGCCAACTAAATTTAGTGATACCACGACTTTTCATCATCAGCAGGTTGCAATTCTTGGACTGCAATGAAATGTAGTACAGACTCTCATGTCCCCCTCAGGATAAATTGTAATAATTTGAATTTAAGTAATCATTTAACTTTTATTGTGGATAATTCAGGTCA
The DNA here is from genome assembly GCF_027409825.1 of Scomber japonicus. Lineage (NCBI taxonomy): Eukaryota > Metazoa > Chordata > Actinopteri > Scombriformes > Scombridae > Scomber > Scomber japonicus. The sequence goes on from NC_070584.1 coordinate 6,969,093, forward strand.
AAGTTTTAATTTGTACAATAGTTTGGACCAAAAAGCCTCAGCTATACTTTGCATTTAGTGGAAAATCACTTTGATGTTGCACTTACAAACATGCACACAGACCTGCTTTAGAGTCTTTTCTTTAACATTACACTGTAAATTCTCCTTGAGTCTCTTAACACAATCCAACTAAGATGTACAGATTGAAAAGAGAGGTGTTGATATTTATACTGTACATAGTTGTAATAATCTCCAGATCTCAACCCTAAAGAATTCACTCCAAGCTGCTAAAATGAAAAGTGTTTTTTTCCTTAAGATTGCCATGTGCCCACTCTCTGTGCTATTTGAAATCCTGCAGAGTACTGAACTAAGAAAAGAAAATAGTGGAAAGTTGCTATCTGTATAAGGCGGTCAGATTCTGAAATAAACAGGCTTTTAGTTAGGGTGATAAAAAACGCTGATAAAATGTAGGCTATTCATGACTATTAACAGGATTTAGTGCAAAACCCTCACGTTATGCCAAGTTAATCCAGGTCTGCATCACAATCTGGAACCTGATTAGAGCGAGTGATACACATTGGTGCCGAGGAAATGTAGTGTCTCGTGTAAAAATGCAGACCGCGTGCGTATGGTGGCCTCAAAGCGGATAGGGGCCTTCTTTTGCTATAAACTGCATGGTTAATGACGCCAGCGTTGCTTGTGTGGTAGCTGGGCCACACCAAATCTCCGTTCTCAGGGGTAAACGTAATCACATGGGCAATCATTAAGATTCAGGCTGTGTTGTGATCAAAACTGTGGTATACACACAAAAAGCTCCCCCTACTCATATAAAGCATATTTAGACCATTAGATTAGCCGCAACTGACAATTAGGCTGTTGGCTGGCTTTCCCAGACATTTTTTCTAAGCCTGGTTCAAATTTTAAACAATCTTTGCACGGAGCGAGGAAGGGCCTGCCTCATTGAACACTTAAAAAAAAAGAAAGTTGATTCAGTGTAGATCTACATGTATGTGGAGATTGAATTCCATCATCCAGTAAATAGTGTTGTTGTTGTTATTGAGCTTCTTTGCATGCCGTGATTCAAATGTGCATGTGTAGTTCACCTTATCTGAGACAGATGTTTCCAGGTTGAGGCCATTTTAGTACATGTGACCTAAAGAGTGTTAAGTAAAGGAAATAACATCAGCTGTCTTCAGTTTCACAGACTACTGTCACATGTACCCTCACATTCTGCCTAGTAAACAGGAAATGGGTTAAGAGAGTAACAAATCCTTTTAATAAGTTCCATGAGTTTGAGATAATGAAACAAAGGTGTATTGTTTATTATTCGGTTGCTATCTGTGAAGGATTCATTGTCTGAAGAAAGCAAATGTCCAACAAAAATTACTGCAAAAAGGTTTCTGGGTATAAGTTTACCTTCTTGAAACAGTACACGGCATTATCCCAGACCGCTCTAGTCCTGGATGCTGTGGTTAACCTTCTGTCCAGCACCCACCTGCTCTTCCCCACTGAGCAGTAAAAACATCTGCAACCTGGAGAGACTTGGCTGCCTGGTGTAAGCCCAGTAAGCAGACACCAAATCATAGAGGGGGGGAGGGAGAAAAAAATATGGAGGAATAAAGAAGGACTCTGCTGCATTGCAGATTAATGCTAATAATCCTGTGTGCAGGGACCAGAAAAAAAAGCTCAGTCATCCAGATGTGTGGAGGAAGCGACTCCCTGGGGGAAACTCCTGGAAGAGGTGCTGTGTCTCTTCTAGACAGGACAGAGAAGAATAATTTATCCTAGCCTGCACTGTGTTCGGGCCAAAGGGTCCCTGTGGATGTCTGGTGATCAGCCTCAGATAAACCTAGCTGTCCCCTCAATCCACATAATGTCACCTTAAAAAAGATGTGTGACAAATTAAAGGAAAAACTTGCCTTTCCAACTTGCCCTTTTCCTTTCCAAAACCAAAAACACAAGAGCAAAAGTGTAAGAAATGGTTTTAACAGTGTGTTTATCTGCTGTAACATGAACTACCGTCATTGCATGTCCAGCTCCATCTAGTTTATACAGACGTAAAGACCAAAGAGCAAATCATTCATCAACTCCACTAGTTGTAGGAGTAAAGGTTTAGATTTAAAAAAAAAGGCTCAGTTCATGTTAAGCACATCCATTGCGTAGTGTAGTTAGTTAGATAGATAGTCAGGTTATCTGTTGTCTACACTGCTCTTTATGGGATTTTGGGAGGTTTACCCCTGCCAACGTTGCCTGAGTGGGTAACAAATGTCCAGCTCAGGGTTGTGGTGGTAAAGAGAGCGTCCTAGACATTTTGAGAAGGATTCAAACGGCAAAGTCTTAAATCATCTGAAAGAGATTCTAATATATTTTTTGGAATAAAATAATTTAAAACACTCTCATACAGAATTTAAAAAATACACTTTTTGTGAAAATGCTAATGTTGTCTGAAGATAAAGTTGCCCAGAAATGTGTGGCTTTCTTAAATCTTTATTCTACATATCCTTTCACACCGTAACACTTTGGTGGCAGAAAAAGAAGGGACCCACTGCACTTCCAGGCACCCTACCTTTCTCCCATTGGCTCACCCAAGCCTCTAGAAACAGCGCAGATTTGACAAAGTGGTCAAACCATGTACATCATGTGGTGCTATTGGGCCCTCAAAGACTTGCATTGTGAAAGAGACGTATGTAAATCAACAGACACTTCTTTTTAGTGCTGCAACCCCTGCAAAGCAGAGGCGATTTTAGACCCATTTTAGGGGTGCTCAAGCAGAGATGGGACAAACACACAAATTGTTTTATTTTAACAGGTCTAATGTATTTTGGATAGGTCTGTCATTAATATTGTCTTTCCCTCAGGGCTCATTAACTGTCATAGGATCCTCTCTGTAGAAATCTGTGTATTCTGAACCATTATTATCATACATTATAGTAGACCACTCAACTATGTATTAATATTTATTGTTGTAATTTATATTATCCACTGAAATGAGTAATTTAGCAGAGGGGTTGAACACTTGCAGGGCATTGTATGTCAAATTCTCATTGGGAGCTGAGCCCCCCTAAAGGTCTGATCCTAGAATCACCCCTGCTGCAAAGTGATCACAATTTGAGCCATTCGTTCTGATCACATTTCGAAGTTCTAGAAGAGCTGCATGTTTGAATTGTTTTATCCCCATTCAAGTTAGCCGAGGCCTAAAGGAGAAGTTGACAGTCTTGGCTGGTGGGAGTCTCTACTGAGCATGCTCCATGGACGCATTGGGCCCATAGGCCATATGCAGTATGTTTTCCTGCTGTATTTCTTTACAGCAGGATGTTTTTTTTGGGTCACGCGCCGCTGAGTAACTTTCATAGGAATGAACTCGGCCCCGCCTCCAATGCTGTATCAAATTCTCTGTATACATCCATAGGCTCACTGGCCTGGGGTCCCCATACATGAGGTTCCTCCACTGTGTCCTGGCTGTGCACCAAGGTTTCCATCCAGCCAGTTGTTCTTGGTACACCTCCAAAAAGAGGAGTGGCATCATTCAACACCTCAAATGATCGAATAAGTCCACAGATGATGATCACTATTCAACATCATCATGAAAAGTCAGGGAGGAGCATGCCTCAGGTTCCAACACAAACAAGTGTAAGTCCTGTTTATTGATCATTAAAATCTGCTCAGTAAAAGGGGGCAGTGAAGCTATCGCTTGTTCTTGCTTGTTCGGAGAAACCTCTCCGGGATTACAGATGGCACAAAGTGTAGTTTCTGCTGCTGCTTGAGATGTGTTCATTGGCACCGCAGAGGGCCGTGGTAACACACTGTAGAGGCAGAAAAGGTTTGTGTTGGATAAGAACCAGCAGTGAGGGTTGCGCAACATTAGGCTGAGGTCACTGCACGTAATATCTGGGATGGGGAGGGACAAAGGCCGCAGCTCTAGTGCAGACAAACCATCAGACTGAAGCTCAGAGAGCAATGGAAGGGAAAAGGAGCCAAACTTTCTCAGAGCATGACTGATCCAAATCCTCTTCTCATAAAAGGTGATGAGTGGAGTGTAACTCAGGCTTTGTCAGAGAGACAAGAGACCAGTACAAGAGAGAGAAAGAAAGAAGATTGTCTTGAGGTGAAAATGTTATGATGAGCTCATTTTCAACTCTGTCAGGTCAAAGTATGAGATGAGATAACACAAACAACATCCTACTTCAGTGAGAAGTTGATGTGCTGAGGTCAACGCTGTTGCATTATATGTATTGTCCCAACAAAACTCATGTGTTCTCACACACTCACCAGCACCACCCCAGCTCTTTGTAGCTGGACACACACATGCTTGACAGACACACACACTACAAGCCATAGCTTTCAAGCATGCATACCTTGAATCAGCATATACATACACTGATGCAAGTGTGCACCAGCATGCATACACATTATTACATGCTATTCACTGTCGCATAGATTTTACATTTATGAAACATAATTAATGCAGCATCAGTGAAGGTGAAGACATGGTGTCACAATTTGCTTCAGGCTACCCATCTGCACTCAGACTTCTGCTCAGGTAACCTTTCAAAGGAAGGGTAGTTCAGTCTCTTAGATGAATACGCTCATCTGCAGCACCCTCTAGTGGAAATATAATGACACTAGCACTTACAGCAGGATAACAGAAAATGGTTCAGTTGCTCTTGTAAGTGGTGAATCATACAATTATATGTGAAAATATCAGAATTATAAGTTAATGTTGAAGGAGCTTGAATTATTAGTCAAAATAATAATACTTAATTTATTATGAATGGATTTTGTTTTTACCACTCAAAGCCAACATGTTTACTCCACTGAGATCATAAAATTTGAGCAGGTGTTGCTTAAATTAGTGTTTTCAGCTCTTTTAGGGCCATTTCCACCACACATTTTTCTCTAATCTTGACAGGTGTTTTCTGTTACAGCATCCGTTTAGAATTACAAGAACAAAACAGGAGAAATTCACTGTCAGGAAATAGCTAATCTCTTAACCAATATAGTTAATAATAGAGATGTTCTGGTCACATACAACAGTTCGTCCTCATTTCAGTGTTTGTATCGGTTTGAATTCATGCACACACTGTACAAACTGCTGTCTGACTGACATGCAAAACAAAAAATATGGTGAACTATATTTTTGAGATGCATCTGAACTTGATTGAACCCCTCCAGCACAGACAGACACTTCTAGCTAAGAGGGGGATGAGCGTGTGGAGGAGTGCAGACTTCGACCCGGAGCCAAAGTCTGCATTCCTCAGCAGTACAGTGCAGTCCGGAGTACTAGCACATTTACAGCAGCTGGATGTACAGGAAGCTGCTTGGCTCGTTGCATGTGCTCCTCGTGCCAAAGTGTTGGGGATAACTGGCCACTGAGCAAAAAAAAAGTACATCACACACTGCCACACTCCCACAAATAAAACACAAGTGAAACTACTGCAACATTGCTGTCTGGAAAACAAAAGAATTAATCTGTGATATTGAAATTGACGTGGAGCGGCCAGCTGGATGCCAACATCCAACTGGGTGCTTCGAATGGGATTTCACAGAAAAAAAATGACGACTATGAACAAAAAAAGGATTAAAAAAAACACTCGCAGCGTGCTGTTATTGTGAGATCAGAGTGCAAAGAGACTCAGTTCACTGTGGATCTAACTTTTCTGGCGGGGGAATCATTAAAACAGTCCCATCGCTTGATTTCCCCTACGGCAGTGTTGCCCTTATACCCAATTGTTTCTCAATTAAATTGAAAGTGTTGCTGCATGCAAGTGCCGCAGTAAATAATACAGCTGCTTGAAAGCTCAAAGACTGTCAATCAATTATCCCATTAGTGAAAAACTTTACAGAGGAGCCCAAGCAGCCCTTGTTTGTCTTGTGTGATTAGTAACTCAAGCAGACTATCATGTTCCAGAGGGCCACATTCTGGACTCATCTAGTCCATTTGAGGCAGCAGCCATGATAACAAGGCAGACTGGGGGTCCCACGGTAACCTCACTGTTACCCAAACCGGCATCTGTTATTCCTTTGTGCAAAAGCATTAACTTAACAACAGAGCCAGGGTCATCCACAATTCTCTTTATAGAGCAATCACGAGAGGCAAAGTGGGCTTATTGAAATAATGATCATGCACATACAACATCTGACACACACACACACAGATACACATATGCACACACACACACAGAAAAAAAAGACTCACAAGATTTCTCTCTCTCTGCTTTGAAGAGAACAAACACATCGGTGAAACTTTAAGCATTCTCTTTATTTCTCTTCCTCAGATATGCTCTGAAAAGAAAACAAATATCATCGCAGACTCCAAAGCACTGCTTGTCTCCAGTGTACAAAACTTATCAGCCTGTGTTACTTGCCCAAGGTCTTCCCACTTTTTATTAGCACCGTTCAGCCCCCAAAGTGAAGCAACATGAAAGAGAACGCCGAGCACTCAAAAGATGGCTTCGTCTTCGCAATCTATGTCAATCTTGCTTGCTTTAACAGGTTTACAGAGAGATCAATTCCCAAACTCCAAGGGCCAAGATTGTCAAAAATGAATAATTTAATAATGATAACCTTAAACTTTCTGTTTTGTCATAATTGCCTGTATAATATTTCCCTGATTTCGCCCCCCGCCTCATGCCAAATAGACATAACTGAAATCAAAGTAGCACTGCTTGTTTATTTCATAGTGGTGACAAATAAATGTTTATTTAATGACTTTGACCTTCTGCTGTCAACAGATTTTGAAAGAAGGCTTGTAGAGCTATTGTCTATGATGTCTTCATGTATTCAATATATCTTAATATCTACACAGCTTTAGAATGTCTATGCCGGCCAAATTTCGAAGCATTTTGGATACAAATACAAAGTTCACTCAGATTAGTTTTCCTCATCCTCTACTTAACCCTTTCAATAAGTCTGCAGAGGCCAGCACAGCACCACACCACTCTGTTATATCCATTCCACAACTGAGCACTGTTTAAGATCTTGCATAAGCATTAGGATGTGAATATCTGCAGCTCCACATGGCTCATCAATGAATTATGGCCCACTGCTTTCCAAAAGATACCACTGTGTGAGATCTGCTTAGCCGATGAAAAATTACATCAACATCAAAGAAGTCCCCTTAAAAGAGCAAGTTTAGAAGAATTAATATTTGATAATGCTGAAGCCCTGCATGAGCACACAGGCAATGAGTGCCTGCTAATCTCTTAAGAATATTAAAACCCCTAATATGCCATATTTACTGATATTAAGGATTAAAACAGCATATAATATGCGTTTAAAAATCGTTTTGCATATCAAAATACAATTTGTGAGCAGTGATTTAATGGTAGTTAATAAGACTCATTTCAAAAGGCATGCTGGAAATGGACACAGCAGGCTTTCCTCTGCCACCTTATGGTCATTCTGTGCTATTGCAGGGATGAAAGGAGTACAAAACATGAGTATTACTTGACATGATGCATGTTGCAGTTTCATTTTTGTATTTATGATGCATACATGTGAGGCATACTTTACCTTATAATTACTGCACAATTCTTGTTAGTGGTGTTAATTAAAGGGGCATGCCACTGACTTGACACATAGGAATCTGCTTGATCTTCACGAGGAGTACTCACCCTATGAGAACAGTTGTTTTATGTCTTCTGCGGCACTGGAGAAACTTTGTCAGATGGCGTTTCAATCTGAAATTGAAGATGACACATTTATAAGAGGAAGGCTCTGGTACAAACTGGGGGAGTGGAGCATTAACAGGCAGAGAGGGCCCATACTAGGAACCAAAAGTCAGTATATTACTGCCTGTGCTACTTCCATTTGACCTCTCTATTTTTACTGCACCTCTTTGAAGTCTTCATACTTTATGGAAGTACAGTACTAAACACGGTGCTAGAAATGTTCTGACTACACAAATGTAAATATAAGTCAATTATGTCCGACATTGAACCACATGAGTTCTTATTAGTCTTTTACTACAGTGTGCTTTTTTTATGTTTCTTGCGTTTTAGTTCTTCCAAATTGATTTGATGATATAACTGATTAAACCATCTCTTTCATCTGCAATAGCTGCATTTTGTGTGTTATAGTGCAGCATTAGATGAGGCTCCCCTGCTGACTCTGAAGTCTATGACCACAGGTGACTCCATATGCTTTTGAAATTAAAATTTCCGTCTCATGTTTTCAATCACTGATAAATCCTGTTTTTACAGAAAAGCATCAGGGACTTTTCTCTGAGGACATTTTGACAGGTCAGAGTAGAAAAAGCACAGGTTTAAATAATAAACTAATGATGGCTGATTTCCATTCATTAATTCAGTTTCAGGGACCTGGTATTGTTGCATGCTGGTTCACTGTCACAGTGCCATACTTCAGTAAAATGGAACCACTGTTAATGGCAATACAACATCAATACTTTTCCTACTACTGTCATTCAATATATCAGCTATAAAAAGGCTGATATGTATGCATATTCTACAAATAGACCTGTAAAAAAGCTAACTGTATGAGAAAAGAAATGAAACCATCAGAAAAATGAAAGGCTGCAGTTCCACCAGAGTCCAACAAATGCTGCTCAGCTGATGCAGATGGCCCTCACGTTTGAACGACAGCGTAATTCATAATAGAACTAAATGAATTTAAAGTAGTGCAGAGTGGTCATGCACTGACCAACCTTGAATTCAAACTGAGGTCTGGAACAGCCTTCATTAGTGAGCCAGTTCACCTGTGAAACTGACAGGCGATGAAACATGCATCTGAGTTAGTGAACTCAGTAATTCCTCATACTGTCTTGTGCCCTGTGATTTAAACTGGTTCTCTGCCTCTCTTTGTTAACTAGCTTCAGTATAATGATGTAGTTTTCTGTGATGTTCCAACACCATGGCTGGAGGCAGGAGTTTAGTCAGCAGCGTGCAGGATCAAGAAAAAAAAAAAGTGAGCCACTGAAAATGGAGAAAAATGGCTCGCAGTACCCCAAGGTAGGAAATAAATTGCAGACGATAACTAGTGAAGCGAGGCACAAACAGCATAATAAATTGTTCGAGATTTTTGCTCTCATTTTGCAGAGCAAAATCAAACTTTGGAGTGCACAGTTGGCAGGCCATTAAAAGAATTACTTCATGCTCTGAAAACAGAGGGCTTGTGTCAATCCCTATATCTCGCACAAAAAGACAACGCACTCCTCGGAATTGCTTTGTGTTTTCTGCCATCTAGGTGGGTACAATGATAGGCTCAGATCACAGTGAGACAAGCACAAATACAGTAAGTGACTGGGAAATAGCTTTGAAAGAAACATATCAGTGTTGAATAAGGAGCTAAAGCTAAAGTGAACACACACTGGCATGGCGTAGATAAATATTTATGCACAAATATTTATGTCTTACAGTTTCTCAATATATCAATATTAATGATCTGCATTCCACACATTTAATAATTTAGCAAAAATAAATAAGTCATATTTTGCCCACTCTATAAATATTCAGCAGATATGGAGACATTTCAGTTGTCTGCAGACTTTTTCTTGTTGATAATAGCAGTCACTGGAGCAATGTACATTCACAGATTTGTTAGCTGTTTGCTTAATCCAATCAATATTTTATATGTTTATGAATATGAGGATTACCACTCCAATTAACCGCAGCAGAAACCACACACACACTGCATTTTCCTCAGTGCACTGTTTAAATACGTACTAATGTTTCACACATTAAAAATATGGCTTGGAAAATGTGCTTTTATGTCACTGAGTTTTGTGTAGAATCAAGAATATTATACTGACTCTTATTATAATGCACTACTGTAGATCAACATGTTAGTTAAACCATTGATAAATAATCATCAACACATAACACATCATATAGATCATATGGAATGGACTTAAGGTAAATTATGCATGTTTAATCTTGTATTTCTGGATAATTACTTGGGAATTACGACGGTAAAGAAAATACCAATTGCAACAATAAAAGAAATGATTATTCTAATAAATAACACCGGTTCCAAAACACTCTAATGGTGATACAGTATATATAGTTTTCCCCTGACTCATGAGGTTTGAAATGCCTGATGGTTTTTCCTGTGGAAACATGGAAATAACACTTGGGCAAGAAAAGCCATGCGACAGTATTAATAATGCATTCTCAGCATTCATTCTGCATCATTATTCTACAATTTAAATGAGGGTTAAAGCTCACTGCTTTACTTGTACAAGTGCGATTGGACATTAAATATACAACAGTAGCATATTTTCACCAGTGAAACTTTGATTAGAAGCGTTTTGAAATCCAGTCCACGGTCACATAAGACATATTTAACCCTTTCTGTCCTGTCCTGCTTGTAGTCCACATTGTAGTTACACTGCTGTGACACTGCTGGGGTTTGTTAGACCCAAAAGAGAGCAATAGAAAAGGCTGCTTAACAGTCAGACCACATACAAAAGGCTGTTATATGAATAAACTGTAATAAAGAGTTTTATTAGTGTATTATCCATTTTATAGGAGCAGTGACAGCCCACTTACTAGACTCTGTGTGTGTGTGTATGTGTGTGTATCTCCAGTCCAAGGTCACCTCATTCTCATTCATTACACTATAAATATCACATTGTTATCTTCCAATGTAAAATTTTGGGGTCATGTGTGATTTCAATATTGTGGTTCTATTTTTTAAGGCGAGCTTGTCCAACTGGTCGTACATAGCTGGAAGTGAAATGGTCATAAGGGGTCGGTGTGCAGCAGCATCCCTCTCCTCTGGACCGGAGTGTAACCTGCGTGATTTTTTTAAAGCAAAATGGCGACAGTGTAAAAAGAGGGAGAAGAACGGTGTCAAGTGCAATGATAAACTTATGGACACGAGTCGTCGTCCTGAGGTAGGTGTTACAGCCTGCTGTGCGGTTTGACGTGCGCAGGGATACATTGTAGCCAGGTACGGTCATCAGTCAGTGATGTGTCGCCGTCGTAGGTCGCTGTGTAAAGGTATGAAAAACACTAAACACTGCAGTGTCTGGTAACTGTGGACAGGCAGGCTACACAGTCCTTACCTCAACTACTTCAACTGGTTCACTGTCGTATCATAGACTCTTTGTCCAAGACATTTCTGACACAGTTTTTTTGTCTCTGTGTGTGGTTCAGCCTGTCGCATCACAGCGGTGGAGATGCGGCTCTGTGCTGTCTAGCTGTAGTGTTTTCACTTTGTACTGAAACGTGCCAGTCAATGTGCAGCACAAGACGATAACGTTTCTTCTTCCACTGACAATTTTTGTAGGCTATGTTATTTGATGCTCACATAAGTTTTATATCTCTAGCTCACCCCTCACTCACTTAAAACAGCCCATTAGAAACACAGAGTGACGCTGGGAGTGAGGTAAATACAATGTGTGCCTGTGGGAAATTGTTAGATCCACAGCGTATGGAAGTTCATTCGAGGCAAAGGGGCCTATTGGAAAGTTGAACTTCAATAAATTAAGTTCAAGCTAGTATAAATTCTTTATAAGAATAGTACATCAAAGATATGTTTGTAGTGACCCATAGATGGTTAGTCTATTTGCAGTTCCTTTCAGCTAGTTTTAGCACCTTTAAGGTTATTGTTTTAGTCCTACAAACCACAATTTTAACGTACTGTTTTGATTCAGTCTCATCTATCTCATTAGCATCTGTTGCTAAAAACTCAACAAGGCTACACCATTCTGTCCAGCAGCTAACAGGCAAAGTTTGTGATGATAGCTGGTGTACATAATAGAGCTTTAATCGGCTAAAGAGTTGGATATGTCGGTGGAGACCAAAACAGAGCTAAAAGGAGAGTGAATATTGGATTTAAATGAGCTAAATCCAACTCCAAATAAATATTCTGTATCCGCTGGATAACTAAGCAATCGATTGCGAACAAGTTGGGACTATCAACTTAAAAAGTGATGGAATGTCTAAGTGGTGACTTTTTTAATCTAGGTTTAAGGTTTGATTACAAAGCAGGGACACATTTCTAAGTTCAGAGCAATGACATCAAGACAGGACAAGCAACAAAGACATATTTTAAGGTTTTTGCAGCTGTTTCAGAAACAGAGGGTTGGATGTGTGCAATTAGTTCCAGTACAAGTAAAAACTATGTTAAATCTTTAAATTCTCCAAGGTATTTTCAGGTTTGAGTGCAGCCAATGGCCTTTGATGAAAAACAAGGCTGAGAAGAGCAGGTTAAAGTATAGCGTTTTGGTTTGGGCTAATTGTAAAAACGACTTGCTTAGATATTAATGACTTGTGCTTGTGGGGGGGCTATACACAGTTTAGGAGTAAATGTCCCCTAGGAGACCAGAGAAATTAACATATGAGGGAAGTTGTTTTTCAAGAGTTCATTTCATTTGACCGGTGGCTTTGAACTAGAGTCTGTTATACAGCAAAGGATGGTGATTGGTAGAAATTTGCAAGCACTCTTTAGGTATGTGGTAATGCAGAGATTTGATTTAATTGTTGGATTTGTTGGACCACACATTTCCTGCATGGACTGAGTATTTCTCTTTATTTTTGTTCTGGCTCAGTAGTTTTGTCATCAAAGAACTTCCATAACATTTGATCAGTAGGTATGTGTTCATGTTGCAGGTTTATGGTGTGAACTTTTGTAAGTTAAATATATTGTTTTTATGTTTAATTCTTTTCTGTTTTTGAGAAAAATATATGTCGTACACACTAAACAAATTACACTAAAAATGGGTCTACCATTCTACTAACACTCTTAGTAAACTGGTTCAAAATAGAAAACAGATGATAAATAATCTTCATTGAGACTGTTTGTTTCAAATGCTACCTCATCCATCCATCCATATGGTCTGTGGTGACTTTCCAGAATCATTATATTATATATAATAATTCGGTTTCTTTTAAATATGTGGCTTAGTCATTAAACAAAAGGACAGACTGTAAAGATAACAAGCATAGAAGCAAGAATAGGACTCTTTGTTATCTCTATTGCAGATAATTGGTGTATGTGTCACATCCCTCTTATCAGCTGAGGAATAGAGGTTTTGTAAAATCAAAGTGCAGACCTACATAAGCGAGTCCATCGCTCTCTGCAGGTGTCTAAGGACCAGCTTACATGGCTATAGGAAGAAGTGAGTGGCAGTTAAACAGCCTTGTGTAGGTTTGACTGCATTAGTGTAGCGTAAAGGAGTCAACTGCCCGACTAAATAAATCAGATGGTTGAGGTGTGTTATCCACAAATTGATTATATGTCACTTGACAAGGTCAAATATTTTAACCAAGATGCCTGAAGTCCCTGAATGCTCAGCATAGCAAACAGTTAGGTGTTCTCTGTTGGCCTGGCTGGCTGCTTACACAGCTATAAATGAAGACACCTGGGACTACTTAAATGGGAGTACACTGGCCTGAATTAGCAACTCAGCTGAGGAACAGCTGCAGAGACGAGATATTTTAGTAATCAGGTGGATCCACCAAGAACATTGAGGTCTGCAGAAATATACCAATGGCGGAGGAGGAAATAAGGGCAGCTTGTTTTCACAGAATCACATTCACCCTTCAACCTATTAAATCATCTGCATGCAATGAATAACATATTATCACAGGTGGTTCTTTTGATGAACATACCACACTGAAGCTGTTCAGTATTCTCATTTGGCGCTTGCAAATTTCCATACAATTACAACTCAACGCTTTACTTTGGTAAAAAAAATGTCATTTTCTGTTCATATTTAGGTTAATGAAAGTCACTCATGTTAATAGTCAATAGTCCAACATTATTAGCTGTCTCCAGTATGTTTTGTATATATTTGTATATTCGGCATTTAGGCTAACAAATTAACACACTGTGTGTCTAAAAATATCAGAAAACTCTGAAAAATGAGCCAAATGTTTTCAGATTTTTTCTGAATTTAAACAACTATATAAAACCAAAAGCAGCAAATCTTCATATATAAGAAGCTGGTACCAGCAGGCTTTTGGCATTAATGGTAATCAGAATAATTGCTCATCGGCATAACTGTTTTAGTACATATTATACCCCTCCTAAAATGTCGATTCCTTGTGTCCATGTGTGTCCATGGATGTATTTTTCAAGAAAGAATGACGTTAGCTTTCAGACATGGATCCCAAAAACTGAGGCTAAATTTGGAGCTGGGATTCCCTGCGGCAGGGTGTGTCAGATATAGTCATGAAATCTTACTGAAATATATGGCTGCTTCTCAGCTTTTTTTCTTTTCTTTTTTAAACCAAGTTACAGACTATTTACTTGTTGAACTCTTTGTTACAGGTGTGTTTTCTAAGAGCCATGTGGTGTTACAGCATAGACTGGTAAGTACACATCACTTGTTTCATCTTGTTTAACATACCACATAATAATTATGATCAGAATCTGACAAACCCTGGTGCTATAAGTAATATTTTGTCTCATATTTGAGGTGATATTATCAGCTCTGCTTTATGATTTGAACAAGAATCACAACAAGGTGACATGCAGTGAAGCGACACACTCTTTAATTTATATCAAATAGTCACTCAGCTGAAATCAAATTCTATTGGAGCAGGTAGGCGTGAGTACAAAAACGCGTGTTACATGGCGTCTAATATTCCTGTTAATATTATCATTATTACAATCATAATGGCAGAGCATAAAACCCAAAATGTGACCGTCGCTGAAGAGGTGTTATCATTCAGAGACACAGTTGGTATGTCTCCTTACCGGCTTAACACCTGAAACTGTAGCTCAGACGTGTGAAATGCTCTGAAACTATAGCTGGGTGTGATTACCAGTCAAATTAAATCTGAGATGTCAGTTACATGTGTCACTGCTTCCACTCCTACACTTGGCAGGTTGTAGGGAGTGACAAGCTGGCTGTTGATTATTTTCCAGTGTGAAACAAAATCACTGACACAAACTAGTTTTTACAATACTTGTTTTTTGGGTTTTTTTTTTTTTTTTGGTTTAATGTTCTTAAAATGTAATGCAGATTTTGATGTTGAAGCATGATCGTACCATCATGTTACATTAATTTATTCAATCATTTAAATTGTGCTCAGATGTTGCATGAATTAAACACACATCTATGAATAGTTATTGACACAGTTTTTCATTGCTGTTCATTCTTATTAAACAACCTGGTTAAACACAGACTTACATACATAAGAAGATCTATTTCTCTAGGAGTTAAGTTCAGTTTTAATTGGTGCTCGATGATGTCGGCCCTTTAAATGAGCTTTGTAACAGGACAGGACTGGAAGGCGCTACACTTTTAACTTATATCTATTTTAAGCCTCTTTTACAAGGCAGTACAATACAGTTGATCCATTTTCCAACTACACATACATAAAAAAATCACACATTAAGTAGAATACATGTAGCATCTCTTATGATATAAAATGTATGTATGTATTAAATAATCACATTGCATTAACAAAGCCATTGCAGGGCTTTTGGAGCATATTTCCCTTGTTCTTTACTTCATCTCTATTTCTATAGTGCTATAACAACAAGCTCCACTACTTTTGCTTACACCTCATGTCTACAACTTGTTGGATCTTTCTAATACATTTTTACCGACATCATTTTTTTGACATTTCATAGTACGTGTTTGTGCAACTACATCCTTAATTTGTTCTCTAATTTCAGCTCTCACATTTGTTTGTCTTCTTCCTGGTTACATTTCAGTTCACATTAGCGAACACATTCGCCGCTGCTCCTGTAGCAAACACTGTGAACATACGAATAAAGCTTTTACTTCCCCCCTAATTTGCGACGGCAGCTCTACTGAGAGGGATTCGCAGGAATGTTATTTTGGATGAATTTCTAGGGATGAGGGTTCTTTCTCTCATTCTTTGACACATGATGCAGCCTGAATATGCAAAAAACTCAAACAAGCAGCTTTTGAAGCCAGTTTACATCACGACAACAACCAAACTTGCTTTTCTATTCTTTTTAGCATCTAATTTTGGATAGTTTTTAGGTTGATAAATGTGAAATAGATTTTCTGTGGTTAAGGGATCACATGTGAATTGAGGGGTACTCCCTTAAAAAACAACAGCAATGGCACTTCTTTGGAGAAGAGTTCATTTTAAATTAGTTAAACATCCTGAGGACCAGCAGATGAGGCTGCTGCAGTCCATCCAGAGCTGGATGAAGCTGCAGACATCCACAGTCCAGCCTGCTGCTCTGTGTCTGCAGATCAAGCAGATATCCCACTGCACCGTCTCACTCAGGTTATGGACCATTTCCTCCACTAAGGGGCAGAATATGATCACTGATACTCTCTGCCCTTGCTCTAAGGGATGAGACATTGAAAAGCAACATTGGTTAAATGTGGCCTGTGTAATCACATTATAGTAAATGGAATGGGTGATTATAAGAGGGTTGATGGATAAACACATAAAAAGTATCACTGTTATTTACAGAGATGTCATTATCTGCAAGCACATGATAAACAAGAACAATGTATTATTTAAAAGGCAATAATTACACTTAGTTATGAACAGAGAATGTAGTGATATATGATTATAATTTTAAAGAATATATCATTTGGGGCATGTTCTATTGTGGAATATGTTTTTATATGTATTTATGGAATAATCTAGAGTACTTATTTTTTTCTATTAGTCAATTGTGGCTTGTTCTTAGCTCAGCATACCTGCTTCCCTAATTATCCTTACCTTAAAATATGTGTGGTTTTCCATTTGCTGATGCTTCCAGCTCTGCAAGAATGTCAAATCAGTCTGGGTTTGTATTTATTCCTCCTGAACATTTCACAAGTCCAAAACAACCTCTATCTTTGAAGGTTCGGATTAGCGAGCTTCTATTGTACATGAGCTGCGAGGCAGCGAACCCTTTCTGTGATACCTATCTAAGGTTGAGCTCAGCACTTTCCTCATTAATTTCCCATTTATTCTCGGAGTTGGATGTGATATTTTAGAGATTTGAGCACGCGGGGCACAGGTTAGGCGCAATTATGCTGACGGAGGGCTTTTACAGATGTGCTCAATGAAATATGGAGTGTAGGATTATACATGTAGAAAGTTATATAGTGATTAACCTTCATTTCAGTCCCCTCTGTGATCTCTAGGAGGCAAATCCTCCTCCGATCAGCTGCTGTCAGTTATATTTCTCCACCGTGATGAATGACCTTCAAAATGATAGATCGAGGCATTCCTTCTTCTTATGCTTTTGAAGCATTTGTTTGCCCTTTCAGGTAGTTCAAATGCTACCTTTTACTGCATACCACTCTGATTTTCTTCAGTTGTTGGGCTGAATGGATTTGGAGGTAATTTAAAGGTACCCCGTGGCGTTTTTGACCACTAGTAGCGCTATGGAGCAATGTTTTTAAGAGTTTTCTTATTGTTTTGTCTATATCATGCACACTGAGGGGCAAACTCACAAAAGGAATGTGTAGCTTTTGTTACCATTAAACCTGCACAAATAAGACAAAAAGAAACCGTGTAATTCACAAAGCTCCAACAAAGAATGAAAAGCACCCCGAGCTGCGCTACCGAGCAAAATAGTGTCTCAGTGCTCCTCTGTTATTTGCATGTATTTAAATTAGGTTATATGCATACATTTGGCGCAAAATTGGCCCCTTTCTATGCAAATGAAGCTGACTGCAAAAACAGTCCAATTCACAAAGACCAGCACTAATAGCAACACACATTTAAATTATTAGCATCTTCAGAGAGTTGGTGGCAACTAGAGCACATTTATAAGGAGTGTCGGACTTTCCAGTGATCATGTCATGTTTAAGTTCCTTGTCTGAAGTTTTGAGGAGTGTCTCTGTACCTCGTTGGTCAGGACTTATAGATTGCAGTCTTTCTGCCAATATCTTGCCTACTTTGTTCTTGGCACAAAGGCAACATTTACACTTTGCCACATGGATAATTCCTATCAGATACAACACTTCTAACATTATTGTAATATATATTTTGAATTGGACCTTTTTTGTGTGTTTTCAGCTAGGTTTTGTGGCTGCAGGCGCCATCTATTGGTGATATGTGGTATTAGAGAGGACTTGGTACACTAAATATGGTGCAGCAGTGATTTCCAGGATCAACTTTAATGACCACATCTGCAAATGAAAATTGAAATTAATATTAATGCAGACTTTTTTGTGGAATTCCAATGATCATTCTACTATAATACATATTTATTATTTAGTTCAGGGTTAGACGTGATTAGAAACAAGGAAAACCAGACGTCAATTTACACAGCACAAAAACTTCCTCTTAACAAGTCATTCTGTTTATTAATAACTCCTAAAAAGCATCAAATCCACTTTCAAAAAAGTCAAAATCTCCCAGTGGGGGTGGGATTATTTGAACCGGCTTCCCAAAACAAATCCACTTGCTTTAGGAATTATCTAAACCTGGCTGTAGGTAATTTGAAACAAGATTTCTTCCTCTTAAATCAGGAAAATGACACTTGAAAAACTTCTTGAAACAGGCTTTTTGTTTTGTTTGTTTGTTTGTTTGGGGAACAGGTGAAATAATCGTACCCCCCATTTACAGGTTGTGTATTTTGTTTGAAGAACATAAGATTTTTTTGGGGAGTGGGGATTTTCACGCTGTGTGTTTGAACATGATGGCGCGTGTGTGTGTGTGTATGTGAGTATGTGTTCCTGTGTGTGTTTTGTTGGGGTTCTTTTTGTTCAGGCTGTTGTCATGGTGTCAAGAATAACTGAAGGTATGTTAGCAGCAGCAATTAAATGTCTATTTTCAGTAAACAGTTTCTTTTTAACAAGAAACTTGAAAAATACTAATTATATAGAAAAGAAGAAATGTCACAATTGTAAAGCACCACTCAATTCATTTAATATACTCTAGTTATTATGCAAAGATAATCATTTTTTTTCTCTCAAATGCCATGAATCAATCTTGTATTTATTGTGCTTCTGTACATGGGCGCCGTAGAAAGCAGGCTTTAACAACAATGGCACTTCCCTTCTTCACCCCTCAAGAAAGGACATATTTGAGCCCCTTTGATTTGGCCCGATTTGTTTTGATGTGAGGAGTGAGTGGTTTTTAAAATCTCCTTAACTCCCCAGGCCTGGCCCAGCCTCCCACAGGGCTAATGACCGTAGCCTGGCCCGTGTTGAATAATACAGACGCTGGCGAGGTGGAAGCGGGGAGGAGGGCAAAGGGGTTAGACGTGGGCCCTCCTTCCTACAGTACACCTCCATTGATAAGATTGTATTAATTGGTATGAATAGAGAGGGGTTTTCTCTCTCTCCTTGTATACATTTACCATTATACTCATTAGCTTCCCGTTGCCTCCCAGCGAGTTTCTCCTTCACATCCCCCGGGGTCTCCTGGGAGGCAATTTGCATCTCTCCATGGTGTCTCTCTGGGGTTATTGAGGAAATATTAGCCCCTTTTCTTCTGTGGCCGACCCTTTGATTTATTTGGAGCTAGAGCTGATAGAGTGGGACTCACATGTTAATGACTGGTGCTGATACAGGCCCCTGGTGCAAGACGACTCATTGATCCGGGCTGAAAAGGTACAATTGACAAGCAGGGCTGAATAACTGTCTTACATGTGTCTCAGTGTGTGTGTGTATGTGTGTGTGTGTGTGTGTGTGTGTGTGTGGACCCCGGGAAATGACAAGGGAATCCCACTGCTGTCAAGGCTACTGCGCTCAAGCTGTCCACGCTTCCTGATAGAGTTAGATAAATAGGCTTTTGTTGGCCTCTGAATTCTTTGTGACTTTTTGACAGCCACAGTTTTTTTTTTTTTTTTTTTTTGGTCGTCTCCTCAGAGGCTGCGTTTCTCCTCTTTTTCACTGCAGACTTTGCTATCCAGGTCGTCTGTCTGACCCCCATGCGATCACAGCAGCGCTTACTTTAGCCACTTCTAGGCCTCGATACCCAATCAGAGTCCGCAAATGACACACTTGATCCAGTTCCTGTTTGGAGCTGTTTGTCCTGGTCTAATAATAGAACTCAAGGTGACTACTGAAGAATCATTTTGGGTTGTGTTTAGTGACTACGAGGCCCCTGCTCCCCGCGCTCCCGTTCCTGCCGTGGCGCACTCGTATTATGTTTTAAAGAAAGATAATGAGAGATTTCATCCTAATACCTGCGATGCTTGACATGCCTCCGAATTTAAGCTCACTGATGTCTGCTCGGCAATGTGGAGCCTGTCCTCAATTTGGAGAGCAGCTTGACACTGACTCCCTTTCATCTGAATGGTCACATGTCTACAGCAAAGCGGCAGCAACAAAGTTTGATATATATTTAATTTTTTTTTTTTTTTTGCTCCATCTCAACTGGAAAGGAAAAGCATCTGAGCATGCCTAATCATAGCAACAACTTCTGTCTTGCTTAGTATTTATATACTTTCAGTTATATGGTAATAATAACATTTAATAAAAGTCAACGTCCTAACTGCCACTAAACAAAAATACCCGGCGCGGCAATCGCTGCATCTTCTCTGCATACTTATAACAGATTAGAGGTTATGTATATCAATTGCGCAGCTCATGCATATTGTTATGAAGGAGAAAAGCAGGAAATGGAAATGTGCCATTTCAACGAGCCGGCACAGCTTGCCAAAAGCGGGCAAGTGGGTAGTGCTTGTGGTGATGGTCGGGTTTGTTTTCCTCTCAGTGCTGGGAGATGAGAAGTCATGTATCTAAACAGAGCAGATATGATGTTTATGAGAGCCATCTGCTTTGGCAGCCCTCCTGTGCCCACTGCCCTTCTCAACGTGAGAGCAGCCTCATTAAAACGGTCACATGCCTGAGAAATTTCTAACTGCTGTTTTTTTTTTTTTTTTTTTCCTTTCCTTCTTTCTTCCCCCCTTTAAAAGGAGTAGAGTTTAAAACTAACAAAGCCTTGGGAAATCCCCATCAGACATCCCTCCCTTAATCCATTTAATTTTGAAAGGTATTGTTTAAAGCTTTAAAGTTTATATCGTTTAATCCCCCTCCAACACTACGGGCAGCAAATGAGGCCGTGTCAGCAGCTTGAACAGTTATAATCTACTCCACACAACAGAAAATCCTCCTTCAAGACAAGGTTGCATGGGTTTCCTGTGAACTCACTTGTTTGATGTTTCTACCTGCTATTGAACATGACTTCTGTCTTAACCCAACTGTCACTCGCTCCCTGTCCCCTTTTATCACTCCGAATGTTCTCGCTTCACCTTTTTTCATCAGTAAATCTACCATCACAGCCATTTCACTCATTCTCCTTTTTTAGGAGAGGGGGGCAAGGAGAAGTTTGTTGTGGGCAGGTTCAGGGGGATTTTATTAAGATATAGGCCTAGTATTGTGCTATAGGGTTGAACTTTGGCCAAAGGACAGGATTGTTTTGTGAGAGTGTCTTCCGTGGTTCAAGGCACCACTCTCAAACACCTGTCCTGTCTCATGTGTCCTCATGTGGTGTTTTTGTCTCTATTGGATAAAAGCCTAATCACCCTCTACAGATTTTCTAACACATTTTGTACAGTAATATTTTATTAATTAAAGCTAAATATGCATATTCACTTACTTGCGATAGTCAGACAATAAGATTGATACCACTCTCATGTTTGTGTGGTAAACAAGAAGCTAGAGCTGGCAGCTAATTAGCTTAGCTTAACACAAAGACTGGAGTGAGGGGAAAACAGCTAGCCTCCCTCTGTGCATAGGTGATAAAACCTGCCTAGAGCTAATTGTTAATTTTACACTTTGATTTTTGTTAACATTAAACAAACAAGATATACTCCATGTTAATTGCTGATTTTATCACCTTCAGATAGAGCTAGGCTAGCTGCTCCCCCCCTCTTTGCAGTCTTTATGCTAAGCTAAGCTGCTTAGCTGCTGACTGTAGCTTCATAATTAGCGAAAAGACACAAATGTGGTATGAATCTTCTCATCTGACTTTTGGCAAATAGAAAGTAAATAAGCATAAATATTCCGCAAAATGTTGCTTGAACCTACCTCTTCCAGTTATACTTACCTGCAATTTCTTTTTCATAAATCACTTGAATGCATACTATTATTCTTGTTGTTAAAGTATACATTTGCATTTCATTTGTGCTTACTATAAAGAACACAATTTTCTTTGCAGCGTATACCACCTATGGTTCTCATATATTTTCCTTTAGTGTATAATTTGAATCGTATAACACTGGTGTATATTTCCACTCAAGCAGTAAATTACATTGTTTAGTTATCAAAGGCTTTGTGTAATTACATTTGTGCAATTCACGATGACAGGGCTGATAGTGTCTGCACAAGACGCTGGCATACATAATCACAGCCAAAATCCCATTAGGGAGAATGGAGACCATTATTATGGAAATGACCTTTGGGTGACAAGAATTCAGTGGGATAAAAGAGTATGTAATCCAGACAAAGACATTGTGTGAAGCTGTTCTCTTTATTTTCTCCTGTGCAAATTTAAGAAATTTAGGGTGTTTCATGAATCTGCTATTGTCGTGTTTTTATTTTTTTTTGTTTCACATTCTTCTGCAGAACAAGCCAGTTAGTCACAATGAGGAAAGTGAGATTTGGCTTGTGTGGTGTTGCTAATTTCCTCCTTCTTTTATTCTGCTGTTTGATACTGTGAGTAACTGCAGGGCTAAGATAGAAGAAGAACAACTTAACAGTGTTTTTTTTTTTTATCTGTGGCACCTTCGCTGAGAGAACATACTCACCTTGGGATTACTGGAGTGTCGAGCTGAATCTCTGTCTGTTTGTTTTGAGCCACGCTTTGATACTCTCACACTAAAGAGGCAGCTTCATAAATTCACATTGTGTCAAATAAATCAATAGATCCCATTAGCTGAGGAAGTTGTGTAGTGCAGTACTTGAGGTACCGTGGCCCCCCTTGTTTAGACATTTCTCTAGCAAAGGCGATGGAAGAGGAATATAGGGTTGGCTGTTGATCCATACAGACAGCTCCAGCAGTTGAAATGGTTTGGCTGACTGGTCCCAGTTGGTCTTCAGCGCTGTCTCCACTGTGCTGCCAGCCCGGGTCTTCAAGTTGTACAGGAAGAAGGAATTTGCTTCGACATTCACAGTCTCACAAGCCTACAGCGTCAAACTTTTCCTCCTCAATATGTTTGTTGTTCTCCCGAGATTCAAAGTTTGTGTCTTTGAATTTTTTACTTAAATAATTCTTCTAATAAGTCTAAAGATGGTAAAGAAATGACACAATGAATGTATTTTCCAAAACACTTTTGTCCAACAACAGGAATTTAACATACCATTATTATTTTCACTGTCATTAAATCTGTAGATTTTCTCAATTTAGAATTTTGTGTTTAAATGTAAAAATAATTGACATTAATAAAATAAAACAGAAAAAGCTAGAAGCTGGTACAGTACAATCAACTTCTTGGCATTGCTTAGTGATAAATAACAAATGAATCAATCGACCAATAGTTTGAGCTCTTGTCTGATCTATTTACTGTATCTTCTCTATTGTTTTGCATCACCACAAATGACAAGAATGTCGAAGAAGGGGGAAAGGAAAATACGTATACATGTTAACCCTTCCATATTGTTCAGGTCAAATTTGACCTGCTTTGACCTGTTTTACCCTAAAATTTGATGGCTTTTCCTAAAATGGCCCAAAATGTAAAAAAATATTTTAATGTTTAAAAGTGCTACAAATGTCCATTGAGGTTGTTCCAGGTCAGATTTGAGCTGTATCTATTGACATGTCTTTTAGTGAAATGAATAGTTAATAGTTTTAATAAGATAGTAGTTATGAGGATTTCTTGTTATGATGTAGCAGTGAAGACTGATGGCTCTAATGGATATACAATAAACTCCACACTTCCATAAAGTTCTGCTCATTTGAAAATCTGATCTGTGAAAATTTGGTATAGACATGAGGGGAATCTTAGACCGGGTCAAAACTGACCAAGGGTGTAGAATATGAACAGTATGTAAGAGATAATTGTGTCATTTGAACCTTTATGTATTCAAAAAATAAATGGCACAAGCAGTATAAACCTTATTCCTATCACATGTCTGTGTAGTCATTTAAGTCATAGGAAATAGTCCAAATAAATTCTCACACACACACACAAATGAGGGCATTCAGTTTTTAGCCATTTTAACTAAGTCCCGAGGATTTCATTAATTCATTGACATTACAAGATTATCCCAGACTCTATTGAACCATATAAGTGTCATTATTTTCCTCCTTCTCATCCTTAACTGAAGCTTTCTTTTCCTTCTGAACTCTTCTCTCCTTCCTCTATACTGAATCCTGTCTGTCTTTGTCCTCATCTCAAAGTCTGACTCTGACTCATACTCTGGCAACTTAAAAAAAGTCAAACATTCAAGGGTTTGTGTCAAACAACACAAACTCTTGAAAGCATACTGAACAGGCAACTTTTCAGTGCTCGCTGTCAAAATTACAAAAAGCTTGACTTTATGCTGTTTTAACATTTAAATACTCGTCCAGTCTTGTAACAGTGTCTCCCCTTGTGGGCACAATGCAATATTTTTCACTTTATTGTTATGACAGGTTATGAACAAGTTATTGTTATTGATTGTTTCTGTCTTTGCTGGTGCCCTGTTTATATTACATTATTTTCATTTAGCAAATGCTTGTGTCCAAAAGAATATAGGATTTTTTCCAGACATATAGATAGTCAGAACATTGAGAGACTGAGGGTATCTTGCTCAAGAACAGTTCAAAATGTAGATACTAGGAGACATTATTTTAGTTTTTTTCTAAAAATAAAGTTGACTTTATTTGCATCATTTGAATCACATAATGCTCTTGTTTTACATCTTTCTGAAGATTCAAAAGAAACACGGCTACAAAGACCAGCATGTCCTCTAAACACTACCGCTGCTTTTGATTTATTTAGTTTTCTTTTCATTTAGATGTGCTCTCACAATAATTCTTGACCTTTGCACTCATCATATCATTGTATCATTGTGATGAAAGCAGACTGTCGACTCGTAGACATGTACACCTGCCATTGTAGTGATATTTGCCTTAAAGAACATGTGTAAAATTACTGCTTACATAGTGACTTGAATTAATGACACAAGTAATTTGTGGCAAAAAAAAAAACTTGCAGGCAAATGTTTTGGTGTTTTCATTAGATTAGATTGTGCGGAGCAGAGAATGACAGCGAGATGAAAGAGAATAGGGCATGACAGGCGCTGAGGTTGTGAGCCAGACTCAAAGCAATAGTGATGTGAGTACATGGCATGCTTCCCAGCCCACCAACTTTCACTGCGTGCTGCATGAAATCAATTTGAACCCCATAACTCACTGGTGGTAAAGTATAAATTAATGCTTTTTAAATTGATTTTGAGTAGCTGAAAGTCAGAATTTAAAAAAAAGGTAGAAACTCATACTCATAGTTGATTGTTATGAACATGTTTCCATTAGTGTACCTATATATTCTAAAGCAATCCAGCACAACAGAATAACAAAGCTTATGTTTAATTATGGTTGGTTCTGAATATAAGAGACACCTTTAACTATAATGCAATCCAGTAAAACACCAACACTAACTATGACAACATTAGTAAACCTAGTTAAGTTAAAACATATTTAGCAGTGCCAACAAAGATGAATCATTGAAAGCTTCATAAAGGTAGAATTCATGGCACGGATGTTGTACTGGATAGAATTACAAGTGCACTTGATAAACTGGCCGGTCTGGCTGGTCTAATATTTTGTTTGCCTGAGGCAGATTATTGGAGACATCGCTTGATAAATGTCACTTTGATATACAAGTCAAGTCCATTTTATTTATATGGAGCCATATCACAACACAAGTTATCTCAGGGCACTTTTCATATGGAGTAGGTCTAGACCATACTCTTTAATTTACACCATTGCACCATGAGCAATTTATTGCAGGGTTATTGTATTGGATTACATCGGATTGTACAGATGTGCCTAATGAACTGGTAACTCCAGACGTTTATTCATAGCATATACAGAAATACAAACATCATTTTCAAACTTTAGTTGCTGCAGGACAAAAGATGAAACTAAGAGAAAAGAAAAGAAGTATTTGATACACAATGCTGCAGTGTTTCTATTATCTAACAGAACACAATCTCATTTACCAAACTATGAGTATCTTGGGGAAAATACCAGACAGGGTTAGTAAAAGCTCATGGCAGATTGATCTGTGCATATACAGTACAGCTTAACTGTATTAAATCTTATAATCCCTGTAAACATCTTCAGGCAAGGCAAAGTCAGCCTTTTAACATTGACTAAGTGAAGTAAATAGAAGCAAATGCAGTTTTTTGAAAAAAATGCATTTCTGTTGAACCTCTGTTCATTACACTGTATATAGAAGTGAAGTTGTGTGAGTTGGCTGCTAATGAGCCTTGCACATTTTGAACCAAGATATTTTGATGGTTTTGCCACCCTGCCGTTTGGGGGTAACAGAGAAGTTTGCTTTTAATGTAGAACGTCTGTTCCCCCTTCGAACCTTTAACACCACAACAGATGGAGAGAATATGGAGCTCGGAAGGTTTTACCTCCGAGGTGGTAACAGTGAAGCCACTCATTAACACTGAATTTACCACTTCGTTAGCAACGCAGCTTCCTGTAGAGAGCAACCAGCCCTGGATGCCAAATCCACTGAGCATACATTTTAAACTAAATCAGCTCTGGACACATAATACAATTTGTTGTAAAATGTACGTTAAATCATCATACTGAATGATTATTTCATACTATTTACTAACTCAAATTGTGCAAATGCAAGTACTAAAATCTATGTGTTTTCCCTTGAATTTAACCATTCACAAGCCGGTCCGTGTGTGTATGTAAGTGCAGGTGTATGTTTTCTTTGTGTGGGTCTGTGTTTGTGTTTTAGACAGATTGTGTGCCTGCCAATTTGTCAGGATTCAAGTAACAACGGTCTCATGCTGGGATCTGTGTTGGCACCATCACAGAGTGATAAGACGCAATATGATCTCATTGGAGGTGTACTTTGTTCCCATGGAAATTGGTCAATTTTAGCAGACGACTGAGAACTTTAGGTGGAGAAGCAGGAAGGTTGTATCCCAGAGGTACGCTCACATAATTAAGCATCCTCGCCAGGGTATTCAGGGCTAACAGCAGGGTTTGTTGTGAATAGAGGTGGCGAAAGAGGGTGTTGGAAAATCATAATGTGGCACAGAATAATACCACTCTCATTTTACAGAGTAGTGGGAATAGTCCAAAAAACGATTTTTTTTTAACAGTTCCATATTTTCAACTTTAATAAAAAAAAAACCCTTGTTTTTATTATAATGATTTTTATTTGTAATTTGCATTATTTCTTTGGCAAATTGTCTTCACGTGTTGGAATACTGCACTTGAATAAGGAAAGTTATGTGCGTATAAGGCGTGTCATGCTTGAAATGAGTAGAAATATACATACGGAGTAGACTTTATATTGTGATATTCTTTTATATTTCAGAAAGTATTGCTACTATGTCTGATCTGAAACCAAATGCACAAGAGGACAAAGATGTGGAACCGGTGTCTGACAGCCCAGGTCGTACTCAGGAGCCATTACAGAGTCACACATTCTCCCTGAAGAACAATGCTGCAGGTCTGTCCTCAGATGAACACGAAAACCCTTTAAATGGAACCCAGCCGAATCCATTTGTATACAGGAGTGTCCCTGCTGTTCCCCATGCAGGCAATTCATTGCCTTCAGGAGCACTTGTTAATGGACCTGGTTCACACCCCACCTCAGAGGTACACTGTGTCCTGAACAAAGGCACTGTTTTATCCAACAATGTCCTGGATGCCGCGTGGCAACCAGAGAAGGACAAAAGCCCTGAGGTGTTACCACCACCTAGTGAGCTTCAATCAGACGCTTGGAAGAACACAGCGGGGCCCGTCGTAAAAACACTGGCCACACAGCCAGGTGTCAACACGCCACTGTCTCACTCGGAGGAGAATGAGTCTAAACTGGCCTATTCCACACTGTCAGGTGACAGTGCAGAGCAAATGCACATTAGCCAACCTTTGACAAAACAGACAATAAAAACAAGATCTCGACGGGATGCAGAATGGTCTGAAAGCTCCTCGGACGATTATGATGATAGTGAAGTAATCAGATGGGATTCAGTAAAAGAAGGCTTCTTGCACAATGACAGAAGGCTGGAGACCAAAGTGATGCACCAAAGACACAGGAAGCACAATACACATGCAATAAGAACATCAAGCTCTCTAGAAAAGGTTAACAACAGCTTAAATCACACATACAGACATTTTTGCAGAGGTAATAATGTTGAAAATGTCGCCAACAAACACAAGTCTATTGGTACACAACCTGATAATAAATATTCAGTTGTGCCATTCAAAGATCTTTGCAGGAGCACAGCTGTAGACTGTGAGCACCATGTGTATAGCACAGCACAGGAAGGCTATAAGGAGGAAAATGACCCTGAAGATGAAGACAATTTTAGTCTAAAAGTGGAACAAGTGAAGACAGAGCAACTTGAACAAGATCCACTTTTCTTTTCTTGCACAATATGCAATGTTAATTTCAAAGAAAAAAGACATTTCCATAGACATATGATGTATCATTTAGGCAAGCATAATCAGGTGAACAGTGACAATGTTTCACAGCCCTTTATATGTAGGGAGTGTGGGCGTTTGTTCTGTGATAGGAACTCTCTCATGAGGCACATTATTATTCACCAAGACAGACTGGAAAAACTTATGGAGGAAATCAAAGTTCTCAAAAGCACTGAATTTGAAGATGGGGGCAGCACAGTGCAGTGCCCTCAGTGTGGATTTGGCTGTAATTGCCCTAAAATCTTTGTCCAGCATGCCAAAACACATGATAATCTAAAACACTATTACTTCTGTGAGGAGTGTAACTACATTACATTAACGCAGCAGGCTCTTGAAGCACACTTACATGTCGCACACCTTAACACACACAAGACTCAATACAGGAAAATGACTCATACTAATGATGCAGAGGAAGCAGACCATGTTCATGTTCAGTGTCAAATGGGTTTTTTCACTTGCAGGGACAAAGTAATACTGGAAAGACATTCAGAGTCGGAGTGTCAGCAATCACGCGATGGTAATTATAAGAAGTCTGCTGAACAGCCAAAGATTGCCAGGTCAAAACCACAGTCTAGTTTTGGGGGAACAGCCCATTTCCCCCAATGGCCAAGTCAAAAATCTACATTCTACATTAAAAAGTCCAACACAAAAAAGATAAAGTCCCCTCAGTTCAAGTGTTGTACTGAAAGCACACTGTCACCATCTTTGTGGAGGATCGACAAGCATGGAAAGTTACTCTTACAACCCGCAGAAAAATTAGATGTGGCAACTGATCTCACCTGTGTGGAACAAGATGATGAAAAGAATGACCACAAGGCTTTTGGCAGCTCAGAAAAGACAAACTGTCCTGCAACCATAGATTTTTTACTATCAACCAGAAATCCTAAATTAGACCAGATGTTCCATCAGGGAAACGGGAACGACCCTGCAAGTGGGAGTTCGCAAGAGTCAGCAAACCGAAATTCTCCATCAGTAAGAAAAATGGCAGCACCTTTGCGTAAGAGTATTGACAATATGAATGGAAATATATTGCCAAGGCTTAGCCAGAGGCTTCACAAGCAGTGTGCAGATAGGGAGCTAGAGAAAGGCTGTGAGGGCAACGATAACTTCAGTGATGACGGCAGCTTCTTGGAAAGCAGCGAGAATGAAAGGAACCCGTATGCTCGGAGGTATTTCAGAAAGAGGCAGAGGTTTTCAGCCAAAGACCAAAGCTCCCATGTGCTCAACAATGTAGATGATGGAGATGAAGACTGCAGTGACATAGAGCAACTTATAATCAAGGAGGAGTACATCGAAACTGCAGTGTGTGATGGTTCCCTGGAGTCGCCTTGTACGTCTACAGGTGACAGCCTTGACGTTTTGCCCACACCGAGTGTGGATCACAAGCTCTGCCCGTACTGCCCTGCTATGTTTGAGTCTGGAGTGGGTCTGTCCAATCATGTGCGAGGGCACCTACACCGCGTTGGCTTGAGTTACAACGCTCGTCACATGGTTTCGCCGGAGCAAGTGGCGCTGCGGGACCGGCAGCCGCGAATCCGTAGAAGGATCCCCACTGGCATGAGGAAACTGAGAAAAGGTGATAATATTACTTAAAGTCTTGTTACAAACACCAACTCAGAACAGTTTCTCTCTTCTTTTTAATGAAGACAACTTTCTCTGGTTAGAGTTAGAGGAGAGAATCAATAACAATTTGTTTGTAGAGCCAGCAGCCAGTTAGACTAACTTAGCATGATGAATGGAAAAAGGGGGGGGGGGGCAGCTACCCTGACTTTGTCCAAAGGTAACAAAATAATCAACACCCTTTAGAAGCTCACAAAATAACGTGTTGTATATAGTTTGTGTAATCCATGCAGAAGTTCTCAAATTCTCAGGTGGTTGTGAGCAGGGCTATTTCTTGGCCAGGACCAACACCTTCTTGGTTCCTTCCCCTGGTTGCCTAGCACCTGGCCCCTTTGATAATGCCATGCTAGCTGTTTCCCTGCTTCCAGTCACTGGCTGCTGGCCCCTGCTACATATTTACTAAACAGACATGAGAATGGTAGCAATCCTCTCATCTTGCTTACAGAAAGAAAGTATATAAGAATATTTTCCAACATGTCAAACTATTTGTTTAAAATGACCTTGTTTGAGTGTTGTTGATCAAAACTGAATGAGTGAGTGAATAGCATTCTTGTTCTGTAATTTCATGTATTTGATCAGTCTTCTGAACTTGTATTACAGCTGTTAAGCCAGAAACACAAGGAGAGCACACATGTCCCTTGTGCTGGGGTTGGTTTGATACTAAGACTGGCCTGTCGAACCACGTGAGGGGACACCTGAAACGAATTGGGAGAAGTGTTACTAGTAGCAGTAAGTCACCCCTGTGCATCCTAAATGAACTCCTACAGGACGAAAAGGAGCATTGCAATATCCTCAACAAGAGCCACTCACAGCCTTTTGTCCCTCAGAAGTTCATCAACAGCGATGGCTTGTTCCTGATGCGCACTGGACTGCCAGTGAAAATCCAGTATGAGATGAGGAGTCCCATATTGGACAGCTTTGTACCAAAAAAGGAGACAGAAGCCTTCTCAGAGCAGAAAAAGCTACAGTTAGAAGCACATAGAGGCACCAAGGCCTCCCCAAGCATTTTAGTTGAACTTCTCAAGGCAAGACAGGAAAGTATGGAGCTTATAGCGAGAAACAAGCAGGAAATCTATGCAACCACGCTCCATGATATTACCAAAGAGGAAGAGACAGAGATGACCAGCGTGGAACCAAACTGGGCTCATGGTATGTATTTAATCAGGCTCAG
The DNA here is from genome assembly GCF_027409825.1 of Scomber japonicus. NCBI lineage: Eukaryota > Metazoa > Chordata > Actinopteri > Scombriformes > Scombridae > Scomber > Scomber japonicus. The sequence goes on from NC_070584.1 coordinate 7,000,323, forward strand.
GGTTTGATAGCAATGTGATGTTTTAACAGTCTCTTAAAGGGCATGTTTTAGCACCTTCATAATATGAAGGTTGGTACTATGTAACTTACATTAGTACCAAAGCATCTTAGGCGTCTTTTATGTCTGCAAGTTGATTTACACACTGTTGGAGGTACAAAAGCAACTGCATCTAAAACTTCATGTGCAATCATGTGAAGTGTACCTGATTTGAAGATATAGCAAAACCACTCATAAAAAGCATATATGTAGCATATCTCTGGTTTTTCATTTGATCTAAACATTCATATATTCCTGATCCTGAACACTTGGCAGTTAAAACGAAAGTGACAATGTAAAAGTAATATATATCTTGAGGACCTTTTGGCCTCTATATTCAATTGCAGGGAATTTCACTGTTTATTGTAGTCAACAGTTACACATTTATAGTATCTCAGTAACAGGTACATGAACACTGTCGACAGAAGCCAGTAAAACAATGTAAGAATAGTTCAGTCATTTGATTTATGAAAAAAAAACACATACTGCACAATGAATGTCGCCAAAGTACTTTTGAAGTTCACATTAAAAAATCATAAGATCCTCTTGATGTTGTGCTGGAAGCCCATCATCTGTGTTTATACGCTTTTGTTTAATGTGTGTCCAAATCAAACTTTCAGTCAGGTACCAAAAAAGATGATGGAAAAGATTTAAAGTCAAATAGCTCTCTGTTAACTTCTATTTTAAACTGAACTGTATGGTGCTCCATGGTGTTATAGTGGCAGCTGCAATTTACTGCTGCCTCCTGAAAAGTGATATAGATTGCAAATGTAATATACTGGTAAGGTAGGATATTGGTACAGTACATGTAAGTTTAAAACAACAAATAGATAAGTCATTTAACAGGACAGCCATTAAGAACCTTCTTTCTATCTGTGAAGACATGATCACAGCATCACTGAATATATTCTTGTAAAGCTAAATTCTCCTTAAAAAGAAATATCAGGTTCATTTTCATGAAGTCTGGGCAACCTGCTTCAGTTAATTTTCAAAAGAAAACCACATTACTGTCTAATTCTGAATATTTATTAACACGCAGTGGCGCACAGCAGTACAGTTTTCTGTCATAGGACTAACAGATCTGTGATTTTTTTTTGTGTGGTTTATGAATCCTCTGTGACTCTCATGAGGTGGCGTATGTGAAAATAGGCCCCCTGAAGACACAAGATTGTGTTAAACTTTACCAGTAACACTTTCCAAACAGGAGAGTGCAAATCAGATGCTTAGAATCAAACCAGGTGGAAGAAGAGTTTAGAGCACAGTGGGAGTAACAGTTTTGCTTGATAATAAAATTACTGCATAAACTCAGACTCTATCCTAGGATATTGTTCTCCTTGAATACTATCTAACAATACGCTGTTATTTAAGATATAAGTATTAGCTAAATTCAATTAAAATTAACATTATCCAATCACATTCAAACTTTTTATCCAAAAGACAATCACATTCTTCCAGACTCAAAGTTTTAGTCCATTTGCTTTATTCTCTTGGAGTTAATTACATTTTTCAATGTTCTGTCTTTCAGGAGGATGTGATTCAAATAAATTATGTCTTCAGTGTAACAGCAGCTTCTCCACTGCTGTCAGTCTGTCTGGTCCACTTCAAGCCTGTTCATGCAGGAAGAGGATTGCCATTTTGGAAGGCCCAGGTATGTTTTTGACAGTGTACAAAAGCATGGTGTCATCATATTTGTTTCCTGTGCCATGCAATCAAAGTTGGGGTCTAAGTGCAATCTGTGGAACCAAATAAAGAAAAAAAAGAATAAATGTGATTAATGTTGCATTGGCTCATCAGATAAATTAATCTAGCCCAATGTACATTAATTAAAAATTAATACTTTCTCTCAGATACAGCAGTGTGGTGTTTCGTCCTTTTAGGTTATGATTACAAACAGAAGAAGCCAAGACTAAGGCCTGGGCTAAAAAAGAAGATTTTACCCTCCATGAATGCTGAGATATACACACTCACCTGCAGGTACACTGGAGAGTTACACATGTAACCATGGTTCTCTGAGAAACAGTTAAGCAAGAGGTCTCTCTACCCAGTTACATATTTCGTCTGTATGGGACCAAGGCTCTCCAAGCTTGCAAGACACTAGGGCCCAATTGGAAGAGATGAGAAGACTCAAACTAATCCACCAGACACAAAGCTGACTGAATTAGATAGGTGGTCATTTCTCAGCTGGGATCACTGATTTCCACCCAGGAGACCAATACGAATAGCAACTGCTGAGCACCCCCTCCCAAAAGAATGAAAGTGGTTGCAAGCACATTATGAGAGTAGAACAGTGTAAGTATGGATACGACAGACTAGGTAGCAGCTGAACATACCTACCAGTGGTGCAATAATACCCATTATGCAGCAATGTCATGACAATTGCAGATTGTAGTGGCATCGTCCACATAAGCCTACTGTATAACATTCTCAGTCCAGTGAGAAAGCCAGGCCTTTGAGGTTGGGAGGCCCATACCCTTTGCCATGAAACAATGGCATGAAACTAGTCTGAGAAGATATATAGGGCATGATTCAACTGTCAAAGGACCACGACTGCACCTTCATACAGAAGTACACAAGTTGACAGAGCCTGTAGCTCCATCATCCTTTTGGCAGAAGCCAGTGCCAGCAGGATGGCAGTATTTATTGACACCACTTTAGTTGCACGAACAGAGGCTCAAATGTGGCATTCTCCAGCCCACTGACAACCAACCCCATTCTCCACGGTGGACCTTGTGATGGATTCCCAGACTTTACTTATAGAATTGGCAAACAAGTTTGCATTTCCCCTCAGCCAAATCATATTCCCATATTTGTCTTAATTACAGCTACCACCCCCACTCTCTTGAGATTAAGAGTTCCTGGAGGAACTGCAAGATATCAGGGGCTTTAAGGATGTATTGCGTGTTCCCTGCACCATGTTCCAAAAATCATATGAAAACTGACATAGCACAGTCTGGGATCCAACATCAAGTCCTGGAACTCTGGTCTCTGAGAGGGATCCCACCTGGTCTTGTAGAGCAGACCCAGAGAGCAAGCACAGATGACTCTGACACTGGTCCTTTGACCATGCACACAGTAGCCTGTTGTAATTTTAAAATGCTGATACTCAAATCTACTCTGTCATCAGTCCCTGAATAGATTGATGGCATCCTGGGAATTAGTGGTTTGTGAGATCACTGATTTTTCTTGTTGGGATAGGTATGGTCAGCTTGCTCTTGCCCCTCTTTAGTTTGCACATTTTTATTTATGTTTATTTATGGTGACTTATTTATGCATGTATATAAGTCACCTATGCCGGTCCTAGTCCTAGGCCTGTATGGTCTATGGGGCATGTAAAAGACATGCTGTGGGATCCTCTCCCAAGGCCTGATCTGCCCTGTCAATATGACAATGTGTTCACTCTCCTTCTGAACAGCCTCGTCCAGTTCAGGAACACACATTTCCTCTTTCCCTGCTGTAACACAGGCCAGCAAGTTTCCAAAGATCAGTTCATGTATGATGAATGTATTCCTTTTCCTAATAGGTGTATCTCTTAAAGTTACTATGCAACTATTGTGTCTATCCTCTTCCAGACCCAATATCTTCCACAAATATGGGCCACATAGCTTGCCAAATATCTCAAGAGCTACAACTCCTTTGAGAGTGTGAACATTGAAGCATTGGCTTTTTCTTTGTTTGTTAGTGTACTCAGTTCTCTTGGGAAACCACTGAGTTGTGTAGTCTATCCTGTAGCTGCTTGGGAGACCACTGAGTCAGCTTAAAAGTAAAAAGGGAGGCATTTGACAAAAAGGGGAAATGGGGCAGATACTGCAGCCCTCACAAAACAATCCACTCCAAACTATGAAGGAGCTACAAACTGTGAGAACACAGTCATCAGTGGACAACAACTTTTCCTTCACTAGCTTCCACTGACGCCTTTGCACCTCAGGCATTTGAACCCCTTGTCAGAATAAGTCAGGTGCATCATCATTAACCCAACAATCTTCACAAAAACCCTGAGACAAGAGAATCAACTCTTGAATTCTCTCTTATACCATGAAGTTACAAATGTTGTCCTCTCGTACATCTCTTACCACTCTTTTGAAATTGGTGGCTGCAGAGATCACCTGACCTTTAAGCCAGTTCCTGTACATAAGGAATATGCAACTGGGTGTTGGAGTGATCTTGATACTATAGAAAACAGTAACTTACACATTTGGTACTGGAAGAACATGATAATGCATTCACTCTCCCTTTGCTTTATTTCTGCAGATTCTGCGACCTAGTCTTTCAGGGTCCACTGTCTATCCAGGAGGATTGGATCAAACATTTACAGAGGCACCTTCTGCAAAACAACGTGCCCTACTCAGGGACAGGGATGGTAGAGGTTTTGGGTCTTCATCAGAAAATACAAACAGGCATGTCACATGAGCACCCAGACCCTGAGTAGAGTTGTACCAGCTGTTTATATGTCTGTTCAGCACATTATTTTAAATAAATCCTACTACTGTTTATATGAATATGTGCTAGTTAATCAAGACTTCTTAATCATAGTATCTTAATTGTACCTCATGTATAACCAAAACCAAATTATATGATATTCTCTTGCAATGCTTTGCCTTATCAACTTAGCTAATACATCTTATAGGATTTACTGTATGCTTTTGACTGCTGTATAAATGATGGACAATAATGGCAAGAATCAAAGTGGAAGTCTGAGCAGCACCAGCACCAAATATTTCCTCAGTATAAGCTGGTCTGGCAGTGCAGAGCTGCCATTGTGAGAAACAAAAATCTCATATTTTTGTCATGATAAAAAAGTGCCTTGTTATTGAGAAAACACTCTCATTTTAAAATGAAGAATATATCCAAATGTCTGTTTCTTGTTACTTTTGTTGTCAAAAAGGAGTTTTATAATTATGTTTAAAAAACATTTTTTTAAAGTCTCTCTTGGCAGGAGAAACTTTTTGTCATAGTGAGAAAAGTTAAAAGCAGTGATGTAACTCCGACACAACAGGAATCCCTGTGACTGAGCATTTGAATTAACTTCATGTCTCACGTTCTATTGCAACACACACAATGAAATAGTGCTCTTGTTAAGCAGTGTACACGGGACTGTCATTAGTTTGCAGGTTTCCGCCTTTTTGTGCCTGCATCACAGAGCGAATCTCGCTTAATCAAAGTGAGGTTGAACATGTTGCATTATGTTGGGACAGCGTGTTCTGTCATTGTTTGTTTTCCTGCTTAGCCATCAGTGTAATTTCTGAGATCCTGTTCTCATTATAGCCGTGAACATCTTTTTATAATGAGAAACGTCTCAAGTTATAACAAGAAAACTTTCCAGTTATAACAATATACTGTGAGAGTTCTTTTTTCTCATTTTGGCAGCTCTCCATTTCCAAAAGCTTCCAAAACATGAGCTTTGATTACACTTATTTCGTTTTTTGGTTGTCATGTAAGAACGTGTTGTAATTAGTGATGCCATGCTTAAAGTCATCCTTTAAAAAATCTAGACTGCTGCTGCTGAACATTATGCATGTCCATCACCTTTCCTCCAATCCTTACAGCTCTCAGAACTTGGGGCTTATTTTGCAGGGTAGCAGACAACACTTTCAGACAGGACAGCAGGCTATGCAAAGTGCAAAGATGACATTTTGAAATGATGTTGCACTTTTTTATAGTACATTTACTGTGCTCATCCAACCCAACAAGAATAATAACTGACATTTTTAACATGTTCTATCAGTGAAAGATAGAAAGTATGTGGAATATATTTAATGTTCTGTGTGCTCATGGTCCAGTTTGTCTTCTCTGCACCAATGTGGTCTAGTCTCATTGCTTAAAAACACTTACACTTAACTGTTTTGATAAAAAGTTGTGTTTTAAATGAACAACTCAGATTAAGAAAGGGAAATTAATATATTGCATCAATATTATGATGTATATTTACAATGTGTATGTTGCTTTCAGCAATGCCTGTATGTCCCATGATAGTTTATCACACTTTATTAGATGCCAATAACTATAATGTAATGTAAAAATCTTTAAAAATGAATAGAACTGTAGATTTACACTGGTTATTTGACCAGAAGTCATCATTTATTTATCTTCTGGGAAAATTGAGATTGTTATACTGAAGCTTTTAAAAATGTAGAGGTTTAGTACTGCTTAATGTGCAGTGCAATTCAGAGTTTCATCATTACAATTCTTGCTCAGGCTTGATAGGTTTAAGGCTTAGCATTCAGATTCTAATACAGCTTTAGTAAGACACTGTGTAGAAATAAGTGAAATCAATGAGGAAGTTGCATGATATAAAATGTAATGTCACTGCTAAGAATTTAAGGAATTATTCTTAAAGCTAAATACACTAAAACCTTTTTTAGTGGTGCCAAGAAAAACAGAGTAACAATGCAGTGTTTATATTGGAGAATAGATCTTGGCACCGTTACACCACAGTTTTACCACATAAAGGCAATTTAAGGTGGGAGTAGCATCTGGCTACTTGGTAACTGCAGAGATCATTTACAACAGCAGTTTAGGTGGAGTGGACAAAGGCTTTGACAAGAGTGGATAATTGAGCAAGCTGTGCGAGATTTAGGTAGAACAAAAGACTTAATTTGCAAGAGAATGCTGTTTATCATATAAGATGATGCTAAAGGAGGAGATGAGCCAAAAGTCTGTACATATACAACATCAGGTGAAAAGCATTATAGTGAATTAACAAATTAAGGGACGGCTACAGTATGAGAAAATGTACAAAAATTGCAACTGTTTTTATTCTTCAAGGTGTTTTGGAAGCTCAAGAGTTCAGGGCCAACAACACAGCAAGGACAATGCATTGATGCTCACAGCTCTTCATTTAAAATTGAACTGAAGAATCTACGCTTATTTCCTTGCAGTCCTTAGGTTTACCCACTATGTTTAGTCTGCTATATCTGTATTAAAGTCGTTATTGATATTTTATGTCAATAAATGTTCATTTTACTATCTTGATTCACTCATTGACATATCAATACTGACTTAACCTCAGTTTAATTACAGTTACAGTCTTTCAGTGTCAGTTAAGTCTCCTTTTTTTTCCCTTGAGTTTTTCTAGTGTTTACCATGTAATCTGTGCTTCCGCCACTGACTACAGTTGTGGCAGATGTCCTATAAGCAGTAGCATAAAGAAACTTGATGAATACAGTAATATTTAATTAAACTCTGATGAAAAACTTCATAATGTAACCTTTCAGTTGTTTAAAGTTATGTGACAATGGACCATTTCCTGCCCACAACACATGATCCAATTTTATTTGTCCTATTAACCACAATTTGTTGCCCCTAATAGGTAAAAAAATTAAGATTCCAGTGTGACTTTGCGCCATTATTCCCAACAGAAAGTAATTCTAAGGCTATGTGCTATTTTAAACTTGTGTTTTAAGTGTTGCAGGCTGAGTGTTTGATGTATCCAATGCTTGATAGCCACATCTGGGTTTTCTACTTACCAGTGGCAAAGGGGGCTAACCCTGCAGTTTATCTTGGGCAGTATTTAAAGCAGCGATCAAAGCTGTACAAACCAATTGTCATCATGCTTCTCCGGAGGGAATTTTGAAGTACATTAATGCTCCTTCTTTGGGAAATAATTGTGCCACTCTGTGACTTCATTAGGTCTCCTGGCTGTTTCAAAAGATGTTCTCTCTGGAGGTTGAAAGCCACATCGCTGGCAGACAGCATCCCAAGGGGCCGAATGAATAAAAAAGGAGAGATTATAATGAGATTGAGTTAGCCATGACCAGAATTGGGCTTTTCATTATTCCACTGGCTGGAGAGAGAGAGAGGGACAAGCCTGACATAAAGAAATGTGTTGTTTCAGGACCCGCACTCACCATCTGCCATGGGGGTCCAATTGTAGGCAACCAATGCATGCTTATCATTGCCATGGGTATCAAAGGGGCCTCCTCTCTGGAGATTGCTCCATTAAAACTGCAAACGGCGGCCCCTGCACGCACAAAACAGGGAGAAACCCTGCATTTAATTCAGAGGTAACACTTGATATTGATTCATCAAATTAAAATAAGAAAAGGTGGAAAAGTGAGAAGACCTTTAACTACATTGTGCTTTTTGTTACATTAGTTTATGAGCCACCAAAGTCAATTTATAACTTGGAACTTAGTTTGAATGTTTTTATCATTACTGCATCTGGAGAAATTGCACATTAACTAATGGGACTTTTTTTTGTCAGCTACACTTGTTTTTTTCTCCCATTCGGTGTCCATGGCAGCAGTGATCCAGATATCAGCACCCATTGATCATGACCTGTCCTTTGGCCAGTTGTTCAGAAGTGCCACAGACTGCCTGTGTGAAAAAAGAAAAAAAAAAAAAGAAGAAAAATCAATAGGTTTCCATTATCTGGTTGGGCAGTGTCACTGGCCTGTCAATGATCCTGTTACAGCGGTGGTACAAGGGTGACACAGGCCCACACTCAATCGCTGCTGACAAGAGGAAAACATGCTGACAGGCACCGGGAACAAGTTGGAACACAGATTTGCACTTCAAGCAGTCGTCCGAGGAGGTATCGTGCAAGGCCACCACGCGGCAAGGGGGCGAGCTCAGTCGGGGCAGGGTGGAGGGGTTGAGAAGGGGGTGGTGGTGCTTGTTGGAGGGGTGAAGGGGGGGGGGGGATTCTCAGCCAGCCTCCTTCTACTGTCTGACTGTCTAGCTCTCTACCACAAATGCTTTTATCCTCCTATAAATTATTCACCTCTGGATACACCAAAGGAAACTCGGCTGCACTGATTGTGGCTGAGGGGAAATTTATAAAACCTTGGGCCCGGTCTGCATCCACTGTAGCTGTCTGTCCACCGGTCACCCTACAACTGTACACTAACCTATACACAACATATGTGAAACATGTGCGTGTGATTATGCTTATACCCTTTCTTTTTGCAAGTGATCATTCAGGGAAATTTTGTGTCATATATACAACTAACAGAAAATGATCATATTCATAGTTTTTAATTGACCTATTAGGTTTCTGATTGATTATTTCCTTGCCTGCAAAGAAAACAAGAGTCTCCTCTCATCAGTCAGTCCAGATGGCCAGTCAGAAATTAAGGAAGACATCAACTGTCTCTTGAAAGAACATGAATCAATATATTTTGACAAGGATCAAATGTGCTTGAGATGAACCTTTTGGCCCTCCCAAAACAGTCTCTCTCCTCATGTCAAACCTCTTTATTTTTGTTTGTCTACATTTAATGACCAGATATCCCATGACTCAGGAATTTTGAGACCCACTTTTAGCAGAGTCATTTTAAATTCACCAGTTTAAACATATTTAACATTATATTATACATTTTATCTTTTAAAAAAACAGTAGAAAACGGATAGATTTCAACATGTAAGTCTAGCACAATAGGCTTAACAGTTGTCATTCAGGCTTTTGTTGTCTAAACCAGGCCTTGGGACATTATATGACGTCAGGCTTCTTGTTAATGCTTTAGAAAATACCCTACTTTCTTTCTTTTTTTCTTTTCAATTACACATACCAGTAGCTACATATGTGTACATTAGTTTTTTCTTCCCTCCTTATGTAGGCAATTCAGTCCATAATGACTGGGGAATTCAGGTTAATATGTTGACAAGGTTTAACAACAGCGGGTCATGTTGCACAACACGCATGGCTGGCTCCGTTCACTTCAGCAGCTGACAGGTCCTAATCATGCGCTGCCCTAAAGGCACTGGGGCAGAGAGGGTTTTAATCACTGAATTATAGACCGGCGCTAGGCTTCAAATTGAGACGTAATTAAAGTCAAAGTTGCAATAATTGTTTCAGCTAATTGGGCAGACAAGTGCGTTATGGCACGATTACATTATCTGCTGTAATTACCTGAGTCAGATCTTTTTTTTTTCTGGTGGAAGGAAGGAATCGCCGTGTGTTGTTGAAATGTTCATGGTGCATGAATAATTATGTTATAAAAGGTTATAAATAAAAGAATGAAAAAAAAGAGGGGATAATTGTAGCCTGACAGAGATGATGGGTGCGTTATATTTAGGCTTTTATTGTGTAAAAAAAACAACAACACATGAAACCCCTCCAAACATGCAATATTTCCTGTTTATAATAATTATAATTTTATTGTTGCAAATGTTCAATCATTGCCTGAGTATTCATGCATATCACACGCTGTATAAACGAACAAGCTTGAGCATCATCACCAGCATCAATGTGTCATGTACAGTAAGGAGATGAATAATGTAGCCAACAATATGCCCAGTCTTGACATCCTCGGTAGTGATGCCGCACCTTCGGCAACATCATTATTTCCTATTAATTACTCGCCAAGCAAATGCCTTTAGAACCGGGGCTGCAGTAGTAGGTGTGACGGGGGAGCTGGTCAGGGAGCAGCTGCCCTCCATCCCGCCGGGCTCAGGCTGACCTCCTTTTTTCCCTCTCTCTCTTTCTCTCTCTGTCTCTCTCTTTTTTTTTTTTTTTTTACCTCACTAAACTGGAAGCTTGACAAGCCGTACAAGCAGAGGTTTTGATTTGGATGAGGGGAGAAATGTAGAATATGAGCCAGAAATGACGAGTCAGGTGCAGCCAAACAATAAAAATGAATGGGGGAAAAAAAAGAGAAAAAAAAAATCCATATCTTAACGTGTGTGTGTGTGTGTGTGTGTGTGTGTGTGTGTGTGTGTGTGTGTGTGTGTATGTGCTTGGGTGAAAGTGTCTGCACTGATCCATCACATCACATCACCCGCCCCCCCCCCCCTCAAATATGGACCTCCATCGACACTGATTCAGTCAGATTTTGTCCATCTTTGTGCCAACATCACCGGCTCAACAACAACAAAGATGAACATGAAAATCCCGCAATCATTGACACAGAAAGTGGATATTTACGGTCGTGATTGTATCCCAGTAGTCACTTAGAGGGGTGTGAAACGGCTCTATGGGATTAAAAAGTGTTTACTAACCACTGGGTTGCTCTCTTGAAAACAGGCCCATGAGCTCTGTGTGCTTGGTGCTGATGTGCAGTTTGACGGATGGACGGCAGGGGGCGCTGCTCATTTCGTTCTGAGAGCTAGATGGAGAGAAACACAAAGTGGTTACACTGATTTTTGACAACAAACAATATAATAATACTTGAAATACAGTTTAAAAAATAATGGCAGGAAATATATGCAGCAATTTTAGATTTTTATCTAAATTATTGTGTTTTTTCTTTGCTCTCCTGCACATATATATTTTTTTTAAAAGTATTTAGATATTATTTGATATAATATTGCTAGAATGATATGTTTGATTTCTCAGGTCCCATTACAGACAGAATGGATGTTTCTCTTTTTTATAGGCAGGACAGTGAGCACCAATCAAACTACCTTTAAGGCCCTTTTTGTGTCTCATTCCTCTCCATTAGTGGCTACTGAGAGCTCACATCCCGCCTTATTGCTCTCAGGACGCACAAGTCTGCAGGAGACGCACAAGATTGTTTCACCATCACATCAAAAACAACAACAACAACAACAACAACAACAACACACACACACACACACACACACACACACACACACACACGCATCTTCCTTTACCTTTTTGTTGCATTTGAGGGAGAAATTTAATTACAACCGCGGGTGTAGTCTATGCAAGGCATCGGGAGAGAGATAGAGAGAGATAGATAGAGAGAGAGAGAAAAAATACCAGGCGACAAATGAATATACAGAGCAAATGACAAAACATGAGGGGGAATAACTGACAGATGAAAAGACAGAGGATGTGCAGCTAACAGGCAAAACGCGCCGGTACAAAGCCGCACACACCTTTGAGAGCAGAGTTTGTTTTATTGCACTTCTCCCGGGTTGCATCTCCTGTCGATTTGCAGAAAAAGAAGGGGGGATAAGCGAACATGCCCTGTTTAAGAAACAAACATGCAGATTAGATGGGATTCTGACAACACACAAGCTCAGGCTTCATGTCCCACTGCTCATATCTCAACAATGAAGAATATAAAAAATAAAAAAAGAAAGAAAGAAAGAAGGGGGGGTTGAAAAATCCACTCAGCGCCGTTGACGACACTTACCGTCACTCTGCAAAAAGTAAATGCAAATAATGAGGTGGCATCTGGAAATAAATAGTAGAAGTTAAGACAGACTGATAACAACCCTGGTCCTCTTCAGACCCAAAGGGCGGCACTATAAATCTTTATTTAGACGTTTCAGGGGTATAGACACACATCTGAAAAATAGCTATAATGTGGTAAACATGAATTTGATGGATTTGGCACATAGTAGTAAATATATATTTTTTTTACATTTCTAAAATAGAAATTAAACCTAAAAGGATTCTCTTCATAGTCTACATCCTGATGTGGATTTGGGCGTAGCCAGCAGCTTCTGGAAAGAAGAAGAAGAAGAAAAAAATCAGACCTCACACATGTGTAACATTTACTTAAAGTGCAGGGAGCTGTCACCTGTTATGTGGTACCATGCTGGGTGTCACAAGCAGCACCCACCACCACCCATTCACTCACTCACTCAGTCACTCACCTTCCAGGATGACTGCCGGTCAGAGCAGGCCTGCAGCAGCTTGAACACGTCCACTCTCACCTACAAGCTGCACACCTACTTATAACAGCTTCTTACAGGAGAGACTTCACTAGAAATCATATACTGACAATTATGAAGATGTGAGAGAGATTATTATGATTTAGTGTTGTGACGGCAGCATGTAAATTAATGACAGGTATATGGTGTTTGTTTGTTTTGTGTGCGTGTGTGCGTGCGTGCGTGTGTAATCACAAACTTGAGTGGATTTAATTTACCTTTAGAATTTTTTAACATAAAAAATATGACATCAGAAGCTCTTTTTTTAACTTTTGGAGTAGAAATAAAAAAATCTATAATTATAGAGAACATCAAATCTGGATTACTGCTGTCATACTATATGGTTATACTCACATTTATAATAGGCAAATATCTTTCTTGCGTGTTGTGGGTGTATTGGTTAATTTCAGGTGTCACCTAATCCTTTACAAACAGAATCAAACACATAAATAAGTAGCAAGCCAAATAAATAAATACATATCGTATGAGAAATAAAAAAATATATGGATGAACGATAAATTACAACCACTTTACTTCGGCACATTTTCTATTTGCCATGTTTTGTCCTCTTTACATTTTAGGATTTGAAAGGTCACGTGACGGTCGGTTACGCGGTTTACGTTTAAACCAGGAAATGCAGGTAGGCTATATGGCGGGATATTTGTTTGAAGAAAAAAACAAAACACACACACAATAGTAGTTTACAGCTGTTTCAGTCGCTAAAAGCACATAACCTCACTGTAGCTGGGTGAAGTGACCCTGACAGCAGGTGTATTATCCATGAATACACACTTGTTTGCCAAGGTTAGTGCCAGAAAGTTCCTGAAGAAGCCGTTTATAAACAATTAGTACATTACAAACAATTTAGAAAGCGTTCAGTTTGCGTGAATGGTCGATGGATCATATGAACGGATATGGGAGCTGAATGATGTCATCTCATCTAAATAAAGTAAGACATTTCTGACATTACACCATCTGTCCTGTTCAATAACATCCATTGCTATGATATAAACACATGATCATGGTGGGGCTCAGCGTCTCCATGGCTTCTTCACTCTTAACTATCAAGGGCCAGATCTTTCTACTCAGCCTTTTGATTGTCTGGTGAAGTGGTTCCCAACCTGGGGGCCCAGACCCCCACTAAAGGGTGGCAAGATAAATCTGAAGAGTCACAAGCTGATTAATGGGAGAAGAAAGGGGGAAAAAAACATTCCTACCACACAAAATTAGATTTATTTTTGGTGAAATAGCCTACTGTAATAAAAAAGTTACTTAAGTATTTGAATCCTTTGAAGAAGCTCAAATCACTCAACTTGAAATCATATAGCATCATTTAAAGTCCCCTTTCACTCAAAAATGTGTTTTTTTGTTGTTACTTCAATTGAATGTTTGAGCATCACTGTGCAGACTGATGTGCAGAGTTTGACACTAGGCTATACTTTTACTTATACTTTTACTTTTTACTGCTATAAGTGTATATATGTTTCTGTGCTCACCTTAAATTTTTAGTTTAAGGCATGTACCAACAGTATTTGTGACATCATAACTAGTTATGAACCAATCCTGATCCATATTCAATTTTGTGGAAATTTGAATCCTCCACTGCACAAACATTGAGAATGGGCTTTATAGAGAAGTAGGAGGCATACTGTGTCAAGCAGTTAAACTTTTTAAATGACTATTTGCATATTTATATATTATTTCAAACAAGGGTTGAAGGATGTGTTTTTAAGAATTTTAAATTTTAGTTAATGTTGAACTTTTATTGTGGAAAAATCACATTGGACACAAATTATTATTGTCTTAAGACATGTCTGATGGGATATTTAAGTAGTCATATGATAAAAAGGTTGGTAGAATGAACTACAACACAATTAGTTTTCCTGTACCTTGTAAAACCTCTAACGAAACAACCAAAGAAAAAAGAATTAGAATTTTAATATAATATAATTAGATTTAGAATAATCCGTGGACCAGTGCAGAGTCATCTTTAGACCACACTTTAAATGCTCTTCATCTTTTTGCCTAATTTCCCTCCCTGTGAACTGTATGTGGTGGCAGTGTCCCCACAGGCCTGAATGTTACAAGCTGCTGCGCAATCAAATCTCATTATTCCATTCTCCTCCACTATCCAAGGTTGATCTAATCACCAGATCAACAACCGGGGATGTGTGAGAGAACAAATAAAGGAGACAAAATGAACAAATGATTAGTATGCTGTGAAAAGTACAATACGTTTCTTATTTAGCATTTAGATAACTATCTATCCTGAGGAGCAAGCTTCAAAGTTGAACTCAGTTTAGGCGAGGGGGATTAATTCTCTCTACTGCATGCTTCATTGAATCTCTCATTACCAAACTTTGTCTGTATTGATGTTAGATTTGATTGAAGATTAGAGCATTTAGCAAATCTTGCTTTTCCGCATGTATCAGGCTTTTTCAAGCGCGGCACACCACTCGCTGGTCAATACCCTCACTTTTATCCAGTGTCTGCTTCATTTAAACTTAATCAACTCCATCAATGAACTGGAACAGCGAAACGTCCCCTGGAACAATAGCTTTTGTTGGATAATGCTTTGGTCTTATTCCCAACCGGGTGGCGATAAACCTAAAATTACACTATGATGAACTATTTCAATCAATATGATAATGGAAATTGGCTTGTGTGACTCTTTGCAGGGCTTAAGGAGGCAGGCTAAAGCCTATGTGACATTAATACATCTCCATGCTCTCTCCCTGCTGTTGCAACCCCCTACCTCACTTTATTGTCCCATCTTTTCAGTGACATTGACTACACCATATTGCAAAGCGCTTGGTAGTTTAATGATCTCTCTTCACCGGGGAATGCTTGTGCCGAAATGGATGCACAACCTGACGGTCTCATGCATTGTTTCCCAACTAAATTATAGGCTCTATACTTTGTTTCCTGTAGTGGCTCAGCGGGGTGTAGATCAATCATTGATGGCACTGTTGTAAAGCAGCCACAACACGACTTTTGCTGCTCATTTGGACGTTTTGTCCTTGTGTGGGATCCAGTGCCTGTTATAGGCTGCAGTTCATCATATTTATACTGCTACCAAAAGACCCATTTCAGAAGCCTTAGCAAGGAAAACGCGTGCTCCCCATCTGTTGCATACTAATAAATATGCCACCTTCTGGGACAATCCAGGAGTGATCATGATGATCAACTGCCAAGTGATATGACTTACCATAAAGCTGTTTATTTGAAAAGTTTCCCCTCAGCCAATAATTGTCAAATGTATTTCGGTACCTATTATTATTTTCTGAGATGATTTATGACACATGTCGAGTTGTTTTCCTCCACGCCTTTCAGAGTCATTTCATTAACATTTCTAAAGCTGGTGCTGGCATGTGGCATGGGATGGATGCCTTTGTGTTGTTTTATTCAGAAATGAGCAGTTATTACTGAGTCACTGATCAACCCAATCTACTGTACAAATACTGCGCTCTGACGGAGTCATTGGCCACTTGGGGGCAGCAGTGACAAGTTGTGAACACGACATTTACAAATTATGATCTTAATTTTCCAGCATCAAGCATTTATGGAGCAATATTATCTTTCATTTGGGGTTATTTTTTTGGCCACAAGTTTAAGTCTAAGAGAGTGGGACGCGCAGGTGGTCGAGTGGTTAGAGGCCGACCCCCGGTTCGAATCCCGATCGGAGGTCCTTTGCTGCATGTCACCCCCCCCCTCTCTCTCCCATGTTTCCTGTCTGTCTACTATAATATATCTTTTTCATAAAGGCGTCTATGCCAACAAAATCTTAAAAAAAAAAAAAAAAAGTCTTAGATAGTGTACAGTGGGCTTTTTCGGTGAAAACAGCTGCCGATAACATTAGTAGAAGAGTGAACTAAATAGAGAAGTTGTGGGCTGGACAGTAATTTATTCAGTCTCCTCAATCAATGTCATTACAACCCATTAAAAGATGGCACTGGACTTCTTCCGCACTCAAATGGCTGGAGTTATGAAAGGTATGAAAATCAAAGGGACTTAAAACCCACTTTTTTTGGGTCAAAATTATGTTGCGTGGTAACATTGTGCACATTTCAAATAATCTGCACTCTTAATTCTCAAGTATATGTATAAGTATATGTAAAATCACTGGTATAGTCCTTTTTAAGATATCCTCCACTATAGAGCTGAAGGTGCTATGAGCCTGAGAACTGAGATTACCTTCAGATTAAGTGTTAATGAGTAATGTCTCTGTGTCACCACCACATAGCTATTGGACTGCATATAATCTGTAGCTGTCTTCATTAGCCACTCATTAGCTCACACCTTTAAGCAACCCTTATGAAGGTTTGTTAACACTGTTAGCTTGTGGGTGACATCATCTACTAGTGTCAGCAGGATAGATAGATAGATAGATAGATAGATATAGATAGATACATACATACTTTATTCATCCCCATAGAGGAAATTCATGTATCCAATAGCTCATATGGAAACACAAAACACAAATACATAAATAAGAACAAATAATATATACAAAAAGCCTAAAAATTAAACATAATATATACAACAAAAATATACAAGACAATTATATTAAGAGGAGGAAAGACTATTCAGAATGATTGCAGTGCCCCATCACTATCTTATGATATCACTGAAACCAACAGACGTTGTTTGACATGTTGTTAAGAGTCTGACTGATACTGTCTTTTTAGGCTGATAAGCATATTGATATTTGAGAGTAAAGAACTCATCTGATAATCACTTTTTACTTAAGCCAAGTATAGACAAACATGGTTATTAAGAATCCTTTAAATTTGGTTATTGAATTAAATTCAATTAAAATAAATTCAATTAAATTGTGACCAATGTCTGTACTGTATAATACAGTTGAAAAATGCAATGTCTTATTACACATTTGCCCACATTCAGTAAATTGTGGTATACTGATATATTAATGGAAAGCTATGTAAAGTAGGCCAGTAATATTTCCCATTCCAATATACTGGTCAGGTTCTAATGCCAAGACAACATCATCCTCCATGTTGCCAAGAGTTCCTGGCAAGAAAATTGAAATGTATACTTACTGTTTGCCTATAGATTAATCAGCTGTGTCTTAATTAGTGATGAGCATATTTTTGAATTTTTGACAGAGCCAAGCTAGCTGTTTCCTTCTGCTTCCAGTCTTTATGCTAAGCTAGGCTAATCACCTTCTTACTCTAGCTCCGGATTTAACAGACGGACATGAGAGTGATATCAGTCTTCTCATCTCACGCTTGGCAAGAGAGCAAATAAGCTTATTCCCCAAAATGTTGAACTATTTCTTTAAGGATTTACTATAATAGTCATGTGCGTACATGTTGGCTTTTTATAGATTAGTCACCAGCTGAAAGTGATGATAAGTAGTGTTTGTTATACCCCTCTGCAACACATTTTAAGATACTTCCAATTAAAATACATTATATAGATTAAATATCATGAACTGCTGTGACACTACATGCTAAAAAATGTGTCTTATAGTGATGGGTTTACAGATCCACGTCTGTGCATCAGTATCAGATGCCTAGGGGAATGAGAGTGGGTTGAAATAATACCGCTGAATATTGACCTATCTGTCAAGGAAAAACCATTCAGTCATTTAGTTAAAACATACAACAATAGTTAAAGAAAAATTACAATTGCAGGTTCTCAGAGAGCAAAGTTCAATTTACTTGTTATGTCTGATGCTCAAAACCTTAAGTCTTTCAAAAGAAAATGAAAACAGATGCAGATGTTTTTAAACGAGACCTAAAAACTTTTTACAAAAGCATTTTGCTAAATGTCTTTTAAAGGTTCTCCTTTTAACCTTTTTAAATTTTCTGCTTTGTAGCACTTTGAGATTGCTGAAATGTAAAGTGCAATACAAATAAAATGTATTATTATTATTTTTATCATTATTATTATTATAAAACAGAGAAACAATGCAAATCCTCCTATTTTAGATGCTGGAACCCCAGAATGACACTTTTCGTCATCATATCGGTTTTCAGTTAATTTCTGTCGACAATACTACTCTGTGTATCAGGTTTGAGTCGTTATCCTCCTCTTTTAATGCTACCTTTTTAAAGTCTGCAATCAACAATTTATATGCAGTCTAATTAGAGTGAGTTTTGCTGGAGGACGGTTCATGACAGGGATGGATACACCCTGCCTCTCTAACCTCTCACCTACTGCAAGCAGCAGCCTGCGTCTATTAGTCTGTCCTGCATCTTAACTGACTGAAGTTGCTTCCATGTCACCATCATCCAGCGAACATGAAACACCAGATGTGTCGTTTGACACTTTTTGAATATGTTGTTTGCCTTTGTTTCCATGTTTTACTCCCAGTGCTGGAAATGATTTGAGAGGACAGACATGCACAACAGATACAGCACCTTGAACATCAAAGACCCGCACAGCAACATTAGTAACACTGTGTGTGTCTGCTGTTTCTGCAGTAACCGCACACTCGCTCTCTCTCACACACACACACACACACACACACATACACACACGTAAGCACGGTTGTGAGTTTGTGTGCACATCGGCGCCTGCCATAGGAAAGCATCCGAGACAGCCCGGAATATAAAAATGTACAGGCCTTTTTCCTGCTTTGTCTGTCTTCTTTCCCATTCTCTTAGGTGAACGGGGCCTGAGTGATAGACCCAGAACCTTTCATCTCACCCAGTGAGTGTAAATAGCTGTCGTGTTTGATTGACGCTCTGACGTGCACATGTGATTCCCTGGAAGAGGGGAAGAAATTGAATCAGAACACAGGGCATGATGGTTACACTGTCTTCAAACCAAAGACGTAATGAATGAGTAATTACACAAAAAATCAACAGTGTTCTACATTTCCTCATATGAGAGTTCATGCAGAGACATTTGCATACATTCCATAACAGCTTTTAATTGTGAGAGATTGGAGTCACATTGCTGGCTTTAAATCTCATCAGGATATTACAATTTTTAGAATTTCATATTAACGTACAGAACAGAATAATTTGAAAAACCTCTGTGCTGACTGAACCTAAAAGGACATGAAACATAAAATCATTACTCTCTTGAAAAAGAAAAACCCAATCATGTTTCAGAGTGAGTCTACAAGGCAAACTCTTACAGTATGTACCCTGTAATACGAAGCACAGTCACGGATTTACATGAATTGTTTTTTTTACACATTTAAACTGAAAGTGTTGATGACTATATCACTGATGCTATATAATGTTCCTATAAATAAATATCCAAGGCACACACAATTCCAATCTCTGTCCTGCATATACAAACACAGACCAGTATGTGTTCTCAATCAATGAGGTTATTGATGGGTATGAGATTACAAGTAGCATTCAGCTGAGATGGTGTTAGGTAGTTCATCAGATAAACTGAGTAGAAATCAATACTCAATACACTGTCCACCAATTTGAGAAGGGCATAGTAATTGTACAAGCCAGTGTACTCTATACTTGAAGCTGCACTGATCAATATTTTTATATGGTTCAAATGACTACATGTCACTAATAGTGACACATCTCACATGTTAGAACCTGTCTCTGCAGGTCAGCTCAGTGTTTTATTTTCACAGCCATGAACCATTGTGCTTCAGTCTCACAGCTCTCATTAGCACCATTTCCAGCTGCAGCAAGGCTCAGATAAATTGACTGTATACTACATACCAAGCAACAAACAGCTTTAACGTTAGCATGTTAACACGCTCACAATACTGCTGCTACCCAGGCATATTTATGCTAACATACGCTGATTAGCACTAAACAGCCGAGACTAATGGGAATGTCCTTAGTTAAGATATTTAGACACAAAGTATTAAACAAAATTACGTTTAGATGATGGTGCTAGTTGAAAAGTTAAGGGGTCACCAAAGTCATCACAGTTAACCCTGAGGGGGAAATACATGTCTAAACAAAATGATACAGCAATCCATCTAATAGCTAATGAGACTGAAAAGTACAAATGTCAGAAACTGCATTGTTGTACAATTGGGGCCTGTGTATGAAAAGCACTATGAATACTGCTACACTATTTAACTAATACAGAAGTAGACACTCTCAAACACACTTTATCGTGTTTGAGAAGTTAAAAGTCAACCCTTGAACCCTGTAGACACTGTTTCATATCAAAAGTACAATACCAAACATATCAGTGTCCAAATACCTATGGACAGCACTCTACATACTATTATACTACTCTATTTTTCTTTTGAAGAGTTAATGCATTGTTTTAGTATATATTATGCACTAAGCATTGTGATGGCTGTGCGGCTTGACACATATTTCTTTGTTTGGCCTCAGAATGGTGATGCTGACGTATTTTACAACGGGCTTTTGCTTTGATTTAGTACACAAAAAAAGCATATCACTCTCATCTGCACTCCAATGGGCTGGAACTGGCGAGAAAGAAACAATTTAACTAAAGAGAATATATGCATCAAATGAAAAGCAGATGAAAAAATATGCAATTATGTTCCTGATTGGGTTAAGTATTTCTCTGCCAGCAAATGCCAGCAACCACTAGAACCTGTCCCAAATGGGTGGCTTCCAGGCCTGGGCGAGGCCCCAGAAAACGTCACATCAGAACGGTGCCATCTCCCGCTACATCTCCTTTTCCTCAGATCCACGGCCAGTCCGTCCCCCTCGTTCCCCTCTCCTCTTTGCTCCGCTCAGCCCCACTCTGCGTCCCAGATAATGGAGCTCAGCTTCTGCCAGAGGGTCCGTGGCTGCCCGGGAGTAATGACCTGAGGGGGTACTTTGTGACAACCAGGGTATAATAATGCCTCCAGCCACGGACAAAGCAGACCCTAGGGGTCAATTTTTAAATACTTTTATGTTTTTCACCGAGGGTAAGAGTCATTTGTTTTTATTGTAGGCCGTACTACATTTACACTGCAGAAACAACACATTTATTTCAAACAACAAGGGATATGAAGTGTGGTTAATGTTGTTTATATTCCCAAAATGTGGCTAAGTTTTCATAGAACCGTGTTAGAGCTGACCCATCGCTTTTGATGAAACATCTTCCACTTTTCAACAGAATTTATCCGGCAAATGTCTGTAGGCCGTAGTCCCTCAGATCAAAATTGTGTTATTGAGGTGCGCAAGGGAGTAAAGAATCACCTGCGAATGAAAGGCTTCTCCTAATAGGTTAATTGTAACAAAAGCACAGGGTCTTGCCCCATTGAACAAAAGAGGATTGTGGAACACAGGCCTGTGGAAATGATGTCAAGCAATGTGCTGCCTGCTCTCCCCTGCAGGGCCAGAGTTTGTCTGTCAGCAGTTAAATGCTTACCTCCTACCCCTCCCCTAACACTCAACAATCAATTTACCTCCTCAGGGTCTATGAACCCAAAGATTTGACCTTGCAGACTCTAGCTTTGTTTCCCCCCTCATCTCTCACACCTCAAAGAGTACTTATTAGAACACGGAAGAAAGGTATTTTGAAATAGTTTTTTTCATACACCACGAGCACATAGTCAAATGTTTCTGTGGCCAAAACCACAGGAATTAATTTGGTGAATCTTAAATATCCATACAAGTCTGTTTTATCATCAACTCTACATGCAGTAGCATTGTTACAATGTGCCCTTGTTAATTCCTGTTTTAGACTTATGTTTAGACATTGTGGGAAATATGTTTATTCACTTTCCTGCCAAGAGTTTGATATCACTCCACTGTCTGTATGGTAAATATGAAGCTACAGCTGGTTAGCCTAGCTTAAAGACTGGAAAGCGTGGAACGCAGCTAGCCTGGCTCTGTCCTCCTTGTATAACCACAAGTTTTTATTTTTACACTTTCTTTTGTGTATGTATTACAAGTTATTATACCAAGTTATAGAACAAATAACCACATATACTTTTATTTTGGCAGGTGGTGCTAGCCAGTGGAAGCCATTCATGAAAGACGTCATTACCAAGACTGACTGGGTCACACTCCATCGTCTGCTATCCAGGTATGCAAATGATTCACACAGTATAGTTAACAGTAAAACAAAAGCAGTTCCTAATGAAGGACTATGTTATAGGTAATGATGTATTCAGAAATGAATGAATGGCATTACACACATTTTCCAAAACTGAGTAGCAGTTTTTATATTTTGTGCATTTTACTCCTGGTTTACTTTTATGTTGATGGGTACACAGCCTGCGGATGTCTCTGCATCAATCAAACACTTCAAACTCCAACATTTATTCATTCCACCTCTCATTTGAATAGTTACCAATGGAGAGAGTGAACATCCAGAAGGGTTCTAGCTAATTGGGAAAAGCGGCACCTTTTTTCTACTCGTGATATTGAAACTGCTGATGGTTCCACCACAAAGCTTTCTTCAGGGTGTGTAAGGACAGCTTTGAAGTGAAGTATCATCTCTTTTGCAAGATTAACTTGATGGTGTTTTTTGCTTTTCAGTTTATGGTGTTTCAGTTAGCAGAAGCTGCACAGACTATAATGTGTATGTAGTAATGATATTGCAAATTGACGAGACTATTACCACTGTACAGAAGTTGTCTCCAAATAAAGCACTAAAGCTCCCATATAGACTGACTTTTGTTCACTTGATAAAAAATAACTAAATAAAAAATATAATAATGGTATTATAATATTGGGAAATAATTACATTATTAGGTTCTGCAAAAATAAGGTTAACCCAATAATGTAATAAGTTCCTGTTAATGTAATAATTTATTACATCATCGCTACAGAGATTGTTACATTATTGGGAAATGCACTTTATTACATTATCGGGATATTATTCATTATCAGGTTCTACATGGCTAACACAGATAGTCTGTGATATTTGTCTAGTAAAAATACTGGATAGTTGCACTTTTTAGGAATAGTTAGATGAGAAGTTTAATGAGTGAATATATTACCCTTGTTTCCTGTCCAGAAGCTAACCAGAAGCTAGCCGTAACTTCATATTTAGCATACAGCTAAGTACAGCTGGTATCAACCTTTTTTATCTAACTCTGGTCAAGGAAGTGGATATGTGAGTGTCCCTAAATATTGTTTAATGTTGCTTATTTGATCATTATGTTGATTTAGGTTGTTGGTAACAGAATGGTTCAACCCAAATATTATTTAATTAATAGGTAATAGCCTCAATAATTTAACATAAAAACAAGTACAGACGTTTTTGAGGTTATTTGTGCTTAGGCTCGGCTTGTTTTTCCACTGCTGCGTTAATCATTAGAACACCATATAGTTTGTGCTGGTGGAATTTTTTTTATTTTATTTGCTGAGGGGAAGACAGAGTAGTTGAGTATGTATACATGTGGGGGAAGAGATGCAGTAATAGAACTCAGCTGGAGTAGGTTACTTGAGGGAATGCTTCAGGAGCGGGAACGGAGCCAAAAGAGCGAGGAAACATACTTCACTTTATTGATTTTGTCGATCGTCTTAAATGAGGGGCACTCCAGGCCAAGGGCTCACCTCTGCATTTTCTCTCTGTGTGCCCCGCGCTGCTCGATGGACAACAAGCAGTAGTTACAGGCACTGGGAGTAGAGGAATTATATATGTGGTTGTGTTTATGTGTGGGAAAGGTGCGTAGTCTGCTGTATGTGTGATCCATTGTAGTGAAGTTCTAACTCAAGTTTACTCATTTTCATAAAGACTTGAACATCAACCTTCTGTCATTATCTTACACTTTTCACGAGGTACTACACATTGTCTCTTGTGTATCAGGTGTAAATGAGCCTATTGTTTGAGTCACATGCATCATCTTGAAGTCCAGAAAGGACACCGCCCCCAGCACAGATCATGACCTTTTGCTTTACACTAGAGATACACGCTACTATCCCCACTTATTCATCTACTGTGACTTGGTTATGAATGGCTTTTTAAGGCAAATATTGATTAAGTCAGACGTAACGTCACTTGGCTTAAAGCAAATGTCCATAAGCAATTAGTCGTTTTTTTTTCATTTTTACGTCGGATGACATACTCATTTGTTTTATATTCCCATACGTCCTGTCAGGTGGGACAGGATTTCCTTTTTTGTACAGTCAGTATCAATAGTTATTCAATAACCAATACCCTGAAGTTTTTACCTCTGACCCTTAATACATGTACACAACGTTTGAGTCATTTTATATTGTTTCTGCTACACTCGAGACATTTTTTAAAGAAGAAAATGATTGATGAACAACAATGTGTGATCATATCACACAAGATCAGGGACGAAGATAATGGTCACTGTAAATGTAGTTTTATATTTCAATTAGGGCCCGACTGGTACTGGATTTTAGGGAGTATACCAATCTGATGTTACAATATCAGCCAATAATCTTATACATATAGAATATGTATATAAAATGCACATTTTTTGCAATGTGATCATCAAACACTTGCAATACAGATATGTAATGGAGGTGTGATATTTTACAATTTAACTATAAACTTTATAAAATTACATCAGTGCACTGAAACTGTAAACTTCATTGGGAATTTAATAATTATAAATTGCTATAAACACATTACAACAACAAATAAACAACATATGTACATATTATATATTAAACTTGAATGAAGAAATGAAACACTGCTTATATAACTTTGGTGCATATTGGACAACATATATGCCCATACTGATATATCTGTGATAGGCAAATATCGGCAGACCCAAAAATCGGTCTGGCTCTGATTTCAGTATCAATATATATTATGATATAGAATACTTTTCAGTGAGAAGTAAAATAATCACAGAAAAATTAAAGTGCCCCTCCACTCAAATATGCATTTTTATTGTTTGAGCTTCATTGTGCAGAGTTTAACAGTAGAAAGCTGTTCATCACACATTCATCTCAACTAGTTTGGAAACCAACAGTGGTCCAGTTTCCATGTGAGTAGATTTCTAAGTGAAATACAAGTCATCTTGTGTCCAACAGTTAAACTCTCCAAATCAAAATATTTATACAGATGCAGGATTTTTCCAAGAGGGAGAAGGAGTAGATGTAATTTTAAGTCATTGAACTTGAATTCAAAGAGTGTTTTTCATGTCTGGAGGGGTTTTAAATTCAGAACATCTTAATATTTTTTATCTGATTGCTGCAAAAACCACACAAATCCAAATACAATAATACTGAAACAGAATTAAAACTCTCTTAACAGCTGACAAATTACCATCTTGCAGTATACATGTATATCATCATATTGATCAACTGATTTCTTGATTAAACAATCAAAAAGTAGTCAACTAGGCCTGCTTTGATAGTTGATTCATTCTTTGGCTAGCTATACTTCTAACTTCTTAATGGAGAGGATTTGCTACTTTTCTTTGTCTCATGTGTGAATTATGAATCTGTAAGGTTTAAAAAGTTGGCCGGACAAAAAAGCAATTTGATGACATCATGCTGGGATTTACTATATTGTTATGGGAACAGATAAAGCAATAGATTAATCAATAATATAAAATAATCTTTTTGTCTTTCTGTCTGCAGTTCATTGTATCTAATTAAAATCTGCTACTGAGCACTCACTGTTGGAAGTCTCGAAGGAATATCACTGTCTTTTTCTGGTCTTCTTCATTTGGGTTTTTATCTCAGCCTGGTCCTTTTTCTGCTTTAATATACTTGTGGAGATTTTCCCCCTAACAAGCTTAACCTGCTTGTATCCTGTATGATTTTACCCTGACAACATGAGTTTAGCTGTGTTAAAGGATGGATGTGTGTTATACAGGGTCTTTTTGCCTTGCATCCCCATGTATGCCCTGCATATCATCCTCATCTGTGTCCCTGTTATAAACAGCCAAAGCTTCCTTATCTTTTGTCCCTCTTATTTCATTACACAAAATCCCACAGAAACCACTGGGCAGGATCAGTTAGTTCCAGCCACCTCAGTGGTTTTCCTGTTCTTTATTAAAGTGTAATCAAACATCGGTTTAAGTGGAAAATAAATATCCAGATCTAATAAGCTGCTCAGCCGGATCATGTAAATGCAAATTTTCAAGCTGGTTCCCATCCGTCCCACCGAGGGGAGAACAAGCCACAGCAATCGCCTCCTCCACCCGCGATTGTAAATCAAGGAAAATAATGGCTGGATAATGACCAGTTTGCGGTCTCAAGCAGATTGAATGATAACAAACCGTGCGTGTTGCACGCAGCTTTTCATTTAACATCCTATCATGGGGAAAGCTGGTGAACAGCTTGGTGTGCCTCATTAAAGGGGTTTGTCGATGCCTTGTAAATTTTGCGGAGCAAGGGGTAGAAAATTCACAAGACAAACTTCCCGATAGGGGAAGACAGGGTTTATTCCCCGCCCATAGGGGCCTCCTGCGCCGATGCGGGGAGCCCGAAGATCTGAGAGGACCAGTGAGCCGCCAACTGCATTGCAGTCATCTGTTTTCTAATGTGAAGGAGTGAGAGTGTGAATGAAAAGAGAAGAAAACCCACTTAGACAAGTGCTAAATAATAGACATATAAATTGCTTCGTTTTCTTGTTTGGGGAGATGCTGATTTAGCTGCTAATTGGTGACAGAAACTGTCAAATGGGTGGCAGATAGTGATTGTGGTGGCTTCTGTCAGGATTAGGTGAGAGGGAGGGAAAAAAAAAGAAAAGAGCTTTCTTCTGGTGAAGGCAAAGACAATATGACGGCAGTCCCCTCCCTTCTCTTGTCTGATATTTACCCAAAACACATTAAACAGATAAAGAAGAGAACAGAAACAATAAGCTCGGGATTATGGACCCTGTCTCTTGCCTTCGTCTCGTGCTCTCATGTCTTCCCTTTTTTCTCTCCTCTAAGCTGTCTCTGTGATTGATTAACGTGTTTGTTTGAAGACATTTTGAATGTTTGCTTGCGTGATAAAAAACACACAGGCGGCGAATACATGCAGGATGCACACAGGCGCCAGTGCTCGCACGCACAAAGACAATGCACTCACTGCAGAGCGTTGTGAGAGAGAGAGAGAGAGAGAGAGAGAGAGAGAGAGACAGCAAAAGAGACGGATAAAGACTGACTGAGTGATCTCTCGAGGGCATCTTCCTCTAACCCTGCCTTGACTCTCCTCCCTTTCCTCTGGAGCATTAAAATGAACAGTAATTAGGCTTTGATACTCTGGCAAATGAACAGTAATTAGAGTGTGCTACTGTGGATCCTCTGCCTGGGCTGCTCATTGAATATTCACACCATTATTGAACGTTAAGATTAGCTCGCCGCCGTCATGCACAAACAGTGTGGCATGGCAACGGCCCTTTGCAGATGGTGTTAGGGGGATGGTGGAAGCAGTGTGTGTGTGTATGTGCGTGTGTGTGTGTAGACAGGTCGCCCAAGCCCGGCGGACCCTCAGAGGGGATTTTCTGGTTATTAGATCCTTGCCAGATCATGGGCCAATTATAAAGAAAACTGTCAGTCAAGGCAAAGTGGCTATGTGATTAGCGGAAAAGGACAAAATCAGGTGAGGAGTGTGAATCTTTCTGGAGGCAGCTTTGATTTGCTAATAAGAGGGAGAGGGAAAGGACCGGGGCAGGGTCCCCAGCTGTAGTCCTGCTTTGCTCTCTTCATTTTCACTGTGACCTTCTTAGCACCGCCGGTCTAATCTGCGCTGCAGAGGAGACATAAAGAATGGCTCTCGAGGGGGTTTTCTGGGTCCAGGCTCTGAATGAGGCACAAGGGGGTTAGACACCAAAAAATGAGAGCAGTACCCCCTACTCACAACCAGAGGGACACGAGTAATCAAATAGTTCCGACAGGGGCCAAATACTGCTTAATTACCCTAATAGTTTTTAAAGACTTTGTACTCCTGATAGAAAAAGGAAAGGGAAAAAACACTTATAGCTATGTCACAGAGAGAAGGAGGAGTGAAAGGATAAGAGGAGGGAGGGAGAGTCGCTTGTCTCAGAAAGCATCCTCTGCAGACAGAAGCTCCGTCCGCTCCTCTTCCTAATTTTTAAAAGCGCGACAGTGTATCCTAATTTAGTGAACGGTGACCAGGGCTGACATTGAGGGGCGTGGTAGGGCCTTTTTTTTTTCTCCCTCCAGCTGTGGTTTCTGGCTGGGGAGAAGTAAGCGCAGAGGGGAGACAGGCAGCACAGTGCCAGCGCTATAATGAAGCGCGGTAGACAGCAGGCCTGACAGCTCTGGCAGGTGATGCATGGGGCCCATGCTAATTCTTCAGCAAGCCAGTGATGGATCCTGAAATCTTGACCACACATCCCATTAGCCCCTGTCTGTGACAGGAGAATAAAGATATTAAAAAAATCCAGGAGAAGTTGGGAGACGGGAGGGAGGAGTGGGGGGCGGAGGGAGGGTGTATAAGGGGGGGGGGGGGGGGGGACACAGCGCGGGGATGCGGACAGCCAGTCAAAGGACCTTACGCAAACCTCCAAGTCCTCTGCAATATTTTCAGCAGCAAAGTTATTGATGACTTAACCTCTGGGGTGCAGGTTATGGGTGATGGATACTGTGCATCCCCAGCATGGAACAGCAGAGGATAACAAGGTAGACAGTGAATCACCTGCCCACAGCTGATAAAAATAGAATATGACACGTTGTATAGCGTACACACTGCATTATTCCACTGTAAATTCTAAAGAGACGAGTGAGCCGGGCTTTCCTGTAAATAGATTAGTTCATTGAATGGATTTTCTATGGTCTCAGCTGTTCTGCGCATCCCCACTGCCCCGACTTTTGCATCTCAGCACTATGAATGGGAGGACTGTTTATTAGGCTGTCCCTGCCAACTCCTCTGCGACTTACCCTCCTTTCAGGAATAAAAAAGTGTAAGGGAATAAAAAAGCGGAGGAGGCTTTGGAGCTCCTCAGCTATCAAGCACTCAGGTGTGTTTACCATATATCTTTTATCTTGCTGTGCAGGATGAGGCTAATATTTCTGACAAGTTTTGTGTGAAATATAAATGACCCAGTCTCGATACAAATAGGAAAACCGGCAGCGGAGCGAGCTGAATCGCAGGCAGGCCCCTTGGAATCCTCCCTATTTCTCAGGGTTGACAAATAGCACCGAGGAAGTTCCAGGGGAAACTGAGAGGTTACTGTGACAGACAAGGAGCACAATTATCACACTATGATGAAAGAGCCATGGCGAGCGTGCGTCGCACCGTTAATTACCGTCCTTTTTCCACCAGCCTCTAATGTGAGGAAAAACACGCGATGACAAGTGTGTAAAAGAGCAAGCACTAAATTACTGTCAGAAAAAATAAACGGAGGATCGCACGGCCCGCACAGTGATTTACGGGGGCAATTAGTCACCGCCCCACGGAGATGCTGAGGACAGCAGTGCGGCGGTGAGTGTGTCAGGGAGAGAGAGTGTGAGAGACACCCCTACGCTCCACCCACACTTCTAAAGAAATGGCATGGGAAGTAGGAGAATGTTCTCTGTGCTCTTGGCTGGGTGACCTTTGTCTTGCAGAGGGCCTTCATCCAAGTTTTTCACCGTTTCTTAAAGAAGTTGTGCATCAAAATAAATGATCAAGCAAGCTACAACGCAGCAAACATCCTACTTCAAATCAGTGCCATGTTGTCATACGTATATGTATCATAATAAAATGAAAGAAGTAACATCAGTGGGCGATATGGAGCAAATTTAGGTCACCGTTGCTTGTTTTATGCGCGCGTACGTTGATTACGACATGAGTGTAAGACAAGCTAAAGCAATGTCTGTCATCGCAGCGTCAGTACAATGCAGCCTTTTGTCTTACGTCGGATATGTCGGCATACTTGAAATGCTAAACGTCTAAAATGAACGGTCCCCTACTCCACCATCAAACATCAATGGGCTCTAATTGTTTCTAAACGTGACACAAGTTAAGATACTTCAGTTTAAAGCCCGTCGTCACATCTCAAAAGTGACGCTTGATTCTTTTTTTTTTATATATATACCCCATCTTGTCTCCGTGAGAGTCTTCTGAGACAGGAGGTCGCATCCCAGTCGTCACATGTCCCTCATATTTCATGCTCTTCAATGAAACAAGCCTTTCATCACACATTAAAATACCTGCTGTACTTTTAAGGAAGTGAAACCGTTGGGAATACGCCCGAGCGGATGGAGAGTCCATTGATTTGTAATGGCTGATGACAGATAGTGTCACATCATCTTTGTTAATTTCACTCATTCCGAGCCATTGAACAAACATGGCGTGCCCGTTTTTTTTTTTTTCTCAGAGAGAAATTTCTCAAGTGATCGACTATAGTTGAATAATTTTGAAGTAGGCCTTGTTAAGAAATTGTCACATCGTGTGATATCTTACAGACGTGATGAAATAAAGATAGAGAGGTGGGAGGCGGTGGAAAATTTATCTTAATATATCCATCACAGCCAGATAAAGACAATTTTTGTCAAGCACTTTAAAGAAAAACCCTCAAACATATCCTCTTGACTTGCTAAGCTTTTGAAGCGTTCACTTCACTTAACGCTTGTGATTGATGCCAACGTGACAATGTGTGTCGGAGGATGCTGACATTTTAATCTGCCTCGATTTGGACGTATACATATTTAGACTGAGCATTTGCACATGTATTTTGTAGGACAATAATAATACTGCCAGGAAGCTGAGCGTTATGGGCAGTGTGATATGAAGTGGGAGGAGGATGGGAGGAGGGGGTGGTGGTGGTTCATATTCTCCCGGCCATACAAATCCAATAGGGGCTAGTAAGTGGGCTTGCTAGGTTGAGCCACGTTTCCAGGTCAGTGGCCTTGAGCATGCTTGGTTACAGCTGCCTTGCCCATTCTTATTGGCAAAGGTGCCATAAGACAGGGTTGCGAGGGGCCGTAAGTGGTGAGGAGGAAGCGGTAGAGAAGCTAACCAGGAGAGGACCATATGCATGTCCAGTAGTCTGCCTCCCTCAGGCTCTCTTTCTCCCTCCACATCCCTCACTTCACTGCATTATCCACTCCTTCTTTCGCTGGCCTATAAGTGCCAGGACATCAGACTTCCTCGAGCTGTCAACCTTGTTTTTCCCCCGGAACAACTCGATGTTGAGATTGGACGAGAATAAGAAAATACGGCCGGTGGAAACCCTGGCAATCAGATTGGAAAGAGGTCTGGCTTCAGTCTCTGCCAATTAAAGACATTTTTTCTTTGTGGATATAAAAGGCCTATGTGTCACAAACCTTAATTTAACCTTTACCATTCTCTGTATCATGTTACAGTCAGATGTAACATTTCAGTTTGAAATTTTTGAAGCTTGTCTTGTAATTTTAAAGCTTTTTAAACTGTTATTGTAAATGGTTTCAGTCATTCAATGTTCTGATATTGTTCTTTTCTTCTTTAAAGTAACACAATACATTTTACATGGACAGTGAACTGGCTAGGATCCACTACAGTATCATTTAAATCAATGTGGGGATTTTTTTAATCTGTGGACATAGAAACATTAAATAAGTTTTGTTCAACACATGACATTGTTATGCACATTTTTATTATTATGAATAACTTTTATAACTTTATTTCACTAAACTGGAGTGTAGCAGATCAGATAGTTCAAGCTATAGTTAGACACTGTGATGAATGCTCTAATTCACTTTCTTGCAGTCAAAAGGTCAGAAAAACTCTCATTTTGGTAAATACATAGCTGGAGCTAGGCTGGTTAGCTTAATTAAAAAGACTAAAAACTGGGAATGGGGAAAAAGTAGCCTCTCTCTCTCTCTCTCTCTCTCTCTCTCTCTGTGTGTGTGATAGGAAGGATACAATGTGTCAGTTAATGAGAGGTGGCCTAGAGGTACTGGTGGATTTTCTTCCCTTCAGACAGAGCTACAGTAGGCTAGCAGTTTCCCCTTGTTTCCAGTCTTGGTGCTAAGCTAAGCTAACTAGCTACTGGCTGTATGGTCTGTATGGACAAACATGATAGTGGTGTCAGTCTTCTCATTTAACACAGCCAGAAAGTCAACAAGCAACATATTTAAGTTTAGCAGTTGATATGCTAGCAAGTAGCTAGAGAGCTAAATGTCACATTTCATGGAAATGACTTTTCACAGGCAGAGCTTCACAGAACCCTTTGAAAGTTTGTTAGGCTATACGTTTTATTTTATTATTTGTTTTTTCTGTTTTTGTGGAAATAATGACAAAAATCCCTCAAGGTAAAACTGTTCAACTTTGTCTACTTTTAACCTTGAACCCCAAAATTGGCGAAATGTGCTTTCACACCCAGATGGCACAGTGGGTAATTTAAAATAATGTCGAGCTCAGTGTAACCATACCTTAGCTGAAAAATAAACCCTTTCACTTCTAACTCAGTACATATTACGTTTATAGTGTGTGATGAAATATATGACAAGTGCAGGGATTGAATGAGGGATATCCCAGTCTTCATCATGTTTATATGGTTATGGTACAAGATTAAATGCAAAGGTAGATTTGGGTTAGGGAAGGGCAGAATGTTGTGGGTGAGCGTTGTGTTTCGGGTTCTTGTTTTGGGTTGTTGACCATTGGTTCAAGGCTTCCATTTTATATTTGCAGCTGGTCGGCAGAGATCACAACCATCTGTATCCAAATCTCTTTTGTGTGTGAAGATGGGACAGCATGAAAAAGCACACACAAAAAAATAGTTACATAAAATATCACCAATAACAGCTCCGATAACTACACAACACAATGACAATGATTCAAACAGATAGCAGCGTACATAGCAACCACCATAGCAACAATAGAAAGACCGGAATGTCTACCTTTTTTCACAGACAGAAACTTGACAGTCATGTGACATGGACACAGGCCAATAGAAATGTAGCCATCTCACAATTTTAGAGCTGTTATTGTGGAACTTACACAATTTGCAACATAGCTATCACACATTTTGATGTGCAACTGGGTTCTGTTTGAAATATTCTGTATGTAAAGTAGATTGCTATTTGGGGTCATAATGAAACAAATACAGTTTGTTTTGTATCTGTAAGCCTCTCCACAAATATGTGTGTATTCTCAAAATATCTTCCACAAAACCCACACATGGGATTTAAATGTGTAATTTTATCAATGTTAAGTTAGCAGTAATCAAATTAATTTTGCCACCCCTGCTGCAATCTGTGTGTTATGTTCTTCTTGTTTATCAAGGAAAGCTACTTAAAAAAAAAAAGACGAAAGTATTGAGGCTTTGTTCATAAGAGATTCAAGTGTGAAAACACACTCTTCCACTTTTTCCATCTTAATGGCTCCTGGTGTTCTGTGAAAACAGGCTTTGAAATTAGACTCACTAACTGGCTATGAAATAACAGACAGCCAAGGAGAAGAGGAGGTAAAAAAATAGGGTCTATGAATCAATATGGGCAATGGGGGAAGGCCAAATGTAATAAATAATACAATAACAAGCCTAACTAATGAGCTGTTGCGACGGTGCAGTTCACAGAGTAGTCCCTTTGTATGAATCCCTGCTAATAATCTTGGGGAGCCGCTGGATGATGAAGTGTTGCCATAAGGCAACACCTGTGCAATTAAAGCAGCGGATTCTTTTGCACGTAACATTAATTTCAGCCCTTTATAAAGGCCCGATGAGCACACTAATAATCTAGTCTACTTGACTCCATGTCTAACTGAAACAGAGCATCTAATTAGGTAAAGGTAATTAATTAGAGATAAACGGAGCTAATCAGGGCCTGTTAGCACTCCCACTTTCTTGGCATTAAGACACAGAGCCTCCTGCTCTCTCATTGGCTGCCCTGTCATCTGTGCAGCGAACATGAAAAAGATATGTTTTTAATAGAGGCTCTGTGATCTGACAATGAACTATCCTGCTCCCTCAAGATCAAGATGCTCCTCTTATTGCTTCTCTAATGATCTTATTAACTGCTGAATTTCTTGGTAAATTATTGTTTTATGAAATGTGAGTCTGTTCCTCTTAAATAACCATCATGATAGTTAGGCATTATCTTAATTTGGGTTAGTTTAGGACAGAATGGAGTGTAGATATAGCAGAGGAGCCTGACTGATACTGGAGTTTTGGGGCCGATGCTGATACCAATATTAGGGAGTAAAATGAATCTGATATCAATATATTGGCTGATAATCTTATATATACAAAATATACAGGAGGACACAATTTTCACCATGATCTCTCAAATGTGATTATCAAACATTTATGACAAAGATATACAATAGATTGATACTGACTATAAAATTACATCAGTGCGGTGAAACAGTAAACTACACTGGGATTTAATAATTATAAATAAAAACATGTACATGTTAAACTTGAATTAAAAAAAGGATCAAATATACATAAGATGCTACCTATATAACTTAACTTAATATGTGTCGATACTGATATCTGTGATAAGCGAGTATCGGCTGATATTGTTGGCTGAGCGATACATCAGTCGTTCTCTACATAGTAGCAGATAAAGTTAATAAAGAATTGAATATAACTGAAGCTGCTGAAACATGGTCAATCAACAGAAATGGACTATTTCTACAAAAATGTCATAAATGATCAAGTTCCAGCCTCTTAATGGTATTATTTTCCTGTTCTTCTTTGTTTCATGTGATATTAAAAATACTATATTGAATGTGTTTGGGTTTTTGACTGATCTGTGTGTTTGGGAACTTGCGACTGTGGCATAAAAAATACAATTTTTTTTTTGCAATTTTATAGACCAGATCAGTTCACCAAAAAAATAACCTGTAATGAAGTCTATATTATGACAAAAAATGTTATTAATAAAGTAAATTAATTTCTTTAAAAAAAACATCACAGTATCCAAGATTAGCTGGTAGCATATCATTGGTGTCCAAGGTAACAGTTTTTTAACAAGGAATCGTGTTAGAAATACATGAATGTGATTTGGTGTTCTTTCCCCACTATTTCACCAGGGAACGTTAAGCCCCAGACAGCAAACATCTAACTTCCTATCACTTTTGCTCTAATTATAATATGAAAGGTGAAGTAGGGGGGGGGGACCTGAAATGTATGCACAGGGATGGAACAGTTGCTTCCTTGTTACATTGATGCAATAGCTGCTTGAAGATCCCTGTGCTTCCACTCATGTACCTATCATGTCCAATTTTTTTCCAATACATATCCAAGTCTACGCATATGTGCAAATACCGTTTGAAACCGGGAATTTAATGGTTATTGTAATGAATGTTGACTCAACGGATCAGAAAAGGCAGGAAGAAGGAAAATGCAAGAGATCCCTGCGAGAAGGAAGAGGTTTGTTTAGATGCTCGGGTGTCGTTGGGTTTCACGAGGAGGAATGATTTGGGGAAACATGATTATTTTCTCCCTCTGCTTTTTCCCGGTACACAGGGGAGTCGTCTGCTACAAGAAGGCAGGGCGCTCCCTCGACACGCATCATTAGAAGGTTTTTTACAAGCGACAAGCAGGCTATTTGGCTGTCATTGGGATTGTTTGAAGAGAATATGTTTCTGCACCATACTCCAGGGAGCCCCACATCAGGAAAAAAGTAGATCACCCTTGAGCACTTGACACGCTGTTATGCATTTGTCAATATTAAGGCTAAGAGGTTGGGCCAGTGTGTGTAAATTGGGAGTTTGCCGACGTTGCTCGCCTCAAATGTGAGTTGACCTTTAACCTGGCGTGTCACTCATTCGCTAACCTTGTTTTTGCTAATTGCAGCAGGCGGCCTCCCTGGTTCTGTTCAGAGAAATATCTAAATAGGTTTCTAGTATGATCACACAGTAATACTTTACCTCTTTTTAGTATTTATAAGCAGTATTCAAACATTTAATGAATGGTGTACACACTATAATGTAGGTGTAACCAAATATGAGGAAATAGGACAATGTTTATTATCATACAGTATTCGTCAGCAATTGTAACCTCTCCTATGAGGACATATTTCATATTCCTATAATTTATAGGACTATAATGTCATTCATTATCTGTTTATACATCAATCTCCATTCACCCATGAATAAAATTAATTATTACTACTAATAAATGCCTAATACTATAATTAATTATTATAGCCATCAGTAGTACAACTAGCTTTTGTTAATTTCTACTAACAAAATCAGGCTGTCAGCTATTTAGCAATTATAAAGCGCATTATGCACCACATTTACAATTCACAATTTGTCTGTTTCATCACTAACAGCAATCCAATTAATACACTTCAAACTTACTCAAAGCAGTGTAAGCTATAAAAAAACCCCTCTGTGTGCTATAAACTGCAGAAGACAGCAGTAAGAAGTGAAGTGGCGCATTGTGAGGACATGATGGACTGTCATATTCTTAGCGCGGCCCATAATGCAACCATCACTGGTCCAAAGTGCAGGGTGTGTGCAGCGTTTACAATTGAAATGAGGCAGAGTGTCGGCATAGAGATCCTCATTATAACATTTCCCTAAGGGCTGAGGGCAGCGCTTCAGTTGGAGAGAAGGAGGGAGACAAGTGTATCCCGACTGTTCCACCACAAAGACAGAGATGAGTAACAGTTTGGTTTCAACACAAAAGTCTTCCAAATTAATAGACCACATAGGGTCGTTTGTACCATGGACTCCAGAATGACTTACTGGAGCTTAATATTCCTCTTCACAAAATTGGAGCGTAATATGCTGCTTTCCAAAACTGTTACAAGTCACTCTTAAAATAATGATGTTTCATGTTGTGACAATACTGTGGTTGAGGTTTGGTTCCGTTTAGGCACAAAAACCACAACTATTGGTGTGGTGGTTGGAAACATGACACTTGAGGTTGGTCCTGCAGCTAACTCAACTATCCACCCCCACTTAATAAGTAAGTCACCTTATATTGACGTCATCTGAACCGCGTCTCAACCCCGGGTCATAATTACTACAGATGCTAGATGGCATCCGTCACTCAAACATAACTACAGGTCGTTTTTCTGCGACTGAATTTACGACCTGTAGTGTGCTTTTTTCTCGGGAGGAGAGGCTCTTTCAACACCAATCTCCAAATGGCTTTTCAAAAGCGAAAGAGAGACCAACACAGCGGGGGGAAACGGCGCAGAGATTTGTGTCGGTGTCTGTGATTCTGGTTCATTTGTCTGCTGCTCACCATGGGCGAAACAGGCAAACATGGCACACGGGTCACATCTGATTCCCTATTGGAGACGAGATGGTGAGAGGATGGCAGCAGTGCGAGGCAGCATTGCAGCACTCCGCCATGTCCAAAAGTATCTGCATCAGTGGTGCTGATTGTGAGGCACCCGCTGGCGCTGTTTAGATAGTTTGACTACATCAAGCTCCCTTCCAGACGGCTCTTACTGGTGCGATTAGAGGAGGGTGAAGATGAAAGGTGTTCGGTGTATTTTTAAAATTGTTGATTTTCCGCGTAATGATAGCTCGTGCAATTAAGCACTGGCTTCAGGCTCTGCATGTCCTTGTGAATGTGAAAAAAATCTCAATTATTTGTGTGTGTGTGTATGTGTGTAAGTGAGAATGAACATTTGTGTGTCTGCATGTCTACGTGTGCATACGCTTCAGATAGATTTTCTACATTGATATTTTAATTGATATTTTTAATTTTATGCACCAGACAGATTAGTATTAGTGCTGCATAGATGTAATTACTTACATGATATATGATTTATAGACTTATAGTGTGGTAATGTTTTTATTTTTTATTAAGATAGTCGAAATGTATTATGCTGTTACTAAAAGTGCCAAAAAAGCAATTATAAAAACAGTCAAATGCAGATTAACCAAAATGTTGCGCACAAAATAACATAAAAAATGAAATTGCTCTTGTTTTTGTGGGGTTTTTTATAATTCTGACAATGCTGCTCAATGTGTGAATACGCTCTAAAACATGCACTAACAGAGTCAGCCAACAGTATGAATCTCCTCATGTTGTCTACTGAAATGAACTCGCCTGACAGCAAATGTTTCCTCTTGGATTGAAACATAAGCCAACGTTTTCTTTGTTTCCCGATGTATAGTTTTCACAGTATGGATGACAGGACGTTTTTTGTGTGTGTGTGTGTGTGTGTTTGCGCCTAAAGAAAGTGGTGGGCGCGTCTGCGTACACAATGACGGGCTAGGGAGGGGCTAACCTGTAGGGGAGATTGTCAAAAGGGCTAAATTTGCCATGAGAGTAATTGTGCTGTTCCATGACATTCACTTATGCTAAATGTAATCACTTTAAATAATGTCAGTGACATCTTGTGAAGTATTTGGTGGAAGAAAAGGGACTATGTAGGGCAGGCATCTTAGTGTGTGATCCCGACTGTCTGTGCGTTATCTTCTCTTTCATTAGAGATGAACAGCCTGGGGTGGGATTGGTGGTGGTGGTAGGGAGGGAGTCGGGAGGGGGGGAGATGGAGGGCAGGGAGTGTGTGCAGATCCAGGGGGTGGGCAGTGGGTATGAGAGGGGGTGGTTTCACTGGAAATGGTAAATAGGATTATAAAGAGGGCTCTAGTGTTGCCTAGAAGACAAAAGTGACTGATGATTAGCGTAATATTTGTTGCACAATGCAACACTGGCTGAACATTGTAAACATTTATTGCTAGTGCCAGGCACTTTCAGCAAGCATTTCATCACACCCAACTCTGGCCCTGTGAAATCCCTTGTAATTTTACAGTCAGTGTGCTGGAGACAGTTGGAAAAAAAAAAAGAGAGAGAACATGTTATCGGCGACTGCTTGATGCGCCTTCTATACCTTGAGGCACGGTGCTGGAAAATTCAGCGTGAACTTTCGACACTTAAATGCTAAAATGCGACTGATTTGGGATGATAATAGGCGCCCTAATAGAAGCTGATCCTTTGCAATGGCTTGGAGTCTTATAGCACGCAGCTGTAATGCAATGTGAGTCGACAGTTCTGGAAAAAAAAAATGGAGAAAGGCACAGATAGTGAAAGATAACACAACACATAACCCTCCTTGTTGGCTGAGAGGGAAACATGTCTTGTAGTGCTCTGCTATGTATCAGGGTCGGAGGTAGCTGCAGATCGGAGAGGGAGCAGGAGACGGGGCAGGAGACAGTAAGTGGAGTTGGCAGAGCGAGGATCCAGGCAAAGGGGGCTTGACGGTGTAAGAACGGAGCTGACCCCTCAGCCCTCCAAGATCCACAAATGGACGGAGGCGTTGGACGGGACAGGCCTGGAGTCAGAGACCTGCTCAAGGTTGACAAGAGCCGGGGTCAACCTTCAGCGGGGCCGACTGTAAACAAGCTGCTGGAAGAAAGCTAAAGGGCTCGAATCAGCAGTACTTCCATGGTAATTCTCCGCTTATTGCCATGCTGAATTGGCCTCAGATATTTGAGAGCTGCCTAAAAGGGAAAAGCTCTTGTAAGTGTTCAACTCCAGTGTTTGCTTCGGCAGCAACTGTCACGGAAATTATACAGTGTTGTTCACTTGAAATTGTTCCCATTCACTTACAGGCTCTTAAAGGTTTGGATCGCCTAAATTAGGAATAAAAAATATTTCTTACTCAGGTACCTCTGGTGGTATAATCATTTAAAACATAAATAGAGGCAAATTTAAAAGGTAAGGTCAGTGTAATAACTTCTTAATGTCAACAAATACTATGAAAAGACCAAAATCTACTAGTCCATTGGTTCCCTGAACACATAAATCCTTAAAAACTGGTGGTAAATATATTGTCTCATTTTCTAAAGAGGTTAAAAGAGGCTAGGAAACACTACTCAAATAGGAGTACATAGTGGATTTGTTGGGGACTAATTTCCACTGTGGATGAATACACATTGGTTCCCTAGCAAGGATATCTGGCATTGGAGGCCTGTTGGAGGAATAAGATACATCAGGCGTGTTAGAAGGATCAAGTCATTGTTTGTTACAGTCTTTTCATGTCATTGGTTGAAAAAAAAAAAAAAAGAATATTGCCAAGTTGCCAACCTTATGCTTACTAGCTTTTTTGCAGAGCTTTCACCCTGCCTTCTAGAACTAAAACTATCTGCATGGTTAGATACCTTTGAGGTGAGTAAGAAACTAACTCTTTGTGGAGTGATATGAAAGAAAAACACTAGATAGAGAAAAAGCTGGATTGTATGTGATGACTTCTATGAGAGCACACTTACATGAGACCAGCTGTCCCAACTTATGACAAATTAAAAGAATGGCATGAGCTGGATCAATGACTATAGAAGAATGTGTTAAAAAAAATAAACTTCAGCTCATCTGCGTTGTTCATCATCTCATCAACACGCGAGGGTCCTATGGTGACAATGTACCAGGCAGACAGACGGTTTGTTAAGAGTTTTAATTAATAATGGGGGATCTCCAGGGGGATGGTGCTCAATGGAGGAATAGGGACATGTGTGTGTATGTGTGTGTGTTGTCTGTGAATATACACATGCATGAAAATATTCTTCCTTTTTCATGAAAACTGCTGTTTGCTGATTGCAAACAATACAGTATTTCATGAGTTGAGTCTGATTTAAAGCATCCTTCCCGCACAGTGGATATTAACACACACACACACACTCACACACACATACTGTATCTTGCCTACTCAGAGAGAGACGGAAGCCGCCAGCAGTGACACACACGCTTGCATTATTATTATTTCTGATGCATTTAATATCCTCGGTTTAAGCTTTGAAGACAATCTTTGGGGAATATTGAATCTAACCATTCTCTTTTGCCCTGGATTCCTTTCTCAGACAAAACTTTGTTAATTAGCCCCATACCTATAGGCAGAGTTTTCATTTTCTGACTTTTCCCTGATATTATTAAAGATGCTGCTGACTCTTCCCACCCTGCCTCTTCCTCCTCCTCCTCCTCTGTTGTCTTGTTATCCGAATGTGCCATTGGCGTTTTTTTTTTCTCCATGCAAATTTGGGCAAAGCATTTTTCCAGCATCCTCCCATACCATTAATGGTTGTGGCCCAAGGTTGGCCCTCTACGCCGGTTGAAGCAGAGTCTTCAACTGATTCTGAATGTCTCCTTAAGGCCCTCTTAGCCCAGTCCACACCAGTGCTGTCTTGTTAGGAGTTATCTCAGCACCCTTGTTCTGGAGTAGTTCAAAGTCTTCACAAATCCAGCTGTCAAACTAAAGTTAGGCATGGGACCTTTTAGAACGTATTTTAGAGATCAATAAGCCTTGCCGAGCCCACCGCCTCCTTCTTTCTTGCCTCCCCCATTCTATAAACTCACCACAAATTCCTTTACAGTCTGACTTCAGTTTGCTGATACCTTTTGTCTAGAATGTCTAATCCAGTCAGTTTTCCAGTCAAAGTAGCAACATTAAAGATTATATGAAAGATAACATACATAATACAGATCCTACTGTAATCTGGATATTACAGAATTATTTCCCTTTAAGCATTGAACAATATTAACACACTGTATACAGAATTTGAGCTTGGGGTTAATTAA
Source organism: Scomber japonicus (assembly GCF_027409825.1). NCBI lineage: Eukaryota > Metazoa > Chordata > Actinopteri > Scombriformes > Scombridae > Scomber > Scomber japonicus. The sequence goes on from NC_070584.1 coordinate 7,042,125, forward strand.
TATGCAGGTCGAGTTGCATGCAAATTTTCTTCAATAAATAGGTTTGTAATACATCATAATTCTCTTCTCTGTGCCTTTGAAAACTGATTATATCATGCCCTCTCTACATTCACATGACAGCTTAACAACTCTCATGAGAATTGTAGTACTTGAAAAGGGTTTGATGGGCTGGAAAAGGTTGAGAAACCCTGGAATGGACATAATGTTTAGGTTAATCTAACACGATATAAAAGCAGGCACATATACAATTAATAACTTTCCTGAACAGCAGCCACTGTGATCATTAGTGACTATTGCAGGTTAATGGTTAATAATAGAACACAGTATCACGATAGTACAAATAAAGTACTTCCTTAATATTTTCAGTGCATATACAGTATTCTGCTTTACTTGAATGACATGTTAACTTTACTGAAAGTTGGCAAACAGCCTTAATTCATCCACCATTGTTTTAAAATCTGTGGTGTCAAAATCAAAATCAAAATGCTTTCCCACATCACTTCACAGACGTCACAATATGAAATGCAGTGTACTGCATTTTAAGAATGCTTCTACTGGAGTACAAGTGTATCCTGACGGGTAAAGAATGAACTGAATGTTTTAAATGGTGATTTGGGAACCAAAAATGTGCTTTTCTTGGGAAACAGAATGGACCACTACTCATTAGGGACATTTTAATGAAGGAAATCCATCCTGTTTACAGAAAGCAGTTGTGCAACATTTCTTAGTCTTTCTTTCAAAGTGAGAACCTTGTCTGTCAGGTATAAGCATAACATTACTAATGACATACTAATATCATGATTCAAAACAATTAGAAGCACTGCTACAGATTAGTCAAGTTTGAAAGGTTTAGATGGATGAACACCCACTTTTACAAAATATTTGACAATCTTTTGAATAATTACATTTTCAGGGCTTTGATTTGCCTCTGACTTTAAGAATATGAAGCGATAACCTCCGGCTATGTGATTCACACTAAAGGACTGCTTTACATTGCCAAAGGGGCAATGCTAGGTTTTCCCCCATCACACAAACGGATGTTATTCACAACAATATGCAAAGTGCCATCACCTGGGACTCTCAAAAGGAAGTAGACTTCAGAATTAAATCACTGGAAAGTCATTATTCAAGAAGCTCAATATTTTTGTTTTTATAGCATACTGTGCTAAAAACATGATGTATCTACATTGAATAGGTAATTCTTACCATAACCCTTGTTGTATGTCACATTAAAGCAATTTACTTTATACATAAGCTGTAGTTATGTTTACTCCATCTAGTGGCCATAGTTATTATGACCCAGGGAATGACGCAGTTTTATATTGATGACATCAATATAAAGGGACATGATAAGATGATATATTAGGAGAAAGTGGGTTGGGTTGATGGCTAGATAGTTGATGGCAAAAAGTAGACTTTTCTTTTTTCTTACAAGTTGTGTCATTTTTAAAAAAATGATGTTTGATGGTGTTTACTGTTGCTATGACGGAGAAGGTTGTGTAACCTTACGGAAGTATAAAACACATTTTTTGTGCCTAAACCTAACTAGACCTTAACCACTGCTGTGTCACATTATAAAACATCATTATTTTGTGTGATTTGTAACAGTTTTCGCATATTACGGTCCTATCGGTCGTTCTGCAGTTCATAACCACAACCACTAGATGGCATAAAGGTAACCATAGGTCGCTTTCCTGCTGTCTGAATTTTAGACCTACACTGACATTTATTTAAGGGGATGTGTTGGTATATTTATTTGTGTGTCTATTGCGTCTGTCTAATGAAGAATAAAAAGACACAAGTCTCCTTTGCTCGCAGCTCTGACAAATGTAGACCTTTTAAATCCAGTCTCGCCTCAGTGACTCTGTGTATCACTTTGCAAAGTGCTGGTCAGATTTGTCTTGAGGCGCTTGTGTGCAGACGAGGTGTATTTTGTAACCCTTGATCCAGACATATACAGAGAAAAGCAGAGGGGAGAGCCGTGTTTGAATGAGCCATTTCTTCTGATGCTGCACCCAGGCAGGCTTTAACAATGCTGTAAAGCATAATGACAGCCCCTCAGAACAGCACCATGATCACAGGCAGTAAAACTATGCAGATGGTGGCAGATGATCAGTGCTGTGTGAACAGAATACAAATGACTGCAGTCCAATAGAGTGAACTGTGAATCCCGTTAGGACAAAGGCACAGTAATGGCCGCCTCTGGGATAATACATAGCCTTCTGCTGTTGCTGCTTTTATGGCGGCAAACTTTTCATTTGTGCAAAGTTATTGAAGTTATTTGCAGAAAGCTGCAAAACTGACAGTGTGCTCATGTTGCCCATTAAATCCCATATGATGGGTAAGTGTGGTTCCATTGTACGTCCTATATCTGTTAATACAGCTGGATATTTACTGAGGCAATTCGGGTTAAGTACCTTAGATACATAGTAGCGTCCCAGCTGGGATTCCAACCTTCTGGTCACAAGTCTGGTCTTTTAAACATCCCTGCTAATTGGGCTGTGGGTAGATTTCAGAAATTGTTCAGGAGACCAGCTTTCCCCCGGTTACCAGTGCCAGACACAAAGTTTGATCACACTGTAACAAGCATTTCATTCATAGTAGTTACGCACATATTACACAAAGGCCTTTAACTTTATTTTTCAGCTGTTTGTGAGCTGTGATGTTTTATGAACAGCAGTTAATGCTAGAAGAAAGTAAGTGAAGATTCAGTTTTTTTTAGATTGTACGGAATCGAAGCTCATTTACCAATCTTTTTCTTTTGTTTTTATTTTATCTTCACTTCATTCCTCAAATATCTGCCTTTTATATGTCCCCCACTCCTTTGCAGTTTTAGTCCTAACCTTCTAGATAATCTTCCCCAATTTGTCAGATTTGCTGAATCTTTGAAATATTTCAAGCAACTTCTAAAATCCCATGTTTATAGGCTTTTTTTGTGATACATACATAAATAAAGCTTTAATTACTTATATAATAATAATAATTATAAATATTTTATTTAATGATAATTTTGTTAAAGGAATGGCTTAAAATTCTCAGAAACACATTTATTAGATTATTTGCAGACTTAGACAAGAAGATTGATACTGCTCTGATGTCTGTATGCTAAATATGAAGCTACAGCCAGAAGACTGTTATCTTAGCATAGCATAAAGACTGCAAATGGTCGCAAGAACCCTGTATATAACACCTTGTAAAACCACAACGCGCCATTCTTTACTGTTTTTTCTTTCAAAAGTTACACAATTTGTTATTCATAAAGTAGCTTTAAAAAAATCTTTGTATAGTGTTAGCCTTTCTGCGTCCCCCAGCTTTTCATCTTTATGCTAAGCTAAGCTCACTGTCTCCAAACTGTAGCTCCATATTTACAGAACAAACATGAGTGTGGTATCAATCTTAACTCTTGGTAAGAAAGCGAATTAGCCTATTTCCCAAATTCCTAGACTATTCCATTGAACTATAACCACAATGTGAAGCATAAACTCTTATAATTGCACCTTTCACAAAGCTCACCATTAATCTACACAATATCTTATGTTGGTACATTTTCACCATTTGCAGCTATCTCATTGTTCAGATGTGTATATCATTTACGTCTATGCTGACGGGGATTGGTCAATTGTTGTTCAGTGAATTCAAACAAAAACACGTGCTCTGTCAAATTTGTCAACGCGATATCCCTGCTGTGATTGGGCATGCACAATGTTAGTGTGTGACAACCCCTGACAAAAGCATGTGGCAGAAATGGGTCACTGTATTTTTTATGACTTAAATTAAGCAATGACCGATAAATTGAGCTGCTCTTTTTTAGGTTCCTTTGAAAACCTTATGATAAAACAGCACTTTGAAGACAGAATACATAGACTACAGACAAGTTAAAGTCAATTTAACAGTTGCATATGACTAATGGAATATGTTTGTAGATTAAAATGAATTGGTTATTATATAATTGATTAATACTGGTTTGTTCATTGTTAATCATTTGTACTTAACTTATGATAATAATTACTGTATGCCTTAATATTTCAAATAGAGTCTCTCCCACCCATGATTTTTTGTTGTTTCTTATACTACTTCTGTAATACAGTGTAAAGTGAGGTGTAAGTTTGAATTAGTGAGGTGATAATGTACCTTGTTTGGGCGTTGCAGTAAGCTTGTGTGGATGGAAGGATTTGGGAACAGTGTGTGACCCCCACAGGTTGCTCATTTGTACTGTATATTTAGACCACTTTGAAGTGTGTGATGCAGCATTAGAATACCCTTTAACCTCTGAATCTTGACTGAACTGTGCATAATTGGTTGGTCAGCTCCTTTGCTAATTAGTGTAGCATTAATGTGTGCAGCCCTGGGCTAATGGGGTGCTAGAGTTGCTGGGGGAGTGTGGGGGCTGGCATGGCTCTGTTGAGCAGCCACCATTAACAGTGGCCTATAGGCAGCCTGCTGGGAGGTGAGAGTGCTCTAGACCCAGTCCGATCCCGGCTCGGGGTGAAGGCTCGGAGCTCCCTCCGATCCATATCTTCAATGTCCTTGCGAAGGAGCACTGATGCAGGCGCACAGAGCTCCAGTGACGCTGCAGAGGCTCCTCTGTGATCCCTCGCTCTGTAAACTCATGACAGGCATGCGACCCCTGCCACTCCTCAGCAGGCTGCCCTCACTGCTGGCAGGGCAGCGTCAAACGGTGACTGATGTTGGCATGAGACGCGCTGCCAAGTGCCCTAGTCTGTGTGTCCAATCATGGATGTTGATTTCAATTAGCTCAATCACATGCTCCAGTACTGACCTCTCTCATTCAAGGGCTTTGTCTTTGGTTGCGTTTTATCCTCTCCGCACATTGCCTAAAATGCCCCTCGGCTAGCAGGGTCAAATTGTTTGGTGTTCATGTGGCTCCTGGTAATGGCGGGTCCTTGGTTATGTTGGCCAAGACTTTTCAGCGGTGGCCTGCCAAGCCTTGTTGGTCATCAGGAGGTGGGCTAAAGGGGAAGGGGGTTGGGCTAATGATGTAAAAGCTACCCAGATAATCAGTCTGAACAGTGGTTGGTCCCGATGGCTGGTGGCTGCCTGGTGCTTGCTTGATTGATGCTGGCCTGCGCTTTCATACAGAGCCCTGCCATGTGGACCCCACTGTGTAAACACTGTCACTGTGGTGAATCTCTTAGTTCCTTAAAGCCTAGATCAGTGGCATGCTTTGTAATCTGTAGCAGTGACCAAAAAGAGGATGACAGGACTGTGATCACATCACTTGACTGTGTTTAAAGGTTTTCATGAACTCAAAATGTAGCTTGTGTTGTAAAATATTTAGATATGATTCAGTTTTAGTTGTTTTTTTTAACATTGATTTATTGGTATTTCATCTCTTATTTTAGCCAAAAAAGTACTAATGCTGACTATTTCTGTTAAATCTTTTCAAAGACTGACAAAAACAAAGACCCATTTTTGTTTTACAACCTTTAATCATGTCTCAACCATGAATTTCTTTACTACCAGAGCCCATTGTCTGTGGCCCAGTGGGGGGAGGCCATTTCTTTAAATATCTTCAATGTCACTGCGATGCAGCGTAGGTCGGCTCTGGGGCCTGCAGACCAGAGCAGTGCTCCCCTCTCCCACCCCATCCCAAATGCTGAGCTCACAGTCAGAGATAAGTGCTTCTCCAGAGATGGCCTCTCTTCCTCAAATTGCCTTTCACATCTGTGTAAGAATGTCCACGATGTGCATGTTTAACATGTGACCATTAATCACAGTGAGACAGTCAATTAAAGCCATCAGAGCCACAGGGGCCTGACTGAAGCAGAAGCATGTGGCTGGCAAAAAAAATACAGAGACACATCAGAGGACACTTTCTACTTTTAGTATTTAATCAAACAATTTCTCAAATATAGCTGTCCAGCTTGAGGAAAATGTTGTCCATTTAGTAAATCAAGGACTGACATCCATGTTGGTGTGGATAGTATCCACTAATATTATAATTAAGTACCAGGTCCAATGTTATATCTTTTAATATGCTCTGTCTTTTTTGGGTATTATTTAGATTTTTCCCAGACAGTCCAAATGTGTGACTGACATAGTCACACGAATTTAATATCTTTGTAGTTAGAGTTGAGTGATAATTCAGCTAAATTTTGAACAGATTCATGTTGTGATGATCTCATCATGCTATGATCATGCTTATTTTGTCCAAAGCTTTCATTTAACTGAAGTTTTGTCTATGTCACGAACAAAAGTAGAACACAGTTCTTTTAATGTCAATAAAGGTGTGTTTAAGTGATTATGCATGCAATTTCCATGATCTGACATACATTGATATCAATATAGTGATAATATTTACAAATCTATTGTCTACTTTTAATGATATTAGCATTTAGTTCCTGGTGGTGCTGAAAGAAGCATTTAGATTAATTTCTTAAGTAACAGTAACAATACCACAATGTAATAATACTCCCTTACATGTGAAAATACGGAAGCTCAAAGGAGACTATATTAAAATGATAGTGTAAACTTGGAAATGACTGCAATATCATTATAATGTGTTATTTGGGTAAAAAATAAAATAAAATATGCAATAATCCAATTTTCAAAGCTCCAATGGAAAAGCTTTAATTCTCAAAGTTGTACTCTGCTGTACACTGGACAATATTCGAGTATAACATAAGAAAAGAAAGATTTGACATACAGTAGGTCTATAATTACTTATAACTACACTGTCAAGGTTTAATTGTTGGAGCTTTTACAGCTTTAGTTTTGACGTCATCAGGAAAATTCTGCTTTCAAGGAATGTGTCAATAATATCTCTGACAGTGTTACAACACAATTAACACATTTTTAAAAAGTTTACTGGAAAGAAGTAAAAACAACAAGTAGAAGATTTACTCTATGATACAATCTTACAGAGTTCAGGACCAAAATCAATGTGAATTTTGCTATGACTGCTGTTTTTTCTTTAGGGTAACTATCATAGTTGTTAGCATTTTTCTGCTATAATAGAAGACACACGATTGGTAAAGAATGTTACAAATTCACTCACATTTTCTAGGAGATGCTTGACTGAGAAGGTCACAGACTGTGTCAGGATTCAACAGCCGATTTACAGTTGTGAACAGAGTTTTTGAGTTGCTGCCATATCCTGTTATCACCCTAGAGAAATAGGCAGTTCTTGTGGAGCATATAGCAGAGTTTAAAGAAGTTATTTTATCCTTGTATTGCAGAGGAATACTGGTCCAGATTTTTGCTATTTTCTCTCAGCAGTTCTACACGATCTCTTGAGATTGTGAACAGGAACAGAGGTTGTTATCCAAGGTTACTATGAGATCATTTTCACCTTAAACACAATATTTAGGATCTTAACCATTTGTGCTTTTTGTTACTGGCAAATACGCACCAAAACATACATTTAAATGATTAGATACAGTGATATCACCAAGACGTCACACAATGTGAGGGCTCATTGATATGCTATGTGAGACGGAGGCAACACTTTTAAATGACTGTGTAGAACAAGAACTGATGACCAATGAGGAGTGAGAGTTTAGGGCAAATACCATTAATTTTTAACAGTCATGCAAGTGAGCTAGACAGAGTACAGTGAAATATTTTGCTGTGCTACGTTAGCCCAGTCAATTGAATGTATCATGCTTCTAGAATAGATTAAAATTGCCAATAAAACCAAAGATTTGAGCTCTACATTGAGCCTGAAGCCAGTCATGTAGAATGAAGAACCTGCTAAAACACTCACCCCAACCCTGTGTTGAAATTGGGCCTAAAATAAAAAATGTTTCCACCATTGGCTTTTAAAAGTCCAAAAAACGTGTTTCATCAGTTCAGATTTTTGTGAATTAGTGTCATTTGTACCAACATGGACAATAACCTTCTTAAAAGACAGGTTTTCTGCGAGCAGGTGAGACAAAATACAAGATAGGTTGGAGACTTTGGCATCTGGGTAGTAGATAGATGGCCAGCTTTGACTTGATGGACTAAAGTTGTAGGGTCTGGGTGGACAGGACAGGCCTGCATCAGGAGTAAGAAGTGTTTTGACTGAGCTGTGGCTATAGATGATAGCTACAGGATTAACTTGTCCCTGTCTCTGAGTTCAGCCCACAGTCAGGTGACGTCTATCTCCAATTGTTCAAAAGGTACGAAGGTAATCCACACATGCAGCCATGTTTTTTAACCTCTTCACTGAACCCAACCCACTAACCCAGCCCTAGGCTAAGAGCGGACCTAGCTAGGCTTACCAGCAGCTGAGTTACTCTAGAGAAGGTGAGAACAAAAGTGTGATTGAAAGTCAATAAAAGTGCTAAAAGCTTAAAATCCTCAATAAAAGTGGAACTGGATAGCCTAGAAATCAGGCTAAGATTACAACCTGAGATCCAAACATCTGATTACTAAAATATTTTACCTTGTTAAAAGAGATACGTATAAAACAACCAGGATCTAAAAGTGTAGCTTTAAAACGTGGTTAAAAATGTCAATCTACGACAGAGCTTCAAGCAGACAAACACAACACAGATGCCTCTTAAAGGTCACGATGAACAAAACAGAGAGGAGACTTCTTTTCCATTGCTCATATGTACAGCACTTGAGTTACATTGCACCATTGGCTACTCTTTTGCTTAATGTCAAATTAAAAAAGTACACTTCATTGAAGATAATTAAATTCCAGCAAAAATGAAAGTGGTTGAAACTTCAGGAACACATAAAGAACTATCTATAGAAGCAACATTTAACCATGCAGTTATCCTCCCAGAAAAGACTCCTCTCAGGTCATCAGAAGTGCACCGCTGCTCTTTTATTCTCTCTTTCTATCTGTCAGCGCTGCCTTTGTCATGGTCACAGGCTATAGATAGAGTTGTCAAGTCGGACCTGTGGGTCGCGGGGTCGGGGAACCTCTTCACTTCTGTTGACCTTCAGACAGACAGATTTATACACTGTCAAATCTCTGGCGCTCCCAACACAGCCTCGCCTTCTGTGATCAGAGACGAGCGTAATAAAGACGTCATGCTTTGACCCCCTGTCACTCTTCATTTCACAGGTAATTGTCATGATTGCTGAATAACACCGATTCACAACAAATGCATTAGCCAAATGAGGTGAGGCGAAGACATTGATGGGTAGCCTGTCCATGCTCTCGTCAGAAACGGCCTGTTAAGAAATTTGAAAAAAAAAAACACAACTTGACTGATTTGCAAGTATAATCACGGTAAATTACTTGTAGCTCATTTGCAGATTGTTGTCAGCGAGATGGAGCGCAGTTTACCCGTTTGACAGCTTAGTTAGCAGTCCAAGGACTTGTGAAATATCACACGTCCTATTTTTCCAATTTGAACGCCAAGCAGGCAATGTAGGACTGGAAATTGTGAGATTAAGCTGAGGTTTACCTCCAGCACCCGTTGAACACAAGTCATATCTTTCACAATAGCAAAGAATTGTGACTGTGAATTAAAGATTTTTATGTGTTTTTGTTTCTATTTACTGTTGTCAATAAAACATCTTCCTCCTATAAATGAGAGATTTTGTAGCTAAACAAGTAACCAAAGGGCAGTAATTGCAGGACCAGAAGGGCTCAGCTAACAAGCCGACAATAAATGTGAATTATCATTGACACAGCATCGCAGCATTTTCATCTCTTTTTGTGTTACCCCATGTGGGTAAACAAGCGGTTGACATAAGTTAATTATTAATTAAACATGAAGCAGAGGGAGAAAAGCATGGAGCGGTCCCTAAAGAGACCCCTAAACAAACGGGGCGTGGAGCAGGTACCAACGCGACCCCGGTCCCAAGAGTGCTGTCTGTGGTGAGACTGCCGACTCACTAATGAGCTGTTTGCAGAACTGGGTACACAGTGACAATGACCCCCCCTGACCTTAACCCACACCGTCTGGGGAACAGCGAGGGGTTAGAGAAGAAAAACCTGCCCCCTATCTAGTGCTTCTCCTTCACTCCTCCTCGCGCCCCCCCCCCCCCGGGTCAAACGAGTTTTTTGCCACTGTGTCGTCCTGCCGCGCTTTCTCTCAAAATCTTCTCCCTCCATCAGAATGAACGGCCGCAGCTGAGAAACATTTCTTTTTCTTTTCCTCGCTGTGAAATTGACCCCGCCGTGCTTCGTAATGTTACAGCTTGAAAAACTGGATAACACTGGCTGAGCTTCACACAATCACTTATGTAATTACTATTATAAAAGGGCCATAATGAGCATATCGAAACACATAATCTTCAGGCACTCTATCCCCATCCCTTTTTTTTTTCTTTTTCAATTAATCTGAACATACAGGATTTTTTCCCTCCTTACAAGTGTTCTTTACAGTGAAAGAATATGACATACTAATGACCAGTTTGACAGTTTTATAGTAAGGGGAGTGGGGGGGGGGGTGCTGTGTGTGTTTGAGGATGCCAGCACGTCGTCCGCTGAGTCCCAGCGACAGTAAAAACCCATCTAATTAACCCTCCCGGTATGACATCATGTGATTGAATTAAAACCACATCATCTCCCTCTGGGTTTTTTTGCCTGGAAACAAAACCCCAACAATTCATTGGCCACGCTTTAATTTTCAAACCTGTTTCCCGATGCAAAGATAATTACCAGCTTCATCTCGGGTGGGTTTTTGTTCCATGCGCTGTTCATTAATAACGATAAGAGGTTGGGAGGTTAAAAACTCATTTAATTGCCTTTATATTAATGACATTATGAATCGCTGGGACTGTAGAGCCTAATTCTGTCCAGTAGTTAGTCGACATGCAGGGGCCCCCTGGAGGGCCGCTCATTTTGCCAGAATTACACCACGGCAAAACTAGAATTAATGTGCACCACACTTTAACAGTGATGACAAACATGCTCTCCAGCAAGGAATTATCTTGAGAAATGGCTGCAGAGACTCTCCCTCTCTCTTCCCCTCCTCTCTCTCTCTCTTTCACACACGCACATATACACACACAAACTAGCTAAAATTGCATCATGAATCCCCATTTTGTAAACAGAGTCCAGTTGAACTCATTTTTAGATATTCTATTGCCTTTCAGGGCTCCAGCACTAATTAGAGTCTCTTTACCCTCATGTCCTGTAGAGGTGAATCTCTTCCCACCTCCGAAAAAAGAACCGCAACCAACTCGGGCTCGCTGATGACTAAATTGTACTCTACTTAGGAATAATGATAATGAAAATGCCTCTCAGCCAAGCCATTTCACCCATGAATATTGCAAAGAGGTAATTTCAGCGAAACGTTGGCATTTTAACTAATTTAAATTCCTGTTATCGCTCTGCTTTTTTCTTTTTTTCTCCTTTCTTTTGGCTGGTTTTATGGTTACTGGAGCAGATTTTACTTGTGTATGCATTATGGCCACAAGAGCCTTAACCATACATCTGAATGCTAATTAAACATTTGAATAATCAGCTGAAAAAGTAGTACGACATGGCTAACACCGCCTCGCTGTAACTGAAGCTAACGTCTGATTTTTCAAGACAGATAATTACATAGTTTTTGTACCAATTACAGCATGCTCTTACATTTGCATTATAGTCTCTATATAACTGATTAGTTCTTTGCTTCCGTCCCTCTACTGTCAACACCTTCCTCTTTCCTGTGCTCATTCTCACACAGTACGAATAAAAGTAAAAAGCTGCCGAATTTGTAGCGTAATGATCCTAACTAAATAGCACAAGGAACGTATTAGTTTACAAGTATCACCAGCCAGAAATGAGGCCAAGGGGGGATGATGAATGAGTATATTTCCCCAAGCAAAAGGCTGACCTGGATACTGCTTTCCTTTTTCCTCCCCTTCCCTCAGTGCCAAGTGGGCCACCATTTTTCACTGGCCTCACACTTAGCCGCGGACGGACTTTTTATTCGGGTAGCCCTGACCCCACAAGTCCGCCTCTCCACCTCTCGCCCCACCACACTCCCTCCCCTTCTTTTGCACTTTATCCGAAAATTGTAATCCTTTCGCCGGGGCCCTGTAATTTGATCAAATAGCACGCACCCTTCCCCACCACTTATTGGCCAATTAAGTCAAGTTCTCACGCAGGGGGTCCAGCTGGCTCGGTGTTATCTCGGGGATGAATTGATTGAAGCCATTGCACATCTATGAACCCTACTTTAATGATGTAGGTGATAATACTTGTAATTCTTCTCAGTCAGGGGACTCACGGGCGCAGCTGTTACCGCAATAATCCTTGTCCTGATACACAGTACCAGGCAAGGCATTAATCTGTCTCTCAGATTCTCCTCCGCCAGGTTTTTCTTTTTTTTTCTCTTTTTCTCTCCCTCCACCCTTTCCTCTCCTTCGTTCCTGCCTTTGCTTATGTCTGGTAGCTAATACTACATCTGTGAAATGTGACATTGAAAGAAAGAAAGAAGAAAAAAAAAGAGAAGAAGATGAGGTGTAACACACGATTGTGGGGGGATTTGATGTTAATGATTACACAGCGCTTGCATTCTCTCTCTCACTTTCTCTCTCCAAGTCGGGGCCCTGACCACTTTGTTAAAAAAAGACACCCCCCCCCCCCCCCTCCTTCACCCCTCTCCTCCACCCCTCCTCCAACTACCATGACAACTTAAGAAGGATAGATTTAGGACTGAAAAATCAATAAATACATGCATTAGTTTCAAAGGCAGACATTAACATTCTAAAACAGACTTCTTCTATAATCCTGCCTCTAGCCATCCAGTCAAAATATCAAATTATCATAATGAGGTCTAACTGCATATAAATGCTAAGCATTAAAATCAGAGAGGGAGGTTACACATAATGCAATACATTCTTTATTACCAATCGCACTGTATCTCTATATAGGTACATCTCTCTATAAGCTCCTTGGTTAATATTGTAACATGAATTTGCATTGCAGCACATTTCATTAGAGTTAAAACGCACTATGACAATGAGAATAGGTAATGATGAGAGCACGGGTGATATGTCCTTGCGCCTTTTGTTTTGCATATTTCTTCATAAAGGTGGAATACTTTGTCAAAAAAATTAAAAATACAACATGTGACCTGCATTTGAAAGGCGTATTATGCACAAAAAAAAAAAAGGAGTCGGAGCTCGCTCTTAAGAGTGTCGACGTTGTCTTTTAACTCGAGATCAGAGAGTGAGAATTGCATAGAAATTAGTCTGAAAAGTGTAGCCCCTCCATCCTTCTTAAGTTACTCCTTTAAGAGACAGGAGAGAGGAGGCCTGCCGGGACTTTGACAGGCTCCGTTTTAGCCAAATCGCTGCAGTTTTTTTTTTCCCCCCAGTCAGCCATACACACACACACACACACACACACACACACACACACACACACACACACACACAAACACACACACACACACACACACACACAAACAGTAGCTTTAATAACACGCTCCAAGTCACCATGCAGGTCAAGATTAGGGTCCTCAGGGGTGCACAGATCTGGTTGTCGGGGGTCAGGGGTCACCAAAGCCAGGTGGAGTCTAGGACAAATTTATCAAGGGGGGGGGGGGGGGGGGGTGAGAACATGCAGGCCAATGCTGCACAAGTATCGTCAACAAGGGCAAACATATGCAGGCCAGCTGGTGCTCCAGTCACACTGACAACACTCACCTGCCAGCAAAAGAATGAAGATATTTTTCTAATACAATTCATTCACTGAGCTTTTTCCTCCCTTCAAAAAAAAAAGAAACTGCTTTACTGGGCATTTACTGTCTGCAGTTATTAAAGTAATTTCCACACAGTAATGTTCACAAGGCAGGAGTATCCATTTATCTGTGCCATTAAATTTACATTGCCAACTCTCTGTAAAATGTATTTCCCTTACAGCGATTGTGTCTTGTAGGGAAACATAAAATCGTACATTTTGTATTATGTGTGTAAACTTAAGTATACTGATAGAATTTGCAAATCACTCTGAAAATGCATTGAATAACGATGAATAATACATAGCCGCCGTACAAATTAGACTGGTGTGAGCTTCGGCACCCCCCCCCCCCCCCCCACACATACACACACACACACCCCCACCCTCTATCCTCCTAACTCTCCCCGCCACTGCCAGCTTTCGCCGACTGCCACGAAAAATCTTGATATTATTACAGATGGGATGGGGTGTGGGGGGTGTGGGGGGAAATTTGGGCAAGTAAGCGGCACTAGCAAAGCTGGATCAAAACTCATGGTAAACAATTTAGTGTGGGGAGGGAGAGAGAGAGAGAGAGAGGGGGTGGTGGTGGTGGTGGTGGTGGAAGTGGTGGTTGGGTGGGTGGGAGTGCAGTAATTACCGCTTTCAGTCTCATTTAGAAAAAGCCTGTTGGCGTCCGGGAGCTGTGATGTCACCACGATGCCGGATGCAACCCCCCCCCCCCAAACCCCCCCCCCTCGACTCATGATGCACAGATATGAACAGTGATTTAAGTGACAGGACGTTTGAGCTGTCATGCCAGCTTTGAACACTTCCTACCAAGTGCCCCCCCCCCTCTTCTTTTTTTTTTCTTTGCTCCCCTTCTAGACAGTGTCACGCCTACTTTTGTCTGAACACATATTGCTCAGTTTAACTGCTACTTTTTTTGTCTTACAAACATGTGTGTGTATGTGTGTGTGTGTGTGTGTGTGTGTGGGTGGGTGGGGGGGGTGTAAATGATCAGTAACACTGAAGTCTGTTTATGTCTTCAGCTCATATATATGTGAAGGGGGGGGGGGTTCATTGGAAAATCAAATGAAGAAATGCATTATGTACATTTATGTGCATGCATAGCAAATTGGCAAAGCAGTGCAGGTTTGTGTGAGTGTGTGTGTGTGTGTGTGTGTGTGTGTGTGTGTGCAGGCATATGTTTGTGTGTGTGTGTGTGTGTGTGTGTGGCTGCAGGATAAAATAAGCAACAAGCATTTTGGGCTTGTAAACACAAACATCGAGGAGCGTCTGTTGGTTTCTGTCCTTATTATTTTTGGCAGGGTTGCATATGTTCCCCCCACCACCACCCAACCACCCCCCCACACCCCTACCCCACCACACACCCGCACGCCTGAGCCGAAGCTTGATTATCATTCCAATCAGCGGAGGTGGAGAGAGTCACATTAATTTGTAGTAATTAATAGCAGCGCTGCAATCTGACAGCGCGCGCTAACGAGACCCTTTGATTGTTTGGATCTCTAAGTGTGCCTCTCCTTGTTTGCATCACCTCGGAGGAATTCGTAATATCAAAGCGTTAGCAGCTATCTGATACTTGTCAAAATGCAATTTATAAAAGTTTAATTCTTTTATTGATTTAGTTTAGGTTTGATGCCTGCAGTGTCAGCTCCCCTGGTAGAACTTAGTGGATTCAAATGCTTGTCACCAGCTCGGCCTCCTTTTTACTGAGAACAATTGCCATAGGCCAGCCCAACAGGCATGGTTTAATTGCCATTAATTAAAAGCATAAATCTTTTTTCTTCACTTGCTCTGCTCTTAAACAGGGCTTTGCGTTGCTGCTTTTTTCCTGTGCTTGTCAGAATCCCTCCTGGCTAGTCAGGGTTCAACCTCCCCCCTCCCTCTCTCTGTCTCTCTCTCTCTCTTTCTCTTCCTCTTCCTCCCCCTTTTTTCCTCCCTCCTCTCCTCTCCTCTCCTCTCTTCCTCCTCTCCTCTCCTCTCTCTCTGCTCACCAGACGTTTCTGGAATCATCTTTTTTAAACACGCTCCCGCATGATCTGACGTGAAGTGCGGGCAGCATGGTGATATTTAGTAAACCGGCTTCCTTCTTTATTGATGTATAATGAGGTCAAATGAATCCCCCTCATACGCATGCTTAGATGGCTCCTCGCCTCAAATCCTTTCTGACAGCGAGTAAAACAGCCGGCAAACACAACGCCGGCTCCCAGAGACATGGTTGTGAAAAAGCAAGAGAGAGGGAGGAAGAGAAAAAAAACCCTTCTTTTTTTTTTAATACCTTTTGCAATTTCCCTCCTGTCTACTCCTTAATTAGACACTTATTAGCCTCTGAACAGTATTGCTCTTCTGCTCTAAGCCTCTAATACTGCAAATACTGGATGGTAGAATTAACATTAATGCCAGGTTTATTATCAAATGACAGCTCTATTTACCTTAAGAAAAAAAAGAAAACATGATTTGCTTTTCTTTTTTTTTTTTGGTTGAAAGATAGATGCTTCTGTTTGAATTGTGCAGCAGTTTTCACATTGGTTGAAGTGTGGGGGTCACTCAAAGCAAAGCAGCACAGTTTAAAAAAGGGATCAGTGGCATCTTAAATTATCAGCAGTGTCAAAACAGTTCAGTCCCCTTTTTATCGTTGCCAGGCCTCGTCCCCTCGCCCTCAGCCCGTCGCCCCAGCGCTCCTGGGCGGGCCACGTCACCGTCGGCGACTCATTGGAGCCCTACGCCCGTTTACGCATATTAGCTTCTTTTTGCCTCATCTGGGAGTATTCGCAGCCATTCCCCTCCTGCACAGCTGCATATATATATTTATATACATATATTTATATTTATATATATATATATATAGTCAGGGCTGAGGCTTCCCAGGCCTTATTAAAGCCAAGAGAGTGTTTCAGTTCAGGGTCATTGAGAGAGTGCAGCACATAAATATGTTAGGGCTGCACTATCAGCCGGTCAGTTTACTGGGGGTGATCGATGATGGTCCCAGCACACTCAGCCCAACAAACATCTTAAGCGGATGCGGTTTTTTGCTTAATTGGGAGCTTTGCAGCACTAGATCCCGACTTATTTGATGTTGATGATGAAGTCCCAGGAAAGCTTGCGAGATTCGTGTAAACTAAACGTGTATGCGCTCCATCTTCATTCGTACGCTGGTCAGAACCGTTACCCGTCAATTTGACCCAGTGTAGTTTTCGTACGTACACACACATAGGTGCGCGCACGCCCCCCACCCAACCCTACCCCACCTCCACCCCGAGCTCATTTTTAATCCTCACAGCTCACTGTGAAGGCAGGAGGAAGTTCCAATTAAAATTAAAATAAGCTCTTTTAACGGTCTCTTAAATTGACAACTGAACAATGATTTTTGAATTGGTATCTGTCAAAGGTCTCGGAAAATCCTCAGTTGATAAGGCCCAACGCATCCAATTAGTAGCGGTGTAGGGCCTCAGCCAGTAATGATTTCCAGGTCCCTTAAGATGTGGCGCGGACACTTATTGCAAATTACTGACAAAGAGCCCTGCTGTATTGATGAGGAGGAGAACAGCCAAGTCTCCATGTTCCCATCAGGTGGACGAGCACCAAGAGAGGAGAGCCTGTCTCTCTCTTTCTCTCTCTCTCTCTCTCCTTTTCCCTCTCTCTGCAGCCGTAATGTGGCCTCGCCGTGTAGCTCATATATAGCCCCCCTGCTGACACGGACTCCGAGAGACCCAGCCTCTCCTGACACCCCCCCTCACCACCACCACCACTACCACCACCACCTCCCCTGCTCCAGCTCAGCAGAGGAAAAAATGCTAATGCTAACATGAGGGAGGTGTCAGCAGCGGATCATCAATAATGTCTGCAAGTTTACTGCCCTCTTCTAATTATAGCTCCCTATCTCTCAGGGCCGCAGGAGGCTTGCAGGGGGGCAGCTCCTTAATTGAGCTGAGGGAGATTTTCCTTTCCGCTATCATATCCTCGGCCCCTATTGTTTACAGTCCTTGAAACTGATTGAAAGGAATCAAAAGATCGGAGCAGTGATGTGATTCAGCAGTGAACGCGTTTTTTGTATGCGGGAAGAATGAATAAAGGAGGATGATTCTTGCTGGTCAGGTAGGGATTTAGATTTGAAGGCCATATTGTAGCCAGAGGTCATATCATTTATTCTCATGCCTCTAGAATGTGATAGTCTTTGCTTTCTATGTGTTACAGCTCAGGCTTGGTACATCCTCTATGACAGCCAGGTAAGCAGAGCCTAGTTCACCTCAATTATGAGAGTTAATATCTAGATAATTACATTTTTTTTTTTTACATTTAAATCTAAATGTATAGCCTTTCCCTCCACGAACCCTCTAGAGGAGCGTAGCTACGGGTCTCACGGAGCTCTCGGGCCATGTCCGGCTCCCCCAGATGTTTCCACCCAGGCTTCCATCCTGCTGTAGGCTCAGTAAAGAAGGTGTTGACCCCGGCAACCCCGAGCTTTGCTTCCATTGGGCGAGAGAGGGCCGCTCCAGACTCTGTGCTTCAGGGTCAAATGGTTGGTAGTTTGTAGTTTCCTCTAGTTTAGATGTTTGTTGCAAATGACTGTTGAGGACTGGGGCTGATAGCGGAGTAGGTATCTCTGACAGAGGAGGGGGGTGTTTTTGACATTTTTTTGCTTAAGGAGACGATTGTTCTTCCGTTTTTGGATGTTGATTGGGGATTAACGCTAATGCGGTTGTTTGTTTTAATTTTATTATTTTTAATACCTGCAGAAATATTTGATTTTTTACTCCTCCACTGCGTCCGCTCATTTCATTGTCTGCGCCGGCGTTTCTAATCCCCCCAGTAAACTTGTAGCCCTCCGCACGTCTGTGTTCCTTTAAGATGAGAGAGGCTTTGATTTCCCCCATCTTTGTGTCACACTGACTGGCATACTATTTGACAGGTGGAGTTAAAATAGAGAAAATTGTGGATGAAAATTCGTCAGTCTCAATCTCTTGCCCTGGGCTGTAGGCAGCAGAGACAGAAGCCCACTGCTTTGTGTCAAATGTTTATCAAAGGGCCTGATTAAATTGCTGTGTTCAGGGTAACAGCCTAATAGAGGAAAAAAAATGAAATCCCTACACCTTGGCAAGCAGTCTTTGTATGATTGTGAGTAGAATAAAGTGGAGTGCGTATGTGTGTGTGTGTGTGTGTGGTGGGGGGGTGGTGGGGGGGGGGGGTGTACCAAGGTGCCAGAAGAAACCTTGACCAGCCAGCTGTAAAGGAGGCTGGAATATCATATGCCCTTTGTTGTCGCAAAAAGAGACGCAGGGTCTGAGATCTGTTGTTGTTCTCACTTCCCTCTGTCTTCTCAATCATTCTTCCTTTTTTTTCTCTCCTCTCTCTCTCTCTTTATCGCTGGAGGAAATAAACCTGGCCCCCTTTTTTTTTCGCTGAGGCCGGCGAGCTTCCCCTGGCCATTCCTCTCTGTTTTGTTTCAAAAGGGCAAGGCTCTCCAGCCTGAGCAGTTTGCCCCGCAGTCCCACGCCAGGGGCGATGCTTGCCTCAGCTGCTTCATCACCGGGGGACTGGGCTAACGTCTCCTGACTGCACTTAGCTGTGTTTCTCTGATACGGTCATATCACATCAGCCTGGGCACATGTGACATTGCATCTCCTCCTAACTTTAAGCAGTTTGTTGCCATCCGTGTTTCTCTCTCTGCTTTTATCTCCTCCTTTTTGAGTGATGTTATGATTTGTTGCAGTATTTTCTGGCAGCGCTTCTGCCACACATTTGTGTGTCGGATAACAGGGCCTATTACAAGATCTCTCGATCTGGCCAGTTTTCCCCTACAGGAGACACAGAGAGCTACCCCCCCCCCTTCCTCCTCCTCATCCTCCTCCCAGTTTTTTTTTTCTCATCCTTACCCCCGCATTTGAATTTCTAGATAATAGGCTTTGACTTCTGGCTGCACGTTTATGGGTCTTTTCATGTTATCAGCTTAGCTCATAGCGTGGAGCTGAAGAACACAGACTCCTAGTGACAGGCCAGCCAGTCAGCAAGGCGAGCCTGTCAGGATCTCTCATACACTAATGATTTCCCTTTAGTCTATTTTCTGTCTCATTGGCCGTTTCCTTCAAAAACAAAATTGCTCATTTAAATTCTCATGCCTGGGGCATTTTGGTCTTCAAATATTGTTGGAAAGTGAAAGGATTAGGCAAAATATGCTTTTTTAAAATGTTAATATATTTTCTGGTTCACTTTCTCCTCTGAGGCCAATTAGGGAATTTCTGCTGGCTGCATTAATGTCAAACTGACATCCCCAGCTATAATTACACTGTGCTTGAAACCTAACTTTCACTTGTGGGTAGATGAGTGTGCCTCGCAGTGACACAGAGACTCGCTCTGCCAGCTTTTGATCATTTAATCATTGCTTTGCTTTCTTTCACTCTTTTCCTCCCTTGCTTGCTGATGATTTCACCTTTTATTCTTTCTGTTGCAAAATGCAGCGTTGTGTTTCATTATTCAGCGCCGCTATTATTATTTATTTTTTTTTGCAGGGGGGTTCATTAGTGACATCACCCCCCTCTTACCCCCCCTCACACCCCTCTTTCTCTCTCTCTATCTCTGTTTCCACTTTGCCCGCTCACAATAACACAAGAAAGAAAATGGGATCGTCCCCTTCAGGTGCAGATAGCATATGTACATTGTTTACTTGCCTGATTCCTGATTTACATTGTGTAGTTTGTGTTTTTTTTTTGTTTTTGTTTTTGTGTGTTACAGTGCAGGGAGCGACTCATACCGTCAGGAATTTGAAGGATGGGTTAACGCGTGGCACAAATTGCACCCACTCGTCCTTATGCTGCACTTCTGTGTGTGTCAAGACCAGGGAGTCGCTTAATGATGGTTAATGCCTTCACCATGAATATGAATGCCTGCACAAAAGTACATCTGAAACCATGTGGCAGACTCCCGCTCCTGATTTGTGGGCTCCTTTTTTTTGCCTGGCAGTTGCCACGGATACTTAGCATATTCTAAATATCTGTGAGGGAAAACAGGTAGATTGACATATAAGCAAATAATCGACTTTAAAAACCAACGCACGACAGTTCTATTGAGACTTTTGTAGATGGTGTAATGTCATATTTCTACACTCAGAGTGGAAGAAAAAGTTAGGTTGCATTGACTTCAATTTTTCAGAACTGTTTACTGTTATGGTCAAGCTGCTATCAGTCGTCAATACCAACCATCGCCGCCACGATTCCAGCCGATTTCCGTCACTACGGCGACGACAGAGCTCTCTTTTTGGAACGAGATCCGCTCCTCCTCCTCCTCCTCCTCCGTTTTTCCCTCCAACAGCTTGACAGTGGCGACACCAATCAAGTTAATGACCCTGTGATTGTTTTTGAATTTCCATTAGCCCCCATGTTGGACACCATCAATCTGTTAGAGGATGTGCTGCTGCTGCTGCTGCTGCTGCTGCTGTTGGCTCTGGGGATGGAAAGAGAGAGTGGGAAGAAAAAAAAAATCACACAGCACAGTTTGACAAAGTGCACACGAGCTTCCTCGACTACTAGTAATGACCGTCGGCCACCCCCGTCCACCTCCACCTCCACCTCCTCCTCCTCCTCCTCCTCCTCCTCCTCTTCTTCTTTTTTCCTCCTTCTTCTTCTTCGTCCTCTGTCTTTTTCTCTTCGCCCCCTCCCCTCCAACTCCGTTTGCATTGTTTCACCATTCCACTTGGACTTCAGGTAATAGGAAATGGCACTGACCCCTCCTGATCCCTCTCCCCCCATCACCCTGCACCCCCACCTCCCTCCCCCGATTACCTTTGTGAAGCGTGAATGCGGTATGAAATCACACATCAGGAGACGAGTCGTAATTATTTCTGCGACGCCATCAGCACGGATCAATCACTCAGGGAAGGCCGGCTAGTGGAACGCCGCTCGCAGCCATGGACGGAGCCAGCAGCGACCCTCTTTGACTGACAGCTTTGGTAATTAAGTGATTGTATAGACCCCTCTGACTGTTATAACAACCTTGTCAGGGCCAGTGCGCGTTTGGAACACACTCGAATCAATGTGTTTCTCTTATACTCCCTGAGCGTTTCCCATCATGTTCCTCAAACACACACAAGCAAGGGAAGAAAAAAAAAAAGAAGCTTAACTTAAATATTTGTCACGGCAAACAAATCCTCTCACACATACACACACACCTTTTTATTCTCACAGCAGATCAGAAGAGTTTACACCCCTTGATAAATAAAGGCAGATTTCCCTTCAACTTGTATCTCTTTCCTCTTTTATTACACGTTGTAAAATCATACCAAACCTGAGCCTCAAATTTGAATGTCACATGTTTCATTAGCGCAGTGGAAATGATGTTTTAGAGGTTGGAATGAGATACAGTATGTCCATCCTAAATGTCACATTGCACTCATGCTGCAACCTTTAATTTTCAAAAGCTCCCAGGATGTCATTTCATACTGAAATTGAACGGAAATGAAATAATAAAAAAAAAAAGTTATCCATTTGCCAGAGAAGGAGGAGAAGTACGGTGTCCTGCATGTGTCATCTGAACACTAATAATACACTTGTAAAAGAGAATAATTGGTGTGAATGCCCCCCCCCCAAACTATTACAGCATCCACCTCACCTCAATACAGTGCAGCTGTATGCTCTATAACTACAGTAGAGTGATGGGTTATTGATTACTAATCAGTTTAGAGCTTCAATGATTAGACTACTAAATGAATGGCTCATTTTTTTTCGATATCTGATTAATCGTTTGGTGCCAATTTTTTAAAGAATGATGATTCCAACTTCTCAAATGTTGATATTTTGACAACAGTAAACTGAATATTATGATGATGTGGACTGTTGGTTAGGACAGAAGAAGACACTTGAGGATGTCTTCTTGGACTTTGGGGAAATAGTGATTGACCTTTTTCTCAATCATTCATAATTGAGACACTCATGAGTTGAGTCTATCATTTACTTGTCCACTGTCTGATTAATCCACTGACTGTATTAGATTTAGAAAAGGATGCAGAATTATAAAGGAGTATCCAGGTTAGGTTAAATCAACAGTAGACAAGTGTAGTCATTTAAAATGAACAATGAAATAATAAAAACGTACATGGTTATGAGTTATTGATCAATTAACTTATCGTTGAACTTTAGAGAGGAGTCACTGCACTGTAACATCTGTCTGATTATTACCTCTCACTAGTATGAACACTACTTCTTCTTCTTCTTGTATCTTATTGGACATTTTAAAGCATTTCCTGTGTGTCTTTCTCTTGATTTACAATATTAAGACTCAATCAACACACCATACATTAAAAAAAGTTATTTGTCAGGAGTGTCAAACTCATTTTAGTTTAAGGGTCCCATACAGCCAATTTGATCTAATGTGGGCCAGACCAGTAAAACCATTGCATAATAAACTACAAATCACATATAATATATTTTAACTTTACTATAATAAACCTGGAGTGCAACTTCAATAATATTATGTCTGTTTTTTCAGATTATTTTGCACAGAAGCTGCTCATTGACAACATTTTGCACAATGTTTAATATATGAATGGTTTAAATATGATCACAATATGTATTCATTGTTTTTTCAGAGAGTTATATTCTGGTCAGGTTGGGAAAAAAACATCTAAAGTAGCAGAAAAATTAGAACTACTTTTCTACAATTTTCATACTTTACAAAGTTATCCAGTGGCCCTGATTAGGCTCCTTAGTGGGCTGGTTCTGGCCCACGAGCCATATATTTGACACCCCTGATGTATGGTTTTGTCATAGCTTCCTCTATAAAATGAGCCACATCAGTCATTCCTTCACAGCTTCACTCAACTTTCAGCAGCTGAGCAAACTGTTGCTTTGACACTGAGAGGTCCACAAGTCAAATTCAAGCTATTCAAAGTGATAGTTGTTTGCCTGCTGAATATATGACAGCACTGTGTAGAGAGACACAGGAAGTAAGCAGTTCAACTTGTGGAGGAAATGCACAAGTCAGTTCAAACTGCTAAATTAGCTGCTTAAGATATAATCAGAGGATTTTTGACCTTTTTAATTTTCACAGTTTTTTGAATTTAACATCTTAAAGGAACAGAACAAATATTTTCCAAGTACGTTCCAACTGAACGTGCAAAGATGCTGTCAGTGGATTTTTATTTGAGAACATACTCAGACTCCAGACTGATCAGCAGTTTATTTGAGCAATGATTCTTTGGAGAAATGTGTATTGGTCATAATTAAGGTGCCTCCAATTGATTGAACTTATTTGTTAATTAACATAACTAGAAGATCATTGGGATCTTCTAATGACTTCTCTGTTTCCACCAATTTCTCTCTAAAATACACTTTCTCTTGGCTTAACATGACCTCTTGAGAAATGTTACACACACACACACACACACACACACACACACA
The DNA here is from genome assembly GCF_027409825.1 of Scomber japonicus. NCBI lineage: Eukaryota > Metazoa > Chordata > Actinopteri > Scombriformes > Scombridae > Scomber > Scomber japonicus. The sequence continues at coordinate 7,066,101 of NC_070584.1, forward strand.
CACACACACACACACAGAGATTAAATGTGTGGTATTTGCTGGACCCAAATACATCAAAACACATAAGACCTCCGTGTGCCCAGGTGTGAAAACCGGTCTTGAGGTCTGGAAGGATATTTCATTTTTAACTTCTTCTCTCTCTCTCTCTCTCTCTCTCTCTCTCTCTCTCTCTCTCTCTCTCTCTCTCTCTCCCTCTCTTTACTAGAAGTAAGCAGTCATTGCAACACACTGATTTGCAGCAACATGATTGTGGGATTTTAAGAGGAATCTTCTATTGTGAAGAATCCTACAGGCTGCTCATTTTTATGAAGTGGCCTAACAAGATGTCTAACAGCCAGTCACACCCACATGGATAAATACAATAATTACCCTTTTAATAAATATCTGCTACTCAAACATGGAGCAGCAAACAGAGGTGACCTAAGGGTGAAACGGGTTTGATTAGTGAGTGTGATCCTCTGACCTTATAGTTACTAGCAGTCACACATACCGTTACACAGCTTGGCCTTATTGCAGCTTTAAATCGATGTCATTCTTTGCGACCATCTGTCATGAGAGCAGCGCTGTGATAGGCTGATGGGCTGGTCATTCACACTTTAGACCACACCCTGTCAATAACGATAGGAATATGAATAACACGTCAGCAAATCTGCGCGTCCATGTTTGACATAGCTAATTATTAGTAATTTAGTCAAATAATCCCGCCAATATTTCAATTTTTAAACCAGAGATAAATGAACCATCATCTGTTCCTGCTCAATCAGTCAAGACTTAAATGCTCAAATTTGGTGGGGGGGAGGGGGGGGTTGTGCGTGTTTTAAATTCTATGATCACACTTTAGTTCGTAAATGTAAAGTTTTCCTCAAAGTCACACACTTGTAATTTAAACATTTGTAATTACTCAACAAGCTTTTCATTAGATTACATCACACTAAAGGTTTTTGTCTTGAGCTGTTTTAGAAAAGAGTTTTTAAATTTGTATGAAGTTAAAGGGTCAACAGACATTTTCAGTCTCTTTGCGTTGTTGTTTGTTTGCAGGCGCGTGACAGTTGTTGCACTTTTTGTATAATGAATGTGTGAAAAATGCTTATTTCAAATGTCTTCTAATAAAAAGCAGATACTTGAAAATTACACCAAAATCCAAATGAATTTTTTTCACTTTTAATATTTAATATTTTAATCCAAACCAATCAATCAAACGCCTTCTCATCTATCCTGATTGGATCCTGCTTTTCATGACGTAGTTCCACAGATATAGTGTCATTTACAAAAACAAATGAGATCATCACTCTGTCATCATTATAAGAACAGAAACAAAGCAAATGAACACAAACTTATTTTACACTTGTCTCTTTTTAAAACTTGTCCAACCACTACTACACAAACACACACACACTTTTCCCTCTGTGTGCGTGTGTGCGTGTGTGTGTGTGTCCAGCACCTCTCCTGCGGTGATTGACAGTCTAAATGCGGGGTGTCTCTTTGTAAACGCTGCAACTGTGCAACCTAAAGGTCGCCAGCGGTGAAGTGACAGCTTACACGCAAAGCCGCCAGAGAATCAATATGGTGCCAGCCACTATTACACTGTCCCATCATCGACCATCAGCTAAGGCCAATAAGACGATACTCTAACTGGTAGCATTCAATTTGCTCCTGCGGCGCCTTAAAGCTAATAAAGCGATTGATTGTTCCTGTTTTCAGCTGATGAACAACACATTGACTGACATGTTTAAGCATCGCTTTGATCTGATCTGAGCCATTTGTAGGGAATAAGGTTTAGAAAGAGGCTGATTACAGACTGCAGGACATTGTTAATTGGCTCTCTCTCTCCACTGTTAGACATCTTTTTCTATTTGTTCCAGGTTGTTTCTGTGAGTGTCACTTTGTTTTTTAGACTGAGCTCAGTTAATGGCAGGCCTCTTGATGAATTTAATATCCACTTGTGCTGCTGAAATGTGAAGCAGCAGCGCTCATTAAAGGGCAGCTGGCTCTCAGTTTGCTGCTGAACTTCACTCTTTTTTTTCCTCCTGGCTTCGCTTTGTCGCCGCCTGCTGGTCAGCGTGTGTAATAATCTAAAGCGGCAGCAGCACATCCATCTGTTACTGTTACAGATAAATAAAGCTTTACACTTTACTGCTTCTCATTCAATTCACTGCGATATTTAACTGCATTTAACTCAAATATACACATTTAATTAATATGACGTAATATGATAGAGTAAACGCATTGATCGATTTTTAAAATTCACTTTGTTGTTGAAATTTGAAAATTGACACATTTTTAAAAATGTAAAAAGCTGTAAAAAGAAAAGTCAGACAGTAAATGTTTGAGCACATGTCAATCCTTCAAATATTAAATGTTGCGAGAGGCAGCTGCTTGATAATTTAAAAGCATTTCACTTATTAATAATAATAAAAATGATGCAAATCTGTAAGAGTGGAGAGAAATTAAACAACCGATGAAAAAGAAGTTAAACAGCACACATACACGCCTGTGACTTTTGTAAAATAAGAGTGTTTTGTTTCTTATATTTTTTAATAGATATATTTTTCACAGTGTGTTGCATGCAAATAAAAAAAACAATATATACAAAAATACAATCAATAAACTAAACGCGCTATAATTAATTAGCTCAGTTTATAAATGTAATTTAAAAATAATAATGAACAATTAAATCGAGAACAAACCTACAAAATCCGGATTTGTGAACAGCGTGAACAACCGCATAATTGATCCGTCTCACATCTGTAATCATCATCAGCATCTTCATCACGAACCTGCTGGAAAGAGAGAGAGAGAGAGGGAGAAAAAAAGAGAAAACAGAAATATAAACTAAATAAAGGATTCATTTTCATTAAATTCCGGGAAATGCGGAGGCTGCGCTGAAAGACACAAAAATCCATCTGAAAGAGAAAAACGTCCACCAAAAGAAAAAAAAAATGAAAAAGGAGTAAAAAAAAAAAAAAAGTGAGCGCGAGCATACATTCACCTCTCTATGTGAAGTGGCATTTCCCATGAACAGAGTGCGCAGAGCTGCAGCCTCCGAGACACTTTGTCAGCTTGAACGCAACATTTTCCTCCACATCCTTCAAAAAAAAAAATCCACGACGGCGAGGAAGAAAAAGTGCTGAATTTCTACTACCTTTGAACGCTCATTAGCACCTCATAATTACTTTACTAATTAGGATGACATGGTTATTAACAAGATGCGCTGTCATGACAGTCACCACCACTCCTCCCCATCCCTAAATATGTCGACCTTGCGGCTCTCAGAATATCCAGAAAGAAAAGATGCCTTCAATGACACCACGGCCGCTCATCAAGAAGATTATGGCCCTGATGCTCACATAGTTTTTTTTTGTTTTTTTTTGCCTTCCCCCATAATTCAAAATCAGATTTGACTAAATTAAAAAAAATAGCAACAGCTGAGTCCTTTTAAACTATTAGTCACAACTTATAAGCTTTGAAAAGTTTAACAAGATAGAAGAAGACTGCGGGAAGACTCAATAAACTTAAATAATGCCTGGAAGGAAAAGAAATGTTTATAATTGATCCTACCATAGAGCTGGAACTGCTGTGGAGATTTGCCTCTCAGTTATCAAATTATTTAGAGGTCAGAATTTATTTATTCTTCTTCTTCTCTCTTTTTTCTTTCTTTTTTCTTTTTTTTTTTTTTTGATTCTCCACTTCCTGAGTCTTTTCTGCAGCAGCTTTTTTCATTAAGAAAATGTTTCCAGCATGGCCTTAAAGCACATGCATGTTTTTTTTTTCCTCCTATTTTTTTTTTTTTTAAAGAGCTATACTAAAATTCAATTCAATTCAATGGTTGGCTTGAACTGTCTAGATAAAGAAACAACTCTCTGATTGGTGAGGTGCCGGATTCAGGCGTGATGTAAACCAATGGCAGCGGAGGGAAGTGAAGGGGAGGAGGAGGGAGGAGGGAGGAGATGGAGGGAAGAGGGGGGGTGGTGGTAGAGAGAAAAGGCGTCGAGTGTTTATTATAAAGGAGAAAATATTAATTCCCCCTCGCCGTGGGCCGTGACGTCAGTATAGGAAGTCATTGTAGAGCAACACTGGAGCGATTAGCAGCAAAAAGGGGGAGCCTGATGTCGAGGAGTCAGCCCTATGTATATCTCTCTATACGCCTCAACTTTTAACACAAAGTTCAATATCCAAACACAAAAAGGGACGTGGACTACGCAGACCCACACTTTGCTTTTCCGCATTTTCACTGAATGTATCACCTTGGACCATTGACTACCTGAGCAGCGCGTAAAACCGTGGATTTTCTTTCTTTCCTGGGTTTATCTGTCACATTTTCTTTTTTTTTCCAATTTATTTTTCTAACTCCAAAATTCATTTTTGTTGACTTTTTTTTTTCTCGTGCATCGGAGGAGAAGCATCTCACTGTTGTTATGAAGACTTCACCACTCCTTTCTTAATATGGAAGCATCCAGCGGGTCGAGTTTTGGGATAGACACTATTTTATCCAGCGCTTCTAACTCTGGTAACCCCGTGCTCATGAACGGAGATTTTCGGCTCGGCGACAGCAGGACAGCGGATTTCAGGAGCCAGGCAACCCCGTCACCATGCTCGGAGATAGACACTGTGGGAACGGCCCCCTCATCCCCCATTTCGGTCACCATGGAGCACTCAGCCGATCCGCATCTGGTCCAGGACAGCCTTCAGCATCATCACCATCACCACAACCAGCCGCAGAGTTTGCCGCTGTCGCCTCAGCAGCAGCAGCCTCTCGCCGGGGCCGGCTGTGCCCCGAGGACTGCCACCTCCTCGTTTTTAATCAAAGACATTTTAGGAGACAGTAAACCACTGGCAGCATGCGCACCTTACAGCACCAGTGTATCCTCACCACATCACACGCCAAAACCAGAAAGTGCCACGGCTCCGGACGGCTTCAGGCCCAAGTTGGAACAAGATGAAAACAGAGGCAAGCTGGACAGAAGAGACGATATTCAGAGTGAAATGAAATGCAACGGTAAGGATACAATATCATAATTATCTCAAGATAAGCCAGATGTTTAATACTGCTAGTTAAAAGATGTTGAAGTTAAATACAGAAGACATCTAAAAAATATATAGCCAGCATTATATAGACAGGGGATTAACCATAAATCATGTAATAATCATTTTCCTACTACTACTACTACTCATCATAGTCTTATTCTTTGTGTTTCTTTGAACCTTCATTATTAGTGTCATAGATGTGGAAACAGATGTAAGCCGTGTGTGATTTTCCCCGTGCGCGAGGGCCCTCCCTAGTGGGTCAATTAGAGAGATTATTGTTCTTCCTGGAGGGGGGATCACGGTGCACTGAAAAAACAGCTACAAATAGAGATGGATTGACATATTGATTTCTCGTTTTCTAAAAAGGAAAAAGAAGCCCATAAAAAATTAAAAAAAATAAAATAAAAAAAAAACTTGAGGTGACAAATACACCCCCCCCCCCCCCTAAAAAAAATCTTACTTGTTCTCACTGTGGCACAAGTCATATCTCAAGTATTTAAAGGAGTTGGTGAAAGTTTGGATTGGATTTATTGTTTCAGTGTTGGAGGAGAGATTAGAATAAAATTATGGACAGTAAGTGAAGTATCATATTTAATAAAAGTAGGCCAGTTTATTTATAATGTGTCAATCTAATTTGCTCTCTTTTACCCGTGTGTTCAGGGACTAAAGAAGAAGGTGATCGGGAGATCTCCAGCAGCAGAGACAGTCCACCGGTGCGTTCAAAAAAGCCCCGCAAAGCACGGACAGCCTTTACCGACCACCAGCTCAACCAGCTGGAGAGAAGCTTTGAGCGACAAAAATACCTCAGCGTGCAGGACCGCATGGACCTGGCCGCGGCTCTCAACCTGACAGACACACAAGTCAAGACCTGGTACCAAAACAGACGGTAAGGCATCATCATCATCATCATCATCATACACACACACATATACACAATCAAAGCAGCATATTTTTCAACCTTTCATGCTTAAAAAAAATCATCTTCAACACCAGTGTGATATTTATAATGTGTAGTATTTTTAAAGTTATTATGGGATTTTATTACACTGTCACACACTAAACAATCACTTCCGAAATGTTCTGTCAATCGATTACATTTCTGATCAAGTTTTATTTTTAATTTGCTTCATCATTATTTCAGCTGTTCTGTTTCACACTTCACAGCTTGACAGGCCTGACTTTGGCATCACATTAAACACTGGCATCATATTTAACGTTTCTAATGAAAGCAGAGTGTAGTGGGTTATATGTGCAGAGGCAGTGGAGGCATGCAACACCTTTATAGTGAGTGTGGCGCTCACGGAAGGCCCGACGCTTTCTATCGTTTGAGATGAACTAGTAAATTATTACTATAATGTTTTTATTCAGTAGAGGTTGTTAGGTGGATTTAGAGGCTGACGACACATTTTAAATACAGTCTTGTCTCATGTTGTGTTAAAAAGTATTTTACACAAGGAGCTGACGTCACTCATTTACTGAAAAAATGCTTTTATTGACCTTTTTGTTTACCAGATTATTAAGTCTTATTATCTATAATTATATTTAAATGTGATTAAATTGTTAGCAGTTAATCACTCCTTATATGTAGCTATTTTTGACAGTTATTGAAATAATGTTGTGTATTATATATGTTGCGAAAATATATCTTATACTCGCGCTGCTAAAAATATATCTGAGTTTCTAAAAATGTATTTCCACATTCGTGTAAAATCCATTTTTCCAATTTTTTCCCGCGAATCCTCAAAACAAAACAAACCTTCATAGAATGGGTTATGCTGCTTTTTTGTTTCCCGGGTGTTGTACAGGTGTGACAAAAGTATTCTTGGAGAAGTTTGAATTTCATGAAGTAGACCTCAGACTTGATATTTCATCTCTCTCTCTCTCTCTCTCTTTTTTTTTCTTTGCCTAATTAAACCTTAAGCATAAATTGGTGCCTGCAGTAATTAGGCCTCTGCATACCAATTAAAGAGGCGTTTGGGGAATTAGAAAAAGAGAGCGAACTGATTAAATAATTCATCTGTTGTATTTTGATCTGATTTCCAGGACGAAGTGGAAGAGGCAGACGGCTGTGGGATTGGAACTGTTGGCTGAAGCCGGAAACTACTCGGCCTTACAGAGAATGTTCCCGTCGCCCTATTTCTACCACCCGAGCCTGCTGGGCACCGTGGACAGCACGACGGCAGCCGCGGCGGCCGCAGCCATGTACAGCAGTATGTACCGGACTCCTACCACGCCGCATCCCAGCCTCCAGAGACCCCTTGTCCCGAGGGTGCTCATTCATGGCCTTGGGCCGGGGGGGCAACCAGCACTAAACCCCTTGTCTAACCCCATGCCCGGCACACCTCATCCGCGATAAAAACAACAACAAAAAACCCAACAAAAACCAACAACTACAAAAAAACACGAAATACTAAGACGATGACCAGACACCTGGTTGAACACGTGATGTGAGTAACTGCATCGGAAGCACATTGCAGGACTTTTTTCCCCCTCTCACCCCAAAAAAAGACACATTTAAAGACATTTTACAGAAGTAAAGGAGGTATTTAATATAGGCCCAAATAGCCTAAACCCAGTCCTAAAAGACTCTCTGTCCAGCTGAGACAGAACACAAGGACTGCCCATGTCTGATTGTTTGTTTGTTTGTCTTTTGTACAAATACACTTACATTAGCAAATAAACTTATAAAGTTTATTAGATGGAGAAGAACGGAATGAATAAAGAAGTAATGATACTAATTCAATTGCAGACGCTTCTATTGAAACTGGAGTCCAAATTTCATTTTTTTTTAAAGCAAAAGAAGATGCAAAAACCAACAATATTAACCAACTAATAAATCTATTTATTCTATTTTCTAGATGATAAACTGGGTGTTGAATTAAAACATTTCTCTAAAGCACTTATTTAAATTATACAAAAAATATGTGGCTCTTTTCTTATGAAGGGATATTTTATACAGTAATAATATTTAAATCCATTATGATAATAATGGTGTCTAACCTACATCATCTCAATTTATTGTTTATGCTGACATCATTTTTATGACATAAAGGGATCAACGTGAATAATGTGTTATTAGAGCATCTGTTCTATAAAGCGGATGATGTTTAATTTCGTTTCAAACTGGTCAGTGGACTTGGAGGTCAGTTTACACGCCTATACATTTCTGTTTACCAGCACATATACATATGGATGCGCAGCAGCTGATTGGTGGTGGGATGAATGGTTTGATGAGTCGGGTATACTGGGAATGTGGTCTTGGCTTAGCAGCTGTTCCCTGGGAGCACAGCAGACAATAAGCCTGGATTTCTCAGCGTGAGCGATCAGGCGCAGGATCAGCAGAAGAAGCCTGCAAGAAAGAGAGAGAGAGAGGAAGAGAGAGAGAGAGAGAGAGAGAGAGAGAGAGAGAGAGAGAGAGAGAGAGAGAGAGAGAGAGGAAAACTGCTTATAATCTGCTCATTCTTAATAACCAATAGCCGTTAGTGAACTTTTTTCAGGAAGTTTTGAAGGATAAAAAAAAATAATCTAACAACCTCTAGTGACACATAATAATGTTTTCAGTCTTATTTTAATTTTTGTATTATTTTTAAATCATTTGCATGCTTGCATCACTTTTTTAAAATTTCTGTTTTTAATATTTTTTGCACTGTGCCTCAATGATAATCATTTCCTCTGTTCCTCACCGTCTCTCTGCTATCTGTACTGCTGTTAAACTAAGCAAACAGAGCGTGGGGACTGACATTAAATGTTATCAAAATACTTTGATTTTATTTAGCCTCCTATGTGCGCGCACCCGGGAGAATATGGCGAGGAGGTGCTGCGTGTGAATGAACGCCTCGGGGCCCGTTTGTTTGGGTTTCTCTTCTTAGACCTCATTGCTTATTGCACTGAGACACATTGACCTTTGCTGGCCTATTAAAAAAATCGACTTATGCATGCAAATCTTAAGTAGCAACATTTATTTTTATTTAGGGTTTAAAAAATCTGCAAATGTGAGCGCGCTTTTTCTTTCTTTTTTTTTTTTTTTAACATGAACGCTTTTTAAATTTTCATTCCGGTCATGTAGAGATGCAATGCTTTTACATTTTAATTCAACTTGTGGATTTTTTTTAAAGTGGTAGTGGATGCATATTATACATGCACAAATAGCCACCATAATAAACCGTATGACAACCGGTGTCAGTCCGCCAGTGGAAGCAGTAAACACAGGCTTAAGTTTAGCTGCGTCTTAATACTGTGAACACGTGTTAATGTAGCTCTGTGTTTAAGCCTGTCTGCTTGTCATTCACTGCATGGACACCTCCTTCTCTCCCTCTCTCAATCATTTAGAGGAAAAACAGTCCCGGCGCGCCGTTTTTCACTTTTTTCTCCTGCAGCTTGTATGGACACAAGCTCATAAACGCGTTTTCTCATTTCAACACTTTGCAAAGATAGAACCCGACTCTATAGAGTTTGTACAACACGTATAACGCTCAGATAAATTACTATAAATACAACATTCATTCTCATTAAATCTCAGGGTTTATTGATAATAACGCTAGGCAACAGAAGAAGAAGCTTTCCTTTATTTGGCCTTGTGAGCAATGGGAAATATGATTGGGAAATAATAATAATAAAACAAGCAGTCATGGCCTATATCGTCAGTGTTGAAAAATATTAGCCTACCATATTGACCCTACAGCTTTCTACCCATTACTGCAGTATAGTGCCGACGCATGTTGTTCATATGCATGACTTCTGCAGCATTATTTATTTATTGCACTCTGCGGGTGGGGAGGGGTGGGGGTGTCGGCGGTTGTGCGGGCTGTTCCAATTCATTAATAATAGCCTAAGCCATGCAGCAGCACTGAATTAATAGGCTGCTCCCCTTCTCATGCTACCTGGCAATTTTTTTTCCTTCTTTTTTTTGGCGTTGCTATAATCAGATTTTTGTATCAGTGTTATTTTTGTTTATTTGTTTTGTTTCTTTTATTTTGGAGGGGCTAATTTATGGCGCAAACAAAGCAGCAGAAGTCTCTCAGTCAGTTTAAAGTGGGCCACACTGAGTCTGAGTCAAACTGGCAGCATGAAGCTGTCTGCCATGCTTTTGCATTTGTTATGGACTCAGTCAATAGCACAATGTATATTAATTATTGTTATTATAAATATTAAGATATGCTTTTATATCCCTGCTCATCAAGTTTATTTTTTTTTAAAAACCCGCGAAAGTAGCCCTTTTTTTCGCGCGATAAAATACAAACTTCTTAGAAATCTCCTCTAATAGGAAATTAGATGAAGATGTTATTAAGAATGATGTGTGATTTGGGCTACAGCTTCCTGGGCTGTGGGTGAAGATGAGCAATAGTTGAGGAAACAGTCACTGGTGGAAAAAAAAGGGCAGCAGACTTGAATAAAGAGGATTAGGCCCTTCTTTTACATGGCGCATATTATCCAGAACAGATGGGCTTTAGAGAGTCGTTTTCTTCTTCTTCTTGCCTCAAGGAACCTTGTTGGGCACTTTAATTGCCACTTTTTTTTTCCAACTGATGTAATGGTGGGATATCTTTTTCATTACAATAATGAGGTAACACTTGCTCTCCTTGGCCTCTCATTATCACATCTCCTACATCACTCACTAAACACAAATTTAACCCCACCCCCCCACCACCCACCCACCACTACCACCACCGGCCCAAAAAAATATCTAAACTTCTCTTATACATCTTGTAAACTATTATCATGAGCTGCTGTGTGCCGATCCATGTCTGGCTGTGTGTGTTGACGCGCCTTTGCTGCAGAGCGTTTCATTAAGAGCCTGCAGGAGAATTTTTAAAGCTGTGCATAATAATAATAATAACGCTTTGACCAGCAGCAGACTCTACGAGGCAGGTCGTATTTAATATGTGTAAATTACAGCTTCTGTTAGAAATAAGCATGGGATGGAGATATTGAAGGTTACGTGCTGTGCTGCTGTGCTGTGCTGCTTTTGCCCGACCCAAACACATGCATGCATGCATCAAGTTGGTCGTATACTGTGTGGACTGATCGTTGTCCAAAACACACACACACACACACACAAACACACACACACACACACACACACACACACACACACACACACACACACACACACACACACACACACACACACACACATGTGAAACTAGATGGTCAGCCTTGATGTTTTCTTAATTTCCCCCCATTCACAAGCAGCCTGTAAAAATAATCTGAGGATGTGATTTATAATATTTTAAAAAGCTTAAACCGAAGTGACCTCTGCAGCTGCTAGATGATTCTACATGTTGGAAATAATGGTTGAAAATAAATTAGCCATAAGCCGAATCAGCTTCATGCCAAAAGCAGCATGCAACCTATTTAATTGATTTAATAGAGACAAAATAATTAACTTTAAAAAGGAAAACAAAACACCTTTTAACAATGGTTAGTATTACTTTTAACATTAATGTAGATGATAAAACATGATGTATTATTACATTTGCTTTGTTGGTCGTATTTTTAAGTGTAGGCTACTTGAACATTACACATTGATTTAAAATTGGAGTGTATACATGTGTTTTTAATTTAAGAAGTTATCAATACTAAACTTGATAGACTCGTCAAACTACAGTAGCTCAAAAGCAGATATTGTGATCAGATCAGCCAATGGCAAATTCTACTAATGAAATGTCTTATTTGGATTTCATTGTGTAGTCATTTTAATTAGTTTTGAATCCTGAGATGTCAGCAAATCTACAACAGTGGACTATTAGTTCTCATCCTCAAAGTTATTCTGCTATCTAAACTCCTTCATGTGCACTTGAGGTCAGGATTCTGTGCAGCTGAGAGATGAAAGTACATAAAAAAATCATTATCAAACACTGTTAATCACAGCTTTCCTTATGTGCAAAGAGTTGCCACTCTGCCTGACCTGCAACATGTTACCTTTAGTCCCTGTGTGCTACTGCTACAAATTAATGACTGGAAGCATCTGTGATAGAAAAAAGAAAGTGCTTTATAGCTTTCCCTAACTAAAAAATGCTCCTAAAGTTTGGTTGTTAAAGAGCAGTGAGTAACCGCCGAGCAGACTTGTTGACATGGGGGCTGTAAGCCATCCACTCGTCATCTTATAAACACCCACCTCACGGCTAAGCCCAGACTAGCACAGACATCTGCACCAGTCCCGCTGAATGATGCCGTATAGCTGCGACATATCATAGTTTAAATGGCCTCATCATTTCAGCAAATCCAGCCAGTTTCCCTCTCTCTTTTTGTCAAGTGACAGGACAGCTGATGGCAGAGAAGCTCCGCTACCTTTCAAGTTTTCAACCAGGCGCCGTCACATGCGACCGCACAACCAAGAAGAAAAAAAGTCTGTCAGCAGTGATGTCAAAAGCTTCAATTTTTACAGAGCAATTAGGGGTTTCATCACAGCGGAGTGATGTCAGGATTCATTACAGCTCAGCAACAGCTAATTGCTTCAAGGTTAAAGTAACAGATCTGACGGCATTATATTTTAAGTGACAGACTCAAATTCTGGTGGTGTTTCACAGAGCACAGTGCTGACATTAAGGGAGTGTGGTTGGGAGGATGAGGAGGGGATGGGGGGGGGGGCTGAGAAGCAATTGAAATTACTGCACATTAGGGCTATGATTGGTTGGAGTAGCAGTAACTCTCTGAGGAACATACAGAACATATGGACTAGTGTTTGGGTGGACTTCTGTAAGGGAGAAACAAAGGACAATGTAACACGTACTTTGCACACATCCTCTTGAGTAAGCCCTTCACGAATTGTTGGACATCGTATGCATAAAGTATTTACCCCAATATGAGAAAACCTCAATCAGAACTTTACACCTGTTTAAACTTCTCACCACCTTCTTGATTGATTGTCAGTCAGTGTATAGCAGTATTGCTCCCAACCTCATTTGCTTATGACCCCTTAACATGAAGCAATATATCCTTGCAACCTTTCATAATAAGTTGCGTGTCTACAAGTTTGCCCGAAGACTGATTTTCAATTCTCTGATGTTTTTCATTTAATTTTTAAAGACCTGAAAGGTTCAAACTACCTAATATTTTTTAAGAAAGAAGTAAAGATTAAAGAAAAAGTCTGAAAATATAAACAGAATTTTATATCTCAGAATATTTTATTATTTCCTATCTGATCTCTCACCTCATGACCCACTAGGTTTATCTCGTAACCACTGGCAGGTTTGTTGACTCCCAGGTTTGGCGTACGGTATTAAACCTGGAATAACTGATATTTTTTAAAACTCCACTGCACTGACATATCATCAACTTATTGGTAAACTGTTTCTTAATTTACACATCAGGTAGATGCGGTGCAACGTTAGCATACATTTGGAGTCGTGTTTCTGGCAACCTTGCAAATGTAAGTCCAATATTCACTCTTCTTTTAGCTCCATTTTTGGTCTCCTCCATCTCCTAACAGAAATATCTGGCTCTTTAGCTGCTAAACGCTTTGTTATATTTACCAGCTTGTTGCCAATTTTGTCTTTCTGTTGCTCAATGCTGTGAGGATAGGATGCAGTGGGTTCATCAGAACATTTTTGTGCCTAATTTAGCCCAAAATGACGCCATGAGAGCAGTAAGACTCAAGGCCAGTACACCTGCAGAGTCTGGTGATTATTTTCTGTTTGTTCATCAGTATGAGTGACCTCTTTCACATATGGATAGTCATACATGACCCGTTGTTAATATGAACTATTGATCATATCCACTTGAAGACATGGCAGAGGTAAGCAAAAGCAGCAGAGAGCTCCAGCTTTAGTCTGGGCTAAGCTAGCACCCTTGTATTTAGACCTTTTCAATAACTTAATGACCCAATTTAAGAAAGAAATCGAATATGTTTGAGCAAAATAAATTATAGATTGGGGCATTCATGCCAGAGAGCTGCTGGAGTCATTTCTTTCAAATGAGCAGTTGTTTACCCTTGGCTTTTTTCTCCTCTTAAAGTAGAATACCTGATCCTTTGAACTGATTGTTTGTTTAACCGCTGCTGGGAATCAAGAATCCCCGAAGTCTGAGTAAGTGTTGATCTAAGGTTGGATTTGAAATAGCCTAATGAGGAACTCTTTGGATAATTAGTGATAGCCGGAATGCTTGTGGATAATTTGAGTGCTTCGCCACCCTGTATGAGCAAGACGATGGGGAGGAGGGCAGATGATGAAAGAACAGAAAGATCAGGGTTAATGAAAATTAGCATGTCAAGTTAGTCCCTACCTCTGTGTTTTTTCTTTTTTCTTTTTCTTTTTTCATCTTTTGTTCTTCCTAAGATGCGTTATTGTTGATGTAATGGAACAATTAGCGGCTTGGTTCATTGCAGGGATAAGGTGCTGCTGGGAAGGACTGCTGCTGCTGCTGCTGGAACGGCAACTAACGCTGTTGTAATTAGAGTCAGGGAGGTGTCTAGTGGTGAGGTCCAGCAGGAAATGAGGAGGTGGCAGTGGGCCTATGGGGAGAAAAGGCTGTCCCCCTTCTGTGCCCACTCTGTAGTCAGTGGGAGACCACAAACAAGCGCTGTGCCCAGTTCAGACAATCATACAAGTTTGGACTGGTCCGGACTAAACCACCAGTAATTCTGCTTTTGATAGTTTTCACGGTTGATCCGCTGTGTGTGTGTGTGTGTGTGTGTGTGTGTGTGTGTGTGTGTGTGTGTGTGTGTGTGGTGTAACACACATGGACATGACTGTTCTTTTTATTTTAGAAGGTAGGAGTCATCATTTGTTTCAAGCACACAATAAACCCTTTAAAGGCTAAACGTGTTATATAGAGGATGTATGAAGCCAAAATTAAATAATTAGATGAAATAAGCTTAAAGACAGTCTGATATCTTAAATGATGATTGTTAAAGAGAACTATCTTCACTTTCTCTCTTTTTTTTAATGATGAAAAACAGGACCGGAGTTGGATCAGATTTTTACAATATGGCAAAGTGAGGCTGATGCTTTTCACCTCATTTCCCTCACATTGTTTGTTTTTGTTTTGAATCACAAGGATAAGTAGCAGGCGTTTGCTCACTTGCGTTGTGGCACACTTAATTACATTTTTTAAATTAAAGCTGTCTCCAGATCAGTTTGGCGAGGAGTGACGTTGAGAGGAAGACTGGGGGTGTGAAGAGAAAGACTGATAGGAGTTTACAAGTACCTGTGATGTGCAAGCACAGGCCTGCCGAGTGGTGAAATGTGATTAGGAGCTTGTGCTAAGCACTGTCTGGCCCTCTCACCGCTTTACTGCTGCAGGCTTCAGGCCAGAATGCAAGTTGTTGATTGGTGCGCCGTTTCTAGATATCTCACTACCGTCATCTCCTGCAACAGTCTGAACAAATGTATTTTTAACACATGCACATGTAGACATATGTCGGTATCTCTTACACATGAAGTGGTGAGAAACTTGGACATATGCGTCTGTATAAACAGTTGGAATCGCTAAAAGTGTTGCTAAATGGATAAGGAAGGATTGGATCACCAAGGGAGTCAGAATGGTACACTGAAACAATCGTTGTGTTTTTCGCTGGCAGTTGGAAATAAACAGAAGCTTTTCCAGGGACTAAACTGGTCTTTCTCTGCATTAACTATGGGTATAGGCTTTTTATAAGGTTATTTTCCCCATAGCCACACAAAGCAGCTACCCCCCTAGTTGAAGCGATTTGCTGTTCACAATGCCTCAGCTTAACCAGCTAGGTCAGGTCAAGTTGACTCAGACAATAGGGACTTTAGTGTCTCACCCACAGCACAGAGTGTCGCAGAAACAAAGCAGCTCGCTGCAAGTGGAGCAAACATTTCATAAAGTCGTGGCCTCAGTCTATAAATGTCCTATCTAATCTGCTAGTTCTCATCAAGCAGAGCCTTTATCCATTTCTGGCCCCTGTTTTTTTTTCTTTTTCAAAACAAGAACAATATTTGGCCAAATATTCTAACATATTATATTCTCTGAGGCCAGATTGTTTTTGTGATTTTGTGAACGTTTCCAGACTATTTATTTTCAAGCTTGTTTGCTTTATAACCATTTTTAAACACACACACAAAATGAGCACATATTTCTGTATTAAGCATGAGTACAAAAAGGATACAAAAAATAGAGTTTGATGATAATTCAATATTATCATTTATTGACTTTTGATGGATGGTATCGTGATATATGATCTTATCATGCTAGTTGTTTAATTCTTCTTTCCAAATGATTGATTCTAGCTGTACTGCAAGTAATAACCAATATTTACATTTTAAGCATGCAGCATGTATACACTTCAAAATATTCATATTATTAATGAGATGCTGTTTTCAGCCATAATGCCCTGTCCTATAATAAAAAAACATGTATGTGCTGTAAAGAGAATTAGCTGAAACACTTAGCCTATTAGGTTAGATGATGGTCATTTATTTTCAACAAAATTGTCTCAGTAAATTTTGAAGCTAATAATAATACCATGAATTCACCAGCCTGAGCTTCTCAAATGTGGATATTTTTAGTTTGTCTTATTCTTCTATGACAGGGAACTCAATATTTGAGTATATTGGGTTTTGAACTGTTGCTTGCACAAAATAAGACGTCAACTTGAACTCTGGGAAACAGTGATGGGTATTTTTCACCATTTTTTTTTTTGGCATTTTAAAGATCAAATGATGAATCGATAATAAAAACGTGACACAGATGAATTGATAATAGAGGGAAATCATTAGCTCCCGCCTTAAAAATGATGAACATTATGAGTTTTCTAGACCCACACGGACACATCATGTTTTTCTGGTATCCAGGGAGGGCTGAATCCAGGGCAACCGGACTAGATTCAACCCTCCTCGGATAAGCGTGACCTGGATGACTGACAATCTTCATGGATGTTTTTCATTGTATGACCTCAAGGTTTTTCAGCACATTTAAACAATGTAATTTCATTTGAGGTTGCAGCTCACTGTCAAAGCTCCACTCCTCCTGTAATGACAAGGGCAGAGGCGATAATAGGAAGATAATTGCTCGGTGCTCACACACTCATTTTTAAGACCTAGCAGCTAACTCTCCACTCAGCTGCAGTATCAGAAAAAAATACAATTCAGCAGGCTCATACTAGCCCCCCCCCCAACCCCCCCTCCAGCCTCTGGTTATCATTACAATACACTGATATCAGCTGTATATGAAATCCACATTTACATCACCCAAGCATAACCACCCATATATGAATGGAAGCATTCAAAGAGAATCCCCTGAATATATGCCACTCTGAGGCTTGTATACCTTGTCCATTCTTTATGGATGTGCACATCAACACCTACGGGAATTCGTATACAAAGGTCTCCCAGCAGCATACACAATGGCTGCATATAGCAGGAGATGAACATCTGATTTGTCACATTTGAAACGCTAATGTTTAAACCAAAAGGAAGAGCACACAGTAATGTGTTCATTCATCTGCATAAACACCACCTGTCCCGGCACAGACAACTCCTCAAGCAGCGAAAGTTTAGTGGCAGCCTGTGTGCAAGCCAATCAGTAGGGGCCCAGCTGTGGTTTCACGAACCCGTAGCGTTTTCAAGTGTCAGAAAGCGCTCTGAGTACTGTTGGTGGTGCTAGAGAGAGAATACTTTCATTTCATGTCATCCGCCAGCGAGACGAATAGGCGACACGATAACAAAAAGAAAAACAGGGTGTGCTATCACGATTGACATCCAAAGGTAATTTATGCTGGCCCTTTATTTACTGGCACAGCCTCCATATACACACTGAGAGTTGTTCTTGAAGGCTAATTTGGAGCATATTTGGCATATTGCAGGCCCTCTCTCCTTAAGAATTTCCATCATTTGTCTCAGGCATGAGCAATGTGTTATCAAAATCCAGAACGGCATTGATCACCTCGCCTTTTTTTCTCTTTTTTTTGTATTGTTATCATCCCTGGAACAGCTCCTTAGTGCCAAAGCTTTTGTTTGTTTTTCCTGTTGTGTTTTTTTCTTCTTTTTCTACACTGATACCAGAACAATACTGTCACTTTCTGTCTTGACTTCTTTCCGAAAGTGGAATATGGCATGTTCCTCAAATGGTATCTGTAATGAAAAGGAAAGCTTGCCTCACATGACACCTCTTCAGCTGCATGGGAGGGACAAAGCTTGTAGTTTGTTTTGATGGTTAAAGAGGGGATGGCATCTGGCATCTTAATTATTTGAATAAATTACCGCCGAGCTCTGATAAATGAAACCGAAGTGCTGTCAGATGTTGATCAGATTCTATGTTTTTTATTTATTTTTTATCCGTACAATCCTTTTTAGAAATACAACCGCAATTCTCATATGCTTGTTTTTTATTATTATGTGTCATCTTCTTTCTTTGACTGCAATATTTTTTTATTATTTGATAAATGCAATTGAATTACCTATTTCTTTTGATAGATGTAATAAGTCTGTGAGTGGAAATCTTCTTTTCCTGGTATAGAGGTTTTTATTTTTTATTTTGCACAATTGTAGTTTAGGTAATGGTCACTTCTTTCAAGTAGTCCACTTTCAAGAAAAGCTTTTAAAGGTAGAATTGTGGGTAAGTCGACTGTCACCACCAAAATCATACAACTGATCCACACGGAAGAAAGGGACAATTAGAGATCATTTGGCAAAGAAGCTTTCGATTGCTTTCACTCTCGTATTATTTGGTCTTTTGTTGACCTCTGCTGAGAGCAAAGGCGGATTCTCTGACAACCAGGAGAGGGGCCGCCGCCACGCTGCTCTTTCATCTAGCATTGTGAGAGCACAAGTGCCTGTGTTCGCCAAGCACTTTAATCAATTTAATGCAACTGATACTGCTTGTTGTTATGAGCCTCTGGTCCGATTCAAAGAGGCCCACAGATGGACGACGCTGTGGAGGCTTTTCCGCAGACCTCTGTGGCCAACAAGTGCTGTGTGGGTTAGAGATGGAGGCACGGGGAAGATGGGGGTCATGGGACATACAGACAACACTCAGACAACCTGTCTGGAAGGGCATGCTGGTTCATATCTCCCATCCTTCCATATCCACGTCTTTACAAGGGCTACACAGCACATCTGATATGAAATGTGGGTGATGGACCTTTGTTTAGTTCAAAGGTTCATACTTCTTTATTCCTAAGTCCCTTTGTGGATCCTTGGGCCTTGAAATATGTATAACTGTCCTTTTCATTCCAGCCGTCTGAGGGGGGAATTCAAAGCCACGGGTTTCTGTGAGAATCAGTTTGAAATGGAGTGTCCACAGTGTCATCATTTCTTAACCTGCTACCCAGCACAGAGCCCGTCATGACCTCCAAAACATTGAACATCTACTGTAGTCTTATCTACAGTATCCCCCCCATCATAAAAAAATAACATGAAAATACAGAATCATGTGTTTCAAATGTGTAGCTGTCAATATTTTCAGGTAAATCAGACACATATACTGTAGGTTCAATCTAGTTTGAGCTATTTTCATATTATTGTAAAAAACATTACAGTGTGAGATATACCAACCAGTCATTTAATACAGATGTTTTTGTTCTTTCTGGTGGATGCAAAAATCTATACTGGTAAACTATAAAGAAACTACTGAAATTAATATTAAGAGTGAAGTAAACAGATAAAACACCTGAAAGTCCAATAGCTAAGCAAAACAAATGTGTCGAATCAAACATATCACATTGTTTAAATCTGAACCAGGTCTAGTGCCTACTTTGTTTTTTTCTGCAATATACAATGAAAAATGAGAAAATATAAACACAAACACAATAAACTACATATATCTCCAGAATAAACCTTGGTATAACAATATTACCATGACAAGGACTTCACAAAACATAATAAAATACATTTTGGGAAATAGATGTTCCGCTTTGTTTCCAGGAGTTGAGAATAAAACACAAAGGCTGAAGATATACAACCGCCTTTGTCCTTTGTTTGTTACTGGAGGATTCCACTAGAAGGCACAACAGAGAACTGATGATATAAATAGCACTTCTGGATTTTCATGATGTAAACAATAAACATGGCGGCACTCAAGGAAGTTACTATTTTGTTAGTTCTGAGATCACGGCAGAAATAGTGACAGTGGGACTAAGGCTTCTAAATCAAGCACGTTGTGACAATGACACATCGTACAGATGCCAGTAATTGCAGACTTGGTTTAGCAACTTGTCTTCAAAACTTTCCGCCATACTTGACTGTTGTTGTTGTTGCTAGTGATGTGCCGACTGATCCCTGACCCTGTCACATCTCCATACTGCTCCTACACTGCTCCTATACTGTTCATGTGCATGTAGCATCTTATGGACACACAGCATTAATTTCTGAGGACGTGCACAACCAACAATCCGAAGGGATACAAATGCATAATTAAAAAGGAATTATATCTCCAGCCTTAGTGTCATTCATGCAAGGCACTGTTTAATTCAGCTCTATGTGCTGTATGTAGCAAACCTCAATAGTGAATCGAATACAGAATAATTACAACTTGCACTAGTACAACATGCTGTCAGATGTCTACTTGTCAGACTAAGAAACCGGTCTGCTTTGATGACCGACTTTTTTTCTGCTTTCCTGTTAAGGGGTCATCCATTCATCCATGGTATGTTGCCCCTCTTTTACCCACATCTCTGTAAATCTCCGAGCAGGGCAGGAGGAAACCCCTGGTCCATTTACTGCGTCATCATGTATCCTAGATGCCGTGTCATCTCAATTGTCACACAAGCAAGTGTGCTGACAGTGAAAATCAATATCTGATTATATTACTGTTTGCACTATAGACTGTTCTCATGTTGTAGCACTTAGATATTCTTTAAATAGCACATTTTTATTTGAGATATTTTATATGGGTGAAGCAACATAAATCACTATGAGGGGGGATACCATCTTTTTGTCCCCACTAGGGACAGAAATAACTCAGCAGAGGCAGGGATATGTAGACCAGAGGGGGGGATCCTCACCCAACCCCTAGCAAATCACACCCTGGTTACAATAAAGTGCATGTAAAACTGTCTCTGTGAATAAAAAATGATGATAGAACATAGGAACTGTCGGATACCTGCATCTATTGTCTGCTCTATGTACGAAATTTAATTGAGTAGTGCAGAAGCCTTACAAAAGGACAGAAAGAGACACACAGCCCTCCAAGGCATGACATTGTTTTTGACTTGGCAAAGTGCTGAGCTCAACAGCAGACCACTAACAAGGAGACAATCACCCCTGAAGGAAGGATGCGTACACAGAATGGCAGGAGGACTCTTCTTTAAAGGGAAAGTGGTGAGCACTGCTCCTGAATACTCCTGTGGTTAGATCCTCAGTCATAACAAAGATCTACCGGACGCTGATTTTCATACTCGTCTGCTTCATTTTATATTTGCTCTACGGTTCGGCATCAACATTAAGATTTCTCTTGAATATCAATAATTTAGCTTTTGCATGGAGTTCATTTTCAAAGCACTCAGTCAGATGAAAAAAACTGTATCAACTTGCTTTTATCTAACATTGAGAACAAACCAATCTAAGGCATTGATGTTATTTCTCTGCTTTGTTGTCTGAATTGGAGCGTTGATCCCCGAGACACAGAGGTTTTGTTTTTATCTTTGGATTAAGGAAGCATAGGTCTCTTTTAGATTGGGGAGTGCTCTCGCAGGGGTCAAATAACAGATTAATAGGTCCAGTAATGAGCTCCCTGGAGTGTCCAAGTCTCTCAGACTTCCCCAACCCTCCATTATGTCCTTTTATGATGGATGGTGGCAAACATCATTCACACATCTCAAAGAAAAATGACTCGGATGCCATTTGTGTGAAGGAGAAACATCAGCTGTAGTGATGTATTGTTCTGGTATGATGTTCTCTTTTGTATCTTTGTTTGTCATCCATGCTAAACTGTCACTGCTGTCTCCTTTTGTTTGGTCTCCTCACAGCAACAGGAATGTTGACACGCCACTCTGGGTTTCTTGAAGGAGCTTAAAGGAACTTGGGTTTTTTTAGATCTGGCGAATTCGTCTGCTTTGATCCAATCACATCCTTGATGCTCAGACCATGCTCTTGATAATATGAATGACAAGACACCAAAGATGCCCATTCTTTCTTCAGAGCAAACCACTTACTGCTAAATCAGCACAAATCAGTCAACGATGGTAGAGACAATCAAATTTACACAATATAATGACACGTTCATGTTAGCAATGCAGTTTTGATCTCTTGATGTTATTGTATGTAAATGTATTCACAGAGCAGGTTTTTAAACTTGCAAATTGTACAGACGTCCATTATAATTCTGTAATATTTAGACATTAACATTATGTTGGTATTACGTTGTGATCCAACCTTATCACCAGGCATGGACTGTGTACGATTCTGAAAGAACTTGCATTGTGTTCAAACTGCTTGTTTCAGTCCGACGAATGCCATCTCTGCACGAAAATGTGAACATTCATGAAGGTTAACCATTAGTATAATAATTTAAATCTGTTTATATGAGTGCATGGAAGTTAGTTGTTTGTTTTTTAATGTCCTATTCTCTATTTCTCCACAATATCTGTGCATGGTAACTATGGCATGGTTAGGAAATGATTAATTCAACTCTGGTTAAGGTTTGGTTATCGTTAGGCAACTTATCAAGATTGATGTTTTGGCAAGCTACCTAACTTCGTTATGATGATCCTGATGAGAATAGTTTGCTGAAATGTCGATCTTCATAAGGTTAAATAAATTATTGTATTTGAGTTTTGAGGGAACGGCTTGCACCTCTCTAGAATATGTTGGTATCTCACAGGGTAAGGCACTTGGTCAAAGCTAGAGAAAGACCATTGTCACAGTTGATAAAAGCATGAACATTACTTCGGTCGAATTCGATACATGCCTATCCATCAAGACAGCCTTTGCACGCTCACTACATATATCCACTACTCGCTTCTCCACCTTGCTACATATATGGTACACTACTTCCTGCATTGGTGTTCAATGTTGCAACTGGAAATCAGTCCTGAGTTACAAGATCATCCAATCCAGAGGTAGTTCTAGAGATGCTAGGCTGTGTGATCACTCCAATGCCATGTTTTTGCTCCCACATTACAAAGTTCAGCCATTAATTGGTCCATTATCAGATTATCCAGTCACAATTTAATATTTAAATGATTCACAAAGTTATTTCTATGCTCTGGTATGCTGATGCATCATTCATTAAGCCCTCCGGATGGTGGAAATGTTGCAGGAGAGTTAGAGTTTCACACCTACTCGCTCAATCCCAATTTATGGTCAGCCTGCTCTCATTGCAAAATCTTTGATGAGCAGTGGGGAATGTTTAAAATCCTTAACAGTGACGGCCTTGTCATCTCGTCGCTGATTAAGAAGTGTCGGGAGCAGAGCATAATCAGCTTCCAGAGCGGCTCCCCTGGTCAGATAGCTCTGTCCACCATCATTAACTGACCTTACACGTGTAGAGAATAACCACAGGGGGAGGACAGACAGTACAGCAGTCACAGCAGACAGATCTCAGGAGGTGATTACTTTATGCTACACCATGGAGCGATGCTAATGACCTCTGTGCTCTTGCATTAATGGCCTTTGCTGTCACATTATCATGTGGCAGAGGTGTATGAAGAGGTCCCCACCTCTCGGAGACAGTTTAATCTGAAAAAGCTCCACTAATACTTGGAATGAGGTTAGATGTTTAAGACGTGCAAGAATGAGCAACTTCCATGGTAGCGTGGGACAAAAAGTTCTGTAATCACCTACAACAGAGTCAGAAAGTGTCTGTATGTGATATTCTTAGGCACATATATACTGGCATCTATACTTGCAGATATTCCTGTAATGAGCATACGTTACATGCTCAGACTTTGTGAACATCAGTATGCAGCTTTCTGGAGTTATGTTGTCATAGTTAGGTTGCCAGGTTTGGTGTCATAGTGCATGTAAAGAGACTGAAACCTGTGTTCACTTACAGAAGACTTTTGATGGACCTGTACAAAATGCAAGGGAAGGGTAATGGGGGTCAAGGGACAGACAAACACAGCTGAAGACATCAATAGGCCAAATGGTGGAATACTTATTGAGATCTATTACTTAAATAAAAGTAGCAATTCTACAGTATAAAAATACCATAACACATAAATGTCATATTCTGAATCTTAAGTAAAATTTCTTAATTAACATTAGTTGAGAAATGGACTTAAAATATCAGAAGTAGAAGTACTCATTATTCAAAATGAAATTAGTTATATATTTGTTATATATATAAATATACAGATGTAAAGTGCCTGTAAAATAATTACTGGAAGTTTAATATTAATATTTTATTGAGTTTAAACATTAAATCGAAGGTTATTTAAAGGTTTTTTGACACTAATCAGCAGAAAAAACATTTAATGTCAAAGAGAAAACAGGACTCTCTAAAGTAATCTAAATTAATTACAGTTATAATACATATACAATATAAATTACATAATCAATTTTACATGATAGTTTAGATCTGAGAAGTATAACTAGATTTTTTACTTACTTTCCAATATCTACATCAAATAATTTTCTTTTCAGTTTTTCAATATGTGAACCCTTCCATTACTGTATTTACATTTCTTATCTTAGAAAGCTTCAGCAAAGACATGACATGTGTTAATTAGTCATCTTTATAGGTGTCGGTGGGTGCATGTTTCTCACTTTGGACAGAGTCATGCTAGCTGTTACTCTCTGCTTCCTTTATGTCTTCATGCTAAGCTAAGCTAACCCCATCCCAACCCTGGCTCTGTCCTTAACACACATACATGACATTGATATCCTTCCTCTCATCCTACGCTCTTAAAAAAGCCAAATAAGCTAATTTACCAAATGTTTAACTATTCCTTTAAATACAGTATGTGTTGGGAAAATATGTAGGAACTATACAGTCTCAATGGAGGATTTTTGTGCTTTTGTGCTTTTGTGCTTATTTGTTTATTTTTGCATTGAAACTAAATGATAGCCTTTTACAGCAAGAAAAACGTGTGCAGAGCTCTAGAAATGACACCATCAGCGCCTCAGTGGGGAGAGGTCTGCTATTCCAAATTCAGTAACGGTTTCTATTACGGCCTCAATACATCTCATACAGAGAGGAAAAGCTTTATGTATTTTAGGACCCAATTTCAAAGTGAAAAGAGCTGATTGACTTAGGGGCCCAACTTTTTTTATTTTTTTATTCTATGAACCTCAGCTAGAGTGAATGCAAATCAAGATAGGTGTATTAATGGACATCACTCTCACTGTATGAGACGGGGACTTAACGTCATGCTAAATTGTTTGTCTTGTGCTCCGGGTTGATCTCTTCATTATATGGCTCATGGAGGATTACTCCAGGATTTGGGCAATCCCTCTGACTCATAATGTGAATGGTGAAATCAACGCTGAGGTGTAGTATATTGAAGTGGCATATGGGGAAACGAAGCGGCGGGACTATATTAAATGGCTCAGATATTTAAAGATACATACACGTGTTATCTATTTCTGTTAATATGCTGTTTAATGTTCATTTAGCATCTGTATTTGATTTCAATTCTTTCTTCTTAATAGAAACGCAGCATCTCTGCCCGTATGCGGTCTGCAATTCATTTTCTCTGTTGTGGCTTTCTATCTTGTGTCAAGTGGGGCCACAACTTGTGTGTTTGGGTCGCCCCGCCAACACTGATGTCAACACGCTTGTGTCCCCTCTGTGCAAAACCAGGCCCCCGAAGGCAAATGTGCTCATTCGCAAGGTCGAGTGGACAAGGCTCTTTGGTTTCATGGGTGTAATGTACAGAACATACGAGGAACAGTCACATTATATTTATGTTTAGTTGCTTCTTGAACTATTTTAGCAAGCGCTTGTTGACAGCGTTGCCAACTCTTGCTTCGAAACCCCGCAGTTTAGAAATAGTTTTGCCCTATTTTAAAAAGTAATGGGTGTGCTAAATGGGCTAAAAGCTGAAGTAGTTTGATTTCAATGAATCCTTAGTTTTTTTTTACTTGGCCAGCCAAATAGAGGACACAGCTCCTCAGTCTCTACGGCTCTATAGCAGACAGCAGTGGTTAAATGGCTGCCGTGTGATTCCTGCATCTTCAGCAGACCCAGGCCTGAAGGAAAAGTGTCGTCTTTGAATTCACTGCAGAGACACAGAGCTCTGGCCCCTTTCTCCTCTCAACTTCCCCCCTTGAAGTTTTTTTTTCTTCTTACAGCTGAAAAGAGAGCAGGATTGTGCTTTAAAAAAAACTAGGGGGTTTTTAATCTGGGGAATGAGTGCTTTGCCATGCAGCCCAGCTCTGGAGAGAGTGCCAAGCAGGGCCGGGCAGTGTATTAATATTTAAATTCCAGTCCAGATAATCAATAGAAGGGGGTACTTCTGTGCACTGTTACCCTCAGATGGGAAACGATAATAGGGAGAAAACCTGCTGATTAGCCTCCTTAGAAGCTCTCTTCTCTGTGTAGTGCTCAATACTTTAGGAGTGATTATAACCTATTGAGGCAGAAAACCTGATCGAATATAACCTCTTTTGAATTCCTTGTTCTCTCAATGGTGTGTCAAAAAGAGCATTCAGCAGTTCATGTTACAAAATCACCGCCTCTCTAAGTTATTCTCATTTCTTCTTTGCATATGGTGCGCAAGAAAAATTTCAGGCTGCCTTTATATCGTAACATAATGCTTTAATATGGGCGCGACTGCCATAACGGGCACCAATAGGGAACTTATATTTTATTCTTCTTTTCAGTGTACATAAAAAAATCCCAGCTTAGTCCTTTTTGTCTTTTCAATGCTTTGAACTCCTTTCAGCCTTTAGGGGGACTTTTTGTGCTGTGGACTGTGGTGTGCATTCACTGTAAAGGCACTCAATACCGCAATAAGACCACAAGCAAAACTGAGTGTCTTAAGCGGGACCACACATCTAAGGCATTTGCATAATTTAAGGAGGAAAAAAAAAAAAAAAAAGAGAGAAGGCAAAAAACCAACCCTCTTCATTTAAGATGAGAAATGAGGCAACGCATACCTCTCTCGACCTATTGGGTTACTGCATGTTTTGGTCAAAATGGCCCAACAACAGGCGAGACACAAAGTCTTAGAATTTAAGCCTTTCAAGGCGAGATTCGTCTTTTTGTGGGGTTAAGGTTTCAGCCACTTTACCATATTCTCATAACACGGTGTGTCTGAAAATCTGAGTGTTTAAGAGAGGTCAGGATTTTTTTTTTCTCTTTTTGCCATTGTCCTCACTTAGTTAAAGCATTGGAGATAAAGAAAGGGGGGGGGTGGTGGTGGGGGGAGAAGGGAGGGTGTGTGTCTGTGTGTGTGTGTGGTGCGCAATGCTTTTCCTGAGGATAATATCTCGTTTGAAGGGCCAGCAGAAAGAAAAGCAGAAGGAGTTGAAGTAGTGGTGGTGAGTATCTTGAAAGAGAGCAAGGCCAAAGCTGAACTGCTCAGTTCATTTTCCACCTCACTGGCCATCGTAATCCATCTTGGCCAGCTGCTAACAAGATTGAGTCTGAAGTTTACCTCCACAATGAGATAATCAGATTAAGATGCACAAAGATCAAATAATGACCCGGCTTTAGGGCAAGTTCAGCAGGCCCTTGATTGCGATGTGTGGTCCTTCAGATATATTAAAGAATTAAAATAGTCTCGCTA
The DNA here is from genome assembly GCF_027409825.1 of Scomber japonicus. NCBI lineage: Eukaryota > Metazoa > Chordata > Actinopteri > Scombriformes > Scombridae > Scomber > Scomber japonicus. The sequence continues at coordinate 7,093,699 of NC_070584.1, forward strand.
TGACACGTATGAAATGATCAGAGCAACACGTCTGAAAGGATAAACGATGCTTATTTCATGCTTAAATATTTAGATGGATCATATGTGTGGACTTAGTGGAAATGTAAAGCGTCATCAGCTATGCTTTCATTTCTATTCTAGGACGTTTATATTTCAGTAATTAAAGTGAAAATCCACGTTTTAAGCAGTTTTACAGACTACTCAGGTTTCCTAAGTGATATATAATTGAGAAGTTTTGTATTTTCCATTCAGACTCGTCTTTCCCTGCATACTGCTCTGCTTTAATAGAGTAACGGGATTATTCAGAGAGGCATACAAATGTGATTGTCTCACAGCAGATGGTGCGCACTGCTTCACCTTTGAGAGAAGTTAATTAAGCCCACCATATTGTGCCTATCCAGGGGAAAAAATGTTGATGAATATTGAGCAATCGAACCCTGTCTCTTTCTCAGTCCTCAGCACAGAGACAGACAGAGGGCCACTGACACAGAATTATGTACAGAGTTCAATTAATTCCATTTTTTTTTTCAAGCCCCCTCGCTTCCCACGTTTCCACAGCGGAGCGCAACGGACCTCCGTAAAGTTCCGACCCCTTTGCTAAACGCGCCGCGCCACGACGACTGCCAAATTCTGAAACAACCTCCGTTGTGTGATATCAAACGGGTCAGTGGGAGGGAACTTTCTTAATTCCCTTACTCTCTCACCATCCACAAATTACCTTTCATGACCTTACAAAAAACTCAGTTTTCACGCTCATGCCTCCCTAGTTATATTTTAGCGATGGTTAGTAAATTAGTGGAGTCAGAAAACTTAACCTCTATATTAAGTGTTTTCTGCTGTGAGGTTTTTCCAGAGTTAACCCATCAAACACCAGCCGACTAAATCAGCTACAGTGTGTATTCCACTAAACATCAAAGGCCTGCGAGGTAGAATTAAAAAAAAAAAAGAAAGAAAAAAAAAAAGACAAAAAAACAGGGAACTGCGGATTATTAAACCAAGTGAAGTCAGAATAACAAAATAGTGTTCAAAGTGCCCAACATGGAGGGGGAAACCTGCTGAGTGCAATATAAAAGTAGGGGTTAAGCTTATTGTAAACTCCCTCTGCTACGTTCCAAAGGTAGATGTTACATATGATTAGAGGAACTCTGCTGTGGCGGTCACTGCAAGCTACTTCCGTTCCAGTTGAGCATTGCTAATTTTTTAAACCCTCGACCTCATGTGTGGCACTACTGTGTAGTTCCTTTTTTCCTCTCTTTTTGATCTTTTTTCAGGGGGGGGGGGGGGGGGTGACTGCAATTTTATGGTAAAATGCCTACTTGAGCCATATCCTCTAATGTTTAATCATGCTTAGTGGTTCCCAAATTATGTGGTGAAATACCTTAGAATGGCCGTAATTAAAGGTTCCTCTATAATTTAATATGATACAGAGATTATTATTTATATCCCCAGCCCAGGTCATGTTATTGGACAAATAGTTTGACTTGTAACTTGTATATTATGAATTGTCTTACAATGATTTATCTTATCTTAGATAAGTTTTCATGTTGTTGTTTTTTGCCAAGTTTAATGATCCATTGTATATTATTCATGTTTGATCTTCTAACTTGTTACATACTGAAAGTAGAAGTAAAGTAAGTAAAAGTATTTTAAAATATTTAAAGTATTTTTGTGGTTTCATAAGCGTAATGTCATCTGTCAAATACACTCAAATTGTCCAGACTACCTTATAAATAAATAAATGCTTCAAATTAGAAATAAAAACACAATGATGTTATAAATGATTTGAGCTACACGTATTTGTTGCACAAAGTTGTACAAACTTATTGCCGGTGGGTAATACAATTTGTAAAACTTTATGCAATAACTTGTTTACATCTCAGGGAATTGGTTGATGTTGTTCCCATTCAACCCTGAGTCCTACAAATTACATTTCTGTATTACAAAATAGTATATGCTTTGGAGAAAAAGTGTGTGTGTGTAATGTTCATTTGGAAAAGTTTAGTCCAAGAATGTGTCCATTGACTACAGACTGGTATTCTTGTTCTGCATTGATGTAGAAAGCATGGTGCTGGCCATGGAGACATTTAGTGGACATAACATATTTCCTCCTCTTATACTTTTATGCAGCCCCTCAGTTCAACCTCGACCCCTAACAGGCATTAATAGCTGAGGGGCAGCTTTATATGTATTGGTATATGTATCCAAGTCGTGTTAAGTTACTGCGGATGCAAACCCAACACTTCCTACTCTACTGCTTCATCTTAAAAGCTAAACGAAAAGCTATGACTACATAATGGGAGACTTTTATTGTGAAGAATTGCACAGCTGCAGATGTCCAGCACACCTCCAACAGGTAAACTACTTATTTTACTTTGCCCTGCTGTGTAAATGGAAAATACTCACAGCATGCCAGCTTGGTTAAGCGTTCTTACACTGAAAACAATGGAGCACTGCTATAATGTTGACAGAGCGGAGCAGTGAACTCACACTGTGTGTGGAGCAGATGACCATTTAAAGAAATCTATCAAGAGTTGACACCGGCTCAGGCCCAAAGTTGGAAAAAAGATGGAAACTGAGCATTCAAAGCAGTCCTAAAATGGTACTTTTAGCTCACAGGGATAACTTCTCCATTCATTTTAGATTGATTATTTGACATATGATTAATATGAACACCTTGTAACACTATACATATATGACGGAAAATAATGATAGGTCCCCTTTAAAGTTCTTGTAGATGCATGAGTATCTCCCGTTAAGTATAGTCCCACTTTCACTACCATGTCTTACTTCAAAATCCAAATTAGGTCAAAAAACTGTGGGAGTGGTTGAGTTGGCAGGCATAATCCATGACTACCACAGTTGAATTTGATAGGCTGAGACACCTTTCAATCAAGTAAATATGACAAAAACAGTTTTTGTTCGTTACTATGGGAACAATGAATCTCAAAGTTACCATAAACAAATAAAAGTAGGGTTCAGCTCTGTCTATTGAGGAATAAAAAAAGACTGACTTTCTATTTCATAATGCATCTTAAAGTCCCCCTCCACTCAAACATGTGTTTTGCTTCTTGCTACCTCACTTGGATGTTTGAGTTTCACTGTGCAGAATGATGTATGTGCAGAGTTTGACACTGTGAGACTGTTTTCACATTCATCTGCTGCAAGTGGAAAGTTTCTGTGTGCTCACCTAAAATCGGAGTTTAAGGCGTGTACCTACCAGCACAAGTTTGATGTCAAAAACTTGAAGCCCCCAGTGCACATACACTGAGAATTGACTTTTCAGCGAAGAAGGAGACATCTTGTCTCCAGTAGTTAAACATCTCAAATTAAACATATTTGCACATGGAGACATTCTGAATTTCTCTCATTTTATGAATTTCTAATTAGGTTATTTATTTTTATTTTGTGTGTGTGTGTGTGTGTGTGTTTGTGTGCGTGTGTGTGTGTGTGTAAAAAAACATACCAGACACATAACATTATATTTTTATATGTCCTAAAACATATCTGAAGAGGGTCTTTAAGGCAGGTCTGTATTGGTCATGGTGGTGGCCAATTAATTTATGTGTTGACAGTGAATGAGAGTGAATTGAAATAACCATTGAAGTTAGAATTAAGTCCAATGCCAATTCAAATGACAATACATAAACTTTTCTTATGGATCCTGTTAGACTGTAACATCTCACTAGCTGATGTTAATCTTGAAAAAGCCTCCACAGCTTCTAAATTGCTTTTCATTGTTACCTGTATGCTGGCAGAATGGATTTACACAGTTACCAATGCACATATAAAAGATACTTACAGTATAATGTAAGTCATATTAAACAAAATAGGTAACAAGACATGAAAGTGACAAGTTGAGCAGTGTGGGTGTTTTACAGCAGAAATAATATCATGAAAGCCCGTCTGTGAGTATACCACTGCTCAGGCTAACACTCATTAAAAAGCAGGATGACGCTGCAGGGTGTAGGGTCATATTACAAGGGTGGGGATTATGCAGCTCCATCACTTTTAAATTGACAACACAAGTTACCCAGATCTATAATTATACTTCTCTTATCTGCTGTTACATTGGCTAATGATGGAGGAAACTTGAAGGCTTCTCCTGGTTAGTTTTAATGAGCCCCCTTTCTTTAAAGACCACAAAATGCCACCAATTTAAGTCCTGCCAATGCTCTCCATTTCAAGTTGAGAAACACCCGCGGAGAGGAAAAAAAAAATCACCTCGTTGACCGGCAGTGTCAGTTAAGAAGCCAGCGTGAGCCTGCTCATTCTCTGTGCCAGGGATCAGATTAGAATTTATGAAATAAAAGTTTTCTGGCACGAGATGATCATGGTGTCAGTCAAACCTTTAATTAAAATAAAAATAGTCTTTTCCTTGCAGGAGCACTATGTTATTTTTAAAGGAGTTATTTTTAAAACAGCAGTGATGTAAAAAGTGTTCCTGTTCATCGCTAAGATTAATATAATTTTGTGATGCTGGTATAATAAATGATGGTCGACTATATCTACCAAAGCTTTGGAGCAGAAATGTTATGAAGTGCTGAATTTAATCAGAACAAACGGAACAACCCTGAATGGGCCGGTATGACTAGCATGTTTGAGAGCTCCAATGATTACAGCCAGTTTCCAGGTGGGTTAAAGTCCACTTTCAAGCCCAAAATGTCACAATTGCTTTAAAATTAAATGTAATAGCAGCTTGAAAGCCTATTGAGCATCTGCTAACATCTGTCTGACCTTCAAGTGAAGCATTTTGGTAACAAGCACAATCAGCAAGCATCACACAGCTCAAAGAGAAAACTCCAGATATGAAGTATCCAAAGCTGAAAAATGCAACACTTTTGTATGAAATGAAGTAGTCTGTCTGTGTGTAGATTGGTGATGTTGTTGGAGATGAGAATGATTGAGAATATACTTAACAAAGCAAAGATGGAACTAGCATCCACTTAGCGAGAACCAACAAACTCTTTTGATGTACAATCTGATTTTTGATGTCACAACCAGAGAAGGTCCTTTTCCTGCTTTTTTTGGTCAATTTCCCCAACTAGCTTCATGCATGCATCCCTTGTGCTAAACATTTGGTTAGTTTTAACTATTAGCTATATAGTAGCGACAAACACATAATGCAATATTGTGGTAGATGCAGAAGGAAATCGAGGGTTAATCCGTACTAAAAGTGAGTGCTGAAAAACGTAGGAAATTCTGATCTTTCTGTTAACTTTAAGCTGTATATACATCAGAAAGCAGTGTCCTGATTATAAAAGCAAAGAGGTAAAAGGCAGACTTCCAGTAAAAAAAAAGGATTAAAGCAGGATAATGAATTACACTGTGAAACATTGGAACCCCCCAAACTTGGAACACGCCCTAAACTGTGGTTTCTCCTATCATATACTTATCCAGCTTTCTTCACAATTAGTGAGGCAGGCATGATACTTTACAACATATAATTTAAGGGTTAAAACACTGTTCTTTCTAGATTTCTAACTGGTCTATAATTGACATTAAAACATAACACTTGATGTCTTTGCTAAAAAGTTTTGAACCCAATCTTTAAACCTGTGTGTATTATAAATTCCTATGATATGAATGGGAAAAGCTATTTAAGGTGATTACCAATGGGGGGTTTTATGATAAGTAGTCTGACATTTGTACATTTAATATCCTGAACAATATAAAAAGCATGTTCCATTTGCTCCAAGCCTCTCTATAATGATGTAGTATATGTGTGTCAGAATGGTGTCATCTGCATATAGGAACATTTGCATGTCTTTTATCTTTAGGAATTCAATTAAAGCAAATGCAGGGACCTTTTCTTTTTGGACGTTTTTATTTGAGAGTTTAGATTTGTTCAACACATTGAAGATATTCATGTATCAATAATTTCAAATACAAATTTTCATTGGCTCATACCTTATATGAGATTTGATAATCTATCGCTTTGATCTGTTATGTACAACAATCACTCAGTTGATTTTATATACTGATAATATGTGGAATTAAATGGTGCAGTTTGTGTTTGAAGCTGATCCTGTAATATTTTGTTGGCTTTAGGTTTTATGTGACCTTTGAACCTATGAAATAATATTATAACTATAATTGGGGGTGAAAGCACATTAAAAAAGGTAAACCCTGTGGAATACTTGCTGATGCGAACATCTTATCTCATTAAACCGACCTTGAGAGACTATACAGAAAGATTCTATTGGATAGAACCAATACTTAAAATATGAAGAAAAAGAAGCAAAATACTGGTTTTAACTTCATGAAGGTACATTGAGGAAAGAGTATACCAAACTAAATAGACAGATAGAGACAAACAGAGATTTAAGAAGCATTCAATAAAAACTTGAAGAGTATGAAAGCTGAAGGAAAAAAAACCCTGCATGAAATTCAACACCTGGACCCTTCTTTTCATTTTAATTCAAGAGAGCAGTAAAAACTGATTTTCTACACACCGGGAGGCTTTTCTTCAATTATATTCTTGTAAATGCAAATTTCTCACCAATGTAGTTTTCTCTTCTGATTTGGTTTAATGATCTTAAATGCTTATTTGGAAATAAATAAGTCGTTGCAGTGTGGGATTTAGCCTAGCCGCATTTGCTTTCTGAAGCTGCATTGGTATTCAGCCGTAACACCTGTTCATCCAGCCAAGGCTCTTCTGCAGTAACAACGTGTATTTGCTCTCCTTCCTCATGCCCATTTGATTTGCTTCAGCATCATATGATGATTGGATACCGAGTAGGAAAAAGAGAAGGAGGCTGGGTGGGGGGTCTGTTTATCCACCAAGTTAAGTCAACTGGCAGGTGTTGGGTCTACCAAGAAGGATTTTGATTTTCTATGTGACTCATGTTGCACTTGAAGCTCGAGTGGTATGATTGGTTTGTGAATGATTTAATTTGCAGGCGCAGTCGGCATCCAGTCCGCTCACTAGCAGTGAATTACACAGTTGAGCAATATTACAAACTGACCTGAGAGTGTCCTCATTCACAGACAGCCTCACTGCTTCCCTTTTTTGGATAATTGTCAAGCAGATTTGGGAAAACATGTTACTCATTTATAATGTGAGAAATTCAAAAGAAGTCATCAAATGCAAGATCTAAACACTACATGCTCGGACAATTCACTTCATTTTTCAATATTTTATCTCACCTCAGTGATATACAGTACATGGGGTGGACAACATATTAGAAACACCTCTCAGTATAATGTGATACAATGCAACAGCACCTCAAACCAGTGTGTCCAAAATTACCGTTCAGTTGAATCAACATCTCTTTGACACCAAACAAAAACTGAACATTATAATTTGTTTTTTCATGTTAGGGACCGTCTAAAAAGTGCATGCAAAGTGACAAAAACATATCGGTCAATAGATTTCATTGCACAGACAACCTATTCCACCCAAATCCTTTTTATTTACACTCATTTACCTTTTTTTATTTTTTGAAGGTAGGGCTGAAATAGAAATCCTGCTTTATTAATGTATTAATTGAGGTACATGGTTAGAAATATGCAATTTTGTTGGCAGCTAAACTTATGCATGCATGTGTGAGGGGTTAGAACAACAGTAGAGGACAATTAAACCCAGAACATTTAGCACTAAAGGCACTTTTAACTACTTCTAATGAACATGTACGTATGTATTTTTGCAACACCAATATATACACATAATAGTTTTGTGTTACATTGTGTTCATTTTACATAAACTAGTAACTGAGTGCAGAAAAAAAAACAATATTTTAGTGACATCCTACATCTCATGCTCAATCAAATGACCAACCTCTACACTTTGAGAACACTCGCATAAGAAGTGTTTTATGCTAGCAGCTGCATATGGGCTTGTTTATCATGCATTACAATAGAAGTACAGGAAATTGCATCAGCAAGAAACAATTTATGCTGTTTCCCTTAAGCCAAATAGTGCATAGAGACGCCTTGTGAGAGAGATAGTGCTGGTGATCTGCACAGAAGATGTTTGCCTTTAGAGCTGAAATGTAAATTTAAAATGTTTTATTACAAAATAGCTCATAACACCTGAAAGAGATGATGAAATACCAAACCCCAAATGATAATCAGGTGTTATTATGTTCTGGATGATAAATAGGTTACACACATTATAGATTTGAAGATTATTTAGATCAAAATCGGTCAACTCTTACATGCATTTTCACAAAATATAACATTTCCCTGTGACACAGATGCTAATACCATTTGCTAATGGACCGGAAAATTGCTCTTTAAAAATTCAAGCCTTAGAATAAAAAAAATCTTAATTATGTGTCCCTGAATCATCTTTGCACTACCAGACAATCAAGTCTGTGCTCTTCAGCATGGATGTTGAAGTGTTATTTTGCACAAACTCTATTTGCATAATACAGCTAAGCGATCACATTCAGCGTTCATGCTGGAAATATCGTCCAAAGGCATCACTGTGATACAAATACTTAAATACATGGTTGTGTTTTCACATCACAGCGTTCCTTTTTCTCTCAGATTCAAACAATGTAGGCTAGACAATAACAAACAATGCAAAGCTATTTGGTTTTTTAGCTCGCAACCCCCCCTTTTTCCCCTCTTCTGTCTGTACAGAAATGACAGGAGAAGTGCACATTTGTAGCTTGCAGGTAGTGGTTGGGGTACAGATTGAAGCTATGATATATGACATGTGTTGCAAGCAGTCTCTGTGTATCTCCCAAGGACCTGTCACAGCTCCAGCACAGGCAGTTAAAGGCTCTGTTATACACAGTTTAATCCTCCATTTAGGTCACAATTCACTAGCAAAAATATGCTTTATGTTCGGAAGTCTCTTAATTTAACCACCATTTCCCTTGATAGAGTAAAAATCTGCTTTTATCAGCCTCATCTTTAAATATTTCCCTCCATGTTCCGGCTATTCCTGTATCCAAAATATTTAAATGTGAAAAAATATAATCGCTAAGGAGAAGAAGCATCTCTCTATTGCACTGTGTGTTTTATTGGATCACATATTTGCATAACAACTATCACTTTGATTCTTTCCAAACTGCATTTTTCCCCCCCTCCACACATACACATGTCCTTAAATACAGACAATTATGCATTAGCCCCCGCGCAAATAAGTAATTGTTCTCTGTTACATTTAAAGGCTCCTGATTTTCCCTCAAGTCTTTAGCCTCAGATCATGCGCTGATTAGGGCTGGATTATTCACTCAAGGTTGTGTCATTGCTAGAAGCTAAACTAAGCACAAGCCTTGTCCAATAGACTTTATTTCAAATGGTTAAACGTATACGCGGGTATGGCAAATTGCACTTTAGAGAGCATATGAACACAAATTCATCATATCATAGCCACACATAAATATGAATCTGAGAAAGTCTGGTGAAAAAAAATCTATATAGATTGAATCGTAAATGGGAGCAAGATGATCTCAAAGCATTGATCTGCTTGTGCTTGAGTGTTTTTATAAAACCAAATCAGGTCAAATCTTATTGAACATTTTCTCCCTCACCCCTTTTTGAACAAATGTGAATCGAGCTGGAGTAGTCAAAGAGCAGATACTCGCTGTTAGGACTTCTTTTTTTGTGTTACTTTTACCCTCTGGAAATTGCATTTATTCCATGCCACATAATAGTCATAGTTTGACCAGAAATAGATCTCACACTAAGCAAACTAGACTGCTTTTCTCCTCTAAGTGGAGCGCTCAAGAAATATGGGATCGTGTCTGTTGTGACATGCGATGATGAGAGAGGCACATCCCCTGAAATATAGTCTGAAGGTGTCTCTGTGATTAGAGGACACAACCTGTATATATGACATTCCACCAGGCTATATCCCTACGTTTTGCCATTGTGACCTATGGGTTGGGGGTTGTGTGCCTCCGATCACAGCAATAGTCTGAAGGGGGAATCTGCTAAGAGTACAGTAAAGAGAGCATGTCTTTCTCCAGAGCCCGCGGCCCGCTGGTGCTGAGTAAGCCCATGCAGCAGAGGATGCCTGTGAATTAATACTCCTTGACAGTAAATGTCAACAGAATTTAAATTACACTGCCTGCTCTCTCTCATAAGCATGAGAATGTCTTTAACTTATATTGGGTGCCATGAACAAGCCACTGAAGCCTTTGGGGGAAATCTTTTTTTGCACTTCAAGATGTCTCGGCGTTTGAAACCACCAGCTCAGTGTTTCTTGTCGCGTATCTTGAAACCAGCAGCAAATTCAGCAGGCATGCATGTGGCTAATTAGTTGAATTTAACCGCAATGATCATTAGCGTTGTAGACAGATCTGCTGTGATCTCAAGCCGGCGCCCTCCCTTCTCCTGGTCAATGGAGCATTTCACTGTTCATTAGGGGAAGACATTGTGATGGAGCAGGGCCTGGCTGCCCGCGTTAGCGTTAAATCCCCATAGCCTGAGAAGATCAACAACATCTCTATGTCTTCATTACAATACTGTTTTCACTCAGACCTCTGGAGGAACTGAATTCTGGAATCCAGTTTTTATTTTTGTAGCTTCTATCACATGTATATGGAACTGGAAACATGCCAGAAGACTACCTTCAATTAAGCGACTCCAGAAACAAGTGGAGATGCAAAAATTTAAAAACACTAAATGCACATCATAAAAAAATAGTACAAAAAAGTGTAAACTTTTACAAGTAATGAAATGAGGAAGTTGCAATGAATAATTAAGTATAAAAAAATGCACTTAAGGGAGAGGAATCTGGTTGTTTCTGCTGCAGATAGCTGTGTGCTGTGTGTTAGCAGCATTAAACACAATTACTGTGTTTGCAGCAGCAACATAATTAGTAATGCAGAGACAGTTGGTAAAAACATTTGGGGAAATAGACTGTTTTGATCGGTTCGTTGGAAAAACCAAACCTTTTGCACACCTGAATGTGTGACAGACACCAATTAACTTAATTTCTGTGGTCCCATGACTAAATTTAACATCTATTGATGTCTGTGGGACTTAAGCGATGCTTGATTAAGGTTCATTAGACCCAAATGTTGAATGAAATAAAGTAGCTGTAAGTGATGGAGCGTGAGTCATTTTTCAGGTTTTAAAGATGAGCACATTTGAAGAGTTCAATCAGTAATGCTGATAATAATAGCAGCAATAAATGAATGATTAAGCTGGCAAAGGAAAAGCTATAAATGTATCACGTGTGTGTTTCGGAGGCTGGCGTTGAAAAGTAACACAAATGTCAGCGGGCAGTGGCTACCCTGCAGTGACCCCTGGGACTGGACTTGTTTCAAAGAACACAGTTGACAGGCCAGCAGTATCAATGAGCTGACCTCTCTGCTGCCCACGCCAGCAGGTATTTTTCCAATTGTGTGTTTTTTCTTCCTTTCTTCACCTTGCCACTATTTATTCCCGGTGTGTCAGAAGCTGTTGAGGTATAAATTGTGGATTTTGATGCTTGGCCTGCTGGTACTGAGACTCGTGATGGGTGAAATACATTCAGACTGGTGTATTTTTAAACTACACATTTATATTTCTTGCCATGTATCTGTCTCACTCTGTACTTTGGGAAACTGTGAGGTTAACAAATTAGCCTGCAGCCGTGGCTAATTACAAAGACAACCTGACTAATTATACTTAATTACATTATACAAATAAAACTGTGATTTAATAGTTTACTATTCATTTTAACAATTTGTGCATTTAACATGTATAAAATTAATAGTTACCCTTACAAAGCTGCTGTCTATTGATTCAAGCTAATCAATACTACTTATAGATCTGTCTGGTCTAGGTGCCTTTGGGAGTTAGCTAGTTAGCACATTGTGATCTTTTTGTATGTTTTTTAAGTATGGTTTGGTATCAATGGTTCTTTTTAGTAGAGTTTGGTATCTATCCTTCTACCTAGCTATCTAATTACCTATATATCTATCTATCTATCTAGCTAGCGATCTATTTAGCTAACTAGCTATCTACCTATATATCTCTTCAGCTAGTTAGCACATTGTGATCTTTATGTATGTGTTTTTAGTCATTAATATAATAGGGTTTGGTATCTATCTATCTATCTATCTATCTATCTATCTATCTATCTATCTATCTATCTATCTATCTATTCTTTTTTATCTACCCCTCTATTATCTTGCTCTACTGCAGGTTTCACATTCACCTTTAGTGTAAATTGCAAATGTTACTGAATGTAAGCACACTGTCAAATCAGGCGATAGGGAAGGAATATTACATGTCAACAGCATGAAATCACCTTTACCTGAATAGCCCCTAATAAGCTAATTGACCTTTTCCCATCATTGGCTCTTTCACTGCTGTCTTAAGCAGGGAGGAAATGTTGAAAAATGAACGCGTTTCTCTTTTTAGCACGAAACATGTGAAGAACTCCTGTTTCTTTACTTGGCTTTTCCTCCTTTTTTTCGGTTTGATTTGAGCTTAATGAGCAGACTTTCTCCATCTGGGTGTTCAAGGTTTCTTTTTCTCTCCAACCTTCCATATCAGAGGGAAGCATACCTACCTACTAAAAACTCTCCTTTTCTTTGTGTGCTGAGGAGACAGAGGGCAAATGTCTCCTTTCATTTATTTCCACAGTAATAGTATTGTGGTGCAGGAGAGCACAACATTTATTAAGCTATTTATAAATTGTAGTTGGAATATATACATGTCAGATGGAATTCCATTCCAGTTGTTGTGCCATGTGTTCCAGCAACGTCCCAGACTGTTCAACAAGGAGGCCACATTATAACCTATAAACATCAAAATTTTTACAGAGTCTCCCACTGCGGTTGTTTCGGGAGATACATTTGTGACACCCTTTGGTTTGAATTCCAAAGTGTATTTGTTTAATGCTCTTTAAAGCTTGTCTTTGTAAGTATACACATCTGTCTTTGAATTCTCTATCCTACAGAATTGTGGTGCAAGAAATGTCAAGACAGATTTTTGACTCCACCTCCGTCCCTACCCCCTCCAAAACCACTTAGCCATGCTGAAGTGCACTTTGTCCGTAACTAGATATAAAGGCCCTTGTTTTGCTCCATTTGGAGAAGCCGCGGTGTCCAAAGCATTGAGTGTAAAGCGCGCATCTCCCTTGTATATGTAATTTTCTGTGCAAATATGTGTTTTGTTTACAGAGGGGGAAAAGGTTCATTGGCAAACCAAGCATGAAGTGGAAAAAATATGATTCTGATGGAGCATGAGTGGTCAGTTAGAGATGTGTGCTTTCTTTGCTGTCTTGACTATCCTTAGGTCATTTCTTTTATTCTGTTAACTCCACTCTCTACCCCATCCAGCCCTCAAACCCTATTTTATCTCTTTTAATTGCAGTCCTCACGAGCAGACACATAAGTTATACAATTGGGTGTAAACAGAAGTATCGTGCGCTGTGGTTTTGCATAATCTTTGACATTGGTCCGATGTGTGCTAGGACAGTATCTGCGTCTGATGTTTGCCATCCTCAAGACTGGAGGGCAAGAAGGAGATCCATACTTTGGAAAAGTGCTATACATCAAACGCCAAGGGCCAGGCTTGTCGACGATGGGAGGCAATAGCGTGTCCACAGGGATGATGACCGCCGAGACAAATTGGAACATTATTTTCCGATTGTGTTACCATCATAAAGACAAATATAAAAAACAAAAAAAAAACAAAACACTGCTGCATCCATTAGACAAATGTGACTCGCAGCCCTCACTGACAGCAAATGGGGGAACTTGTTCAAACAAAAGCCAGCAAGGCTTGTATTACATTAGATATTAATATTTTTCATTAATTTTGATGTGCATTAGAAGTTGTAACTATAAAGAAACATTTAGACTTGGAGGAAAGTGCCGTATAAAGTGTAGCATTCCCTTTAGGCCACACGGCATAACCATTTTATTCACAGTAATTAAACTTGCTTAGCTCTTAAGCAGACACACATATCTCTTATAGCCTGTGGTGTTTTTGCTCAAAGGTTTAACCAGAGGGGAGAGCAGCCAACTTTCACACAACTGTGTTAGTACTCCTTTATTGTTTATTTTCCATTGAAAGCTATAGTATCAACCTTTAGTTCAGTTATCACTGGTGGCAAAGAATGTTCTTTTTAAGGTTTCAAGCATATGTGGAGGAAGGAAATGGGTGATTCTGTGTGAGATTGTGCGTCAGAATTCGCCCTGGCTCTTTTTTACTTGAAGTTGAAACGCGTTCAGCATCCCAGTCGCCTCTCGTTTCATTAGAGAGCCCCTCTTTGTGGGCTTTGCTCTCCGCTAGGCGAGGGCCTTATGGCTCAGACAAGAGAAGCAAAGAGAGCAAACACGCTGTGACAATCGTGTCCTGCTTTTTATTCAGGAGCTTTCACCATTGGCACGATGGTTGGCCAGGTTAATGTCTCCATACAGCATGTCAGCAGAAGCATCCTCTCCACTAGATGTGCACACTGGTGTGACGGCTGGCTCGGGCCTGTTTTGCTTGGAATATTCCACTGGAACCAAATGTATTAAAAGGACTGATTTGCTAATTTTGACCCTATAATCAGTGGTACATGGTTTTAAAGATAAGATGTTTTTTTAAAATTGTGTATAGAGCAAAAAAAAGGAGAAATAGAATGCAATGGAATATTTTGCCAGCATGGGTATTTCTGAAGTATTTCATACACTTGCCAAGTATCCATGGTCAGCTAATTCCTGTCTTTATGCAGGCCCTGATAAATTCACATCAGCTCCGCATGGACGAGTCATATCTCTTGTCTTCTCAGTGAACGTGTGAATCATGGTGCGGAAAACCTTGTTAATCTGCATGTTTACAGTTTGCTGAGCGGTATCACACTATTCAGGACACTTGGGGAGACATGGAGCCTCTCCAGAGTTCTGTACGGTCCTGTGTCATTTACTCCCTGCATGACAGGATATGCTTGCTTATCGGAGGGAGCGGCGACTTCGTTTAGACTTGAGCGCGTTCGGCTAATTTGGACGGATGGTTTGACAAAGGCCAGCCATTCTCCGGCTCGCAGCATAAAATACTCCCATTTAAGTATTTGGTTGACTTTTAGGGGCGTGATGCGGCCCTCGACTCCCTAAGCAAATGTGGCATGATCGCGCTCCGCAAAGTGAGTCCATTTGCTTCGACCGCTGCGCTCTTACTTGACCATGCGTCTGAAATGAAGGGACATTTAGGCTACATATGGAACAGAGCTGTTGTCACATAGATTTGTTGCTCATATGCTTTGCTGAATGTGAAATTGCATCCAATTTGTTTGTAGTTGTTGTGCAATTTGGAGCGCTGGGATTCAAGCTGTGCCAGTACATTCTTTTTGCACACCTGTGGTTTGTGTGATCTGACACCATTATGTCAAAAGAATGTGATTCATACAGATAGTTGTGGAGTTAGCTGACATTTGCTTAATAATTAAGTAATTGCTAGAAATACCAATTTTCAGTTACTGATATGTTTCTACCAGAGCCGGATCCGGTCTGCTGATATTATTTAACAGTGATATATCAGTATCGGCATGTTGTCTGATAAGCACTGATATTTATATATTTATATTTTAACTTATATAGTCAATGTTTTAAGTATATTTGATCATTTTTCTTTATTGATTTTATATAATTAATATATTATAATATTTTATATAGCAGTATATATAATATAATATATAAGCTTTTTGTTGTAATATTAATTATTAATTACTGTTAATAGTAATTTATAATTATTAAATTCCCAATGAAGTTTACAGTTTCAGTGCACTGATGTCATTTAATACAATAAAGTTTATAACTAAACTGTAAAATATCACGCCTCCATTACATTATTTATTTAAATGTGTGTTTTATATACATTTTCTGTATAAGATTATTGGCCAGTATATCGGTCTCTACTGTATATGTATATACTGCATTTTCTGACTATTAACTATTTTTCTTTAAATAAATATTGATGGTATTACTGATTATACCAGTTTATCCTCATTACTGTCATAAGACCATATTTTAAAATCATAATATAGCACTTTTCAAACAATGTCTTAAATTTCATGATTGTTTCAGTTTCGAAAAACATCTTAAAAAAAAAAAAATTAACCTACATTCAGGAAATCTGATTTAGCTCTAATCAACTCTCAGATGAGTCATACTGGTTTGAGAATAAATGCTGTCCACAGTCAGTATATCCCTTGGATATTGAAGGTCTTCAGTGATCTTAGCCATGTGTGAGCTGTAAATAGAGAAATATATGCTGGGGCACAGTCTCTCAGATCCTCCATGATTAGGTTGCTTAACAGTTTAGAGGATGCTTTGAAAGTGAGATTCCTCCTCTCTTTAACTCATTGTCACGTTGTTTTTCAGGTCTATAGATTCTGTCACTAATCTGTTTAGCTGTACTTAAATTGGCTGCGTTGACATCTCGCTTTAAGGCTGGGATTCCTTTTTTTTCCTCTTCTTCTTCTCCTTTGGCTGGTCGAATACCCTTTCACGTAACTTAATATGCCATTTTGGTCTCCCAGGGACAATAATTGAGTTTAGGCGAAGTTTAAATAGCTTAAAGGACAGGCAATACAGATGGGCATCTCTGTGATTAACAAACTCCAGCCCGAGGTCTCTGTGTCAGGCGCTGGATTAGGACATTACGAAGAGAATGACAGAGCTTTTTGGCACTTTATTCCCTCTCAATAACATTCTTTCACATATTAAGTTAATTCCACCCCTAGGTAGGGACTTTATCATGCAGAAGACCTTAATCCACTGTTGTTGAGTCCATCTCGCCCAAGCTTTGATGAAGCCCCCCTGCTTTTCTGTGGGTGCAGCAGGCCTTGGTAAGACAAAGCACCCGTGACAGAGACAATAAGATGCAGCTTGAACCACAACAAAAAGAGGTTTCATCCAGTGGAGTGGAGAGAAGAGGTGTTGTTAAAGAGAAAAATTTGAGAAAAGACATCAAAAGGATAAAAAGAAAAAGAAGACAAATTCACACAGGAGTGCCAACACTTCTGATCGAGAAATGTATCACTATTAACGCCGTGTGTGCTTTTATTAGGCGTCGAAGGCCCAGCCCCACTGATCTCTTGTATGGCACTTTATCTGAGGGCCACCTTTGACCCCCTGTTGAAAAGCCCCAGTTGATATGATGAGCGTAAGCTTTGGGTGTTCTTTTAGATCTCGTATTGGTACTATCCCCAATTGAAAAGGCGTGTTTGTGATGCCAGCAGCCAATTTATCCTTTGGCTTCTGTCACTCTGCATGGGAAAAAAGATTAGTAGTCACTTTCACCCCCCCCTGCGAAATGACCACCAAGGGAAATTAAGAAAAGTCAGAGCTTGACACTTAGGAAAAAAATGTTGTTCTTCTAATTCTCTTAGCTTGTGGTTAACAGGAGGTTAGAGAAGTTTGAATGTTTGTATGGCTTTAAATGATCATTATTTCTTGAATTTGAAAAAAAATCATACGTTAATTGTGTTTTGAGTTCACAGTTTGGAAACAGTAACAAAAAGCTGTGCAGAGAATATGAGCAGTCCATTGACGCTCTATTGAGAACATCTCCGTTACACCCTGAATAGAATAATTAATTCAGTCACCTGTCTGAACTTAAGCTGTCCATTTGATTGTCAGTGGTGCTGAGAGTCTCTGAAGGTTTTGATCCTTCTAGCGCTAACAGATGGTTGTTGTGGCTTGGCCTGGGCTGGGAATCGCTCCTTAAGAGCAGACAGAGGGTTGGAGGGGGAAAATCCCCTGTTGCCGTCCCTAAGAAGACCATAAGCTTGAGCAGAGAAAAAGAAAGGGCCTGCTACTGGTGCTAATTACCCAGAAACCACACAGAAAGTGCCCACTGTCACTAACTGAAGAGGTTCACATCCCTTCTTACACAGATAAAAGGCGTAGTACGAAAACATTTCGCAGGGGACAAAGAAGGGAAGATTACCATAATCTTTTGGTTTGTATCCCCTGTAAGCTGTCCGTGTGTCCTTTTCCCTCACTCTTTCTCTTTCTCCTCCTCCTCCACCCTTTCTCGCTCACTCTCCACTGCTCTCTTGTTTCTTCTTGTCTAAAATCTGGTTTGAAGGAGCAGAAATGGTGGGAATTGGCTTTGCAGCCTAAGCCTGACAGTTGTGTTCTTCCCGCCTTTCTGTGATCATCCCTGTCATTGGTGGGCTGCTGTTGGGGTAATCAGACAATGGCAGACGAAACGAGGTGTCACTGTGCTGACAGACCCCTCTTCATGTTATGTCATTGTTAATCCTCAGCCTTCAGCCCGCTCCCACTGCTGCTTTCATCCGAGCATTCTCCATGAAGGGGGATAGGGGATAAATATGATGCCTTCATATTTCTACATATCAAAGCACTCTCAAGCGGCTGTTTTCTCCCTAAGTGGTGAGGGATTGTACAGCACACAACTCGGAGCGAGAACTTTTTAAATGAGGACATCACAGTGGCTCCATCGCGTTGGCTCCCTGACTGTCCCAGTCACAGGAAGCCTGGACCAAAGCCAGTCACACAGCCAGGAAAACAGGCTCTTTAAAGGCATTGCATAAAACGCTGTCTTCTCCGGCTTGCGAATCACCCCAGAGGTCTGATCCTTTTAGCATCGCGGTTGCCTTAGAGCACCTCCGCAAAGCTCATTGGAGACTGTGATGAGGCGTTGAGACATAGCGGAGGAAATGGTTTCAATTAAAGGCAAGAGAGTGACGGGTGACACTAAGAGCCCCGTGTCTCTGTGAGAACAACAGCAAGTGCCAGAGTCTCCGGCAATCATTATCCAGTGCTTTTATAGCATCTAAAAGCTCACAACATTCAGACTGATGGCAGAATGTGTGCTCAGTGTATAAGACATCCCATAAATGGCTCCGTTTTCACTCTCTTGCTGTCTGCTTTTTTTAGGCTTCTGAGTGGGTGGCGTTGAAACAATGTCAGGAGAGCTGCTAGTTTTAGTAAAATCTCAAGTTTATGAGCGATTATACTACTTCTCAGCAGCGTGAGGAAGAGCACTTTGCATATTTTTCTCATGTCAATAGGAGCAAAGTGACTTTTTCCATTGAAATATCTAAGTCATTACATTTCCTCAACATTCCCTTTTAGATCAGTTGGCGTTTGGTGTGTGTTTTAGAGATTCAAGGCGACGACTGGTGTCTGTTCACCCGCCTTAATCGCAGGTCAGGGTTTTATTTGTCTTTTTGAACAAACCTTGAATTGTGCTTTTTCAGATGTGACACATTCTGCTAAAACATGCTCAGTCCTGCGCTCTGTCGTAGTGGCGTCCTTTTTCATTTTATTGTTTGGTTTGCTGAGCTCTGATTGCATTTGAAAGTGATGCCACAGGTCCGTTCCCATTGTGTGCGCTGTGCTTGTGAATCGGCGCCTCGTTTCTTTGACAGCCTCAGTGTGAGACTGATGTTTCAGAAGGTAGACATGTGTGCTGCCTGTGACGCTGTGTTTACAGAGCTTCCCCACCAAGTCTCTGCTCACTGCATACATGGCACAGAAGGCCCAGATAAGATAACACAGTTTACTGCTGCTCTTTCTAGTGGATGGCAGCAGTCACAGGGAGAGGCAACCGGTGGACACATTTCACTATGGCTCAAGCTCCTTTTTTTAGATCAATGCAGAATAATCTCCATGGTGCCCAGTTTTCACAGCGATCTTCCTGCTTTGTTATGAAGATGATGATGATAGGACAAGTCAGTAAACACCACAGTAATCAGAATCATAATAACAGGAAATATTGTTTCCATCGTTATTATTATCATCATAGAGAAAAGTCAGTCTTCTGTTCAGCCATGTCAGCATGAGGAAAAGTATGTGGTACATTTGTTTTTGTCTGTGAATTTTACTGTCAAGACTTTGTCAAACTTTTATTAAAAAATAAAGAAATACTAGCAAATATTATTCAAGCTCTACAGCAGCTACAGTGTGGGTCAGTATTGCCTCCACTGTCTGACTAAATCAATCTGTACAGTAATAGTGAGCAACTTATTTACATTAACAAAGCGTAAATTAAACAAACACATTTATAGAAGTTGCAGCTTTGTGCTACTTGACACGGCTTCTGTCAAAAACACACTAGTGCTGTTTGAAATTGCATACTTCTGTACTTACACTTCATATTTGGAGAGCATAAGTGCGGTAGGGAAAGGTATGGAAAAATGTGGAACTATGGACACTTCTCACCCTCAGCAGTTGCCATCTTGGCTACGTAGCAGAAGGGGAGGAAATGGGGCAGAGGACGTTGTAACTACAGTGAACACTGCTGCGTTATACAAATGTAAATTATATGTGTTTTTTTGGACTAAGCACCACTATACTGTTGTCATATATAAGATACCAGTAGGTTGAACAGTTTTTAATGATTTGGTGCCATGAATGATAACGTAAATGCTAACACCAGCTTACTAACGATAGCTTGCTAACACTGGCTTGCTAACTAGCTAATCGACATTTCTGTTAAGTACGCAGACAACACTAACCTGTCAAAATTTGCACACTACACAAGTAAGTACATAATGTGCACAGTGTGCTAACATACTGTAAGTGTGCTAACATACTGTAAGTGTGCTAACATACTGTAAGTGTGCTAACAGAAGTATGTGATTTGATGCACAGCATACATGTGTATGTTTATCGGTGTACAGGGGAGAGCTGCTTGTTGGGCGTTTCTGAAACGTATTGTGGAACTTCTGGAGGGATCACAAATGTTGACTAGATTGGGTTCAACAAAGCTAGGAAGTACACTTAACTAGCCATCTATGTAACTAGCTTTGTTCATGAACTAGAACCTTTTTATGTTTCCAGTATTTTGAGGAAAACGCACAACAAATTCAATTAAATTAAAGCTAGCCTAGCCACTAATTAAATTCATTAGTGGCGAGGCTAGCTTTAATTTAATTTAATTTGTTGTTACAGAGTTACATGTCCTCTTGGAATATATTTTGTGTATTATTGTTTCTATTTGTTGTGGCAGTAGTTGTCTGTGGTGAATCTGCCACTATGCATCAGCCAAAGTCTGTACATTGTTCAATCTAAATTTATGTGATACTGTGTATTGTATTTTTTAACCCTCCTACGACCAACTCTTTGTCTGATGTGAACACTCACACATCATAAACATGTGAATCTTTCCTATCGCATTAGCTCTGATTGGCTGAATTGAGAGCGGGCAGGGATTGACAGTCTTAAAGCTCCTTGGATAACAAACTCTAGGAACAATCTCTGACTTACACTCACTGATGTAAAAGAAAGACACATTACAAATGCCCTGAAACAGCTTTCCTTGTAACACAAGTCAAAATGACAGCAGAGATGTCTGGCGAAGGCCACAGATTGGATTGCAGTGAGCTGAGCACATGTCTATTTACCCACAGAATCCTGTTACAGTCAGTCTGCATTTCTTATTTAACCTGACCGAGCTCATTTACAGGAGATGAAACGGGAGAAATAGAAAAGAAACAGGGGATCTTGCATTTTTAATCCAGGACATTGGGTAGTAGATTTTTTTTGACAACAAACAGCACTTACAGGCGTGTTACACACAAAGAGATTCTCCTACCCCGGAGCCCTGTTGTTGAGAAGCAGACAGTGAAGTGCTGGCCCTGAACCAGTCAGTTTAAGATCATTCTCCATTAAGGATCTCTTGTCTAACAGTCACTGAATTCATCTGCACACAAAAACTCAGCCTTCCCAGAGTTGTCAGCATCACACATATGCCCTGGAGGCCTCTGGTTACCATCACTGGAGGATATTTACTCAAATCTATAATTGTTTCCGAATCGGATCATTGTGGAAAACTGTGAAGAAAAAGAGAGAGAACTCTTTAAGAGGCTCAGTGGGATTTTGTGGCGTAAGTGTTTGAACCATAAGCGAGAGTTGCTTGAAAAAGTGTATACACACCTAATGTATTTTTCATCCTTTCCAAACTGTAATGGGACTGAGCAGAAGTTCAGTGTTTGCGAGCCATCTGAACTAATTACAATCACTATCCATAATTGAGAGGCAAATGCATGGAAAATCGCTCTACATCACATTTCATTTTAGTGACAAAGCATTTCAGAGCAGCGGGTGACTTTTTTTGTGTCGTAGCTTATGCCTGGGTGGTGCAGAGCTTGATTCCGTGACAGAGTTTATTGAAATGATTTAGTTTGTAGCAGGCTGCGTCCGGGGATTTGCTGTCCAAAGGTGTTGGGTCTGAAATTTGAGCGGCACTTCTTAGTGCTCCATTTTCCTTTGTTCTGTTTGTCTTTAACACTTCATGCTTGATAAATATCAAGCCTTCTTTAGTGGCGCTATGTTAGCGTGTGCACTTAAAGCTAGTATATATTTAAAACATGTTGTTTTGAAGTTTATATTCAGACTATTTCCCATGGTCTCACTGCTCTCACTGCACTGTAAATGCAGCTGTGTTTTTAGTCAATTGGCTCATAATCCTGTGTTAACTAAATGGATCCTGTGTATCCATATGCCCCTCAGCTGAACCTGTAGCATTGTGTCTTTGTGTAAGCTCACACACACACAAAAAGGAGTATTTACTTAATTCCCTGAAACACAATAACCACTGGGAATATGGGTTACGCTCTCAGGTCACTAAATCTAGCATCACCAGATGGGATGTTTTATTTGATGGATCTTTGCTGCTTTGTGAAACACAAACCCATCTTGTTCATATTCTTCAGCTGGTGAAAAAAGATTTGGATGGCGCACACTGCTCTGTCATCTCGGATTTGTGCATCCATCTTGGCCTAAATATGCTTTTTCTCTGGTGTGGCCGATGCTGCACTCTTATGGAACCCTTGATCAAAGGATAATGCACAGACTGTCACTTGGCCTCCCTTAGCAGTTGGCAAGAGCACTCTGAATTATTCAGATGCATTCTCATGAATACTTATACAGCTTACAACACTGTTGATAGCAAATAACACTTACCTAAATAGAGTAACATATCCTCTTTTGTAATTCTTAGTCTACGCAAGAAGGGAGGACCACATTCATATCTGGAGCATTGAGTGTTGTTGTTTGGGTTGGGTCGTCCATTATTATACTAGAGCTACTGTATATAGCACACTGTTTTTTTGTGCTGCTTGCTCTGTACTGTAGATCAGTGGTTGCCAACTTGGGGATGAGGGCTCCTTAAAAAGGCTCCATCATGAACTGATGGGCAGTAGTAGAAAGTAACTAAATACATTTTACTCATAAGTAAAGTATATTGTACTTATATTTTGTACTTGAAAATTTCCATTTTATGCTACTTTATACTTGAACTACTTCACACTTCAGAAGGAAATACTATCATTTTTACTCCACTACATTTGGCCGACAGCTAGATACTTTAAAAATCAAGGCTTTACAGACATATAAAATAGGATACATCACATACATACATCATACATTATATTACCAATCTGTCTAGTATATCAAGTAGTAAACACCATCTTTACCTACCACATTAAATGCTGAACATACAGTCATGTGTCATTATTAACCCTTACATACTGTTCAGGGTCAAATTAGACCCATGTTTACATTTGAGAGCTGTAAAAACATACTATACACATTTCTTTTAGCTGGGCTTTTCCTAATGTGACTCACAGTATACAAAAATGGAAATAAGATGCTTCTTTTTTGCAGCTTATTCACATTTTTATGCAAATGTACAAGTTTGATCTGTGTTTGACCATAAAATAGTGATTATGAATGTCTTTTTTTCCATATGATTATTCAAACAGAAGGATTAACAACATTTATTATTGGCTGATGAGGAATTTATCAATGTGAATTGGTGTATAGACTAATTATGAGTCAGAATATGAACAGTATGTAAGGGTTAATCCTTTAATAATATATATAACGCAGACATTATATCATCATTCTATTGCAGTACATAAAGTAGTAAACATCATCTTTACTTCAACCAGCTACAACATTAAATGCTGCATTTACAGTCATACATCAATATTAATCCTGTTTTAATATATATAACATAGAACACAGACATGATACGTATGGTACATTTTATACGTACAATGTACATTTTGCTGTTGATACTTCTGAACTTGTGTATAAGTACAGTAAAATGCTGGTATTAGATTATTTGTTTCCTTATTTCCAGTATTGATGACCTCATCCACTGCAAAGGGGTCACATGGATGACTTGGATACTATTATGTATATATTATGTCTAGCACTGTTTACTATATACACAGGACAATGCTTTTTTTCTGACTCTTTTGTGAAATACTCTAATCAGACAATTGGAGAAATGAGTCTGTGGTTGATCTGCTCATGTTTATACCAAGGCTATAGTCTATGATGCCAGTACAGACTTTATTATGAGAGAATCAGTTCTGTAGATCACAGGTTAATGGGGCAGTCGACATGAAAGAAAAAAATGCAGGTCATTTACTTTATTTACAATCATTTGTAATGGTTTTATTAAGTCAAATTTTCATAGTCAGATCCTTCACTTAGTGTTTTCTGTGATTTTCTGTTTTCATGTAGCTGTCTTTTTAGATTTTGGCCTTGTTTTGACATGAGAAGGGCTTTGTGGATTTAATAAGCCACTTAGTGTGTTACTGACCCATGTCAAGGGTCACATCAGGCCCGCCTACCAGTTTGCTATAGTTCACCTGCTCCAAGCCAGTGGAAACATGGAGAGTACAGAGAATCAAGCACCTTTAGATAGACAACCTCTTGATATTTTTATTTCTGTGCTGTTGCTATACAGTATTAGTAGTACTGTGCTTTTTTGATTTATTGACAGGAAATTTCATATTCGCCTGATAGGTGACTAATAGAATACATGTCCCACATTGAAACAGGATCAAATGGCATAAAGTAACCACAATAGCTAGAGTAACAGTAGTGTTTTAACAATAGATTATAAGGAAGACAGAATCTGACATCACCATATTGCTGTAACAGAATCCAAACATTTTATTTGGTGATTCTGTAAGCTGTACTCTAAAAATTTGGGGTCTACCAACATGGAAATGTCTCCATGATTGTGTCTTGTCTGTTAGATTGTTTGTGTTTATCCTCTCAGAGAAGTAAAGCTATTGATTTTGTGGGCATCCGATGTCTCCTCTCATTCCTTAAGGTGAAATTTCGGAACGGTGCTACCGACAGAGGTCAGAGGAGCCCAGAAAGACCGTGTGACTGTGTACAAGATTGTCAGGTCATCTTTTCAAACCTCCTCTGATCTCAGAGCTCTGTACTCATCCCACAGATAGGCCAACTGAATAGATAAAGGTTGGATGTTCCTATGCATGAGTCGCTGTTGTTAGTACAGCAGGGGGAAGTGCCTATCAAATGCAGTTTTTGTGCAGAAAGATTAAATTTGTACCACTGCCCACTCTAAAAATGTAGGAACTACAGTTTTATATAGCTCAGGGCTACACCATGTGGATTTGGCATGAAAGCATATAGAATGTGGGAGTTGATTTTTTTTTAACGTACTGAGTAGTGACCTGGGAGATTCCAATTTGACTTCCCAATGCAGTAGTTAACAGTAATCACCCATTCATTGTCAGAACTTTTCAGACATGAAGATTTTAATCAGACTTTAAATGACTAATTATGTCTATTGACATATTTGGGATAAAAATACATTGAGATCTTGTTGATTTTGTATTTATTTCTGTACTTATATGTAGCCCATATAATTAATAGTTACCTTAATGACTAGTGTCCTTTCATTCAAGCAGGTCAAAAAATTTGCACCAGCCACCAGCCAAATGATGGTATAATATGCAAGTAGCTAGGTTGCTTCACTCACTAGCTAAAAACCAATGGTAATCTATTGAGTAAAGATAGATTGGGTACAATTTGAACATTCACTAGCCTCACTGTCTATCTAACAGGGTTGGGAAAGTTACTTTGAAAATGTAATTGTTACAGATTACTAGTTGCCCTATTTAAAATGTAAGTAATATAACTATTTCAATTACTTACAATTACTTTACTAATTTTCTCACAAATGTTTTCAACTGTTGGGGTAAGTGTACCTATTGCTTTTTACAGAAACTATTCAGATGTAACCTCCTTTGTAATCATCAACATATTCATAAGTAACTGAAATATAATGACACATTTTTTCTCAGTAACCATAACAGATTGCAGTTATATTTATTTTGTAAGTAAATTACATCATGCCATTACATGTAACTAGTTACTCCCCAACACTACTATCTACCTATCTTTCTTGGGTAAAATGAAAAACTAGTTTGTCAGATTTTGGCGCTCTGTAATTGCAGAGATGCTTACTGTATATCTGCTGTAAAAATACATTTAGGTTTGCATTCATTTGATGGTTTATAGATCTCTCCCTATGTAGATGATGATCTAAATTGTACTACATATTAAATCTTGCATAAAGCAATAACATGTCAGTCTATAATAGGCATAGCAGACAGTCACACAAAGCCTGATTGCATCCTGATACACAACACTAAAGCCATAGACCCTGAACAACCCATATGAACTTTAATGCTAAAGTCTCCTTCTTATTTAACATACATATATGAAAACCAGCATATTTGTTGAACCACCAAACAAATATTCATCATGAAAAAGTGCACCATTAATGTCAGTTAGCAGACTAGAAAGCTACTCAGCAACATTAAACAGCATGTAAACATACCTGAATATATCACTTCAAACCTGTTAGATTCTGCTGTGGCTATAACTCTTTAGTACCATTCCAAACAACACACTGCCTGCCATGATTTGTAGGCTACAGCGCAACTTTGTGTAGTTTGCCTCTCATTCCCTGTGGTGTAACACTGGCACTCTGCCTGCTGCTGTCAATCAAACACCGACACGCCCTTCCAGCTGGCTGAGACAAAAAGGAGAATTTCTGATCTTTCCCCAAAGACATCTTTTCTTCCTTTTAATAATAAAGAATAACTATTAACAATACATTTAAAAACACATTGGCATTTTTTCTGACTGCAAAATGGATCAGATGGAATTGTAGTTATACTTTAAATGACCAAGTATGCCTAGTGACATACTTAATTAATAGTTCACTAATGATTGGTGTCATTTTATTCACGGTAACCTATCTACCTATCTGAAAGGGTAATTAGCTTACATTTGTTTTAATATCTATCTAATTATCTATCTATCTATCTATTGAAAATATCACTAATTATATAGTAACATACTTTCTATTTATAGTACATTTATTATAATTAGTGCACTGTATTCAATATAATGATACATATCAATCAGTAATCCCAGTGATCCCACCTTGACTGACACACTGCTTTTCAGTTACTCTTCCTATCAGCCTCAGTTTATATCATATTGTTGAAGAAGAGTGAGGGGAAATGAATATTTCAGCAGCTGAGTGAGCATGGAGCACCAGCAGGGCTTCATACCATCTTGTTTGCACTTACTACAGCCATTAAGTTTACAAGCAGCATTTGTATTTATCACCAGGCCTGTATGGTTAGAAGCAATCAAAAACCAAACACAAGGAGAGAAATACAAGGTTCAGGTTGACATGTGAAGAAAAACTGAGGTGAAGTGCTGACATGCTGATGTCTTAGCAGATAACACTTAAATCATTTTCCTCCAAAACTTCACTGGTAGCGGTTCAAAGAGATATAGCCATAATACAAATTTTCGGAGTAAGTAGTGGTGTTTGAAGTTATTTTATGGGATTTTGCTGTAAGGCCCAGAATTGATTTGCAGAAGGGATAAAAGGAAGATACTTTATCTTCGGAGCTTTGTCGGAAAAAGCTTAGCATCCATTGGTAGTTCCGCCAATATGCCTGCAGGGCATGGAGGTAGGGTGAGAGGGGTGTTGCTGGCATTGACATTATATACCAGAATGAATTGTGCTGAGTTTACACCTCCTGCTGCTTACGTTCTGCTCTTTCATAATCTTTCATGAACCATACAATGTTTTATTTAATGTCCTGGGTCAGAGAGAAACTTGAGAAAAAACATATTAATAATGAAACGCATAGTACTGGGGAGGGAAAGAAGGAGAAAAAAAAAAACTTGGTTTGAGGCTCCTCAGCAAACAGGTCAGAAGGACCTTTTGAAGTCTACTGCTTCAGTGCAGTCAATAGTTTAAGAACTTGTGTTATTTCTGAATGTAAGGCCAGCTTGGACTTTTTCCTACCTGAAAATGCCAAATATCTCATCGCTGCTGCCCAGTGTCTCACCGCGGTCCTTGAAAGGCTTTTCAAGCAGCCAAGAAAAAAAAAACCTACTCAGTATCTCAGGTTGGTACTTCAGTGAAAACAGTCCATGACCGAGAGATTATTCTGTAAATACTTTTTGGTTTCGAAAATGTGGAGCACTGTATTTGCAATACCAAATAAAATGTGATCTTCAAGGTTATTATAACTCAAAAATAAACACAAACACGCACTAATGTTTTAGATTTACGTGAAAATATAGAGTTAGACGTGTCTATGTATACATGTCATATCACCCAGTGCCTTTGACATAAGCTATTGCTATCAGTACCAAAGGGAACAAGCATATGCCATAGCCATAATGTTTGTATTCCCTGGTGAATCCTCATTTGCCGTCTGTTTAGATGTGTAAGGAAAGCCAGCTCTTGGCCTCTCTGCCTCTCAGGTCTTAATTGCTTAATTACAGTCATTATTTGAACTGGAAGCGAAATCACCTGGCACCCTGACACCATGCTGGCCTCGCAGAAAGAAAAAAAAAAGAAAAGAGGCTTTGAAAAAAACCTCTCTAGAGGATGAATGAAGATGCCTGGTGTGTGATCCACAGGGTTGTGATGTACTCACACACATACACAAGACAGCCTGCATGCATATACAGTGCATCCACTTGCATGTATCTGAATTCCCCACGTCTCTGGGACATTTCGGAGCTATCAGATGAAAAAGCTCGATGTCAGAGCCTCTGTACCTTCAGAGGAAGGTCCACGGGCTGTGTGACTTATTCATGACTCTCCCGGTGCTCTCCGTCCCGGGTCTCTTCGCTCTGAACTGTAACCTGTGTTTGCTCACAGATCAGCTCCTCGCCTTCTTCATAGGGTGTAGCACGTTCATCCTGTTTAAAAAGTAAACAGTAGGTTGCATCTGTGCTAATTATTTATGTGCTGGGAGAGAGAAAGGTGTTTATGTGGGGAAATGAGATGGCATTAACACCTGCTCCACAGTGGAATTAGCTCCTGTTTTGGTTTATGCAGCCTTTACCTTAAATAATTCACCAAAGGGTTGTGTAGCCTTTCTATATCCGATCCCTTCATTGTTACCTCTTTGACTGGTCATTTTCCAAGCTGTAATTAACCCTGTATCTCTTTGGTTATGGAAGAGTGTAATAGTTAAAAAAAAAGAAAAAGAGAAGCGGTTACACTTGTCAGCTCACAGGTGTGAATGTCTGGAATGGTGTTAATTTCAAGCAGGACATTACTGGAAACGAGCATGTTAGGGTCAGGACACAGAGAAGAAAAGGTACAAAAAGATGGAGAGTACATTATAAATGGCAAAGAATTCTGTTTAGGTTGGTGTACAACTAATGATTCATTTGCAATTGTTTGATTGATTAACGTTTTAGTATATAAAATATCTGAAAATAAGCAGAAATACCCATCACAACTTTTCAGAGCCCCAAAACAGTTAAAGTAAATTAGAAAGCTGAAAAAGCAGTAAATGTTTAGTATCTTTAATAGAGCCAGACCAATGTATAAGTCAGCCGATATTATCCGCCGATATTGACTTATTACATATATATATCAGCATATATGTTGTCTGACATGCACTGAAATTAAAAAAAAAAGTTATATAGGCAGCATTTTATGTATATTTAAAGCTAATGTATGTCCATTGTATGTATCTTTGTGTTTGGTAGCCACAGTGCAAAAAATGTGTGCTTTATGTGAATATTCTATATATACAGTATAAGTACTGTGCAAAAGTCTTAGGCAACCACCATCATACAAACAGAAAATACAGGAACTATGTACACAAAATTTAACATTAATTATTAAATATTATTATTAATTAAGGTTCCATTCCATTTAGGTTTAAGAGAGGCAGGCCCCAAAAATCCAGTATTGGTCAGTCCCTAATTTTTAGCCATGCTTACCATGCCATTTTTGTCAGTTTGTTGGTCATCCACAGAGGATGAATCGTATTGGGGTTGGTGATCCGCTGACTTTGAATCTAGCGCCACCATTAGCTGTTTCAAACATTCAACCCATGCTAAATATGATAGCCTTAAAGTCTTAAAAAATGACTTAATCATTTGTTGAAATTGTTGTAGATTCATTTTCTGTATATCACCTAATCACTTATTTTATTTATTTCCAATTATTAAAGCACTATATTTCAGTTCACTGTTACCAACACTGCTGCAGTCAGTATACAGACATTGCAGACAGTGGTTTGGGCTCTATACTTGCCTGGCTTAATACTAGTGGATTGTGTACCTGATGTAGCATGACAGGTGTTATACGTACTATATGGCAGGAATACACTTCAGCTGTATTTAAATATATCTGGCTAATGCCCCATAAAATAGTTAAGCGTTTGCATCTTTCAAAACCCCCACTCTCAGCCATTTCTTTGAAACTACTTTTTAATCGTCCATGCTTAAATGTTAATTGCACATACCTCTCCCAAACACACTCCTCTTTTTCCATTGTCAGGGGCTTTTTGTTAGAGAAATATGTTACTAATGGCTTATGAATTAATAAGAAGCCAAACTGAATTAGACTTTCATGCAAGGTGATTGTAAAGAGCTTGAAAGCCCCAACATTTTATTCAGATTTCAGAATTTTCTGGACGAGTGGGTTCCTTTTTGCTGTGGCCTATAATGCATCCTTTGTCGTCATCTCTCAGCAGTGATTTTGGCTGTGTGGGATGTTCTTGGTGTAATTTACTTACCCAAGCAGAGCCATTAATTTTCTATTATTGTGAAAAGATGATTCGTGTTTTGGAGGCTGTCTTGATTATTTATTTAGATACACAGCAGGGAAACATGAGGCAGTGGCTAATGGAATATAAAGTCACAGGCCTCATTCCCATTCTGACATTTAACTACAGAAGCGGCACATGTGTTAATGTGTCCTCCCCAAGCACCTTAATTCAACTTGAAATTCCTAATGGATCTTGCTATCTGTGCCGGGCCTTTGAGACAGGGGGGAGGGAGGGGGGACACCAACTTAACACATAAATTCACTTGTCTGAGCCTTGGCTGTGCATCTAGCGACTTACTGTAAATGCTCCACTGGTTGTATGTCTAGAGGGAAATGACAGCAGATAGTAGCATTTTCACTTGCACTGTTGCCTCCCGCCCTGGTTTTATACACTGACATGATCTTTGCCTTACTGAATCAAAGCAATTCATATTTGTAAGGGACCTTTTTTAATATGAAACACCTGAATGATTATTGGAGGAATTCTAGGTTTTTTAATAAAATATACAGGTAGGTACCGGTTTCTTGCAAGGCATCCTTTATAAAATAAATGTAAATAATAGCTTTGTGAGTGGTAAATGAATGATTTGCTATACAACAGTTAATCATCAGCAATTAATAAGAACAATACTTGGGTCGCCAGCTGCTGTTCATGAGTTTCTCACTATCTAATTAACCATTAAGTCAAGAGTTGGATGAAGAGACTGATATAACATTCTGTTTGTTCAGTATAAGCCTACAACCCACAGTATTATGCTAAGCCAACTAGCGTAGCTTAGCATAAAGACTGGAAATGGAGTAGATCTTTCTACCAGAATGTCTAAAGGCCCTTTAATTAAAAAAACCAAAGCGCAAAAACAACAATTTGTGGTTTTCAAAGGCGCTATGTAACAAACTGTGCTAACTTTTCTTGCTAGGTGGAACAAATTCCATTTTTTATACTTTTTGTATGGATTAAACAGAAGAGATAGAATGTTTTAATTAATTAGAGAGCTGTGGAGGTTATGATTGGCAGATTGTATTACTTCTGTGCAAAGCTAGGCTAGCTGTTTACCCCTTTTTCCAGTTTTATGCTAAGCTAGGCGTAGCTAACAGGCTGCTTGCTTCATATTAAACAAGAGTGATATCAGGCTTCTTCGTCTACTCTCTGCAAGAAAGAAAATATGTTTCTCAATGTTGAAGTATTTTTAATAAAGTGTAATAAGCATTTAATTCTGCAGTTACACATTAATTAATAGTCAATATAAAATCATTACAAAAGGGTTGAGTTCCTCTTTTTCTAATAAGTCATCAGCAAATATAAATGTGAATAAAAAGATGATATCCTGCTGCTAAAAACACCAAGAATCAAGAATTCTGCTGATTTTCCAAATACTACGAAACCATACGTTTCTGGTGCCTGGTTGACTAAGCTTGCACCAAAAAAAAAAACAACAAAAAAACCCACACTCCTTTTTTCTGAGTCATAACTTTCTGGGGATATCAATATCTGAGATGTAAATAATAGATACACTCACTCGCTCAGAATTCATCGAAAAAAAGAGGCCTCCCATAACTTCAGATCTTGCTTCATGGTGATCAGGTTTGAAGGTTTTCTTAAGTATTACAAGTAATCCTGTCTGTTCATCAGTAGTTGCAGTGCAAACAAGAACTGTTAATATCTAATAATCCCGTATGAATTTTCATTGTGCAAAAACAATTTGATTCCATGTAGGAGCTGTTCTATTATGAGGAGTGAAAGTCAAGCAAATTGCTGCCGTGCTGAAATGAAACTATGCTGAGTGGCCAAAAATGTTTTCGGGACGCGTTGGCCGTGAATCACAGCCTTGACACTCAGTCGTTATTACAATTAATGACAGCGTCTCGTCTGTATGAGTAACATGTGATGAAGTGGTATGACTCTTGCCTTTTTTGGCTTCTCTCCAGCGCCGTGGCCAGTGGCTTACTCAGGCTTGTTCACTTTACCGCAAAGGACATCTAGTGGTTACACACCCAACCGACTCACTGTGTGTCTGCAGCCTTCATGACCTCCCAGCAATAACTGTCTAAAGGTAAGAGTTGTAGAGAGGATCTCCTGAGTGTATCCTCATCATGAAACACTATGTTCTTCAAGGATGGAAAATAGCTGTTAATTAAACAGTGTCTTTTAGAATAAAGCCAATAGAAATTGATCTCATAAAAGATGTGATGGGACAGAGAGCTGACTGATACAGTTCTAATCTCAGTATGAACACGGTGCAGGCCGCCGGATAATTAAAGAGACGAGGCAGTAAGGACATGGCTATTAGCAGGTTAATTAGGCAATAATGAAACAGATACCTCAGGTTACTGTGGGCTTTAGTGATATACGATTCCTCGCAGGACGATATAAGGTGGGTGTTAAATTTAATCCTTTCACATTAATAGAGAACGGCATACCTTCCAGTCAATTATTGCCAAAAGACTTCACCTGCTCCGCACAGTCACAAATGGAGAATTCAGAACAGATTCTATTTGGTGGCTGTCCACTCCGATTAGTTTGATGAAGCTTACAAAGCTTTTAGAGGGGATATTTGCGAATTTAGCAGGTGGCACATATCATTCATGGATCTCCTTATTAGAGAGATTCAAGTGTTTCATTTAATGAGTAATTCATTTCCTGCTACTTTTTGACCCACTTTGACAGAAGTAGGAGTGTGGCGTCTACCATTTATATATTAAAAAAAAAGCCACTTAATGGTAGTTTCGTAACCTTGAGTGTAGCGCTGTCCTCGTCACCATTTGACACCATCCTCATCTTGTTTTAAATATTCTGTTTAATTATGAATCAGTGTCTGCTGTGATCAGTTCAACCACTGACTCGGAGCGTTTACGACCTGCCTTCGCAGAGAAGTGGCCTGCAGATGTTAGAAGTCAGAGGACGGGCGAGGTCAAAGGTCAGTGTCCGGCGTTATCCTCCTCAGGTTAGAGTGACAGCCAAACCATGTGCTTCATCCACCCCCTCTAATTGACTTACAAATGCTGCAGCGCTTTCCGTGTCAAGTAACTCACAGCATTAAGTATGGCTGTAAAGTCAATATGACTTTATTAGTGGCTAGGTCTCCATTGACAGCCCTACTTGCACTTTTGACCTCAGCTAACTGTGATCTACTGTCCAGAGACCGCTCTTCTCTTCCCTTCCCTTTTCCCTTTCCTCTCTATATAGCTCTCTCTCTCTCACTCTGTCATTATCCCACCTCTCAATGATCATGTCACCCTCTGACTCCAAATCCCGGAAGAGCGCAGGCGGCCAGGAAATTCTACATTGTTGCTTCCCTTTTTAGGAGTCTATCGGTAAACCTTGCTAATCCACAAATCCAACCTTGGATTTGAGCCGCTGAGTCTGAAGGGAAAGTAATTGGGTTGTTGCTAATAATTGGATTTTCTGCTGCTTGGTCAAACAAAAAAAAAAAAAAGAAAGAAACATAAGCAATGTCCAGGCAAGAACGAGCCACCACTTTAAGCTTGGGTTCATAGGTCAAGGCAGGCCCCAGGTTGCGCATATAAAATGATTAACATTTAAAATCTGCTTTTCGGCACCTGTGTTTCAAAAGCGCTTTCTTTAATACTCTGTAAATTTCAGTAAGTATGTTGTAAAGTCCTCATTATGTGGACTGAAAGGGTCATTAATGAAAAGAAATAATTATTATTAGGTGACTGCATTACAGCTACCGGCAGGAGAAAGGTGACACCATGGCGAGAAAATCACTGAAACATACAGAAATCTGATTACGGTTTGAGGGCATGTTTCTTCACATCTCTTTAATTGCTATGTTCATTCATTGAATCCAAACTGTGGAACTGTGAGCAGAGTTGTGATCAAGCTCAGTGGGCACACCTGTACAATGGTGGAATATAACTCCGTTTACACACTAGATTTAGGTACAAACTTGGGCTACTTGTTTACTTCAGTTTTATACCACACTCCCCCTACAGTTCAGAGGCAAATATTAAGTTATTTGACAGTTATATTTTTAGATTAAAGTCTTACATACAACATATATGATATGCTTGTAAAGTATACTGCATTGATATAGATTAACCTACCGCAGCAATATGTAAATTGGATTAAATTAGCTCTACATTGATCAATTGCGTCAGTATAATTATGAGTAAAAATAGAACAATACATAACAGTATAACATTCACAGGGTTCAGTTTTCTGCATTGAGTACTAAAACGTTTACATTTAAAATACATACATACAGTATGTTAACTTAACCTTTTTGAGTCCAGTACTTGAGTAGTGATACTTTTACTTAAGTGAAATAGTTGAATACTTCCCCCACTGTACCTTTAGCCACAGGCAAAAGTGATTCATGGACCAATTTTGAGTTTTAATTTGGTCCTTTCCATAATGTTGTCAGACAATTATAATACCAATCTGAGTCTGTCAGTGGCAATAACAAACTTTTAATGGATGTACTTTAAGGGGGCGCTATTTCCCCTGGATTACATCGTAGCCCATGTTGTGGTTCTCGCTCAATACTGGACCACTTCCAAAAATTGTTGTCCCCATTAATCACTGAGACACAAAAAGTTTGAAAGCTTTCATTTCAGTGGTTGCACATACAGCCATGCTCCTGTTTTAACAGATGGTAAGATAGAGAACAGTCTGGTGCTGGGTGGCTGTGGTCCTTGATGATTCTGTGTGCCTTCAGCAGGCACCGCTGGTAGAAGATATCCTGACTGGCTGAGAGTCTGTTGCCAGTGAGGCGCTGTGCTGCCTCCACCACTGTGTGTGTGGGCAGAGTGAATCACTTAAAGAAACACTCACTGTATGAAATGTACTCAAAAACTAATTACCATAAACATTACTGGTAGAAGTGTCCATATCATTTACTTCGGTAAAAGTGTATTTAAAGATATTTGTTATTAGTAAAAGTCAAATCAAAATAGTAGTTGTACTTGTCAAATTACTAAAAGTACAAGTACTATCAAAAAAGAGTTTGAAAACTAAAAGTACTCATTATGTAAAACAATAACCCCCCTCAGTGTTATATTATTATATATTCCATCATTTAATCATCTTTACTGATACTTTATGTAACTATTGTTTTAACTTTTTTATTATTATTATTGCTTGTGTACTTATTATTTATTGTCATTTCTTTCTATTGATGCTCTGTTTTTTTGCAATACACTTGCTGCTGCTATCATGTAAATGTCCCCGCTGTGGGACTAAAAAAGGATCATCTTATCTTAATGTGTAAGAAGCATTTTACTGTTGTGGAAATTTTAGTGTTGTGCCCTAGTTAATGTTTCAGTTGAAATGAAGTTAATATGTGCTTGTCATGGCTGAAATACTCAATTTCCAGCTTTAATGTTCTTATAAATTTCCTCATTGACAACATTTAATATGTTCATCTTAGTTCTGTAAAACTTCCTCAACTTTACGCCATTTCTAAAATGTTGTACCATGCAGTATTATGAAGACTGTCTGTGAGGTAAAAGCCTAAAAAGAAAAGAAAAGAGTATTATTTGTGTTATTTGTGAGAGTGGGCGCCTGGCAGTCTCAGTGTTAGAGCTGTATTCATAGGCTGGCTGAAAAAGTTTACAAGAAGCCATGGGCAGCTACGGAAATGAGCAGTGTACCACATGTTGGGTCCGTGGATAGACCAGGGGAACAACAATGCTCCCTATCGTGACTTTGAGATCCCAGCCTAGATTATTGGAAGGAGCAAACTTCACATTGCTTTAAAGGAGTAGTGGAGGGCTCGCTGCACTCTCCTGCAGCTTACCACCACCCTAGATGATACAGTGAAGTCATCCTGATTGTTTTCCCTTGTGAGGCCATTAGATCTAGAGACATGCTGGCTTCACAATGCACCACTCTAATGGCCAACATCCAGCAAACAAGTCCTCTATACAGCAAATCCATAGGCTCCTACAAATGTTATTATACCATAGATCCCTGCTGGGTGCAACAGAAAGTCAGTTTTTTGTGTTGGGAAAACATGAATGCACGCTCATCTTGAAGAGAAATGAAGGGAAAAGTGCAAGATTACGTTTGTTGGGTGGGTTTTTGAAAATGTTAGAAGTGGTAGAAAGTCATATACCAGTTCCTTTTTTTTACAATGAGGTATGTAAATGTAGCTGATGTGGTGAGAAAAAAA
Source organism: Scomber japonicus (assembly GCF_027409825.1). Lineage (NCBI taxonomy): Eukaryota > Metazoa > Chordata > Actinopteri > Scombriformes > Scombridae > Scomber > Scomber japonicus. The sequence continues at coordinate 7,130,637 of NC_070584.1, forward strand.
CATGAGCATTCATTGATGATACTCGTATAATGCGAAAACAAGGTTTTGTTACACTTTTGTAAATTTGGCATTAGTTTTTAAGCTAAAATAAGGTTTTTACACACATAATTTGCTATTGATTAATTGCAGTGGTATTAATGACATAATACAACTAATACCAATGCTATCAGTGGTAATAATACTGCTACAAGTATCAACATAGCCTGAGAGGCAGAATCTATCCTTCAAAGATTGAGATGTGGGTGAGATAGGAAATCTGCTCCCCATCATTTTCTGTATTACTGCGCACTAAAGGTCAAGGCTCAAAAATGGAGTGACTACAATTATATATGATTTTTTGCAAGAGCAGGAACAAAGGACTGAAAGAGCACAGGGCCTTTTTGAGCGGTAATTTTTTCGAAAGCTCTAATTTTGTATTATATAAAATAAGGGCAAGTTAGAAGCACTAGCGCGATCCTTGAGTAATGGAAAAAAAACATCCGGTAGATTATGGAGTCTGGAATTGGGGTGGTATTAGAATTGTATTAACACAACAAAGGGAGCAGGCATAAAGCATAGAGGAAGACAACAGTACAGTACAGTATGTGTATGCATGTAAGCAGGTAGGCGCACACACTGAACATTTGCAAGCATGTTTATGAGCGCAAAGGCCAATCTGTATGAACATGAATGCACAGATAGCATCATATACGTAGCACCCAATGAAGACAATCTAACTGTGTTCATGCTGAAATCTATTTGACTATTTTAATTTGAATATTTACTTGCCTATCCTTCAAGCTTTCCATACACAGTGTTCCTGAGAAGAGATTCATAATTAATATCAATGTAATGTGCTACAACATTAGCCATAAGTAAAACAATGGCATTTTGTTCTCCTGTATACCCCAAAAATTAGCATGGACTATCCTTATGCCCTCATTTTCAGTTGAAACAGAATAAACAGTATTGGAGAAAACAGCAACATACATGAATGATGTACAACATATTAAGTACATTTAGAAAATCCTTGTATTTTGTTAAAAATGTAAATTTAAATTATTTTAGATTATTACTGTATGTTTTGGCGGGACAAGAATACACTGACAAGTGTAAAATGTAATCATTGAAACACTGGACATGGATGGTTATACCTGTACATGGTGTGAAATGTATATAACAAATTGTCAATTTTTTATTATTATTCTTTGAAGTTTGTGATCAAGTTATTTAATAGATTATGGGGTGAATTAGTGTAGCTCAGTGGATTACGACATGTCAGCAGCATGTGAAGTTTTGCACTTTGTCAGTACAGGTTGAGGTGTGGAGTCACCTCTAGTGTAAAATATTTCTGTCTGTCTTAAGGGGTATTGATGTGTTTGTTATTTTTAGAAAAACATTTTTTTATTTGTCTTCTATCTAAGTTAAAAGCATGTAAAGTATAGGGAAAGTTATGATTTATAAGGTGAGGTATTGACATTAGTCCCCTATGGAGCTAAAAAATAAATAAAGACAACGTGGGCCTCTGTTGTAATTATGATCATACAGGACTTGGTATCAAAAACAGCGTGTTGCCTAGAAATAAGGCTGTTAATAGAGCAACAGCGAGAACTTTTGATTTCCTCTTAAGCAAAAACAACAGAATGAGAGAGAGACTTTGTTCTCCCACCATTGTCCACCCAAGTTCCCCTCTTTTCGTTTTCATGTCTCAAAAGCCCGCGTTGTCTCCCAGGACACAAATAAATCAGTGTTCTTCCCCTTTTCATCTATGTTGGAAAATAATTAAAAAGGGAGTGCTGAATTGTGTACAAGCTGATTCCTCTGTTCAGTAAGCCACCTTCATCTAAGAACCCCCCCCCCCTTTCTTTCTTTCTTCCCTCCCTTCCACCTCACCCTCCCACACCCTCTGTTTTTTTCTTAATAATATGTTCTGCTCTGTTTAAGATTGAGATCAAATACTCTCTCATAGAGCCAGGGTAATTAGATTTCACTATGTAAATGGCCTTTAAAGCGCACTCAGAGTGTGAGATGCTGTGCTCACATTTGTTCGCTGCACTGCTGCCTCCCTCAGGTCATTTGTGTATGAATCACTTGGCATCGCCCTGCACTGAAACACACACACACTCACACACACACACATACATACACACACACAGCTCTGCCGCAGAAAGTAGTCCAAATAAACACTGATAGGAACACATTAATACTTGCCTGCTCAATGAGTCATTTGCAAAACACTAAAAAACAGCTCTAAAAATGTCTGTACACATTTAATTGCAGCTACTGTGCATATATTTTTATTTCATTTGCTTTTAGTGATTATATTTCCCCACTATGATTTGTAAGCTGAGCCTGACCTGCGGTTATAACCAATAACCAATTTATTGTGCTGTGATGTCACACAGTGTAATCTATTTGTCTGTTGGCATAGCTGTCGAGTGTTGCATTTTATTGATATATTTAGTGAAGCAGTCTGTTGTGAAAACACAGCATTAAAGCCCCCCACAAAATACAGTTTTTTTTCTCCTTATCCTCAAAATAACATCATAATTTCCCTGATTTAATACACCTCACAAAATAATCTATTTCTAATTATTATGTTTAGCAAAAATAAGCTTTAAAATCCAACACTTGTGCTTTTAATTTCAAAGAAATAGCTCTTATTTTGGACACATCCCCTGTGTGTATAATTGAGATGTGCAGTAGCATTTAGTGATGGATTTGTTATTATTATTCAAATGTCATCTTTTAGGGGGGGGTGGAGGGGTGGTTGGGGAGTGAAAGAAGGGGGGGTGGGGGGGGGGGGCGGCTTGTGTGCCTGTCTTGCTTGCGAGGCAGAGACAGCAGCTATTGTCTTGAGGAGACAAAAGGAGTAGTGACATCACTAATGTTTCAAAAATAAACAGCAGGCTCCTATTATGTGGTACAGTTAAAGCCTGGAAAGGAGACCATATGTTAGGCTGAAGGCTACGCTGCCGAGAGTAGCCACGCATTTCATATCACTGACAAGTCTCCTCTCCCTCAGCCTTGTCAAACCGCTGTTGTAAAACAATTAAGCTCCTATTAACATATATTTTATTAATTGCCCTATCAACATGGAAACACAAAGACATGTAAATGCCCCGGCCCTGACAGATTTAGAAAAGCGTAGCATGGCAGCTTTCTCACAGATAGTGACAGCTGAAGGAATCAGGTCAGATTATATGAGCATGGACAACTCAACAGATTTGTTTGCTATTGATAGCAGCAATCAATTCAATTAGTTGTCTCTCATACGTTGAATGGCTGATGAGATTAGCAGGGATAGTGTTTTGTCATTTATTGTTTAATGTATGCATGGATTTCTCTTTCAAAAGAAAAAGCACTTGATTTTTTTTTTTTTTTTTAGCTCCAATGTGCACTGACTGTTTCATAATTATTGCCTCACAGCTTTCTATTTCCTCTGGAGTAATTGGACTGCCCTGTTAGATTATCCGGTCTAAATTGCAATACTAATTATAAAGCCTAACAGTTGTGTCGCATCAATAGTCTATTAGGATTAATTAAGATAGGAAGTGACAGCTGACGATTAAGCGCATCAGTTGCAGTTCAACAATGTAGAGGTCAAATGATCAAGTTCTTTTCTGTCACAGGAACGTTAAGCCTCCTTTCAAAAATGCAAATGCTTTTCTTTTTTTTTAATTTCCTTTTTTTTAATACCAACATTATATTTTACAATCACATGCATGGATTATTTTCTTATTTATTTTATTGTATGCAGATTTAGACATGGCACGGCCCATTGTTATCCTGTCACAGTGGCAGAACAAACGATTTCATAATTGATTATGCCTCTAATTACAAAGCATACAATTAGTGGAAGTTATTGATAGTTCAGCATGTGCCTTTTAACCCCGGAGCTGTCCGTTTACTCCCAGAGGAGATGTGTGTCCTTCTGTGTTAATGATGGAAACGACTTTTAGATAACAAGGATGTCCCAGACAATCAGCTGTGTTTACACAGTGACCTGGACATTTACTTGCTTGGCCTCTGTATCTCCCCCTGTCTTTATATATGTCAACATCACTCCTAATTACATAGCACCAAAGCAGACCAGCTAAAACTTCTGCCATATGCTTCTGTACTGTAGTGAAGAAAATCATATTTTAGACAGATTTGGAAATTATTATTTTTTTTATCTCATATATTTCCGTTTAAATTGGCTGAATATTTATGAATGCCCTCTAACACACTTGTCAAGATGTTTTCAAGAGAGGAAGAAATTTCATAGAAAAACTCAGCAATGCTTTAATAGTTAGCCTCAGACATTTTTAAAATGTCAGGTCCGGAAAGCTGACTGTTTCAGCACACTGTCCCTATCTTCTCATTTAATGACACTTATCTGCAGTGGTGCTGCGGCTCTCAACCTTTTTTTTGTCTGGCGTGCCCCCACATATCTATCAGATGAACTTCATAGACCCCTTCTGTCATATTCCAACTGATTCTCAAATGAATGTTAAATAGCGTGACGTAAAGGTGGATCCTTTTATAGAAATATTTCATATAATCTAACTGTCAGCATTAAGGTTGGTTAGCTTAAGTCAAAGAAGTTGGCTCCTTCAACCATTTATACACTTGCTTTAGCTAACTATTTAAACTGTTACCTATAGTGTATCTGTAACTGTTTATCCTTTACTCTTAGCTAACAAGTTTAGCCATTTATCCATGTCTTTTAGATCATTAATGAATACAACTGTTGATCTGTTACTTTAAGCTTACTATTTTAAACATGTATCAAATACCTAGCTAGCTAATTATTCTGACGATTTGTCCATTGCTTTCAGCTAACTCTTTCAACCATTCATCAGTTATCTGTAGCTAGTTATTCTAACTGTTTATCTTTTACTCTTAGCTAACAAGTTAAACCATTTATCCTTTTCTTTTAGATAATTCATTCAACTGTTTATCTGTTACTTTAAGCTTACTACTTTAAACATGATAAAATACTTATCCATGACATTAAGCTAATTATTCCAATTGTTTATTCATTACTTTTAGCTAATATCATTATTCATTAGCCTACTTGTAGTCTACTTGTAGCTAATATCTATCTTTATTAATTACTTTTAGCGACTATTTCTTGACTTCTCTGCTAACTTGGTAACTAGTCTTAATCTAATCTTAATGACAGCATGTGGCTTTACTTATATAAAATATGTGGTTACTGTTACCGTAAAAATCAAAACACAATTATTATGATTTTCATTTAAGATGAGCTCATTTACGCCACAATCTTTCCTGAAAGTGCACAAGTAATAGTTGTGTATTGCTAGTTTTTTACTTAAACAACAGTGGAACAAGCACAGTGTCTGTCTGTCAGTAATAACTACTGTCCAGTGATTGTAACAGAGCTTTGTTTTGGGAGGGGTTCTGTAGATTTACTGTAAAATGATCGCTATTAAACATGCATGGATATTGATCTCAATGTATTTATGTATAATTTAATATTCTATAGTAACTGTTCATCTCTGCAAGAGCTAAATCTATTCATCAGTTGCACAAAATCCTCTTGAGAATGCTCAGTATCTTATGCTGTATGTTGTAAGCAAGTGCAAGGACTGTATTCAGTCCAGTATCGTGAGTCTCTAAAAGGGCTGGAGTGCTAGGGGGCATACTTACCCTTGAGCTCCCAGAGGAGCAATGTTATTATTGGTAATAAGAAGTGATAAATACAGTGTGAGGGAAGCGTATGCCTCCATAGAAGTTACACTCCACTGAGTGTAGGCACCTTTGAGAGTTACTGTAGATGAATTTCTGTCAGTATTTCCTAGAGAAAAAAAACAGCTAACAAACAAGTTAGTTAGGAAACGTTACTTTAGGACATTGCACAAAAAAAGCTTATGACGATTTCAATAGTTTAATCTTTGAGGGAGGGTGGAGTGGGGAGCGATGCTAAACTACTGTCAAGACAAATATTTCCAGCAGAGTCCACTTGTATAATGGAATGAAAAAAATATATATAAGCCGGCACTAAAAGTGTTTCTTCTGCCTCATGCCCTCGGCATCAGGCTTTTTCCTTTCCTTATCCAGCACAAAGAGTGCATTGTTAGCAGGGCCATTACAAGCAGTCTCAACTACACTGGACAACATATGGCTCAAGGGAGAAAGCTATAGATTGCAGTGATGGGAGAAATGGGAAAGTTCATCAGACCCATCTCATCTGACCTCAGTTGGTTCTAGGGAAGAATGCACCGGGAAGCTAACGCTGAATAGACAGATTTTCCAAATGCTTTGAATTCCGTTAGGATAGTGAGAAAGAAAAAGGCAAGATGCTTTAAAGAAATGGATTTGGCCTATAAAGTGTAAGTGGCGTGATGCCCATTTCTTCTGAAGGATGACATTAGGGGACCGCTTTTATTGATGGCTGCACAAAGAGGGGTAAAGAGTGCACACAATTAGGAGTCAATTGAAGGACTGGGATATTAGGGTTGATATATTTTAGCCCTATAGCTTTAGGTCTTTTCATTTTGGAAATACAAAGAGGAAGAATAGAGTGCTGTGTTCATTCTTAAATGCCTTTTCTCCTGTTCTTTTATTTATTTTATTCTATCATTAGTTGTTTGTTTCTTCTTCTTTTTTTTTCGTGGATAGTAACCACGACCCTGCCTGGAACAGATGTATTACTTATGACATCCCAGTTTTCATCCGTTCACAATTTTTACATTAGAGATAAATCTCTGCAGCTGGAATCTCACGGCTGAGTTAGCCCGAGCCCATAAAATATTGAAGCCTTCAGAGCCACTGGCAGGCAGGTTGAGGGGAGTTCATGTCCAAAGCCAAGCTTCAGATTCACAGACATCCCAATAGGAGTGTACTACAGAAAAAAGCACTAATAAAAATTTCATTGAAATGAGACGGGGATATTGCTAGCATTCTCCCCAGCATCAGTATGAAATCTTAATCTGAGTTAATGGAAGAGATATGAAAGCCTTTCTCAATTCAAACACAAGCAGTGCATAATTTATAAATTATTGTCAGAAAAGTGATTCCACTCTGAGATTTACTCTCTTCTAGATGGAAGTGAACTCAGCAAGACAATAAGAAAACATAGTCTTTTTGACCTTTAATGCCAGGAGATTTTACAGTAGAGCTGTCGATATAATCAGGTAAACTGGTGTTTTTAAAAAGAAGAAGAAAAAAAAAACTACAGCAGCGCTCAGAGCGAATAAATACCAGTAGAGGCTTTTTCTGGCAAGCCACAGACCTGGTGCAAAATAAGTAAATAAAACAGCCTCAGGAGGATGGAGTGTAAGAATCCTTTGTCCTGGAGGTTGACAGTTTGCTAAAGGCTTGGTAATGTCTCAAACACAGTGTCTCAGTGATGTAGAGGAGAGGAGTGTTATTTTAAAAAGCATTTCCTCCTCTTCCCCTTTGCTCACTTTTTTTTTTACTCCAATTACACAAGATATGTTTGCATGGCATGCTCCGCGGTTAATCCACAGTGACAGCTTCCTCTTCCTCCTGCATGTGGAGCGTAATAGAAACGGTGTCCCATGCTGGAAAACATTATTCACTAATGTAGCCTCAGCGTGTCCAGCGTGGAGCTTGGGGTTGTTCCTACTCCATTACATGGCAGGGAACAGGTCCTGATTAGGATTAGCACATGTACTCACCCTCCCTGAAGACAGCCAAGTTCAATCATCCTGACTACTGCACTCTATTCACACTCTGCAGCCCCGCTCCTAGCGAGGCCCGCAGCCTTACGTTTTGCTCTCATGCAAACGCTTATGGGACACACTTTTAACAGTCCAAACGGAATAAGTTATCTTTCATTTATTTTACTGAGCAAATTAAAGAGATCACTTGGTTGCCAGACATGCCACAGTAATTGAAACATTGTTGTTTATTAGTCGCCATCGTTATGATGAACCCAAAAACATTCTGAATTGATTAGTGTAATAAATAAAACACTTAATCATAATATCACGTACAAGGCTAGTTTATTAAAATTATGACTTGAATTAAACATTTGAGTTCCTTTTATATACAGTAAACTGCATATGGGTGAGGAATAAGGGTTGACAAGATGATCAATTCAAAAATATCTTACAAAACTGTAAGAAAAGCAGCATTAGGTATGTTAAAATGTACATTTTGTATTTTTGTTGGTTTCGTGTCATTTGAAATGACATTTGCACCATTTTTTAAAACCAAAAGTAAGACTGAATGTTGCTGAAAATGTCAAATGGTGTAACCACAAAAGAATATTAATGATGAAGTATTAAATATGGTATCCACCTACAGTGTATTTAAGTGTACTTATACAAATAATTACTTCATTTAAATAAATTAAAAAAAGGTTCCTGATATAGCTACATGACTCATGTAGTGTGACATTAAATTTAATATATATAACAATTGTATTCCATTAATTTAACATAAAAGGTTATAATGTAAGATCATGACAAACCAGATGATATGGTGTTTTATTGAGGGTTAGGGTTAGTTAATTTTGAAGTATAATTATTTGGTACAAAGTTTTTATGGTTACACCACTTAGACATTTTTGCCGTAATCCTCTAATATATTCTCTCTAAATGTATTAAAAGCAGAAATTTGATGCTGGGTCCACAAAAAAATAATGTGTGCAAGTTATTCATATGTTTATTTTAAAATTTTAACCCCTTTAAATTTGACTAAACCACATGGACACAAAAAAACATCACTGACCCATATAATGGGGAAAAAACAAACCTCAGTTAACGTTTGTTATCTATCAGCCATATAATGCGTCTTGATGTTTGTGTCACTAAATGGTAAAGGCGAAGTTGCGGACACGGAGCGCAGGATGTGTTTTACTTTTGCGGGCCACTAGATGTTCCTGAAACTGGCAGAGAAGGGAGCGAGTACACGCTTGGCTGAGTCAGGCGTATCCAAGGTGATAAAAGCATAAAAAGGAGACATGAATGTTAGATGGGGTGCTGAAGTATACACTGCAAACTTATTTAGGACAGCGTCGGCGAGCGTTCTAATGTGAATAAATGGACGAGGGTCTCGGTTTCCCTTTGCTTTGGGTGCGTTCCGCCTATCCTCCGGTAAATCGAATTTGACGAAGCTCCTGAGGAAGCCTTATGGGGAGCGGTGAGCGAGGCAACAGTGTCATTACATGCCCCGAGCTTGCATTCGTAGCCACAGGTTACGAAAATGGAGTTTTAACATGTAAACAGGGAATTATCCATTATTCACCATTGCTTATTGTGGTTAATCCACAATAACAGCATTTTAATGGTAAGTTATTCACTCAGTGGTAATTATTAGGTGAGTGATATGTTGAAATGAGGCTATAGGGCAAAGTGTATAGCGACTCAGAGGAACGTGCGGAATCACTTCAGCAGACACAATCAAGTGAGTGCAGGCTAGTAAATTGGAGCTGCCAGTGATGACTTATTGATGACCGAGCTTGTTCTTTCCTCAGTTTAATTATGAGAGCTAGTTAATTCATGGCAGCTAGAGAGTCAAAAAGAGAGACGTGTTGGGTGTCATTAAGATATCCCACAACTTCATCACTAAGGCTCCATCTATAATTCACCCTCAGTTCATGTGTGACTAAGAGGGCTTTATTTTAGAACAGCCTTAACGGGTAAACTCATGTGGAAAAAGGTCTGCTGTGCTGCAGTGGTCTCCGTGTCCCGCCAAGTGGAAGAGTTAAGAAGTGTAAAAGCTGCCTTTTTGAGAGGCCAGAGTGGACCGGCAAGAGGAGGGGAAACGTCTCAGGGCAGGACGAGGAGAGGTCACATGATGTAAGGGAGGGGGAAGGAGGGCCATGTGCGGTGGGAGCAATTTTTTCGACCTTCTAACTGTAGCTGAGGTGATGCTGTTCATCTTTGGGAGGCTACTTATGTCAGGGAGTGCCTCGGCTCCTGGCGCTCAGGGACCTGACATGCACTCCGAAGTGTCCGGCCTAGGAAAAACCTGCGAGATGTCCCTGAACTGGTGGTGCTCACTCACTCAAGCTTTACCTTACGATTTCTCTTGTGGGACTCAGTGCCGACCACTCACTCTTCCTCAATCGGTCTCCTTATCTCATCTCCCTTGTCTCCCTCCTCTTTCGATTCTCTCCATTTTTTTCAACCTAATTTTTTCCCTCTCTACCTCAACACCAACCCCCATCACATCCATCACCAGACTCACACATCCATCTGTTATCCTCCCTGCTTCTTCTGGCTTGTTATTGTTTTTCTTTTAGGTTTGGCAGGCAGGTATTCACAAATGGTTTGCTGTCTGCTGACCATTGTTTCAGACTCTCTTGTATCTACTACCACAGTAGCAGAATAGTGTTGAGCAGGAATGATTGAAACACCAAAGGCCACAATCTCATATTTTTAACTTCTCTCACAGTTAAATGCAAGATTAGAGTGAAAATGACAAGTTCCCCATCAATGTGTCATCTAAACGGATATTTTTGTGCAGAACTGTGCTCGATCTACCTGGAGAAAGACATGCCTCGTCTTTGTTTTCCTGTTTACTTTCACCTGACTTGGCTGTGTGCTCTGATCATGGGATGGCGTGCTGGCCCTGATCCCAGCACTTGCATATTCATCTGGTCTAGGTGCTAATTTGTGTGTTTCATGCCTGTACTCACAAGCTTGTTTGCACACCCCGTTCCACCTGGGCTTGTTTTGGCGTCCTGTCAAAACCCAGGCCAGCGGAACAAACAACGTCTGTGAAAAAAATACCCATGCATGTTTAATTATGACAGGACACTCTCTCTCTCTGTCTCTTGTATTCTCTCCATAGACCTCTCCTCTGAGAGTAGGTGCCTCCTTGCATCCCTGCATTATTGTCGCCTTTTTTGAAGTATGGCAAGAAAAAAAGGTATGAATATTTAAAGTGCTTGCTGCCACCCTCACACACACACACACACACACACACACACATACACACATACTTACATGTATGTACACACATCTTCAGCTTAATCCAGTCCTGATTTGGGATTTAAAACAAAGTATAATATATGTATTGTTTGATGCATGAATTGCTGAAACATTCAAATGTAGGTATGTTCTGTAATCCAGGAGGCAAAATCAATCTGTTTCATTTCTTTAGATGACTTTCAAGCAATAATAGGCTACACATCACACTTATGTAACAAACTTAGCATACATACACCTTGCTACATGAATATTACTGATTCTTAAAGTCAAACAGAAATGTTAAATTGTACTTTTTGTGTAAGAAAATATAAACTGTAATTACACTGCAGGTGTGTATATATTTTTCCATTTTCTAATGAGGATAACATAGCTTTCGGACATTTTGCTAATTGTTGCTATTATTGCTAAGTCATGCGCTGCCATGTTCCATGATTTGCTACATACTATAGCCTCTTACAGCCAATTTACGTTGATACAAAACATTTTACACTGTCTCTTGATAACGTTCAACATTTTGGAGGACCCTTCACGCTGTGTGTGCACGTTCCGTTTGTATTCACCTCTTTAAAAGTTCAAACGAGCTATGCTAACTAGCTTCCAATTTCTGAATGGAAGCTAGTAACACTAGCTTAAAGCACTGTAGTAACATCCACACTTAGATGAAGAGATAGCATAAGAAGACCTCAAATAAAAATAAAAATGACCAGAAAACTTGCCAAAAATGCTAAATCCCTGGAGCACATTGCTAAAAAAAGCTTTGTTTAATGTAGTTACACAATACAAAACAAAGAACCAAGGATTCATATACTGATCTCTTGACAAAATTGTATTTTAATGGTCATTCAACTATAGTTTAGTATAGTTTAGTTTATTTTGCAAGCTAAAATGTACACACCAAATGACAGATAATGACATATAATGCAGGGAGAGGCCGAAAACCTGAATGGGCTTATTTAAAGCCTTCACCTAAAAGACTATAGTAAAAAAACTAAAGAATGTATTTTTGACAAAATGTTAATTATGAAATGCTAAAATCCTTCATTTAACTGATACAAATATTTAGGAAAGCTTTGCACCATGACACTATCAACTGTTTTCAGCTTGTAGAGAAACTTTTCAATGATCAATGATTTTGTTTTCAGTTAATTGCTTCCCAGAAGGACCTGTAAAACAAATGCATTTTAAAAAATGATTAGTAAAATTGGTCCACTCCATTCCAAATAAGGAAGGGGGATCATTTTGTATATACTCAATATCTGTGTGTTATCGAAAACATCACCGATTAGAAGCAGCCTCAAACCGAAACAGGAATTTTAATTTAGAGGCAGCATAAACTTGCTCAGCAATATAAAAGCAGCTACTGTGAGGCAAAACAATAGACTCATCATGTAGACGAAGAGAAGGAGGGAGGCTTGTTTTCTCACCGGCCTGACCTCTTTTTCTGACGTGTCACATTATGGTTATACAGAACGTGTCTCCTTTGCATACAAAAGGTCAGGAAGATAAATCAAAATCCGCATATGTGACTGGCCCGATTCATCACAGCAAAGAGGGTCAAAGTGTTAGCTGTAATCAGATTTTCTCCCCTAAATATAAGATGAATTGTCTTTTTTAGCAAAATGCATCTGTGGGAACGGAGAATGTGGCACTTTGTACAAATACACAGTTCTAACTATTCAGTGAAGCCGTTTCCCCGCTTTTTAAAAGAATGTGGTGAATTTTGTTTTATTACTTTTCACACTTTGGGTGTGAGGAAAGAGACTAATTTACCCCTCCAGGTCCTAGAGATGTTTGTTGGCTTAGTGACACTTGTGCTTGTTAGATAATCCGTGATGATGCAATACTCTGAAATAAAATGCTCTCCCAGCTAGTAAAGCTCCAGTTTGGATCTGGGCCTGTGAGGGTTTTAGCTCCGTCTCAATGTTCCCTCCACCCCTGCTGAGACATTAATTAAGGCTCCTTTCAGGTCCTTTTTTCAGCAGTTGCCCCCGTAATACTCTTGCTCAGTTAAAACCTGCACATGCAGGTGCCCCCATCATCTCACAACAAGCTCCTTAATTAACAAATGGCTACACTTTTGTCTCTATCTTTGCTCTTTCTCTCTGTTTCCCTCTCTCTCAGAGTTTCTGCGACTGAACATAATAAATATAAAGAAGATACAAAAAAAGTCTGTCCTGTCTCTTTAACCCGGCGCCTTTACTTCGTGAAACGTTTGTCTTCCTCTCTCTGTAGTCTGTCATCTCACACAGTGGATGATCTCGAGAACAGGCAGAGGTTCAGGAAGGAGTGCAGTGCTGCCATCGAAACAGGCATCACACCTCTCCCACACACTGCTAATTAGAGTTAATTATTAATACACTTTGATTTAGCCTTGCTCCCCCACCATCAGGTGCCAGAGTAGTTTTTTTTAACATGTTTTTACAAATGAAAGGAGTGAAGCAAATTGATTGATACTGAAGTTTTTTCCTTACCTTACAACTTAAATCAAAGGCCCCACCAGTTTAATTGAAGGCAGAGAACGTTTGAAAGTCAATTTGAAGAGATATTAGAAGTAAAGTTAAAAGGATAAACTTATTGAATGGAAAACTTTGGGGTGAAGAGAAAGACATATCAGGTGTGTATGAATAGATAAGAGAAAAACGTGTATATCTGGACATTAGTGATACTCTCGGTAGATGCTACACAACTACTTCTCCTAACTAAATGACAAAATACATAGTTTGTGATTGCCTTCCAAAACAATGCATATGAGCAATTTATTATTTAACATCCCTAATGGCATGACCATAATGTAACTTAGTCTGTAACGGTCAAAGATCAAGATCATTAATGGCAAAACTACTGGGCTAATGTAAGGAAATGATTGTGGTCATAGTCAAAATAAGAACTAATTAGTTAAAGTCAGATGTGAGATCAGTCAGAGGCTAAGATGCCACAAACACACACACTCTCACACACAAAAACACATGGCCAGTGTGCACGTACATGACACAAATGATGTAAAGTGAATATTATCCTTGCCTAAACACACCTTAAGAGGTGTTATGGAGCTAATAGCAATGCTGTGATAGCTGCATTTTCTCTTGATAGACAGAAAAATCACATGGCTCCCAAAAGTTCTTGTCTGGTAAATTTGAAATTGTAGTGAATTTTAGTGTCACCTTATTTACACAAAGTAGGCCGATGTACTCTTTGTGCAGTCCATGTTAATTATTACAAACTGCTAATGTAGCCACTATACATTAGCTGTAGCTGTCAGCTTGCTAGCAACGTATATACCAACAATGTGGAATGAGCTAAATGTGTTTGTGTGAGTGTTCTACTATCAATTTTAGTCTCTTTTCCTCCAGTTTCTCTTCATCTCCTTGTTTCTATTCATTCATGAAGCTAAGTTACATTGATTTTATTACAAATATTTCATTCAAGTTGAAACATTTGTAACACACATCATTTTGCTTCAATTTTCACCACCTAGTGCATCTCACCATCTTTGCGCCCACCCTTACCTTTCCACTCCATTGTTGTGTAAAATCACACCACCTCCACCACCAAAACTCTAAACACACCTTCAGAGGCATCAGAAATGATCATTTTTTTCCCCAGCAGCACACAACAGTAGGTGGATACACAATGAACGACAGTGTAAAAGCAGGGGTGAAGAGACCTGGTTAAACTGCAGTCACAGGCTGACCCTGGGAATACCAGTGCCGTCACATCTGATGACAATCACCAGGTCTTGAGCGCAGAGAGGGATGAAGGTTTGAGAGAAGGTTGAGAAAGAGCAATGGTGAAAAAAGGTGGCTTGATTCAGATGAGACGTTAATCAGTGATGACGGAAGGGAATGTAGACAGAGGTTAGCCTGAGTCTTTAACAATTATTAGGAGTATTATTATATTATTATTATTGTTATTATTATAATTAGCAGTAGCAGTAGTATTTGGCAGTTCGCTCCACACCGGTCTTTTCCAATCTTCACAAATGCAAATGTAGACATTGTATATTGTTGTCTTTATATTTATGGATTTTGTATTTCAGCCACTTGCTTATACTATAGTGATATGTGTATGTTAAGTTATCTTTTTTTGACAATATACTTTCTGAAGATTATTGTATGTAAGCACATTGAGAGCTAAACCGGAGTAAAATGTCTTCTATGCATAAAAATACTTGTCCAATAAAGCTGATTCTATAAATGATAAAATAACCCTACATTAACAACAGATTCATATTAAACAAGGAAATATGGCAAAGTCACCACACATTGATTCCTGTGGGGGAGTGTTACTTACAAAAAATATGAAAAATATTCACTGACAACCTTGTTTTTACAACAAGACTGAGACATAAGTTGATTTAGCAGCTTGACTTGTTGCACTAGTTAGCAGCAACTAGCATGTCAGTAACATTACGTCTGTATCAGTAATGTTAGCTTACTGTACTGGGAAAAAATAAACCAATTCATGGACTTAATGTATTCACTGCTAATGAGAACTAAACAGCTAGCACGAGTCACGAAAATTGCCCGACTAGCATGCTAACATTTAGGTTAATGTTATACACTGTCTTGTCTTTAGCTAAACAGACATTGAACAGTATTTTAGTGAAGAAGTAAGTGTATTCAGTTTGGCAATGAGTAATGTCATGGACCATAATACTTGTCCACATCCAATATGGCGATAAGGCTTCTTTTAAAGACATTAAAAATAAAAAAATGGAACAAATCTTTCACCAACTGAAACTAAAATGTGAAAACAAAAATTCATTTTTAATCAAAAGACTAAAACTAAATCAAAATCAGGTGCCAAAATTAACACTGCAAGGCTTTTTTTCTTAATATGTTAAGAGGGGGAAAAAGGACAAGTAATTTAGAGAGGACAAATTAGATTATTGAGAGAGAAATGTTCCTCCATATTGGACATTTGAAGTTTGGCCTTTAACACCACATCACTGCTCCTTCCCTGCAGCAAAAGGTACACTTTGATAACACCTAAGTGACTCACCCATTAAACTGCTCCGACTTTTCTGCTGATCCTGTCGTATTCCCAGTTTGGGGGTGAAACTGGCTTGCCTTGGACTTTGTAACTCATCACCGGGGCCAGTGATAATACCTCTGAACCTGTGGCTGTCTTGTGCGAGGCTTTGGCTCCCCATGAAATAGAATCATCACCCCCTGAAACAAAACAAATAAATCCTTCCTCCCAGTCTGTTTTGATATGTAATGAGTCAGTGTTTCACTCTTCTGAGATCTTGTTATGTGGCGTATTAGTGATGTGTCTCTCTGCGGCCGCGGTTCATCTGTCAAACTGGATTTTTCCACCTCGAAATAATGATCCTCTGCTGCACCGAGGGCCCTGCTAAAGTATCTGCTTATTTAAGATGGCTTTGCACCATTGTTCCGTGTAGGTAACACCTGGCCCTCAGGAGTCGTCTGCAGCGGGTTACAAGTGGAGAGGCCCCTGACAGAGATGGAGACACAAAAGAAGCACAGATAGTATCAAGAGGTGTTGGATTTTGCGATGTGCAAGTAATACTATGGTTATTGTCTGTAGATCTACACCAATGATGGATGTCATAAAAATATATACCATACTTAGCCAGGCTCCAACAACCCTGTAGAAGAGCGCCGCATCTTGTCAGGAGAGACATTTTAGGGAAGTAAGTGATGGAGTAAGTCAGGCTGCCACTGCAGTATGATGGTATTGTGCAAAAGTAGGGGTTCACTACCATCTACAGTCACATATCAAACATTTCTTTGACATCAGAAGACATTAAGAGTCTCTTAATGGGCTTTTCATTCTTATATACCTGATTCCAACATCATTAAAATCCTCTGAGTATCTACAGGATGGATGAGTCTTGCAAATACATTACTCTTGCAAGATGAAGTCTTAATAAAATGTCTTTATTATATAGCTGTTGGTATAATACCTCATGTTCTTGATACAGTTATGTCTTTATCCAGCTAGTACTATAAATAGCTAAATATATGAAGTACAATTAGTTATATTGATGTGCCCATCTTGCCAGATGTACTAATCATACTAGCCAGAAGTGCTGTTAGATATGCCCCTGATTATGCACATTATGCTGCATATGAAGCAATGTAATTTCCTATAAGATAGGCTGTAACAGCATAGCATGCCACCTAAACCACAGATCAAAGTGGTGTGTCTATTATTCTACAATTGAAACAAGATATGCTGGCCTACATAGTGTGTTTGATGACATCATTTATCAAAGCTATATAGACTGTGAGTTTTCCTTGATAGGCTAGGGAAAAAAAAGACATCTGTCCAGTCAGATGAGAATACACTCACGTAAAGCTATACTCGTACAATATTTCCTAATGCAAATGTGACAACTCGCATGTTGTACAAAACCTTTAATCTACTGTGTGATGTATTATTTGAGCAAAGTAAATCGATGGATGGATGTGCTTTGTTTTCAATTTGCTATCTTTATCTCTTTATAGTGTCAATTTCCTTCACAGACCTTCAGTGCTTCTAACTTGTCTGTGAACAGCCTTTCGCCCTGCTTAGTGTTAGAGAACAGGATGGCACGAGGTCGAGAGAGAGGGCAGGTGAAAACAGTCGGTGCTGTAGTCTTGAGAAACAGCTTGCCCTTGATACCTGGCCTGTTCTTCATTGTACTGTCAGCCCCACGGAGGAACCCTCCCCAATGACCGGCCAAGGCCAGTATGGCCCACCTTTCCATCCTCCACCCTGCTCTCTGTCATAATTGAGCTGGGCTTTGAGGATGTTTTTAAAACCCACTGTGTTCCCAAGATGCAACCTTAAGCCTGTCTTAAATAATCAGAGCACCTCAAGTTGGGAAGGCTTTTCTTAACCCTAGCAGGTAGCCTAATGCAAAAGGATCAAGTGAATTGATGAGAGGGGGGAAAGGTGTGTGGACTTGCTAAGGCTATAAATAAGAGAATCATTGGTTGGGATGATACCCGTCTTTAATACACTATTATTCTCTTTATCTACCACCTTCTCATCTCTTCACACTGCTCATCTTACTCCCTGCTTTGTCCTTTTAGAGGGAAAATTAAGGTAATGATTTAGCTTCATTAAGGAGGTATATAAAGAGGGGTAGTGCGTGGCCCCGGTGCTTCAGCCGTGTTACTAATTGGCACAGCATGTGGGTTTGATGTGGAGTGCTGCAGAAGGGGGAAGACGTCAGGGGCGGGCCGACCATGTGACCCGGGAGCTACGCCAACTGCCGCGCAGCCCTCGCTCGCTCTGTTCTCCCTGTGATCACGCTGTGGTTCTCTGCATGTTTGTTGGGTTTGCTAAGTCAAGGTCTTCTCATTCATTTTAATGACTCCACTTGGATGTAAAAGATTAATTGATATTCTTACAAGCAAACACCTTCAGGCTCATTAATCAATGTGTCAGTTTCTCCCTGCCATAAAAATGTACTTTACAGGATAATTAATTTCCTAATATCCTCCAGTCATCCAGAGTGCCCTCAACTTAAAATACTTGACATTTAGCCCTTCATATACAGCTCACTGGCTCCAGGAGCTCTTAATACATTGTAGTGGATACTGTAAAACAAACAAATGAACTTGATGAAATG
Organism: Scomber japonicus; assembly: GCF_027409825.1. NCBI lineage: Eukaryota > Metazoa > Chordata > Actinopteri > Scombriformes > Scombridae > Scomber > Scomber japonicus. The sequence goes on from NC_070584.1 coordinate 7,149,117, forward strand.
AGGAAGGCATTTTTTGGTAAGTTTTAATAGAAGAAAAATGCAAAAATTGTGTCAACTTGCTTCTGTTCTGTAATTATGTCATTTGTTTTTGCCTACAAATGCAAATTTATGTGGTGCAGCTTTGGGTTCATGCACTTGCTGTGATTCATATTGCACCTCCACCTCTGCCAGCTAAAACCACATCTTTGTTACTATTCTTGAGTAGTTTTTATAGCTGTCAGCAAAGGCATTACAATCCATTTTAACATGAATTATTAAACCAACAAATAGCTGAATTCAACTAAGATTGTCATTGCTCTTAGAAATTTACCTAAATATAATAGATGGCTGGGTGTTTCAGTCTCTTTTGTACAGTAGTCCATTGTCCTGTGTTGCAGTGGTGTTGCATTGCCTCTCTGGTCAGCAAAATTCAAAAATAATGTCACAATGTGTAGATTAACCTTATCTATGAGGAAGAATATAATGAGTAGAAGGTAAGAATATGTGATAAAGTGAAAGTGACAACTTCCACCATAGCTCAACCACTGGTATTATTGGTAGCACTACATACAGTCTATACAAGGTGCCTTTTGGGTGACATGTCAATATCATTTTGGAAATGGGACATACATTTTCCACAGACAGTTATGTGGTTACTGTTATAATCATGCTAAAACATCCACAAAGAAGTGAGCTAATGAGCAGCTGTCTATACATTCATTTTGGATGATTAAGATCAGTCTAGAAAAGTCACATATAATCTACTGTATGTTTTGTTTTAGTTGTATTATTGACCAAATGAATGGATCACAGAGTGAGTGGGTAACTGATATTTGAGGAAACTGTGAGGTGAACTTAAGAGAATTAAATTGGATCTTATATTTGAACCCTTTATATAATTCGTAAATGAAAGAAACAGGTCTGTGCTGTGTAATCTGATCCTCAGAGGTAAGGCTGCTGTCAAAAAGAACTCTCAGGTTCATGGACACTGATGTAATGCTGTCAGGTGGACTCTCAGTTTTCTTCTGGATCCTACCTCTGGAGCTGTAAGACCAAATGAAATTATTTAACACTGACTCTGAGTTAAAAGTTTATGGACAGTATGGTGGAGGCACTTGTCTACATTCATACATACAGTATATGCCAACCAAACTTAACTAGGGCATTGGCCAACACTAAAATCAATCTCTTTTTTAACTATAAATGGGGATGTTTCCCTAACCCTGCAAATTTGAAAGGTTTATGTAAATTAAAGTTTAGGAAGTTATAATGTATCATCATCACAGGATACCATCATGCTCAATGTGTCTAATCATTGTAATAAACAGCATTGAGCTGCAGTGAGCAGAGCTGATACTGCTGTGTCCACACTGTGGATTGAAAAAGCTTCGCTGAACATAATTATATGCTTATTCATCTCTTCACCAATTCATCTGTGTATGATGAGACAACCCACCTGTTAAACAGCATAACCAGTACACTAACTCTAAATTAGATGCAATAAGTCATCCTTCTCTGAGTTGTATCAAGCCTTGTTGATCATGTAATACTAAAAAAAAATTGCTCTTTTCATTAGGTACACCTGTGTAATCTGATTCAATCCAATACTATAGTACTATAACTGCTATAAATTCTACTTATTTAAAAGTGTACATTTTCTGTTTATGCTGACATTGTCAAAAAAGTGATAATTATGCTTTATGTTTATTACTAAAGTTGTTCTAATTGGTGGTGGCTAACTGGGGTGAATTATATTGCCTGGTGTTCCTAATATTTTGCCACCCCCATGTATGGTGTGGACAAAATATTAGGAACACCAGTCAATAGAATGTGTTGTGCGGTTTCACAGTAAAGGGCCACCACTGCCTTCAAGAGGCACATGCTGCAAGTATCAGTAGCAAATTAGTTCATGCAGCAAATGAACAGAGCAGAAAATAAAGCTATGTTTAATGTAGATCTGTCACATCTGGCAGATACCTCATCCATTTAATAAGGTCAGTGTTGGCAGTGGATCAGTATCTATGCATCTTGAGCTGCATCTAATCAGCATAGCAGTGGAATCAAATATTATTTAAGCATAAAAATATCTGCAGGGGATATATTCATTAGGTTTAATGCACAGTTAGGATTGATATGCCAAGCAAAAAGGCGCAATCGTCCTCATAGTATTATGACTCGCTGCATTTTAAAGACTTAAACTTAAATAAAGATTTATTTTAGGAAATAGGTTTTTTTTGCTGTTTATTTTATTTACTTTTTGACTCTTAGCTTGTAGATATATGTAGCAGTCCACGCCTGAAAATCTACAATACAGTAATTGTCGGCTGCAATGTGTGTGATGTCATCTAGGTCTTGGAAGTGTGGATTATGGGTTTCAAGTAAACAGCGTCATTCTGCATGTTGTTTTAGATGCTTCTCGAAAAGTGTGGTACAGAGAAGAGTGTAATTACAGTAATGTCACGAGGAATTAGTTTAACTGCTGTTGTATCTATAGGATGTAACACTGTTGTAGCAGTCTGGAGGCACACAGGAGCGTGCCGGAGCAGGCGAGGATTTTTCACCGCTGTTGATTCTTGTTGATGGCTCTGTGGTAAACCTTTTGGAAGGAAAGGCATTTATCTCCTCTCGCTGGTGTAAATGCACTAACTCCAGTGCTTTCTTGTGTCCCACACCACAGCAGACATCTTGCTGTGAAGCTAATGATTCAGCACTCACACATCAGACTGAGAGGCAGGAGAGAACATTGGAATATTTGATTTCTCATCACGCAGCTGAGCATAAGTAACACCCTGGAAAATGTCCAATAAGTGATTAACAGTGTGCCATCCTGACATTACTCCCACTTAACATGTCTGCTAATTTTACTCACAGTGTAATATAGTTACATTATATAGTCGCTAAAGGAAAAAGCTACTCATTTTTTAGCAGAAACTAGCACTTACCAAGTATATACATATATTTCTGACACTCCTTACTCAGTCATATTGCGCTCTTTATAAATGCTGCTGCTGCAATACAATGTGCCCTGTGCTTATACTGAGTACATTTTCAGTATAAAAGTTGGTTTGTGAGAAAAAAAACATGCAAAACTGTGAGTTTTTGAGTTGCTGTTCATATTACAGAGGAATCTATCAGGATTGTGTGCAGCTAACGTCAAATCAATAGAGATAACGTTAGCTCATAGTAACACTGGTTTGCAGAGTTTTTAGCCCTTACTGCCAAAAAAATGGATCTTTTTGGCAGTATGGTGTGTCTTGTCTACAGTTTAATAGTTGTTTTTTTGTTGTTGTTTTCTTTACAGTATTATGGCGGACCACTGGCACTAACAGTTAGCAGGCTTTACTTACAACTTACCAAGCTCTCTTAACACACCCATAGGCTTCCCCCTACACATCATTTTTCAATTATTTCTGCTAATTAGACTTCCATTTAGGTTCAATTTGAGCAAAGCTGTGCAGGTGTCATCAAACACCCTGACCTAAATGAAATGATAAAGGTGTAAAACTTATCTAACAGGTAAAACTAAACTGACATGACATGTCAATCAAGCAGTGTATGAACCCACACCACCCTGAGATTAGCTCTAATCAGCTAATTTAAGTAAAAACACCTGTATGGGTGCGAGGAATCAAACTCACATGACTCTTGAATATGTAGTTGGCTAAAATTACTAGTTATAATACAACAAACAGTAAGAGTAATGTAAACAGGACAATTTTAAAGTTGTTGGGAGGCCTAGTTTTCACTTTCGACAGAGGCTAACTGATTTAAGCTAGGCTAAACACCTCCAGCCTGAACTCTGTGCTGAACCCGGAGAGATGAATTTTATATCAGTTTTTTTCTAATTAAGTAAGCAAGAAAGCAAATTATCAGTCTATCTGTAATGTCTTTCTCTCCCCTTATCATACCTTGTGTTCCCTTTTGTTGTTAATGCTGTGCTGCTATAGCATGTAGCTTATGGAGTTCAGCTATTTCTAACGTGCCACAGCAACAGCTGGTCAAATGGACGTTGTGTCCCACTCAGGGCAGGCTGAGGCTTGTTTACTGTACACGTGTGAATGCTCCAGCAGCCCACTCAGTGTCTGAAAACCTCCTATACAGTAGCAAACACACAGGAAGATGTCTGGCTCTGAGTAGCACAGACATTTAAGCTAGCTTGTACTGTAACACGTCCTCCTACTCACTCCTCAGAAAAGTCAACTACCGAGCCGTATAGCTCAATGTATGTTGACTTTTTTATGTCTTCCCTGATTATGTGCACATATTTCTAACTCTAAGGCATTGCAGCTATTAATGCCCACAACCTTTTACCAAGTAATATTGGCCAAAAGAATATTAAACACAATATTTTTTTAAATCTTTGCTTGGTGACACCGGCTGGTAAATTCCTGGCTGAGTCCAAACAGTTAATCCTCCTTTTAGATCTGTGTTGTGTGTCGTTATACTGTTAAGAGGAATATTTACTAAAGCAATCCACAGTAAATCCTTGGCCTGGGGCGGCATCACCAGGTTTGTCACCATATGGTGTGAGCCTGCAACCCTCCAGTCATCCACCTAAACTGTGCTGTCAAGCTGCAGCCTTTTAGAAACACAAGTTTACTGATTAACATTTTCAAACTGTGCAGCTCAGAAAATTAGGCCTTGGCTTTATGTACAAAATCTGTTTCTGTTAAATGATTCATGCCCTCCAATATGTTAAGACTGGGAATTATACTTCTGATATTTATTTCATGGTATCATGCCCTTGGAAACAAATAGAACTTTATGCTGAGAATGAAATATTAAAATCAGATCTGTAAAATAAATAAGTAGAAAGACCAGTATACATATTTACAAGAGACATGGTGTGATATTTGAAAATAAATGAGGGCTCATCTAGCATACTTAGAAAATGATGTACAATGAGGCAAAAACTGCTTTGGGATATTTTGATGAAATTATTTATGAGTTTAAATAAATCATTTATTCACCCGAGCTTAAACTATTTATCTAAAATGAATGCACCCTGCATTAGTTTTCATAGCTCAGCATTTAGAGCTGCTTTAAAAGAGGAACTGTGGAATAACTGAGCTCGCACAGAGAAACACAGACAATGTCAATAAGACGGGACGTGGCGTTACAACACATTCAAGCCTCGCTGAAGAAATAATCATGCTTTTTATTGAACACCCCTGACCTGCCAGTCGTGCCTTGAAAATATAATTCATCCTCAGCTTATTTTGTGCATTTATCTTAAATATTTCAAGACCGCTTTCCACGAGTCAGCAAGCACACCGAGGCATAATTTTTTAATTTAAATCTTCTTGAAGTGATGACTCCTGTTTGAATCTAATTGAATTTAATAAGGTCAAACACTTATAAGCTTATTTTTCAGACGTGCTATCACTATCACTGTGTTTATTGAAAAGTAGGACATCAGCCTGCAGTATATAAAAGCATACTGTACCGCTAAGTGACCAATTAAAAAAGATAAATACTGTGGAAATGAGTGTGCTGATGATATTATTAGGAGTGATACAGAGGCAGAAAACAGGGGGAATTACCATCAAGTTGAAAAAATGAGCTACTTAATGTGGATGATGAATCGTCACACTTCTTACAAATAAAAACTGTTGCATTTAAAACATTTAACCCATTTTGCTTCACCGTATTTCACATATCAAAAGGCTGTTTTTGAAAAGCGCTCTGTTTTATAACTGCAGGGTACACTTTGTACGCTTTTTACCCTCACCCCCTTCCCTGGCCCGCCACCCCTCCACTCTGGTTTCTGAAGAAAGCTAGGTGTTAACACTACAGAAGCAAGCAGAGTAAGAAAAAATCCTGCAGGTACCCTGTGGGTATCTTTCAAATTAATCGTCTGGCTGGTCTGTCTTATGTGCAGTTTTGAAACATTAACAAGACCTTTGAGAGCCGGGGAGAAGGGGAGAGGGAGAGGGAAAGAGAGCAGGACATGGCATGATGGTCTTTAATGTTTTATTGAACAGATACAAATTATTTTGGCCCTGGCCTTCACTGTTTGGTGGAAGTCAGTGAAAAAGCAAGTCAGGGCATGCCATGGGCACTGTGTGGGGACGAAAGAGGAGCTGTGTGTGATTGAGGGTCTGAAGCTTAAAGCCACATCCACTTTAGTTATTTATTTCTTTTCTGCATGGGGGAAACAATAGCATGAAAAATCCTTCGACAAAAACACTGGAGGAAGAGCTTGATGTACATTTATAATACGTAAATGGAAGAAATATGCTTCCAACCGTCTGCTCATTAAATCGATGTGATCTTGAATAGAGGAGAACCTTTACGAAACTGAATAATGAGTGAATGAATGAGTTGTTATGCTAATGTGGCACAAAAGCATGAAAACAGGTTGTCTCAATGATTTGCTCTCTACTTTCAAGTTGAATATAATCATATTAAATACACACTTTTACTCATAATATCGTTATCAACAGTTCCTTTCATTCAGCTTTAAATTCTCATTTATTTATTGTTTGGTTATCAAGTAATAATCACATTTATGTTCCACAGGCTACTTCTTGAAATCCTAAAATTAAACACACTCAGACAGGTATATGACGGTTTACTGCAATACCACTATCAGTTGTCCATCAATGACAGTGGCCAGTATCAACTTTTGGATAATTATCCTCATATTTTGTGATGGAAATGCTTAAATAACTCAGTCAAGTGCAGCTTTGGATGACTGACAGCAACACTAACTGAAAGAAGCAGAAGTAAAAGACTCAAATTTTCATTAATGATGAATATATTGCTCTATACCCAATCTCTGTATGTGTGCTCAGGTATTACTGAATATCTGTGAAAACATTTAAAGAAGCACAATTGAGACTCGGATAGTTTGCACACTGTCATTTCTGCCATGATTTGATTTCATTAGAAACATTTGATCTGTTTCTAGTCAGTCTAATCTGTCTTATCTGGAGGACACACACTGAGCCAAACCTTTAAACTGTAGAACTTGTAACCATACGGATGCAACTAATAACATATATATAATAATAATGAGTTAACCATGTCAGTGAGCTAGAAATATGAAGGTCCTGGCATGTTTCTAATGGAATCAAACTACTATTTGTGTTACTATAGTCACACCCCTGTTTAACAAGTCACAATAGACCTGTGCTATTACCTAGTTTACCCATTCAATACACCCTCTATAATAGACACAATGTAGTTTACTCTACTGTACAGTGAGCAGTAAATTTGGAATTTGGGCCATCATTATTTTGCACCATCCTTGACAGGTGTAGTGTTGTTGAAAGTTACGAATTGCAATGTGGGATTGTTAGCAGAAAGTAGTGTACGTATTATGGGTGCTACTTGTTTCATTATGGGGATTTTTGAGGGCAGTACGTAGAGCACACATCTCATACTGGGAATTCGGTCAATCAAATAGGACTGCAGACAGTAAATATAGTGTACTATAGTCAATAAGGAGTGTTTTACGGCAGATGTTTTGGCATGCCATAGCAGGAAAAACCACAGGTGTAGTTTGTGTTGTCAATAAGGACTGCAGTACCAGGGACACTTGAGTCATTAGTGGTATTAGTTACAGTAGACTACAGCTGTTCATTTTCTGCTGTGATAATTAGAATGATCTGTTATTAGAAATGGTCTATTACTTCTAATTATACATACAGTGTATCAACAATTTTAGGCATTACAAGTAATGAGAATATTGTACAACCATATCGCTATGAATTGTTTTGAATGATCGGTTACCTTCCTACAAAGTGGAGTTACTGTAAGAGAAGAAACCTAAATGAGATCAGTATTTGGTGGGAGCAACAATTCTCCTTGGTGAACCTACACATAGTTTTTCTGGTGGTTGATCGGTTGCTTGTTCCTGCATCGTGGAGAAATTGCAATAGTCCTCTTGTGTATTTCGGCGTCCCAGACCAACTCCTTGAAGTTGAGATCAGGGCTTTGTGAAGGCCAAACTATCTGCTGCAGGACTTCTGTTAGTAGTTAGTTCTTCATGACTCTGGCTTAATGTTTGGGATCTTTGTCATCAATCTGAGATGCCTTCATGATGGTGTTAAATTGTGGATTTAGTAAATGCCTAAAACTTTTGCACAGTATTATACGATGACATATGACAAGGTCTAGCAAGTTATTTCCCAAAGAACATGTGTAATCAGATCAGCTGGTGCCTGTAACTGAGGCCTTTCATATCAATTGCTCAGTTGTTGAGATCACCAAACTCCATATAAGTGTGGTTCAAGTTGTTCTATGTACCTTATGTAACAAACCCAGCATTCTGTGTAACAAAGATGGTAATTTGCCTCATTGATTTTTAAATTTATTGTGCTTAAGTGTGAATTTTGCTGTGTTGTTGGTGCTAGAGGAAAGCTTATGGGGTCATTAAAATTAGTGACTATCCTCTGGGGATGATAAATATTCATGTCAGTCTAGATGTAAGAATATCATATAGACTGCTGTTAGGATTCTTTTAGTGTTTATCACAGTCATAGCTTTCTGGGACACTTGAATAGAACAGAGCTATCATTAATGCTACATTATTAGTAACATCTTTGTTTTTTAAATGCCAGTTGTGAAAAGGAATGGACTGATACACAAATATCATAATTGACATAATGAATATGTATGAAAAACATTTTTAAGAAATTAAATCCCCCAAATGACTTCAAAATATGTAAAAATTTCACAAGCTGGATTTAACCTGAGACTTAACATTCCTGCTGTAAATGAACCGATGTAGAACACGTGTAAGCTGCTAATGAGAGAGGCTGAAGTGAAAATGAGAGCAGGGCCTGGTTGATAAAGCTCCCTCTAAAAGGAAATGACAACAAAGAGAATCACTACCTTGATTTCACTTGTTGTCCTTAGAGTGCACTCACTATTTATGCATGATTAACAGACCTGCTAATTCAATTAATGTAACAAGTCATGCTATTTTCCCTTACACTCCATTGTTTCTAACGTGCTAATAATACATTTACATTGTTAATTCAAGATACTTTTTCATGTTCAGCATATAAATGATTCCTTTAGGATTGAGTGCAGTCTGTTGTCATTAATGTTGTTAGAATATCTCACTCTTATCTGTGCTGGCACTGACTCATTACTGAACACGATAATGTACCTGTTAATGCATGTAGCTGTGAATACCAGGTGGTCCAGTTCAGTCCAGTTTGTGATAACATACACTGTGCCGATTGTGTTAACACAGTTGTCAAGTCCCATGTTATCTTGTAGTTAGCACTGCTTACATGGCATGTCCTGGTACAGTGAGTGATTTCCTCCATAGAGACTCTTGCTGTAATTGTTATCATGGAAACATGTGCGTATAGAAGGAAATAGTCACCTTCACTGTTTTTTCTCGATAAAATGTAACAGTCAGCACTAATTAAAAATATACTGTATTTATAGTATTTAATTACCTACCTCATGTATATTGTTGTATTTTGTTACTGGGACAGATTCAATCCTGCTCAATACATTGTATTCAATTCAATTCCAATTTAAAACTTTATTAAGGACACAGCTCATGAGAATAAATACATAGACAGACATTAAAGAGAGACATTCCACAACAATCAGACATGTGCATTCAGGCTATAACGCTAATGGTTCCATATTCTAGACAAGAACCTTTTTATGATATTTTATGGTAGAGCCGTTAGCTTGTAGCTCTTGTGATATCCCAACTTATCTTTAAAAGATAAGACTGGTGGAGTTCTATACTGTACTTTTATTACTGTCACCAAACCATCCACTCTAAAACCAGCAGTATATTGATCCTACTAATAAATATTGTCTGTGTAGCTAAAGCCTGATATACCTTATTCCTTTTTATAGCTCCTGTAAATTCTCTCTAATACCAAATGTGTATTAATCCACCGCTGAAAATAGTCCTTAACAAATACAGTATTTATTTCTGTTTAAATAACATTTTATGAAACCTACAGTGCTGATGCAATAATTCACAGTTGTAATATAGACTTAGATGCATTAACATGTTGGTTACTCACTACAACTACACCAGTCAAGGAGTGGAGGGGCACAAATGAATATGATGTCCACATGTGATTTATAAAGTACCAGCACTAAGAATCATGCAGCTCAGGTCTGAGTGCAACTACTGACAAAAAACTGGTGTCTTGCTCTCAACCCAAAGCCTGTTGGAAGCACAGAGAACATAACAGAGAATGGGATCACATTACAAGTGTATAGCATATGCTCTTCCTTTATGCTGGATTGTGTTGTAGCGTGAAAGATAGAGCTGACTTGGATGGACCGATGCATACATTAATGAGGATGGATGATATGCACATCATGTGCTTTCAGTTTCAGCGTTGCGGGGCCCTAATGTGAAAGCGGAATAGTTCACTGGTCATGAAAATTTCATTATCTGCCATAGGAAAGCCCGCAAAGTAGCCATCAGACAGGCAATTTTAATAAGGAAGAGAAAAGAAATTTAGCCCGGCTGAGCCATTGAACATAATTTGACTGCAGAGAGCTGAAGTAAAACTTTAAATCTAGTTTTTGTATGACCAGCAGGGTGACTTTATTATTTTATATGTACACCATTCATTTTACATTTGGAGGTCCACTTGGGAGACAGATAATGAAGGAGTCCCTCTGGGAATGCTAATGGTAAAGTAAAGCATGCAAGAACACAGTATGAGGTGAAGATTTACTTGAGACTAAGGAAAGAGGTTTGTTGTATTTGAGACTACACTGTGAGCACAGTGATGAGTAAAAGCACTCTACAACTGTCCTACAATGGATTTTAGAAGATGAGTTCAGAGCAAGTGTAGTAAGGATAACAATGTATTACAAGACACCACAAACGGCATCAGAGACGATTTGTTCCTTATATTCTTTTACATACATGCTCTCTTTGACATTCCAGGTATATATCAAGAATGAAAAAAGGACACAATGAACAGTTACACCTTTTAATAATAAATACAATTATCATATAGTAAATTAATATTAAAAATACATTCTTTCAGACTTTTAATACAAGAAAAATTAGCAATGCCATCAACCCCCACATACCTGTAATTGTACAGAGACAAAGCCTTCCCAGTGTCTCTGCCTGCATAAATAAACAGTCACTCAATGCTCCATGTCAACAGAAGACATATTATTCATTATCATTCATTTTTATGCACTAGAGTTATAAATGAAAATGAATAAAATGTATAGGGTAATCTGGGATTTCTCATCTTGGATGCTATTTCCCCATCATTTTGGGTCTAAGGGATTAATGGGGACTAAAGTTGATGAAATCTATACGGTAGATGTTGAAATATTTCAACCTGGGACAAAGTGGTAGATCCAACAACCAACACCTCCATCCTTAGAGAAACCATGTCTCCTAGAAATTATATTCACTTCTATACTGCAACAGCAAAGGCTTTTTGAAGGAAATGTAATGTTGCCCAAATTACATTTCCTGGGTTCATATGAGAACATGTTGTACCTTCATGTATCTTGCAATGAGTAAAATATTTATGTGACAATGTAATTCTTTCTTTTGCCAAAATATTTCACCTTGCAGTACAATATACACTCAAAGCTACATTATTGAGGTTTTTTATGGTTATATTGAGAAAATACACATTTACTACTATAGGTAAGCATACAAAAATAAAACCAAAAAGTTAATATAACAGCAGGCGTGTACTCTCTCCTCTCCTCTAATTCTAATTCTAATGCCTGACTTCCAAAGCCAGCGCTGTGACTACACTGTTCAGACGGTCTGTTTCACTGCATCATGTCTGAAAGATAATATTATTCTCAATTTCCATTATTAAATCAATACATCATACTTGAGACATCTTCCCCTTGACTGATAGTTTCACATTCATCCTTTCCTTTTGTTGTCACTTTCAATTACGCTATCGTCATTATAACAACACCTCTGAATGGGCTGTAGCTGGGAATGAGCGGCGCCGTGGAGTGGAAGGAACTGTGTTAACTAGGTGGAGGGCTTTTGTAGTAGTGATGTGACTTGGGGGTCTATGAAGTGTGTCTGCTTTGTGTAGTGCACCGCAGCCTCGCCTCTCGCTTTGAATACTTGACATAATTGATTTCTTCTTACAGTGGCAAAAGGAGCAGTAATTAAGAGCCCAGGCCGGTTGCATTGATTCGACTTCCCGCCTGAGACTTCACGCTGACAAATCATTGCGGCTCCTCCCGAGGGGTCGATCAAGTAACCCAAGTTTGTGTTTTAACTGCCTTTCGAAAAAGAAAAAAAAAAACACAGGATAAACTGTATATCTGCACACACACACACACACATACATATACACCATCCTCCACACTAACAAGAGTGAGAATATGAAGAAGAACAGGAGGTCTGTGGTAGTAATTAAAAAACATCAGAACAACAGCAGAAGTTGTAATAGTTTGTAACACTGTTGCTGCAAAAAAATATTGTAATACGATGACAGTAGATGAGAGAGCAAACATATAATGCCAGAAGCTTCTTCATTACAAAGACAGAAAAAGTTGCCACCGTTTCAGTGGAAACAAACATTGCTTTGGGCCCCTTTGTAAACAGCACACAGCTGCTATTTCGAGTGATGGGAGCTCCACCTTGTCACAACAATTCCCTTAAAGAGAAACAGTTTAATGTCAACAATATTTTCTCCATCTGCCTGCTCATGAAAACCTTCCAATCCACAGGGAAAATGTTTCTCCCATTCCGAAAAAAGGAAGAAAAAAAAAAGCACAATAGAGGAAGATGAACTGATAACATCAAGCGAGGATTGCAGTCAAAGGCTCAGTATTAGCCCCACCGCAATGAGAGCTTTCGGTGGCACACATCCATCAGCTCACTTTTGCATTTTTCAAAGAGGTGTCACGCCGTTCCGTTATTTCGAAATTTTTCTCCGATGCAATTTTCACAAGGAACTCCTTTCGAGCGTCGTGCACAGCTGACTGATTTGCATGGCCGCGTTTTCTAGTAAAATGGAGGTATTCCACCTGCCAGGCTTCCCGGGCTGTCTTCTGAGAAGTTTGATCACTCAGTGGTAATCTGATTGGGAGAGATCCATCCAATGTGCGCTGATAATGAGACAGCTTGACAGGGACACAACAGCAATTACTTGGCGAGGCATAGAGTGTCACATTCTAATTAGACAAGGTTATATATTTCAATTGAACCAATTGTATCATATATTATACTGTTCTTCTTTTTCTTTTGCAAAACAGAGCTGAGTACAGCGTACAACTGTCGTTTTCTATTATTCCATAATTATTTAACCCACCTTTTTTTGCAGTATTAGTGCACTCTGTTAAATATTACCAGTGTCTCGGAGCAGCTGATCACCCTAAGGCCAAACATTCTCCCAACCAAACTGCTGACACAATGAAGAAGGGAGAGTGCAGAGGTGAACATGTGATGGATGAGCCCTAAACTCAGTCAGGTATATGAGGGTCCTATGGGGTTAGAGAAGTGACAGGTATATTTTGGCATTGAAAACAAAATTGGAAAAAAGGAAACACTGGTATAGAAACATTTTTATTAGAAAAAGTATTGGCACTGAAAAAATAAAACATGCATTCAAAAAAGTTCTTATTATCTTATTTTATGTTGATGTATTTTGCATTATGATGTGTTTTTTTAATGGCAACCTTCAGATTTTATTTTTTTATTTATCTTTTTTTACTGTAAAGTCACTTTACAGTAAAAAAAAAAATAAATTACTAAAGTGTCTCTGGTTTTCAGTTTCAACTCTCTGTCACTATTTTGGTGTAGAGAGGAGGGGTTTGAAGCAGAGACTACATTACCCAGTATGCCTTGCAGTTTGATGATGGTACCCTAAAGCAGCGGCTGAGAATTTGGTTGAGATTTTGAGCCAGACTCTTAAAATGTCACTTTATCAAGTTTTAATATTTTTTTCAGGTGAGAAAGTAAGCATGTAGATTTCCAACATGTGATCAGTTTATCCAAAAAACACCTGTTTGGAAATTTAAACTGATATATTCAGGGATGATCCTCCTGAGATTATCGGCTGGTCTCATCATGCTGTCATCATGAGAGTATGATCCAGTTAACTGATCTGTGCAGCTGTTTTGTCATTACATTTTATTAAGTTACATTACAGTTTAGATTTTCATAATATCTACATTACAGACTGAATAACACTGCATTTTTCTCCTGAAGAAAGTGTATAGTGTGAATACTTGGCAAGTTCGACTCAGGAGTGCAAGCTTGTGAGAATTAGAGGCCGCTTAATAAAATAAAATCAAATTGAATATTTTAATGTTGACATTGAAAACACATCATAATGCAAGTGATATAAAAAAATTAAGATAATTAGATTGCAAGGTTGTAATGTATTTTATTTTCCAGTGGAACTTGTCTCAGTGCCAATACAACTTTTTTCAGTGTTTCCATGCCAGTGTCCCATTTTCAGCTCAGGTTTTTAATGTCAAATGTAATGCTAAAATATAACTAATGTCACTCTGGCTTCATACAGTTCAGTCTAATGTGCAACAATGACACACAGATTCAAGGAAATAAACTAGACACAACAATATAAAACCAAGTATTTATAAACTCTAAAGATGCTTTCACTTACTTAACTAATTATTTGATTAAACAGTTTTCAATTTGAATGATGTGTTAAAAAAAAAAGAAAAGACCATTAAAAAATGAAGAATTGTATCATCTGCAAAATGAAAAATGTCAAACACCCATCTCTACCAGTGACATGTTGTACAGCTGCATCACCTGTCAGTGGGCTTGTAATGCATGTTTCTGCACTGTTTTGTTGTCTGTTTGAGTACAATTATATTAGATAATGCACTTATATATGTAAAGTTATATTGCCTCTTTCTTCTTTTCCTTTCATTCATTCGCTTCCATGCAAAATGACAGATGTGAATGTAGGAGTATTTTAATTATTTGATAGATCCACACATATGACTGAGGAAACATAACATCAATGTAAATGAAAAACCATGACATACTTCCATGTAATTCAGATTGATGTGTCGGCACAGGCAGCATTAGAGTTCAGCACCACAGACAGCAGCCTCTTACAGAGACCATAACTATAGTTATAGTTATAAGTTGATTCCTTTAAATGTATTGATGAAGTATGTACTCTCCTCCAGTGTGAACACAACAGTCCAATATTTAATTCATTGTCCCAGATGTGAATGTGGAGAATTTATACATTGTGCCTTATGATAAATGACTTATGCATCAGACAACACTTGTGTCATGTATTGTGTATTTGAGAGGATGCATAACAAGGACACACTACACAACTTCAACTTTTAGCTGGAACAAACCCCAGTGTATGGTTATTGCTGCAAACTCTTAGATCATAATTAATCATTTTTTAATCTTTTGGTCCATGAAATTTCAACAAAGTGAGAATTGTGAGGATTTCTTTTTATGATGTAGCAGTGAAGACTGGTTGCTTTAATGGTTATACAATAAACCCAACAGTTATTGTCATTTTCACTTCATGACATATGAACAGTACTGTATGTAAGGGATAATAAATAATTTGTCTAATATGGTTTTTCTAAGTTCACCTAGTTAACCTAGTTAAAATGATCCCTCCTTCAAATACTATAGAATGAATCAATCAATCAGACTTTATTTGTATAGCACCTTTCATACATAGTGATGGAACACAAAGTACTTTACATTTAAAGAATCAACAGCCATATAATCAATTAATCAATCAATCTTTATTTATATAGCGCCAAATCATAACAAAAGTTATCTCAAGGCACTTTTCACATAAAGCACACCTAGACTGTACCGGATGGATGGATGGATGGATGGATGGATGGATGGATGGATGTAAGAAGAAATACATATATAACAAATCAACAGAATTAACAAAATGTTAACCCAACTAATTGTTTAAGCTGTGTACTCTGGATGGATGGATGGATGGATGGATGGGTGGATGGATGGATGGATGGATGGGTGGATGGATGGATGAATAGGTTATTATTACTTTTCCCTATTTTAGTTACTGCATGGAAGTGTAGGGCAACATAAAGCCATTTATGAATATTACAGAGATGAATAGCATTAATAAATCATAAAGTGGATTGAAGAGAACAAGCCAACAGTCTGTTTATTAAGTCAGGAATAATACAACTTATTTAGTTGAATTACAGGCATGATTAGTTATTTATGGGGCCAAAAGCAGAATATTACCATCAAATTTACAAAAGTTGTTGAATTTTTAGTTCAAAAAGATGAACACCATAGAAAGAGATTTAATTTTAATCATCAGTGTGCATGAACTACTTTAAAGTAGATGTGTATTTCAGTTGTTGGAGTCAAACTGTGGAATTCTCTACAGAATGACTTAAAGTGTTTTTAAATATCTTTCAGCTCAAAAGAAAAGTAGAAAGAAAGAATAATTAGACTGTATGAAGTTATCACTTAATTGGTTTCCTTAGTAGATGGTGAACTATTGTTTGGCTTTTCATTCTTCTTTCCCTCATGTTACTGTAACTATTGGTTGTTAAGTAACTGTAATTGATATACCATCTGATTCTATGCTTTATTTATGATGTGAGAGAGGGGCAGCAGGCAAAATAAGATTTTCTTCCCTCTGCTCGTTTTCGGTTTCAGAATGTGTAAATTGAGTTGTGTGTTTTTTTGATCATGGATTGCTATTTATTTGGTTTGTGTGCATTACCATGAGCAGAACAAATAAATAATGAATGGATGAATAATGTGATGCCTATATTATAACAGCCAGGGTTGTGTCTGTTGTCCGGGAGTAACTGTTGCTGTTGTAGTTTGTGTTGTTTTTTTTACCCTCACATGATGTATGAACAGTGTGTGTGTGACTTTTAAAAAAAATGTCTTCATATCATCTACATCACTCAATACATTGACTGTAGACTTGCTGTTTATCCTCCCTTTCCTTTGTCTTTGCCTGTAGCCGTGAGATTTATAGGTTTGTGACTTCATTCACACCTTTTTAACAGATTGCATACTATACTCAGAATCAAATAAATAACTTATTTTCTTTACAACATCCAGGCAATCCACTTCACTGTTAAAAAAAGGAAGAAAACTCTAGTTCTTTGTCTTTTTGTAAAATACTATTTGTTCATTGTGCCTGTTTTTTTCAGCTGTATAAGGAGAAGTTGAATTTTAACTTTAGCCCTTATTATACAGATGACTCATTATACATTACACTCATTCTGATGTGTGCAGATGAAATAGAAATAACTGATCTCTCCTGGTGATGTCATCCAGAGAAGCCTTTACAGTCAATTGACAGGTTTAAATAACATGATAGCAACTCAGCATAATACAATGATACATTTCATTTACAGGGCGGATTTAGGAGTTGACAAGATCAGTCAGATAGTGAATGTGTAAATGGGGAATGTGGTTGCTTAGTTTAGTCATCGCACTAACTCTGAGTTTTGAATACTGACTATATGACAAAAAAAGGAGTGAAATAGGTCAGAGTGATTTCAAACTATAGTAATTACCAATATATATTGTGTAAATATGTGTGATTAAACCCAGAATGGAGGCTGAAGTAGTTGGTCTGATGTCAAAGGTCAGATTTGATAGTCAAATTTTATCAGTATCTGTTACCAGGGTTACCCCAAATTGAGAGCCATAGCTGCAGAATTTTGTGTATATTTGGGATGACTTATCTATTGTGAACAAGCTTTTTCTATGATGAGGTTCACACAAACACTTGAATGACTGAAACAGGAAGCTGCTCAGGATTTGACTCCTAATTGTGATGCACTTGTGAAGACTTGCAGCATCTCAGGCTGTACATCCACTGTACATCTATATATTTTATTATAGATTATTACGCAGTGGTTTTACTGGTTTGGCCCACTTCAGATCAAATCGGTTGGTATGTGACCCTTCAACTAAAATGAGTTTGACACCTCCACTCCCCCTCCCCCCCGCCCCCTGCGCTAACGTGTGTCATGGTCAGATTCCAAAAGGAGTGACTTGAGTCAGCATATCAATCTAACGGCTCCTTATTAATTTACACAATTCATATTGAGACCTTTCTCATTAAACACATTATATATGTTTGTGCCTCGCTACCCCCTGAAACATCCCATCATAAATGACATGTACTTTAAAGTTTTTTGTCACCCACATAACATCTGAGGACCGACCAATCAATTACCTCGGCAGCTCGGTTGCACCCAGTGTGAGGCGTGCTCAGATATGAAAATAGTATGGAGATTTACTGAAATTTGCAATATTTAATTGGAGTTTGTGTGCATCTCTGTGCATGTCTCTGTATCTACTGGCAATGTGCCTCGCGAAATTAAAGCTAAATTCTTTGATCTGATATAAGATTTGAATAGTGCAGATTTAAATATTTAAAATTCTTCTGCAGTGTCACTTTGATCTCTGAAATGATTAATAGGGGTTTGTTATAGAAAAAACACTAAACGGATGTGGGAGAGCCAACCCACTGTAATTGTGAGTTGTTTCGCAGAGTGAGGGTAAATTACACATTTTAAAGTAACAGGGTAAACAGTTCATTTGAATTTTATTTCATTCTTTTATGTTTAATGAGACAAGAAGACAGAGAGTGACTTCAAACACCCCAATCTAAAGTGGAAAAGATTTTCTCCATGAGAGAATGACACTTGGAAGGGAAAAGTGCTTTCATCGTTTATCATGATGATTAGGAAGAGGAGGCTCTTTGTCTCCCATCTCTGCCTTTTTCAAGCATGAAGTGGGAGAACTTGGCCAACACCCCGAGAAGGAAACATCACCAAATAATGCAGATACTGGTAACGGGGGCTGTTGATTGTGTGATACTCTTCTAGCAGCTTAGCTACGTTAATGAGAATATACTGTACGGCACCCCAAGAGAGGTACTACATTGACATTTTGATCCCTCCTTTTTCAACTTATTTAGCTTCCGTGACCAAGTTCCTCATTCCAGGGAATAGAGTTGATAGATTATTCATTTTTTTTACCTTTTAAGGGCTTTCTCAACAGTTTAGTAGAGTGTGTTTACTGTAAGCTGTGATATCATGTTGGAGAATGAGCCATCTACAGGGCTGCTACTGGCTTTCTACAGTCAGAAAAATCCTCAGGGTGCTGTGCAGTGTCCCAAATCACTCCCTATTTACTATATAGTGCTTTATATTTACTGTATGCCATTTTATTTGAGCATCTGAAAGTGTGTCCACTATATATTCAATGGCTCCACAAAAGTAAAGTATGCTTGTCTTATAAGCCTGTTCTGATTTCTCCAGTAATATATAGTACAAGTTTTGTAGTGTGACTCAACAATGTCAACCTTTGACTGAAGCATCCCAACAACTATCAGACAGGTTGGAATGTGGTGCATATATGAGAGTGAATCCTAATGGTCTTCTGGTGTCACCATGAGGTTGACTTTGGTTGTTTTGAGGTTAATGTCTTGACGGCTATTGGATTTATTAATTTTATATTCATGTTCTCCACAGGATGAATTTTTACTACCTCAGAGATTCCCAACTTTTCATCTTGGACCATCATCATTGACAAAACTTCTTCTTTGTGTTGATTGATAGATAGATAGATAGATAGATAGATAGATAGATAGATAGATAGATAGATAGATAGATAGATAGATAGATAACATCACATAGAAACACATCACTAACTATTCAATGGAAAAAACTTAAAACTTATTACTAAAAATACCCAGAAGTTGTACTAATAAAACAAATATAAGTATATACTGTATATAAATATGTACTAAATAATAATGAAATACATAATGTGCTATTTTCTTTTCAGTAGTTTACTAGTTTGCACTCAGGTTAGATAGGTATATTGTTGTGCTTGTACTGGTACTATGTGCAATGACATTAAAGCTGAATCTAATCTAATAAGGTGAAAACAAATGACATGCTAAACATTAGCACTACAGTCATTGTCATTATGAGTAATGTTAGCATGCTGATAGCAGCATTTAGCCTCATAAAGCCAGTAGCATGGCTATTATAATTACTATAGCCTAATGCACCTCAGAGGAGTGTTGTTTAAAAGCTTCTCCCACCAATAGGTTAAGATATCCATTAATGGTCTTACTCATAAATTCATTTATAATGTTTTGATAAAACTGAAAACTGTTATAGACTACAAAGTTTTAAGATCATGGGCAGTTATCTATCTGATAAATCTACTGTTTTATCAAAAGTAATATAGGCACAACAATATTTGGCGTTGATAACTGTAGCTTCTCAGGGTGCTATCCAGAAGTGTATGAAATAGTTTGATCATGTTTGGATATAAGTCAGTGATTATGGTTTATTATGGCCTCTAGGTTTTCTATAAAGAAATGTGTAACCTAAAAATGTCTTTCATTTCACTCTAATGGGAAAAAAGTAGATGCAAAACTGTTGAAAACTGTACTTTTACTGATGAATGAATATTTAGTATTTTGCTATATTTATAGTCTTGTTTTGTCAGGTCAACCTTAAACCATTTTTCCACGAATTAAAGTAACAAATGTGCAGCACTGTCACACTGATATTAGGGGAAAATATACTGAATCTAGTTTTGTAATTCAACGATTATGTTAATATGATATTTGCTTAGATGAATGTTTAATTCATCTCCATCGTATTTAAATTGATTATCAAGCAGAGAATAGAATAAGTGTGTCCGGTGCATCCTGTAATGCTCCACTGACTCTGCCAACATGAATATAATAGCTTGTAATAGCTTGCAATTTTTGTTCTACTATAGATATTCAAATTTTAGATTGCTGTAAAAAAAAAACTGTGCTGTTGTCATCTTTCATTTATGCATGAATTCAGGCATTTGAAATTCTACCTCTGTTGGCTGCACTTAAAATTAACTGACAGAAATTCAAATAAAATATGGACTTGTTTTTGTAGATGAGTTAAAATCTTACTAATCTGTCCATATTTGCTACGACCACACACTCAGCATTTACCTCACACTTGACCTTTCACTACCAAACGTGCACTTTTCATCCTCTTTGTCTTGACGGCTTTTATACCAAACACACCAAGAGCTTGCAAAAAGTCTCAACTGAGGCAGAAGTGGGAGTTGAGCGTGTGCTTTTTGTGCATGTGCGTGGTGGAGGGGTGGTGGAGGGGTAGTGGGGTGGGGGCTTGTGTGCAGCGTTCCTCTTAATGGCGGCCACAGGTCAGTGAAGATGTGTCTTCAAAAACTGTTGTCGGCGGCTGACAGGTGACCTACTGGACCATGAATTGCCTGTCTAACATTTTGGGCAGCGTACCAACCAGTGTTTCCAATTGTCGTAGCACACTGCAAGAGAGAGAGAGAGAGAGAGACAGAGAGAGAGACAGAGAGAGGGAGAGAGAAAGAGAGCCACCTGCTCACCGACCACAGTGATCAATGAAGATGATTTTTTTTTTTTTGTGACACAACCCAAAAGAGGTGGTATTGACATTTGAGGCTGGGGCGTGAATCGATAGCAAGCAGTCAAGCCGTCTGACTGAGCAAAACCCATAAACGTCGAGCCCTCTTGTAGAGGTTAGAGGATTGATTGATTGTTGGAATAGCAAAATATTAAGGGAGGGTGTAAGTTGATGGGTTTTTTTTCTCCCCCCATTTCTCACAAGCTTTTTGCAAGGATGAAAAAGTGATGAAAATATAAAAGAAGTGAGTGAAATAGTATGTCTCTGTGGTCATATATAAAAAACACTTTTGAACCGGCGATGCACTGAAGAGAAAAGTAATGTTTATGTTATTTGTAAATGAATAAACTCGTGATATACAGAAAAGGACATGCTGTATGTTAACTGTCTCCAAGCGTAGCTATGCCCTAAGTAGCCACCTCCAGGCTGCCTTTGCCTGTCTTGTCAATATCATCCTCTCAGTAAGTAAAAGCCACTGACATGTCTGATTTAGTCATTGTGCCTCTCAAAGTATCTTTCCACACTAATCAAAATGACTCTCTGTTAAATAAAGCATGAAAAAAGCTTTCCCATGAACGGTGTGCTGGAGCGGAAGTCATCTTGCCTGTAACGCTAGATGATTAATCAACAGATTGGATTCTGCTCAGCATTGCAATTCCTTCCTGCGGCACTCACTTTTACCCAAACATTAGATTTAAAAAAAGAAAGACGGGGCTTTTTTTTTCCTAAGAGGAATTAAAAGGCAAACTGATGGCGTTTCTATGAGGGTAGGTGAGGTTTTTTTTTTTTTTAGGGATGAGACCTGCCAAGAAGTAACAGTGAGTGTTCCTGGCTCTGCCTGTCAGCAAGGCTGGTAAATGGTTTAAAGACAGTGGGGGGGGGGGGGGGGGGGGGGGGGGGGGTTGACACTGTGCATACTAGATTGTGGTCTGACTGGAAAGTTGGCACCCAATGGTGCGTGCCTTCACTTAACAGGGTGTGGCAGTTAGCTCTCTGCACTCACCACATGGTTTATGGGTCAGTCAGTGATGAAATGTAGCATAAAATTGCTTGGATTCTTGGTTAGTAAGTGTTGTGACAGGAAATAACCACAAAACAAGTTTTTTGCTGTCATTAGACGAGGTATTACTGGTTTGATAATTATCACTCCTATGGTGGTGTGTAACCATAAAGCTGCCCAGACAATCCATAAGTGGCAAAAAATAATAGTTAGTTTTTTTTTCTAAAGGATGAAATTGAATTCTCTCTGTCTTCTGTTTGTTTACTGTAGCATGAGGGAGGGAAAGGGCACATTATCTGAAATAGAATCAGCCTTGTCTTTTTCTGCTCGATGCGTGAAAATAGTATTGATTAATGGTCATCGCCCCGTTTTTCCATGCAGAATGATGTAAAGACCCTGTCAGTTACCATCACCTTCTCTGAGAATGTGTTCTATCAATCGCACAGCCCAAACAGGCAAGCAGTGGCAGGTGGCACATATTTCACCTGCCCGGGCAAAATGGGCCAGTAAGTGGGACAAGGCAGAGAGACGAAAGTGACACATAGGAAGGTGACAGCTTTTCACACCTGAAAATAATGGTTTTGATAGGCGTCCTGCTTGTTTCGCTGCTGTGGACTGGACTGAGACCAAAAATGTGTGATAATATACACAATTAGCTCATGGCACAAAAAGACCCAGGGCCTTCACAAGCCGGGGCAAATCTAAACTCTACCTTTCACCAGAATGGCTCAGTCTCCACGCAATACTGGAGGAACACTGTGTTTTGACACATCAAGGATACAATTATTGGACCCTAAAGCTGTGCTTGTCCACACATGCAACCTATCAGGAAGATTGTGAGTAGTTGTGGGAGCACTGCAGATAATTTCCACATCACCACAGTAGACATCATCATCATCATCATCATCATCATCCTAGATCCACCGCTCTCCTTGTATATGTCTAAAAACAACAGAAATGATCACCACTAGAACATACAGTATATATATATATATATATATATATATATATATATATATATATATATATATATATGTGTATGCTGTATATATTCCTAGTGATATCCCTTGTCTTGTCTGTTTTATGTCAACTGATATTACACATGCACATGCAGCGACTTCAAAAGTAAATCAGTGTTAATATCACTTTGGATGTCCAATTTATCCTGTCACAATTTCCCTCTCCCTTGTGTTTTGTAAAGGAAAAGACGGCCCTTCAACAGAGAAGCCTCACCAATTTACGTGTCATTATCACCGCGAGTACACGCCGAGCTATTTTTGTTTTTCATCTGACCATGTTGATACTCACCACATTACCGTCCCACAGTGGAGCTGGAGCTTGACAGAACAGAGGATGTGCGGGGAGCGTGACGGGACGTTTTGATCATCTCTATGGTATTTTATCTGCATACTGTTCTGTACAGCTTGTCAGCGCGGGACAAAAGTTGCAGTGCTCACTCTCTGTAGGGCATCCCTAAGATACTCCGGCTTATTATCGTCTCCTCTTTAAATGCTTCCCAGCGAACGCAGCTGTTGGCCCTGAAAGAGAAAGGAACGGGAAGAAATCAATAAAATCATGCCTCTAATAAGGTGAGAGAAGGATTAAATATACATGGTAAACCCCTGCACATGAAAACTGGAACTAATGGTGTCCTGAAGCCACAGTCAGCAAAAAAATTACTTGAAAATTGAATATGAAATCAAAACACACTCATCATTAACATGTATTAAGATTTTAGGAGTGAAAAGGAATTTTTATAACAAGTACATTTAGAAGAATCAGGCCCAAGCACATGTGTTCCTCTGTTTTTATGAGTTAAATTGGCAATATTATAGTTAATATAGGACTAGGTATCTCTCACGTTAAAGCCTTCACATTCAAACTGTATAGCTGTGTTTAGTAGTCATTAGAAAGCATTACATGTACATTGACATTATTGCTACAGCTTTACAGATTAGGGTCAGATCCATACTGGATTTTTGGGGCAGATGCCACCAATTGATATCGGCCAAAAATATTGGTTGAACCATATATCGGTCAGGCTGGTATAAAGATACATCCATCCATCCTGGGCGTAGCCAATTTACATACAAATACACTGTACTGGTACTTGAATATTTCCTAGTACAGTGTACAGATGGTATTTTAGCTGCGTGTACCCATTGAGATTTCAGTTTGATGAAGAGGAATATACTGGTATGAATGCAGTGTAATGTCACAGTTAGTTCTTCAGTAACTGTAATATAACAAAGAACTATTCAGTCAGAAAGGGAGCGTAGTGAGAAAAGGCCAAGTTCCTCTCGGTGATAAGCCAGGGACACTGTCAGCCTCCTCGCTCTCTCCACTCAGTCCTCCCTCCCTGGGTCAGCCGGCGGAGGTCTGGGACGTGTTTATGGCAGGTTGGGATTAAGGAGACCAAATCCAACCTGCTGTTTCTCAAGGCCTCAAAAGCTGAGTCGGATAATTAAACTGTCGAGACATGGGTCCTTTTCTTCTTTTTCGACTCTCGCCTTCCCTTCCTGTGGTTTAATTTATTTGGACAGGGGGCAACCCGGTGGGCAGGCCGGGCAAACTTCCAGCTCGGCTGCGAACACGCCGCTGGAATGATGCAGTGGCTGGGAGAGTTCAGAGGTTGGGGTGAAAAGGTAGAGCCATCAGGGATGAGCCGGGTCAAGCTATTTAAGTCAATATTGCTCACCCTGTCTGACAGCCAGGGTAACACCTTCCTAATCCACAAGGCCAATGGACAAAAGCGAAAGGAGGCAGTGTCTACGTCTCATCAGTGAGGGATTGTGGGCTGTAGAATGGCTTGAGGGGCAGAGGCATGTGTCCGAGGGTCCCTTTAGAGCAGGCATTACAATGAAGGACTCCACTGTTGTTGACCTAGCCCCAGGCCACGTGTGTCACTGGAAAAGCCGTCAATAATACCATGTCATCACATTTGCACTTCAAAAATATAAGAAGCTGATAGATTCTGTGAGCATTGTCAGCATTTAGATGAAGTAAAGCCTAAGATAAATCCAAACCTTCTGGTGATGTTTTTTTCCTATGTTGCAGCTGTATTGAAAATGGGATTAAAAAAAAAATCATATGTATTTGTCATATTGGCATTCTGTTTTATCCATTTATTACAATGGTACAACATTGAAATTGAGAGAAAATGGTGTATCATGTATTAACCTATGCACTGTGGTATGGATACACACCGCCATACATGGTGTTTGTCCACAGTTCAGTAATAGCAGCAATCAGCAGGCTCTGCACACAGTATCTGCCCTCCCAGCCCTTGTGTGGGGTCAATCGTCCCACCTCTTCCCAAGCTTATAAAATGTCCCTTATCAATATTTTAGCACATCAATTGTAACCCTTGGTAAACACATCTCCTCCTGAAAAGTAAATTATCAGTGGACACAGTCACTGGGGAATGACTGTCTGGGATGCTGTCAAGGCTTTCTCTCTCTTGTGTTTTCTCTAGCTCACACACTCTGTCAATTCCATCTTTGAATAAGGGACCAATAGAATCCAGCAAAGCTCTTGTTGAGGATTTTTCAAACTAAACAATGCCCTGGGCATATTGTATTCTCTGGAGGACTGTTGGCAAAAGTAAGATATATGATTCAATTCCCAGAATGCTGAACAATATACATCACAGTTTGAAGTCTACATATACAAAGAGTGTTAGTATGTAAATGAATAGAGAGGAATGAACAAAGTGACAATCATCAGAAACTGTGCAGTCTATTGATTCTACCATTTAAAATCTTAAAACATATGTATAGAATATATTGCCAGGGATTTTGATGAAGAAATAGTTTGACATGTTAGGGAATACACTTGAAAATACTGATACCACTCTCATGTCTGTACAGTGATATCAAGCTACAGCTAGCATTGGGTACCGTTAGCTTAGTTTAGCATAAAGACTCGAAACAGCAAAATAACTTATCTAGCTTTGTCTCAATGTAACAAAATCCACCTACCATCACTCATCAGTCATAAATTAATATATTTATTTAGTTTAAACTATGTTAAAGCAGAAAAACATCAAGTTGTGGTTTTACAGCTAACAGTTACGTCTCATTTGTAAGCTAACGAGATGTAATGCGTCAATTAATGGCAGGCAGCCAGGTTAGCTATTTCCAGTCTTGTGGTAAGCTACAGTAAGCTAACCGACTACTGGTGGCAGCTACATATACATTTGTTCCCAAAATGCGCTACATTTGACCCTGAAGGAGGTCAGGGTGGATGGGGGGCGTGCAAGACCAAGGACTTTGGAAACAAACTCGGGATAACATCCTGAGTGCCATATCTGGTTCTGAGGTTTAGACAACAAAGGCACTTTTGTTAAGGTTAGAGAAAGTTTGTGGTGTCTGGTGTGCTTTAAGTTTTGTGTCTAAATATAACCATAAGTTTAATATTGCTGTAGTTTCTACAAGCGGATACTGTGCTGCAAGATCAGATATTTTGATGGACCAAAAAACAACAACCACTAAGCGTTTCACAGTGTCAACATTTTTGCAATTTGCCAAATGCTTTAATTAAATCCTTATATTGAAAAAACATAATTCAGCCAACGTTACATTTCTAGTATTTCACACAAACACATTTGCTGTAGCAGTTTAGTTGTACAGTATATGAAGGTCATTTCTAGGAGACATGACTGTATTTACTACACAATTATAAAAGTGTTATCTATCTTCTCGTCCAACTTCCCGGAGAGAAAGCGAATAAGTATGTTTCCAAAATTTTTGACTATTCCCTTAAGAATTCAGTTAAAGAGGAATTAGAGAAAACAATGTATGTCAGAACAAAGCCCTGTAAACAAGGCCTCTGTTGTAGCAGCAGTGACTGAAATTGAGGATTTAGCCATTACATCTGTTCAACTACAGTATTATATTCACATATTTGTTATAGCTCACTGGCAGCAGTTTGTGCTGCATGTTTGTACAATAAAGCAAACAAAGTAATAATACAGCTGATGTATCATTTTGCTGGAGCTTCTGCTGCAAACTGCAGCTGCATCAGGGACTGGTGGAAAGACCTGCAGAGCACGAGAGAGCTTCATCACGCTGAGATGATGAAGTTCATCGGTGTGTGAAGTTTCTTCAGGCTTTTAATGTCAGAAGAGCTTGGAAACACGGATTATCATTTCATACTCAGTCTTTGCCAATGTAATATATGATGGTGCTGTTATTAATTTGTAAATACTATCGAAGTTTTTAAAAAAGTAACACTGGATTTTAGTTTTAAGATATATTTAAGATATAACTTTTATAACTTGGTCTGAAATAGTGAATATTCAAGGCTAGAGGAAGAAGAGTTTTCTTGCCATATCTGCAGTATTGTTCTTATTGTATGTGACGCTCTGTAGGGAATGAGCAGTAGAAGACAAGAGAGAGCATCACCACAGATATCAGTCATTAGGAGAATAGCTTAATATTAACTGTTGAAATGAATCTCACTCTGCTAAATTCAGTTTCTATCACGACAATATAAAATTTACAGAGGCAACATGAAATACTATTAACAGCATCACAATAACTGAAGCAGGTGTGCTGATACAATAAACACAGCACTTGAATAAATGTAGTTATAAATATATAGAGAAATATAGAAATAAACAATCATGCAAAAATTACCCTAACTGCATGGAAAACACACATAGCAGATAAATAGTGTGATGATTATTTCAACAGAAAACTCTCTCTTTTTCTAACTGTTTATCAGTACTGGTGATGGAGAGCCACAGTCACATCATATCGCACATTACTGACTTTGCTTTGCAAAACCACCTCAACAGCCACAAGCGAGGCATTGCTCATGTCATCTGCAAATCACAAATCGTAGCTCCTGACGCGAACCGCTGCACAGAAGCCAAGTGCCAAAGGGCTCTGGCCAAAGCCAGCATCAGACTTTAAAGTGATTTGAAACAGTGAGCAAAGGAGGGGCAGAATTTGCCTCAGAGCCTAACATAGACAGAGCTTCAATCTTCAATGGAATGGAAAAAAAAGAGAAAGAAAGAAAAAGATGAGAAAGGGGAAGAAACAGTAGCATGGCCAGCTCATCCATCATTTCTTTAAAAGGTCAGGATTTTGTAGGTGGAATTGGGAAGAGCAGCGAATTGCAGATGCACCGAACAGCAGGGTATTTTCCGCTGCCATGACCAGCTAAGGAGAGCTCCTTTAAAACACATCTGCCAGTAAACATTTTGGCCTGACTCTGGGTCATCTCTCCTGTCTGGACGAGACTCAGCAGAGCGTGAAGATGTACCTGCACAAACCCGAAGACCGACTTAGTCACTTTCCTTTTAGCCTTACCGCCTCTCTGTTAATTGTTATGATGATACTTATGGTAGCGCAAATATCTCCTGGCTTCTAAGGGGTTTTCTCACCTCTTCTCCCTTGAAGTTGAAGTTTTCTTTTTTGACATCCACTAGAAACTAAAAAAAAAAATAGTTTTTTAATCACATAATCCCCAGGCAGCACCAACAACCTCTCCGATCTCCTCAAATTCTGATATAAAAACAGAAACAGCCTTATAAATCAGAGAAGCATCACTCATCACTGCTGCATGAGTATTGATTTACAAAATACAGTGTAACAGAAGCTCAAATTTAATACATGACAAGGAAATGTGACACCATAACACAGCAAATGAGTAAATGAAATGTCACTCTAAATGATATGTAATTATCTGACTACACGTCTCAGAGGTACATTTGGAAAATTGAGAGGAAATGGGGCAAAGAAATCACCAGTGAGGCCTGTCTGAAGTAAGCCCATCAGTGGCTAAGTGCCTCTTTACCTCCTTCAACCACTAGAGACGAGGGGGAAAAATGACCTTCTGGCATTATGGACGGGGGGGAGAAACAAACCAAACACACGTCACTCATAAAAGACACACACTTTTCAGAATGTACCGTACTTACAGAGGAATTCAGTACAGTCAGAAAGCACTTTCTCTTCCACTGTCAGAGTGATGAAAAGGTTGCTCTCCCAGAGAAAAAAAAAAAAAAAGAAAAAAAAAACACGGTGGCGAGAGGGACAGATGTGAGCTTGGTTATAAGTCTCTCCGTCAGGCCTGTAGATGCCGCTCAGACACCCCTGGGATACACTGAAACATCTGGAAAGAATTGTCAATGGGATTGATACAGTACCTAGAGTAATAAAAAATGAATTTCCCTGCCGCGATATAAACACAAATGACCTGAGCCATGATGCATTTGCTTAGATCCGCTTTGATCCCCCCCCCCCCCCCCCCCCCCCCCCCACCATCACCACTATATCTGCCTTCCTCCATCTCCGTCTCATGTGTTTCAATGTGCACACAGTTTGAAGCAAAGTCGACAATTGCAAATAGTCTCTGGGATTGTACGGATTCAGCCTCGGTGTTGCCATATCTATGACGCCCGAGCGGCTCGCTAGTTAATGCCTGCCTGATCCTAAACACCTGTTTAAATGTGTCTTAATATCAAAAATTTAAAAAGCCAAAAAAATGATTACCTTCCTATAGAGATATAACAAGCACTAAAGCTGCTGTACAATCTTTGAACAGCCTGCGCGGATGGCTAGACAAGTAAAAGAGAAGTTGATACATTAAACATGAATTGTTCGAAGGACACAGACTACATAAAAGCATTTGGTGACAGGGTCACAGGCACTGTGGGCGATGTGAGTGGAGGGGACAGATTTGCAGAGAGTCTTTTAATGTGCGCGCTTGTGCTTAACATTGTTTAGAGCTTAGTGATTTGAGATTACTACCACAGGGGGCGGCCTGAGGGCATTTTTATGATGAGCTTTGGAAAATGTCGCCAGAGCAGCTCTTTCTTCTGCTTTGGAAAAATCTTTAACAACTACATCAAAACTTGGACCTAAACTGATTTTTTTTTTTAAAGGATCGCCACGCTGATCCAGATCGTAATGCTTAAAATTGTGCAGTATTTTCGATTTTGGGTTTAATGCCCACATCAGTAACCTCCACCCGGTGTTTTCCCACAGAGGGCTCTGCTGATAAGCTGTCAGTGAGGTGTTTAAGTTGTGGCCTTGAAAGTTGTGCTAAGTAGCCTCAGTATGGCTTCTACTCCGCCGATGATCCACCGGATACGAGTCAGGTTCCACCCTGCCGGCCCTCCTCCAGGGACCTCTTCATTATCTGTCATTAAATGTTTTTAAGTTTGCATAATTGATCTTCTCCAATAAGTCGTCATTGATTTATGGAGGTCTAGGCTGAAGGAGGAACTGGTTAAAAATTCATAACCCTGCTACGCGTCTTCACAATCCATTAGCTGCTCCTGGACCCAGAGTCCTTCCATTGATTGACCTTGCGCCGAGAATCTCATGGACTCTGCATTTTTCCCTCTTTTATTGCACTGTGGGAAGAGTTATGTTTCAGCTTTTTCCCCAGATAGGTCTTACTTTGATTTTCTCCATCTCTCTGTTGCTGTATGTCTCTTTCTCTCTGTCTCACCCTCCCTCTGTCTCTTCGTTTCTCCTTCTCCATCTAAACTGAAGACCTTACTCTGAGACAATGAATAAATAAAGCATGTTCCATAAACAGCTTTCCACTATTATTTAAGCTTCCAGGACCTCGCACTCTGACAGCCTCCTTTCCCTGCCATCAAATTCAAGTGTGTAAATTTTCTAAAAGGCTCTGAATGTTTTATGATGATTTCAGGGAATGATGGAGTAATAGCTGAATAGTGAAGCTATTACTTTTAATATTTATATTGAGTGCTTTGAATCATTAATGTGACAGGATGTAAAATCAGAGCTGCGGGACGTATGTACTTCACAACCACAGCCACTTGGCAAAAAATATTTGTTTTCTTGAGCAGCCTGTTCCAAACTGTTGTGAGCTACCCATCGGGGCGTGGGGGTGACGCTCTTTTCCATAAATTTTAATCTTACCTTGAGAAAAGGCAATTCTTGGAAAGCATTACTTCAAATGTGGAGTATATGTCTAAAGAAATTGCAACAAATCTTTGTATAGAGTTTACATTTCAGAGGTCAAGTGGTCAGATTGCTGGAGTCTAGACTGGTTTCATACTCCTTATATACGTGTACGTGTCAAATGATTACTATCAAATGTATGGAAGTCCAGTTCTGCCAGGAAAAGAAAAAAGATAAATGAAATGTTAGGAAGGATAAAAGTACAAATATGAATGGTGAGTCATGATAGTGAGATAGTGTGTACAACTGAATGACTTGTTGATGTTTGATTTTTTTAACTTTAAAAGTAAAAATGTATTTTTAATTTGTCATAAAAATAATAATAATTTTGACTATTTAAAAACTATTTATTGTTTTAGCTATTCATCAGTTTTTTCATAGAGGAAATGAGCTTCCATAAATATATAAATATAACTATATTGCATCATTTAAGTAAGTAGAAATTCACTTACTAAGTCAGATGGTGAGATAGTACAATGATACACTACATGAAAATGACTTTCTTGACTTACTATCATGCTTAATTTATATTATAATTTTATTTTATAAAGTCAAAATTTAAGTTATAGTTGAGACTTACCATGAGTATATGATATTTTTTAACTTTCCTTGTGGACATACTAGGTGTCCATAAAATGTATCCCTTTTGCATCATTTAGTGCAGTAAGATATTTGTGCAAATAATTCAAAATCTTAACTGAATATGTCATAACTTTGACTTCCTACACTGTCGGTCCAAAGTTTTAGAACACCCCCATTTCTTCAGTTTTTATTGAAATGTAAGCACTTCGGGTCCAGTGAATAACCTCACATGGTACAAAGGTCAGCAGTAAACTGCCACAGGTGGAAAAAAAGAAGTTCAGATTCCCAAAAACTGAAAAATAATGTAAATTTTAGTACAAAAAGGAATGAAGTAATGAGAAAACTCATTTCTTCAGCAATTAAGTCTTGAATATGGTCTACACCTAGTGGCTCAGGGGTCTGTCCTACAGTGAGATAAAGATCAAACATACCTCCAGGATGTCAGAATTACCTTAAAAGAAAAGAGCGTGATGGTATGCTTCAAATTATGCAATGGTCAGCACTGTGTCAACTTCCTGAACAATATTTAACCTCCCTAGAGAGAATGCCACAAGTGCATTGACATTATTTCAGTATAAGGCAGCTACTTTGATGAGTCAAAAGTTCAGATCAAATTTAGTCTAATTGTTTATTTGTTCAACGTTCTCATTTCAGAGTACATTGAGACATTAAGCTGCATACTGTAAATTTCCATAAAAACTGGAAGAATTGGAATGTTCAAAAACTTTTGACAGGTAGTGTATCTAATAAAAGTTTTAAAAAATGTATTAAGTGTTCTATCATTTTGTCTTAAAAATCATATTTTTTATGACCTACTTACTCTACTACTCATTCATTATGACTTATACATTATAAACAGTAAAAAAATAAATACCGGTAATAAAAATGCAGTTTTACCCTAATTCTAACTTAGTATTGATCATGTTTATTCATCTGTAACATTTTATCTGTATTTTAGTTTTTCTCTTCCTGGTCAAAATGGGCCATAACATTCTTAAAATATGTTTTTGATTAAATAGTAAGTACAATTGTGAGGTAGTCCTGACTTTTTATTTTATTTTAAAAATTGTATTTAGCCACATTGTTGACTTTACAGCTTCATTTTGACTTATTTTGAGAACGTTTTACTTGTTGTTCTTATACGGTTCCTAACATTCATTCTTAACATTTTATCCATTCATTTTCTTTCCTTGGCGGGCTTCCATACATACATTTTTATTTTGTATAAAAGTTGCTTTCTCAAATGTTTAACCACTATCTTTACATGTATTCACAACCACTAACTGTCAGCTGTTATAAACTAGTTGCAAGTTAAACATCACTTGATAAAGTTAATCTGAATTACATTATTTTCATTTATCTCATTACCATAAACCATAACAGGAGTGATTGCCAGCAGAAAAGAGAAATCAAGGATTCTGTTTGACATTAGTCATCAGGTTGTTTTATTCAGATGTTATTGGCAGAGGTAATAGTGTGGGGTCTTCACAGATTTGTAGCCGTGGTTCGATGTTGTTCTGTCTCTTTGGCACAGGGAAGCTTTAGTCTGTGTATCTTGTGCTGTGTGGAGCTTCACAGTTAAAGGCCAGTTTATTCTTGCGGGTATCAGGCAGCCTTGTCCTGAGGGAACGAGCTCTTTCATGCACAGTTAGTGCACTTGACTCAGCATGGAGATGCTTTCAGATGGAAAAGCCATGTTTAGAGGACGTCTTATGAGACATTAAAGCACTACTGTTCCATTGTTTTAGCTCTTCCTAAATGTCACTTTCCTCTCCTGAGCCTGCCCTTCAACACAATATTGTGGGACGCATCACAGAGAAAGGCCTTTTCCCTGCTCCCACTGAGGGTCCATTTGAAAAGCAGACAGATTGTAAACTCACCGCTCTGGCCATTACTGTCTTCTTCATCTGTTTACTTTCTATGCAATATTTATTCAAAGAAAAATAAGACAAATCAGGAACATTATGGCCTCTTAAGGATACATTTCTGTGAAGTTTTACTTGGCTCATCTCCTCTAACCCTAATCCTTTAATGATAGGTTGTGTTTTTAGATTGGACACTTTACTTTGATATTATGTATCATATATATTTAGTCATTTCCTTATTACGTCAGGTTAATCACAACATTAGTGATGTTACACTTGTTGGATCGATGATGATAATGATGATGAAGGCTGATTAGTATGATCATTATCAGAGACCCTAAAGGTACATGATAAATTCTACTTAGTTTGACTTTCTATGGCTATTTCTCTACATCTGATATCAATACTACATTCTAAAAATAACATACACCGTGCCAAAATAGTCTCATCTGTAGTTATCCAAGAAAGAAAACAACCTTCACTCTTTGAATTTAAAAATACTTTAAGGGGGAATAATACATATATATGAAAATATTAAGACTGGAGTGAAGTCATGAGGTCTTTTTCTTTTAATAAAATGGAATCAGCTCCGTTTGTACTGATGTGTTTACGGCCTTGGACTGACAAAGATATCTGTCAGTCGGCCGCTTCATACATTTTCTAACTTAATAGAAGCTATCAGCAGTGGAAGCTGAGGCGAGGCTGAAATGCATATGCAATGATGCACGATACACGGCCAACAAGAGCCTGACTGTGTGAAGGTGGCAGATAGAGAGACATGAGCTGAACTCATTAGCTCTCAGTGCTTCTATAAGTGCATGTTTATCTACTTAGAATAGCAATAGAAAACTGTTCCAGACTGTCAGCAATAGAGCTGCTGACCCATTCCTGATGGTGCAGGTGAGTTTCAAAATGAAATGAGATTCACGACAAGTGTTGAGGTGTGTGCCCCTACCTCTGCTTGGTAATGCTGTCTCAGGTTCACAGTAATGACTTCTGTGGATTCAAATGTTGGTATAATTGAGAAAGAGAAGCCGTGACTGGAACAGATGTTTCATATAGACTTCTCCTCAGACGTCTGCGTGCATGTGTGTGTTTGTGCGAAGGAGTACTCACGAGGGTCGCATTAAGATTCCGAATACTAAATCTAGTCTGGTGTGTTTAGAGGTGTGTGTGTGGTTATTTTATAGAAGCCTCGTAGGGTCGTTTTCAGGTGACTTAATCAAGGTAAAAACAGTGGATGGTTGTGCGTAACGGAGCTGCTCTTTGACACGTCACTTCTCAAATCAGAGGATGCATATTTAACAGCGGATCTGTCCCACTGCCTTCAGATGCTGCAGGGATTTACTGAATTGAAGGTGAAGGATTTCATACAGTAGCAGCTGTGTGCCACATATTAATTTACAGATAAATGCAGATTTACCGATGATGTTAAATGCTATTTAATGTTTGTTTTATATATGAATCATCATTGCATTACTTCTGCACATCTGCTGAAAGTATGTAGTTTGCTTCTGTTGATAAAATCACTGTCAGTGGAGAGAAAGATGTGATTCTGAGACCCATTTTCCACCTAAATATCAAAAACTGACTTTGCGCCGCTCCTCTCACCTGTACCAAAATATGACACACACGGGCAAAACAAATGTCAAGGTCAAGAAAATACCAAGCCATCCCCCTGGTCACTGCGCCATCACCAAAAAGGGTCTTTAGTCTCCTGTATGAATCAAACTCCAAGGATGTTGCATCATACATTTTCCATTATGCAACCAATAGTGTTAGGCTGTTTAAGGCACTTCTTTATTATGAAATGGTTAGTCAGGTTATATTGTAGATTTAATATCATGGATGTGAATGTGAGCAGCATTTAACTTCCGTAGAACATGAAGGCAACGTTAATGCTTTTATATTCCATGGCTCAACTTTAACTGCAGCTAACATTTCAGGCTGATGTTTCCTTCTTATCTCAAAGCAAAGACACATATACACACAATATGTTGTCTTATACTCACAAAGTTGGACCACTTTGAACCAATTAAAAATGTTTTTCACCAGTCAACATCAAAATTCAGTTTTCTTAAGAGCCGGACTAACAATAAAATGGTTTAATTGCACACTAGCTAAATAATAAATGTTTTAGAAGTCACAAAACAGAAATTAATATTTTCTTTAAATTTTGTGAATGACAATAAACAGTATACGTTTTATAATTATTCACAAAGCTCCAGTAATGATAGATTTGTACAATTTGTTGTAATCACAAGCGTCTTCTATCTTCCATCCACCATAGTACATACGTTTATCTCCCACACTGACTATTTATTATAAAACTGATTTTAAGATTCTTGTATTTCTTTTTAAAGCAGTGCATGAGTGCCACCAGATTCTACCACCAGACCCCCCCCCCAGATCTCCTGACCAATCACTGCTCTTCAAGACTTAACTAAAATCCAGTTAAAATCTCTCATAATTAGATCCTCCTCCTCAATTGATCCTCTTTTCTTCAGCCTTTTAATAGTCATCATCACACTCTGTTTTGTTTGATTGTATTTATTGATTTTCTCTCTCTATTAATTATTTGTTCTCTGTGCAATGCTGTTTTGTTTCTTAGAATTTAAATCCCATTTTTATTCATTTGATTTTACACTTTATCAATTTATCTCCTTAATCCTCATAACTATGTCTGTGTTCTTGTTTGATTGTATTTCTCATTCTCTCTAAAGCACATTTTGTTGTTTTAAATTTTCTCCATAAATAAATTGACTTGAGTACAATGCTATAGGTGAAAATGTAAATATTGTAACAATTAGGTATGTAGCAGCATATAGCTGTGTCAGAGGAGGTGCAGGGCCCCATGGTGACATGACAGGCCTGCTTTAGATCCTGCCTGGGCCCGCTCCCTCTCTTCCATGTCTTACCCCTGTCTTCCTGTCTCACCTTCAACAGTGTCACCTCTGACTCAGTGCCATTTCCCCATGCTGGTGTGAACACACACAATAAAGGGGACACACTTACAATACACAATACTGTGACACTGACACGCCTTCTTTCCTTGTCTCACAAGTCGAAGACACACACAAACACACACACACACACACACAGGAAGATGGTCTCATGGTTTTAAATATGTTAGCGGCCTCTATAGGCTGCAATGTTTAATGGAACAAACACGATTTTCTAATCCTGGAGCCTTAGTAGCACTTAAAATAAAATCTGTCACGAGGGTGGTGCTAGAGGAGAAAAGAAGAGGGATTTATCTCCTTAGCATCATAAATGTGCTTAGCAAATTTCATATGCAATCTGTCTGCTAGATTTTGTGTAGAAGTAAAATAGGCTTGATGGAAGAGCAAGAGGAAGTGCCAGATTCACCAAAACCAGTACAGATTCCCCTTCAAGGGACTGATATACCTTACAAATATTGTGGAAATCCAGACATTTAATTTTGGTTTAACTTATAGAACAAAGTGTTAGTCAAGGGGATTTTTTAAAGTTATATTAATTGTATGACAAGCTGTAAGTTCTCGCACGCCAGAAAGTCGTGTAGAGGTGCACTAGATCATATACTTTTAATGTGAAAGCTCCAAATGTCCAAAATACTGTTAATAAAGTGAAAACAGCTGCCTGCTAATGAGAACAATGAGAGTGAGCCTAAACAGTACATTTTAGAGCCAAAATGATGAGCTAAAAGACTCTAAAAGACTTTGTAGATCTGAGGAGAGCTGCAGAGGCAGCTGCTAATTCTCTATGGCCTCTTCAATACCAGCATCATATAATCATTTGATTCATTATGAATATAAAAGCATTGATTTTGGCTATTTTAATGTTGAAGCTGCTTCATCTTTAGACCTTTAATGCTGCTATAGCGCCATAAAAATCAACCAATAGACACCAAGTAAAATTCCCTAATGGTTCTGACACTGCTGCTGCTATGAATACACTGTACAAGCATAATTAGACATTTTCATCATGCTTACATGACAAGACTAATTAGTGAGTTTAATTACTGCCATTATGTTGCTGAATGTATACAGAGGACTCCCAAGGTCTGTTTAATATTCAGGTACGGCATTGTCAACATCCTCTGTGAAAGCAGTCAGAAAGATTTCTTATCGATCTAGTGCATGTGATACACGCGGGCCCCATTGTGAAGCCACAGTGCACTTTATACAGATGGATGATTGACAGGCTGTTGTATTTCCTCAGAAGAGTGTGAACCAGTGAACCTGGTTAATAAAACATTAGAAGCACCCGAGAGGCCCGGGCTGAAACGAGAGGTGGGGAGGGGGAGAAGGGAGAAGGGGTCACTGGTGTTCAACCAGCGTCACGGCCTCAGAGCGAGCGCGGGTTCTCCCCATCCTCCAAAGCACATCACAGGGGGTCCATGTGGCCTCATTAAAATCAAGGAGATCACATGTAAGGACCAGAGGAAGAGGGCTAGTCCCATCTCAAAGCGCCTGGACTCCCAGGGCATTACTCTTTGAGGAAGCAGCACTGGAGAACACAGGGATAAAGCCTCAAACCGTTAAAACAATGGACATTTAACACAGCCTTTGCACTCCCTCTTCTCCAGGACTCATTCAGCTAATGCTTCAAAGATAGTGCCGCTGCAGCCGCGGAGCTACCCTGACTCGGATTGGAAGTGAGCCATGTCAAGTTCACCTGATTTGATTTCTTAGATAACCTTGTTGGACGGAGAGATAAAGGCTGGCAGCTAGCTGTGTTATGTGGTGGTCTGAGCCCTCTTTGCTTTGGATGTACTCCATACTCTGAGCTACTCCGCTATCCGATAGATCTCCACTGTTTTTCCCACATAAACAATACTCCTTTTCATTCCATTCATTACCGAGAAGAAGAGGGAAAAACACTGATATATGCAGCTAAATTGCATAATTGGGACTTGGCAGAGCCTTTTTTTATTGAACTATTTATTTTTCATGATATCTCAATAATTTACATGGTTGATTGTGTAAAGAGTGGGGGAAGAGTGAGCTGTTAGGCCCATTTTCTAAGTCATTGCGTTTGTTCAGCTGTCTGCCTCACTGTCGCATGCATTTCATCTTTTCCCTCCTTTATTTACTCTGGTCTTTGGACGCCTTCCTAGTCATGTATTAAAGCTTTGCAGCTTGGCGGCGACAGTGCGGCTGTCAGAGTGGGGGGTGCCGTTGCGCATCATCACTGCCTTTAATGGCTCGCATCAAGTTCTGACAAGGCTACTTAAAGCAATGGGCTTAGCAAAATGAGGGGCTGGGCGACTGGTGCACCTCGGGATAAATAAATCGTTTATTTATGTTTTTAGTCTTATACTTTTTCCAGGAAGCAGCAGCCCCCCTGTCGTAGGTCGTACTTATAGCTGACTTTCCTGGTTAAAGAAGAGGGTCAGAACCTACTATACAAGACAGTATTGTTAGAGAACATTTACGATGTTGAGATGTCATTAAAAAGCTGCTGTCAGACTCGGGGGCACACTCTGACCAGGTCTGTAGTGAGAAGAACACCCATAATGAGTGGGTGGCACATGGAGGAGGAGGAGGAGGAAGAGGAGGAGGAGGGTAGCGTGTGTATGTGCTGGTTTGTTTATGGATACAGTCTAAGAAAGCTCTTGTTTCGGGGGGGGGGGGGGGGGGGGGGACAAGGGTTCACGGCGAGCAGAGGGTAATTATGCTCCATCCGGTGGGTTCGGGACGCTTCACAAAACCTGACACAGGAGGGCAGGCGTGCCAGGCGAACAGGGAGGAGGGAGGGAGGGAGGGAGAGGAACAAACGGCGGTGACAGTGATATTATGGCGCTTGCAAATACACACACACACATACATGCATAAACACACCGCCACCATCCCGTGTAACTGGCATGTGCCCCAGGAAGGCAGGAATGCCAGAGAGGGAGAGAGAGAGAGAGGAAGCAGCAGAGAGTTAATTAGGGCTTGGATACACACTCTTAGGGCTCTCACACCTCACTCACCTCCAGCCTGCTTCCTTCCTGTCATTGTTCCCTGCAGTTCAGCCAGGGAGACAAACACACACACACACACACACACACAACAAGATGGCCCCCAAATAGCTGCTCCTTCTATGACAAGTTTACGATCAGTTGTTGGAAGGAGCGTCAGAGAGGTGTGTGTGTGTGTGTGTGTTTGCGACTCTGTGGGTGGGTTTGTGTTTTAGTCATGCGTTTAACTATTTTTTTTACTTTAAGAAACAAAACACAGGGGCTCCAGCTGTTTATTTACTCATTACCCAATTATCACTCCCGCTGCTATAAGACGACATGGAAAAGTGAAACTTTCCTGTGAGAACACAAGAGCGGATCATGCTACATGTTGAGTACACATTCACCCCAGTTGACTGCAAATAGACGTGACACACGAGAGAAGAGGTGTGTTGCGTTATGTCAGCAGACAATGTGACATATTTTGGACTGTAAGCCAACACTGAGATGCATTACTTGGTGTACTTTACCGTATATCTATTTAGAATTTGTACTGTGTGTACGTAGTGTAAGTTTAGGTTACAGGGAACAGAATAGAATCTCCAGCTGCACCTGTCTCCTACAGAACACCTTCACGTTCAAGT
The DNA here is from genome assembly GCF_027409825.1 of Scomber japonicus. Taxonomy (NCBI): domain Eukaryota; kingdom Metazoa; phylum Chordata; class Actinopteri; order Scombriformes; family Scombridae; genus Scomber; species Scomber japonicus. Next base: position 7,189,451 of record NC_070584.1, read on the forward strand.
CATTTGCTTTGCTCAGCAATTTTTAGAAGAGTTGTCTGTCTGTCTCAGTGCAGGACTCACTTGTCATTTGTCCACTGAAAGAGTTATTGGTGTCTGTAATCATTTCTCCAATGGCCATAAAGTCATCCTTTTCTAACACCACTTCACTCTACTTTTACAGTGTAAAAATGCATTCTAAATTTGAAGCTTATATGAAGTCTTAGCATGCCAAATTAGCCAGATTAAGTGGGTATCTGTTATCCTGGTCATTTGTAGAACTAAGACCGTCCCCATCCATTAAAATGTCATTAGGATACAAAGACATTGCTTCATTGCCAGTATGGAGACAAGAAATCATCACAGTAACTTGTAACTCTCTCATTGTACCCATGTAATGTAATATTATATTAAGACAGTTCTATCCTGTAAAGTCTGGAACAGGTAGTAGTTTTGGTTAAATATCTGAAAAGGTGTCCCATATCATAACAACTTGAGTCCTTGGTTCTATCAGTTAGGGTTAGGGTTAGGTCACCAAAATGATTGCTGGTTTCTTGGTATGTCCAAGATCCAAAGAAGTCCAACAAGGCCTGAAACCCAGGTGGTTAGATGATCCAAATTAGCTGCTCCTCACTTAAAGTGATCACACCCATAATTTAACTAAATTGTAACTTGTCCACAAATGTAAGTACACAGTAAGTACTCTAGGTTAAAGTTGAACTGATCTATAAACTATGATGTACATTTAGAATGGACAGCTGGGGTTGAATTTTGACTACCTGCCTTGGTTTTCTCTTCCAGATAAATTTGGCTCACATAGAGGTTGTATTTGAACCGGTGTGATCATCTGTTCATGTGTGTTACCCCATTGGACTTATCTTCACCAAGGTCACCACGTTCCAAGAACAATACTTTGGTGAGTACAATGTTATTGTCACTGATGGAACCAATGGCTCGAGAAATGGAAATAAAGTTTAATTTTCATGTCATGGAAATGTTAATCACACCTTAGTTTTCAAGAACAGAGAATGTAAGAAAAAAATATGAAATGCACAGCAGTGACCAGTTTGCCAATAACATCTCCTCATTATGTTGATAAAAATAGTGATATGTTGCCTGCAATGGATTGTTACAGAAAATAACACCTGTCTTGATTTCCTACTGCTACTGTAGAAAAGACAGTAGAGTTCCTGTCATCATAACAGTCACGAAACAGATGGTGGACCTCACTAACCCAGACCCCAAAGGAATTACTGTGGAGTGTTCAGACGGCTGGCACACAGGTAAAACTGGACAATTTTGTGTTGGGGCGTTTTCATGGATTGTTTAACATTTATTTTCTTTGTGCACGGTCATTCATGTACACATCCATGAATGCTAATTAATAACCAAACAAAACAATGTCTTGCAGATCTGTAGTTTAAGTTAGAAGACATAGTAGGTCATAATGTCAGTCGCCAAAACAATCTAGGGACAGATGCTATCTAGTGACTGTAGTTATTATGACTTGTAGAAGTGACGCAGTTCATATGACATCTATATAAAATGACAAATTTCCATATTATGGTGGTTTGGGTGGCTGGTTAGACCTGAATTTCCAAAATGTGGACTTAGTAGACCTTGTTGCAGGATACCAGTGTTCACCTCCCACTTCCCAATGCAAGTGTGATGTTTCCTACCGTAAGTTGAGTCATTTTAAACTGTAACTACGATTTTTATGGTGTTTTCTGTTGCCATGATGACAATGGTTATACAACTTTAATGAAGTAGGACCTTTAACCCACACCATGTCTCATTTTATCCCAAATTATGTTCTATCCCTTCACCCGAATCAAGAGGTTTTGTTCCTAACCCTAATCAGACCTGCACAGCGTTGTGACACTATAAAAAAATCATGATTTTAAACAGTGATAGAGGTGATATGATTAGCTAACATTCTGGTGTGCATAATTTGGGGGACTTGTTAATTCACCATCACTTCAGTACAGTACAATACAGTGTATCACAAAGGTTTATTTTCAGCAGAGGTGCTTATTATGTCAAGAGAGTCGATGGTTTTAGCTAATTTACCTCCCAACCCGAGCATGGTGTAATTATTGACAGAATTCAGGTGTTGCCTGTAACACCAGTGGCAATCCATCTGTTTTCTCACAGAATTTCCCTAATTGGAAAACTCAATATTTAACACACACAAAACGCACCCAGCTTCGAGTTCACATTTAACATTTCCTCTATAAACTCAATGGGATTCTGGAATTTTTGAAAAAGTTATGTGTGATACAGTGTTTGTGCTACTCGGTTAGATGTAAATACCACAGAAAGAATGTGTTACTATGCGTGCCGCACGTGTTTGCACTGATTGAGGAACATACAGTCTGGCTCTTTGGCAGATGTACAGAACGTCATGTATAATATATGTGTGCTCTTTCAGCTATGCACAAAAGCCAGATGTTCTTTCTATCAGCGGGTCCCCGCGCCGTTAACATGTTGGAACACGGCGACGAAAACCAAACAACAACAAACAAGTGTTTTCTGTTACCAACAGCAGCCATTTTGGAACAAATAACAAAAAGACTTTTTCTGGGCTTTCGACAGCAGGAGGTCTAAAAGTTGTTCTTCCAGAGAAAGAGTGCTACTGTTTCTTATACACTTAGAGTTTTTTCATTGTGTTTGGACCTGTTATGTGTCTATCCATCTTTCTCTCCATATCAGGTTAATGAGGGAGTTTCTGTTTTTTTGTTGTAATGCAAGTGTGGTTTCCAGGAGTCTCTTGGAGTGCAGCTTTGGCAGGGTGACAGAGAGTTCTCCCTAGGCTAAACAAACAGCTGTGGCATATGGGTAGGACGTACAGCACAGCGCCACGTCTGAGCCACAGTGTCGAGGGGGATGAAGGACTTGTGGGAATGTAAAACCTAACCTGTCTGTGTTTAATGACCTGGTCAGTCACGTTCTTTCGAATGCAGAAGCGAGCAAGCAGCCCCACTCGACATTCATTAGACACAGAGGCCCGAGCCGTGCCCCCGCGATGAAAGCCCGGTGTCAGGCGTGAGCTCTGATGCCACGGCGAGGGAGCGAGGAAGAGGAGGAGTGGGAGGAGGGGAGGCAGCGGGTGGGGGGTTGCTCTGCAAAGACCCACCCCTGGGTATCCATCACACACAGCCATCACTCGGGAGCAGAGTAGACCTGATAAATAAATCAACTTAGAGGCCCAGTGAGGTTTCAGGGCCTATTCCTCTTTATGAGTACAGCAGGGTGAGAGATGGAGAAGGAGGGGGAGAAAAAAAAAACTTTGACTTCTTCACGCCTTGGTCCCAGTAGGCATGAGGACCAAAGACACCAACTCTGTGATTCTTTCAAAAATTAAATATATTCACTTATCTGAAAGGCCCAGGCTCAAGATCCTCATCTTTTTCTTTAACATCCTAGATTAAAGTGTGAGGACTTTCCCATTGGCTTTCAATCGGCAGCTCTTTGAAAACTCATACTTAATGATTTGAAGCTCTTTTAGAACTTACTTTGGGACAACAATTTCTGAACTGCCCCTTTTATGTGGAGATGAGTAGAAAAGGCCTGTATGAAAACATCAGGGAGCTTCAAATTACCCCAACTTTAGAAAGAACATTGGTTATTAGGCCTTAATTGAACACGACTGACTGTACTCCAGCAGCCCTCTTTATTTTTAATCCACTCCCCAAAGTTTTATTTGTGCTGTTATTTATTTATTACAGACAAAAGTAAAAGACGTGTCTTAGATTTCGTCAAGTTTTCTTGGCAGCAACTTTATAGATGGGGCACATTAAGGTTACGTTTTCAAGACCGTTTTTCTGTACAATGCTGCGGTGATTTGTGCTGCCGAGGCAAAGGAACGTCGAAATGTGGCAACACTGGTTTCACCCCTTCATACTGGCGCCTGTGTTTCATCTTCACAGGTTCAAATTAAATACTTGAGTGGTGGATTTTAAAATTTGTCCCCCATCAAAACACCCTAAGGAACAAAACAAAACAAAGACCGAATTGGGAAGAAGGAGGAGGATAAAGGAGGGTGGTGTGTATGTATGTGTGTGTATGTGTGTGTGGATCAGGAGACAAAAGCACAATCCAAATTCCCTGTGCGCTCTGTCTCAGTTAGAAACTTAATGGTTGTGTTTACCTTCTCCCCCTGAATGTTTTCTCTCAAGGCTCTCCTTTAACATACTGTATTTGACTCTAGGAAACATTTCATTCGATCTTATTTTCCTATCGCTTCCTCATTCCGTTTGTTCTCAGCTGCTGTTAAGTTTGCTGCAGTTTGGCAAGTGTTACATAGCCTGAATGGGAGATGTGTCTTAAGGCACATTTCTCCCTGACAGAGGCTGCTGTATGAGAGGGGTGACAGCGTCGGCTGGAAAAATCTTTCTTCCTTTGTGGTTCAGATAAGTAAGCATGCACAACACCCCTGTGATTAAAATCTCCTTCTGATATTTCTATCAAGATTTCTATTAGGAGACAGACAGCGGAAAGAGGCTGCCAAAACAGCAGGCAGACAAGACAAGTATATACATCCTGAGAGTGAAACACCATTCAAAAAGAGCGGAGGGTATTTAAAATATTTAAGCCAAACTGTTTGGCATTTTTCCTGTGTTTATGGTTTGTTGATTGCTGGCATCTGAATACATTCGCAAAGCAGGGATTCCAAACCCGGAGCAGTACATCTCGTGCGAAACCGCGGACCGTCACTCACGGAGAACGCGGGGAAATTTGACATATGAGGAACGATCCCTGCCACGCACTTGCTGACAGTGCTGTATTTCACCCTGTCTGCAGCACTTCAGAGGCGGAGACAAACAATCACCTGCGCTGGCCTGTCATCTCCTAAAGTATCTGGTAATTGTGTTTCCGCCGTACAATTATGTACGGCAGCGCCCGCAAACAGCGGCAAGCTTTGGTTCTGCTTCCTCACGGTTTCATATTTTTCACCCATGTCTGAGACAAAAGAGTCATTTACATTTCCATGGGCAAGAGCGCTCTGTCACCCCCCTCCCCCCTCCTCCTCCACCCCGCACCCCCTATCCCCCCTTTTCTCTTTCTTGCTCTCTCTCTCACTAACAAAAGCTTATTTAACCCAAGGTTAGATTACAACAGTGAGGTGATTGCCTGGCCCTCTTCCAGCTCCCCATTATCAGAGGGGCCACCACCTAATCTGGAGGAGCAGCTCTTCATTAATGTATTATTAACAAGCCTGTTACAGTGTAATGCAGGAAAAGGCTCTCCACTGGGGATAGTCCTAATGGGGAGGGCAAGAGTGCGCCTAGTGAAGCAGATTACAGCGAAAGGCCAATGAATTGGACTGAGAGGGGACTGATGAGGCCTGCCCCTCATCATCCTCCACAATGGATCACAAAGAGTCATCTTACCAATTAGCTTAATTGCATATTTGGAATGTTAAAGACAACAGGGTTTAATTGAAAGACACTCCAACCCCTGCAGCGACTGTGTTGTAAACAATCTCCTTTGCACACATGTGGCAGTCTAAGAAAATGAGTGTTAGATGGCTGATTCCTTTAATACTGATGATATCAAAACAGATGCATAGGTGTAGCTGATATGCCAATTATTACATTTATAGCACATTATACAGATTTCCACTTGTTGTCACAATTATTATTTAGACCAAGATGTTTTAATACTAAACACAACAAGCAAATATTCTAATATGTTCTATTGATATGAATGTCCATTTAGTCTGACTACAGTACCACCTATCAGAAATATCCAAAATTTACCCAAGAAAAGGAAAGAAAAGGATTCTTTCTTCTCAAAAACTGCAATGTTCCTCCATTATAGTGAACATGGGCACTGTAGTTTATGTTTATGTTAGCCATAAAAACTTGCTAATGCACCAAATCCATAGTTGATAGCCTCCAAGCTAACGGTAAATGACAGTATAACAGACATTTTATTACATTAACAATGTATTGCAGCTACAATAGCAAAAAATCTGGATGTAACAATCCACAAAAACACACATGATATTAGCATATGCCAGCTGTTTCAATTCAGTATTGACTATTATTGTAATTAGGGAGATAACATAATATTATTTACTCCTGTCTGAGTAATGTTTGCTATAAACTACAGTGCCCAGGTGTTAGAAATTATTTTTGATGTTTTAAAACTAAATTATTTATTTGTAACCTCCTTTTAAAGATGCACCTTCAGTAGGAATATATATAAACAATTAGAGAAATATAGAACTAGCTATATACTGTACTTTAACTGTAACCATTCAGCTGTATAATGACGCTAAAGCTAATGTGTGTTAGCTAATGGATAATGGTAGCATTATAGTTAGCATTGTATTAGATTAACAAATGATGTAGTGCAGCTACAAATTTACAAATTGAGATGCATAATCTGTATCTAACAACCCACAAAATCACACATGATATTAGCATATGCCATATGTGTTGACTAATATGCTAATTAGGGAGATCATAAGAAAAAAGCACTTTATGTGACCTCTTGTCAGAATGAAGAGTTCTGCCTCTAATTAATAATGAACTAGTATTTATTGGAGCTGAATTAGTTTACTTTTACAATCTTAATTCTGGGACAAGCCTACCTCTTCCTCATCACGTGACGTCAAACCATCGCTAACCACGGCTGCTGGACTCCTCCCACCCTATAATCACATGTTCCTCCCTCCACTCTTCACACTCCCTCTCTCCTGTCTAATTGACTTCATGCCTGTTCATGAAAAGGATCCTGGTTTCCACCTGCTCTGCCTCTATTCACAGTGTAACACCAAATTCTCCTGTGCTCTCACTCTATTAACAGAGATCATACCCAAGTTCAGCTTCCCGCTATTATTGCAGGAGATGCTAAAATCTCATTTTCAACTCAATTTAACCTGGTCCACCTCGGGGGGAATGGGAAAGTCCTCTCTCTGACTTAATTAAGAACATACAGTGCTGCGAGTCAAGAAAATCTTTTCATATTAACATTTTGATTATTGCTTGGTAGTCAGAAAACAACAATCATTACGCTACTTATGAGCGTGTACATTGTTGCTAGACGATTTAATATGAGAAAATTAAGTGAAGAGGGATTTCTGTGGCTTAGACATATTGTGTGTGTTTTTGGATGCAGTAATTAGTGCCAGTGTTGTATATAGAAATCCTTTTTTTAACTTTCCATTAAAGATTCCTCATTTGATTCAATCTTTCTCAACTAGGTGCCCCAATTATAATTAATAATTCAGTGATCTTTATGCTGTTAGTTCAAGTGACCTAGATAGCAGGGTTTTTTTTAATGAAGTAGTCTCTTGTTTCATATTCCTCATGCTTCTGTTGAGAGGCCCCATTACCTGGCTTCACTGTGTCACAGCCAGCCTTCACCCCGACTCCCTCGAAATATAAACTCCCCCAATAAATGTACTGTGGAAGTGCAATGTCTGCGCCTATCAGACAAGACTGTCACATAATGTCATTCAGTGCTGTTGCAGCTCAGTGCAGATGCTGGTAGAAGTGTGTTGTCTATGGCACATTCCCATTCTGCGTTCTCAGAAAGGCTTCTGCCGCACTTTGATTTGATCGCCCATATGGATATTCATGCGCTTTAACAGGCGACAGGCTTAATTCGCATGCACCATCGTGAGATAGAGGGTTCCTGCTAACAGGAGTAAGAGGTGACGTTTATGTGGCATCCTTGAGGAGGTTGTCTTTGGCTGTTGCTTTGAGCTCCCCTCAAGCAGATACACAGATCCTTAGCAGAAGCAGTCTGGCTCAGTGTTTAATGGTACACCAATACCAGGTTCAGTGTGATACCGAGGCTCCTGTCTGCGCTCCTTCCTCCCAGCTATTGAGCACTGTTACCGGGCCATCTGTGACTAAGTGCTGTGCAGTTACCCCAGTTTGGGAGCATTACCCCCAGCACATCTATGATCTTAATGAACCCACAAGCTTTTTACTGTCAATCAATAATTGAACAGCCACTGAAGGAGCTTTTTCCACAGCTATTTGAAGGGGCACAAGGGGTGGCTGAGTTTACCCAGCAAGTTAAAATGCACGTTGGAAAGCTTTGCCAGACTGGATGCAGCTGCTGCTGAGGAGGATGTGGAAGCAAGTGTACCCAGGCTTTATTCTGTCGGCTTGGAGATTTGTGTTTTGTTTTTTTGGCATCTGTATTGAGTCTAATCCAGTAAATCTGTTTTGAGCAGCACATGACATACAAATACACAGTAAATACATGGTCCCAGCCGTTCCTATCCCATCCTCATTTTCACCTCATTCGCGCCTATAGGGATACATCTGACTACTATTAACAACAGGTCATAGCGCTGCACTGCACTCTACTAGAGGTAACACCTTCAAGCAGCTGTCAAGTCAGGCATGATGCCTATTAACATCTCACAGTGATTGAAGCTAAGAGTGTATTCAGCCAGGCTTTTATAGCTATGTATGTATGTCCTTTTACAAGTAATTAAACAAAGACGTGTATTCAAACAGTAATTGCCCCATTATCAGATTAAATCTTACATTAGGGCTGTGGATATGTTTAGGTTATATCAAAGTAAGTGCTGAATGCACAGTGCACAGCCTAAGGCACAACCACAGTGGCACTGACAGCTCCACACACTGCAGCTACAGAAAAATACAAAGTGCACATCGACAAAACACAATCAGATGAAAAAAACATCTTCACCAATTTGACAATAGACATATGTAACACAACCAAATGCAGAAATGTGCTGCAAATACATGTAATACAAATAAATGCACTGCAAATAAAGAGAACTCAACCGAATACAGGAAAAAACATGCAGCAAATACACAAAACACAGCCAAATCCAGTCACCAGCCACTTTATTAATCAATACAATACAACAGCTCTACTATAAATTCTACTCTTTTGAAGTTTATACATTTTCAGTTTGTTGTCAAAAAGTGATAATTCTACTTTATGTTCATTACTGAGGTCATACTAAGTGGTGGCGGCATACATTATATTGAATGGTATGCTTAATATTTTGCACCCTCATGTATATAAATGGACTGGACAAAATATTAGGTACACCATTCAATATATTGCACCCTAATACACCACCATCACCCACTATGACCTCAATAATAAACATAAAGCAGAATTATCACCTTCTTGACAATGTAAACAAATACTGAAAATGTATAAAATGAATTGGATTGCACAGGTGTACTTAATAAAGAGGCCAGTGAGTGTATGTGCAACACAAGCAAATACAAGGGGAAAAAAACTGCTAAATACAGACCAAAACCAAATATAGAAACATGCTGCATATATACAAACAACACAACCAAATTCAGAGAATCTGCATAATGCACAAAAAAAACAGCATTAAGTTATAAAACAAAGTTTGTAGGGGACACAATGCCTAAGTAGGCAAAGTTGCAGCTCATGGAGTCACTACTAACTCCAAAACTTAACATGTAAGCCTTTACACTGTGTAGCAAATAGCTGCTAAAGTGTTCTCTGTATTGATTCCTGTTGTCTGAGTTTACAGCGTGTGATTCTGCTGCATGTGTTGTCAAATTGTCAAATGTGTTCCTCAATTCACCCATGTGTTTCCTTTCTTTACAGCAATCTTTTTTGCTAAATGCTGCACAAGTGTTGTTGAAACTGTTGTGTTGTTGTGTGAGTTCTCTGAGCTAACATACACAACAGATTATCCAGCTACTTCCTAAACTGTGCTGCGCCTGCAGCTCAAAACTGACAGATCTGCTTTGAAACGCTCTAGGAGGTTTTAGGAATATGAGTCTGCATCCAACCATTGGTTGTGACGCCATTAACTGAAATGAGGCAAGAATTCAGCAACAACCCAGGCCTTGTGCTTGTGAAACTCCCACCGTCAGCTGGCAGTAACAGTGTTCTTCGGTTGCTTTTAGTCGGGAGGTTAAGCAGCTGAGAGCAGAGTTTTTCTTCCTCTAGTATTCCCCACAGGCGACTGGGGAATACTAGAGGAAGTATGTCCCTTGGTTCTCTTAGCCCTCTTTATCCTGAGACTTCCACAGAATAGACCTTAAACCACTTTAGCTGTGCTTTATGGTATCATCATTGAGTCACTTGTGACATGTAGATGCACAGGGTGCTAGAGATCTACAGATTCATCCATTATTTATGAATTGTGTCGCAAGGATATAAATGCTGCTATCTCATTGTGGGGTACTTGGCCTTTCGAACCCCCCGCTCACAAACTGCGCCATCTATTCACAGACAGTGATGCTGAGATTTTCATTCCGCCGCTGCTCGTGTAGAGGAGTATTATATCTGCCAGGGGAGCTGGTCTAGACCGGACCCAAGCTGTTTGTTATGTGCATTTCCATTTTTGCATTATTTTATGAAGATTTGAAGAGTGTAAGCAAACAACTTTCAGATCCGCCTGAGGCCAGCCCTAAGAAGTGAAAAAAGCCATATCCTGCATTCTCCTGGGAGCCACAAATCCTTCTCCACACAAACTTCTCCTTAATTAGTTGGACTGTGCGTAATGGGAGAACATTAGTATTGTTATGAGGGGAAAGGGAGTTTGACTGACAAGGTCCTGCTCTTGACTTTTGTTGAATTAAAAGAGGATAGCTATCGAAGGTTTTGGTATATTGAAACGGCCATTTGCATATTTGCGGCTATATTAAAAGGGATTAGCTCCAGCCAGTGAAGCACAACAAACAGAAGGAGGAGGACAGCATGGTTTAATATCACAAATGACACCCAGGGAGTTACCCCCTAGCTCCAAGCCTGATTACAGCTTCTTAATTAGGACAGCTTCTCAACTCTCACACATCTTCTTCCCCCTGCTCTGCCATGTACTGCAGGAGTTTAGTCCCAGATTCAATATTTACCCTGCACTCCTCTACTTGTACCAGGAGTTTTTACCGGGGATAGAGAGGTGAGTCGGGGGTAATATTAATCATGAAATCTGCTCCTCGTATGCAGGTGCAAAGCAATTAGCAGGCTGGCATTTAAAGGACTTTAATTAATATTTTGCCACAGATGAAATCAGATATCAGTTATGTTTAAATGCCTCTCACACGAGTTTTCAAATATTGGGGTGCTGAGCGTTGCATTATTGGCAGCTGTGCTTCACCAGGTTGGAGATTTATAGTCTTCTGTTGACATCTCACATTTGCTCACATGTGCTGAGCGCAAAGTTGTTACATACAGGATTTTCAAAGCCGGGGAGGAACGGAAATCACTCCCCAGACAGGCGGGCTGGAGCATGTACGTAAATAGAACCATAAGTAGATACTTTAGGGTGTTTATTTGAAATCATTGCTCAGGTCAGCACATGATCATGATATTAATACACCGTTTTTTAAGGTGCAGCTTTGTCTCCCTTTAAATAAAGAGGTAAAGAAAATATTGCAGTATGTGTGTATCAGTATTTTATGTCAGATGCGATCACACGACAGTCCCTCCACATACAATCCATATTGAATGACCCAAATGAGTATTGATTGATGTTTGCATTGTAAAGATTTGCACGACAGCCATGACATGTTGATAATTAAATGTCGGAAAATCCGCTTTGATTTTTTAGTTAATGAATTGTGGGTTACTTATGTTGTTAGTGTGTCACACAATGACTCAGAGGACACCATGAAACAGCTGTTAGACTGGAACAGAAACTCCTATATATGACAAACAATGACCTTTGTATCCCAAGCTTTACAACATTATATCTCACACCTTGACAATACTGTTCATATTCTGACCATTCACTGTATGGAGATGGTCATTTTAGATCCAGCTTAAGTATTCCCTTTATAATAAGTCCCTATACCAAATTTATAACAAATGTATTTAAATCTATAGATATCTTATCAGCCATCTTTTTATAGAGAAAATACATTGACAATCACACTACATTATGATCTAATGTCATCTAAAACAAGAGAACATGACACTCATGATTATTATAAGTGAAGGATGCAACACATTTGAAAGGTTTGGTTCATTATAACCATGAAAGCATTAATCAACACTGACTAACTGCACAAAAAATGTCCAATTTTGTATATTCTGGACCATTTTAGGAAGAATTCAAGTCTAAGAATATAATTATTTAAGGTGGTTGATATTTGACCCGAACAGTACATAAGGGTTAAAGGTGCAGTCCTCAAAATTCCCCATAATGAGACATGAAAAAGACTTGAATCTCACCTCATCTCAAGTCAGATAAGAAGACCTGCCTGTTTCTGTAGCTGATGTTAATGTTGCTAAATATAACTGAGCACACAGAGGCTTTACTCTAATATGTATGTATAGATGTATATGAACACTAAAACAAAAGCAGTGTTACATATATGTCAAACATCAATATTAAAGATTGTGTCATGCTCACGTCCGAGTTGAAGTTTAGTTCATAAAATCACACAGGAGGCTGCTGACCTGCAAACATGCATCTTGAACCACATTTTCAGCAGCCGCCACCACTGCCAAGACTGGATGATGGGGGGGGGGGGGGGGGGGTTGGTGGGGGTTAAAGGTCAACTGCGACAGAAGCCACAGAGGATCCTCCTGGGTGAAGATCCTTGAGACTTTTCCCTTAAACCAAGACACCATGGCCAGGTTTCACAGGTCTGCCCCGCAGCTGCCCCGGGGCTTGAATACATCTGTGTGTTTATAGGACGGTGTGGTACCACTGGCCACAAAACCTCGACCATTTCCCCCCAAGTCAAAATGCCTTGTGGTATGCTTGATGTTAATGTTTAAGTAGGTTTACTGCTTTGCCACGACATAGTAGGTTATAATGTGTGTTTAAACTCACTTGCAAGTTGTGTTGACACTAAAACTTCACTGTGTTTTTTTTGGTACCAGTCCTGTGAGATCATACTGTAAGGAAACACATTAACTAGCCTCTGCTGAACTTAAAACAGTAACAGTAGGCCACACATCCAGCCATAAATGAGATTTTTGCTCATTTGCATGTCATTCAGTGTCTGTAAAGCGTAGCCTATAGTAAGCACTGATTGGGAATCCACTCAGCCAGAACTAAACTGTGTTTGCTCTATCCACAGTGGAAAAAAAATCATATTAGCAAAAATAAATGTTGGTGGGTTGTTAGAGAGTCTGATTATGTGTGTCTCAGGCAAATTGGCGGTAATGAGTCAAGAGACTGCACTCATTCACATACATTAAAACAGCGATCATTAGGAAATTAGGGCCCAGATTAATCCTGTTAATGACACACTGGTGCTCATGGGAAAAAAGACGGCCCCAGATGTCGGGGTGCGGCGGCGTGATGAAGCATCAACTGCATACGACGGCTCCCACTCTCGCCTCCTCTCTCTCTTCCTCTCTCTCTCTTTCTCTCTCTCTCTTTCTCTCTTTCTCCCTGCCTGGCGGTAACGCAGGGGCTGCTCCTGCACAGCGCCGCCACTTGAAATGCAAACGAGGGGGGCCACAGCCGACTGCTAATGAGAGCAGATCCCAGTGATAAGGAGCGAGAGAGAGAGAAGGAGAAAGAGGGGGAGAAGGGAAAGTGAATAAATTAAAAAAGGAGCGATCTGAACTGAGGATAAGAAGCAGCAGCAGGAACTCTGATGTCCCCAATTAGGAGGGATGTCACCCCCTGTCTGGGCCGTAGTAATAAAGCCCTCACTCTGTATTCGGAATCACATGGCTCCAACACTGTTAACATTCTAATATCTTGGGCGTGCGTGGTAACATTAATTACTTGGCCATTTGGATGGCTCCTGAATCTCCTTAATGTTTGCTTCCAAATGGAAATCTGAGCTCAGGCTTAGGAGTGTTACATTAGAAAATAATAAGTAATATTTACCCAACCAGCAAGCAGTCATGGCTGCTTCGCAACTGGTTCAATTTCTCCTATTGACTGTTTGGATATACTGTTCTCCTATACAAAGACAATTATTCTGTGAATTTTAACAAGAATGTGATCCCTGGAAATGGTATCTTTTTCTGCGGTTTCTGGTCCTCTTGCGTGGAAAGCTCGCTGTTTGAGAGAGGCCGTGCCACATTTAGATTTAATTACAGGTGTTTGAAATCTATGCAAATCTCACCAATCTATTCCTATCAGGCAAGTCCAATAATTGAAGGGAACCTTTCCCAAACAATTCCTGCTACCATTAAAATTCATGGTCACCTTGAAAGGCATGTCTGCGGCTGACAATCCTATCAGTCGGCACTTCTCTCTCTCTGTCTCTATCTCTCTCTCTATCTCTCTGAGAAACAAACACTCTTGTTCTTTAGTTGCCACAATATATATCATATTGGATAAAGAATCGTGCAGGAATGAACATTCTTCAGACTGTGTCTCCAAATGGTCAACTTTCATCTGGTGGAAGCAGTGTCTACTGTATTGTTTTCAAAGTGTAGTGAACCTAAAAGAGAAAGGGTAAAGCCATTTTGGTGTGTGTATACAGCAGAAATGTGTTCTTTGGGGTGGCAATATAAGAGGAGCCCTGGATAAAGGAGAAAAAGATTACAATTTTCCCCCCATGTTGTGGTGGCAGAGCTGCCAGCGAGAGGCTGAGAAGAGCAGCGAATGTAATGGTTGTATTACTGCACTCGGCGATGCATTATTAATGCAAACGTGATCAAGGCAGGTGGACAAGCCCAGGAGAGATAGCGCTGCTTAATGAACAGCCCCCTCTCTCTCGGCAGAACAAGGCCTGGCAGCTGTTAGTGTTGCACTGTGAGGTGTGAGCTGCTGTACCTTTGTGGTTAAGGTAGCCCCTATTTAATTAACAAATAATCTGCAGCCGCTACTAATTGACTCTGTTCATAGACCGGTGCATGTGTCAGCTCTGTGGTCATGCCCACCTGCATTTTAAATGAAAACGTAAACGGATGTTTTGGGCCATTCATCATTTGTTTTTCTTGGGTTTTTTTAAAGCAATTCAAGCGGATCAAACTGTGCATGACCTGACCAGGTGAACTATCTGAATATATAAGTTAAATATACGGCTCCTTAAAATAAAATCATTTCACATTATCTTTTTACCACAAGTAAATGGGATTTCTTGTATACACTAGGTGGGCCTCAGCAACAGTGTATGTAAATAAAAAAGGCAAATTTAAATTCAAGGATACGACAGAGGTGTCATGTGAAAGATCCAGACATCTGGAGCCACTCGACTCATTTTAAATTAATTTAAAAATACACATAAAAAATGCACATTCATCTACATCCTATATACATTATTATAAACCTGCACACAGGTCTCCTCGAATTCTAAACACATTTTCCAGCCGTAATACAGTTTCATTGTGTGCACTCCCCCCAAAGACCAGTAACTTTAAGAGATATGGATCTCACAACACAACAGTGAATGAGTATGTGTAAAACTATGCTGTGAAAACAAGGGACTAGCCACTAATCCTGCTAAGGTGCTACAGTATGCCGCATTTTGAAAGAACTATATACATGGAGCTTCATTGCAACATATATTATAATTTAGAGTCTGTTATAATCACATGTGATATAGGCGGCTTGTAGGAATGTTGCTGATGTGTGCTGTGAGAATTGCTTTTATAGAGGATAACATCAATTTGACTTTAAATTTTCATTAATTTTTGGAATGGGCCTGTTAAGGCATTGGCACCATGGGTGCATGTTTGTAAGTCACATACTGCCCCCTAGTGCGAGTGTGGAGCATTGCAGCTATAAATCAGTGCATCTGCCCTGCCTGCCTGGCAGCCTGCTCCTGTGGGAGAGTCTGCTGTACTTAGAAAAGCATTGTAGCCAGAATGCAATGCATAGGTTTAGGAAAATACATGATTATCTATAAATTGTTTGTTGATACTGTGTGTGTGTGTTTGTGTGCTTGTGTGTGTGTGTGTGTGTGTGTGTGTGTGTGTGTGTGTGTGTGTGCGTGTGTGTGTGCATGTGTGCGTGCATGCGTGCGTGCATGCGTGTGTGCATGTATGTGATTATGAACACAATACGAGAGCATATTTGGATTTAAACCAGCGGGGGGGGGGGGGGGTTATCTAATTGTGCCCTATAAGTACAGTTACACCCAATAAAGATGGACTGGTTCTTGAACAAGCCTATGGTTAACATTAGGTTATGTTTAGAATGAACACGTAGAATGAACGGATTCAATGCAATTTATACATACATACCATTTGCTTTACCATCATGTGTATGTGCATGTACAGTGTGCATACAGTAGTGTGTGAGATGTATTCCTTTATCCTCAAACCCCTAAGGTAATACCATCCAAGCAGGTGAACCCCCTCCCCACACCTCTAGCTAAGGACCCCATGCTGTTTTGCAGGGGACTGCAGACTGCAAAGGGCCTACAGGGCCCTGAAGTAAAGGGGGAATATATAGGGGCGTATCTGTAGCCAATGAGCACTCAAGCTTTGTTTACAGCATGATGAGGGACCAGCAGGTACAGATGCAGTCACAAGCATGTATTTGTAGATATACATGATGCATTAACATTGACAAAGACACAAAAAGACACAGCACATATAGGAAGACACACATACACACACTCATTGATTTAGTCATGTCCAGCTCTTCAGACAGGTAGGACTGGGGTTAATGGAATACTTATGGATGTAGTGTGTCTGAGGCTGAGGGAAAGATTGGGGTGGAGGTGGGATTTGGGGTCGCGGTGGTGCTCGCCGCCTCGGTGAAGCCCCCGCTAACCGACAGAGCGCATCCCTTCGTCAGGCTGGATTAAGAGCATGTCAGGCTAGACGGAGCAGATAGCTGGGTTTATATATCACACAGGACGGACACACCACAGCGACACCAGCTCATACATCCTGCCCTTTTACAAAGGATTTTGTCGCGGAACAGTTATTTATGACTCCAGATATGGACAGACGCATGGGGAAATTATTCCAGGATTATATATATGATGCTTGAAAGCCATCAGTGTTATGAATTTGAATGAGATGATAATATTTTTTGGATGTGATGGGGCATTATTTTACAGAGGAGGGATCGAGCAGTAATATGTTACAGCTGTTAGTCCTGACATGCAGGATTTAGAATCTGGAGTGATTTGAATTGTTGGAAATTGGTTGGTGTTAATGTATCCAGAGATCCAATGCATGTGATCAGCTCAAAAACAGGCAAAGGAAATCACGTGAATCCCTCGTATTTCTCGATTTTCATCTGCTTAATGAACGGCGAGGAGTGACTCCCGCTCAAATTGTCAGTATTTAGAACTTGTTTAGATTTGATTAGCTTTTGAATTCATCCCAAACCAAGGTAAATCCAACCAAGGTGTTTGTAATACCAATGCGAGTCAAGGGTACAATTGTATCTACGACTTGTCGACTTGTCATTCAGCTGAGCAAAAATAAACATTTGGATACCGTGAAGCCAAGAATTGATTGTGGCTTTGGGGAGGGTAACATTGTAGCCCATGTAGCTTTGCCTGAGGCTGAAGCTTACCAGTGCTTTTATACATAGTTTATTCCTACCTGTTCTCTCTCCATGTCTTGGACCTGTATGATAGTATCTGCTTCAATTCCCTAGTCTGAGCAATCTGTTTGAATCCACAAGGTTGTGAATAAAACAAACCTGCTCTCCTGCTCAGCTTAGTGTATAATGCAGGACCTCGCCATTGGTCATGAATTGACAAAGTCCACATAGAGCTATATCCCACACCCTTACCTGCTGGAAATAGCCATACAGCAGATATACTACCGTCAAGCAATGAGGAGGGAGGAATTTTTTTTGTTGGCATGGCGGCATGGAGAAACCTTCGGTGAAGATAAGCAGAAAATGGGACATTATGTCCAGAGTTCACCCCCTGAAAACCGTGCGGTTCAAGGTGCGGAGTGGACACTGGACACTTGGAGTGCAGGGCAAGCCAGGCTAACAAAGCCACAGCCACCAGCTTGGTCTCAGGGAAGCACTAAGCCTGAATATTTCATGAATCCTCCAAGCACAAAAAGACTACAAAACTGACCCGGCTCATTTGGAGCCGCGTGATCGCTGAAGGTCAGGACCCAAAAACAGAGAGGCAAGGACAAAGATTGTACAAGAAAAAGTCCAAACATCAAACATATCTGTGGCTTAATCATATCATTTTTGTTGTTTTGCATAATGTTGTTTCTCTATTGGCGTTGATTTTAAGCTTGGAACATCTACAGTAGTACATGTATTATTGTTGAACAGTGCTTCACTTGAGACTCTGGTACTCTCCAGAGTAGATGCACTTGGTTCATTAGATTGATGTATTGTTTTTCTAGTCGTAAATGCATAAAGTTGCTCTTTATTATAGCAAGCCTTGACGAGGTGGGTGTAAAATTCACATTCACTCACTTCTCCTAACAACACGAAAGAGAAAACAATGGGGTGGTTTATACCCTGCAGACCCTAAAGGGAGGCGTTTAGCTCCTTGTGACTTTGTGTGCAAAGCAACCCAAACTCCCCACGCTGGCGCATGGCAGAGAACAACAGCGAGAACTCAAGGGCTGTCTCTGACAAAAGGGAGCAGGATGGCGGTGTCTGAAACCCTCGTGTACCTCTTCTCCTATTCCCTCCCTAATCAATATCAAAAGCAACAAAAACGCAGGCGCGAGGAAGACACACAAAAACACACGCAAAAGCAAACAAATGCCTGTTCAGTGGGGGGAGAGAATTAGAGCACGGCGCCATCTCCTCATCTTACCTGTCATTATCTTCTTTAGCTCTTAATGAGTGCTCCTCTACACTTGGTCACATCACATTTGTTTTATACAAGTCCCTTTGAACAGCTGAGAGATATTGAGTCTCCTTTGATCATGGAATCCGTCTGAATTTCAAATCAGATATGAACCCCTCCCTCACTCCACACCCCCCCCCCCCCCTCTCTTCCCCATATCTCAAGCTAGGTCGTCTCCACATTTTCAGTCACTATTTTGTTTGTTTATTCACCAGCTAAGAAAAAAAGGAGAGGGTGAAATAAAAAAAAGAAAGAAAAAAAAGAAAGAAATCAGATAAAGAAAAAGTGGGGAGATGCGAGAGCCTCGGAAAAAGGAGCGTGTGGGTTGTATAAATTGTGTTCATTAATGTTTATGGATTTAACAGAGAAATAATAAAAGAATAAAAGAGAAACATTGCCACAAGATTCTGTGGTGTGCCTGGTTTTTTTCTTCTTCTTTTTTTTCTCTTTTTTTTTTTTGAAGGCAGCCGTCTTCTAATGATGACCCTTGGCATGCTGTGGCACCTGGGACCTCCCCTAGCATGAGGGAGGCTGATGAAAATTAGCCCATTCACATTTCAAACAGAATTTGGCCTGGTCCCTGATCACAGTGCCGGGGCCCCCCTCACGGTCCTGCAGAGAGAACACGCACCACCAGAAAAGATCTCCACCCGGCCAGAGCCTCTCCCCTGGCGATCATTGCGGGAACACATGGCGACATGACTGTGGGACGTGAGGGGTCTGGATGTACTCCGGCTGTTATTCCCTGTTAAAAGATTTAAACCATTGGGGTATGATAGGTCCCTTTGATGTTTGCTAAGCATAGAGCCAGGGAACAAGGGAGAAAGGAGAAGGAGAAAGGGGGGAGAGGTGGGGCGAGGTAGTGGTGATGGTATAGCGGTGAAGTGGGGCAGAGGCTTGTTACTAGAAGGCATCCATCTTTGTGGAGCCACACCAGAGGAGGGAGGAGATGTGTTGAACCTCTGTCTCAACGCAGCCACGCCAACAAAGGGAAGATAAAAGACAGAGGTTGAAGCCGGGGCCAAGACCCGCTGTGAAGCCAAGATTACTGCCAGCACAAAGTTTTGGCACTTCTACCACTTTAGCAACTTTTACGTTCCTAATTGCCCCAATTTGTCTCTTATTTATAGAGAGGCAGGAAAGGTTGGCATACATCATACACATAGTGACATTATTTTTAATGTTAAAGGCATTCTTTCACATTTCAGGAAATATGCTTATATGGTGTCTTTCCAGGAGTGAGACAGAAAGATCTATCAATCTCAGATCTGTACGTTAAAGAAAAACTATGGCTTGTTACAACTCAGGTTTCTTTTTAGTAACTCCAGCCAAGAGTGTTAAGATAAATGGTAAGATCTCATTATGCGGCTAAAAATAGGTTCAAACATACAAAACCCCCAGGGTAGTTAAATTTATTTGGAAGAGAAAATGAAGGCAAACAGTAAAGTTGTTAACTCAACTATTTGTGAATATTCAGAACAGTTCCCTGGTTCAACTTTGATATACCATACCTGCCATAGTTATGCACTCTTACAGTTCTCCTGTGATTAGAGATTATTTAGAGACATTTCAGGTGCACTTACCTTTAGTTTTACCTCCAAATAATGTGTAGGCTAATTTGGCACAATTGTTTGGCTACAACCTGTATGATCGTCTGACTGCGCACATTTCTTGCCTTGCTAGACCTATTGTTAATGTTGTTGCCAAGTTCCAAGAAGCAGTTACTTGTTGCACTATTAGTACAAAGTTAGTGTAACTAAAAAAAAAATTAAATGCAAGCTGTAGTAGGACATGTTTAGCCTAGCTTAGCAAGTGGAAAAAGCTAGCTTGGCAATTCCCAAAGTTTGCTAATTAACACAATGTACCTAATTTGTTCAACTTGTACTGGAACTTGAAGGTCCAGTGTGTAGAATTTAGTGGCATCTAGCAGAATGGACAGAAATGGAATATAATATTCATAAGTTTGTTTTAATTAATGTACAAACCCCTGAAAATAAGAATTGTCTTGTTGTTGTTACCTTAGAATGAGTCTTTTATGTCTACATAGTGAACAGTGAAATTAAAACACTGACTCTAGTTTCGTGGCCCCAAAGATTCTCCTACACATGCAATCTGCAACGTCACCACTAGATGCCACTAAATCCTACACACTGCACCTTTAATCTAAAAATGACAACACTTGGTTTTTTGCTTTACTACTGCTTCCAGTTTTTATGCTCAGCTAGGCTAAACATGTCCTGACTGAGGCTTTACATAGAAACTTAAGACTAATATCAAGCTTTTGAACTCACTCTTTAAACAGTTAATAAGCTATTTAACAGAATAGTCCTTTAAGTCAATCACATAATATCAATTGTGTGAATTTGTTTTGGTGGTCATGCCACTTCAAATACTAAAGTATGGATAGTGTTTAACATTCAGTACATATATATGTTATTTATTTTGCATCCATATCATACCATACTGTGGTATGTCAGTGCTGTATTGGTTTTTGAAGTTGGGAGGGAATGTAAAAAGGGAGTAAACAGATGGTCATTTTCACCCGCGCTTAACTGCAGTGCTTATATGACAAGAATTAATCAGCAATAGTATCCTTTGATCTTTACTATATACGTTAATAGTGAATCAATTACAAGAGTTCAAAAATTAATGTACCACAACTTTACCCCTTTAATGAATAATTATCTGAGCCTTACATTGGCCCTGCGTGTGTGTATGTGCATGTGTGTCTGCCTGTGTGTCTGTGTGTGTGTGTATGTGTGTGTGTGTGTATGTTGCATCCCCCCTTCATGGTACAGCATTTGGGAGACAGATGGAAGAAAGTCTCAGCAAAGGGAATACTAAAGATCTGAAAGCGTTTTAGAAACAATTAAAATCTTTGATGGATTAATCTGTTCACATCAAAAGCAACAATCCCTCTGTTTGATTTTCTTTTGATGACACAGTATAAAACCGATTGAGCCAACTGTTAGCAAACACTGATGTAAAGCACAGACCGAGGCGTGCTATATACAGTGCAGTGCTATACAATCATGGGACAAAACTGTCCATATTGCTCATTTGAAATGAAAATGAGCATACGCACACAGAGTAGATCAATATTTGATGGCAAGTGCGTGCTGGAAAATAAATTCTCTTCAACATTTTAATAGCTCCAGCTGTTTTCAGGTAAAAGCTCGACTCAACAGACAACTGCATGCAAAATTAAAACGGCTAAGGATTGTAGGCCAAGTGTTTTATTTGACCTAATCTTTTGGTTAAATGTTTGGCTCTGGGGAATCACCAAAGAATTTTTAATCAGAGGACAAAAAGTCTTATCAAACTGCCTAAGAAGCATTATTCTGACCTATTTCATCGCCGTCTTTGTGCATGTTCATTAGACAGTTAATCGCAGGAGGGAGCGCTTCATAGGGGAGGGGATTAGTTGAGTCAGGGTGGCTTTTTGACATTCTGACAGTGTTCCACTGGGTCACTCCTCCTCACTTTCCCTCCAGAAACTCTTCTCTTCAGCTCAAGATGCTCTCACAGTCTGTCACTCTCTGGGGAAAGAATTCATTTACTTGTCTTCAAATTAACGATTCAAAGGGAAGATGTGCACTGCTTCCAACCTCACATCGCATGTGTTGATAGTGTAATAAAGCATGCCAGTTCTATTGTAGTCACATCGCTGTTATCAAATTGTCATTTTTTTATTTTTTTCCCCTCCACAACAGTAAAAATGGTTAAACCGGTAAAAAGTGTTTTCACAGCTATTGTTTTGAAGATTTACTTTTCATTTTTTTCTTTTCTAATTTACACATCCTTTAGTGGAAGTCAAATCACATTCCTGCCTGCTCTGCGTCTGATGACCCCAGACTACAGAGATTTGCACTTGTGCCTTGTTTACATTTGTCTAAAAGCAGTGTAAATTGAATTCTGCTGTATGTTCCCGACAGTGACTACAAGTGTAAAGTGGCGTGTACAGAGTTGTACATAAAACTCCTCTGGGGCCCAACCCTCCCTCATTGTTCCATCAAGGCTCAGAATGATGGCTCTGAGAGCGGCAGGAAAATAATCAATAACTCACATGGCATCCTGCATCCAGGAAGATGCTGCTGTAAATTAACTTGACAATGGGGATGAAAAAGGAGAGAAAGCTCCTCTGGATATCTGTTTGTCTGCTCTCTTCCTCAGATGTGGCAAGGAAAGAAGTACCAAACGGGGAGCAATTGAATGTAAAGTGCTCGTTTTCTCGCCGACTTTTCTGCAAGCGCAGCCTACCCCCCGACCCCTTGAGGCGAGACCAGCAGAAACCCGCATCAGATCAGAAGGTGACATATCAAAAAACGTGTCACAAAAAAAGGCAGTAATGGTTGCCAAAGATGTGGCAGCAGTTCTAGTTTTCTACTGGGCGCTTTCTATTGCTCCCCTGTCTATTGGGGTTGTATGGTATCAGAGGGAAACGCACTCTCAGGCCTGCCATGCAGAAGCGGGATTTGATCTTGATGGCTTTGTGACAGTTTGGGATGAGGGATAGCGGTTAGTGCTGAACAAGAGACTCGCAGCTGATCAATGGGACCTTTCAGACAGGCCTGTGTGCAGAGAAGTTATGGGATGGTACCTCTGTGCTGCTCAAAAGCTCCCCTTTCCACTTTCTCACTTAACAACCGCTCTTCTCTTTTTCTTCAGTCTCCAAAAGCACAAGCTGACAACTTGCACACACAGCAGAGGGAACTGACCTGCCGCCCACTTGCAGTATTTTGTTCAAAAATGGATTAATTAGATAGAAAAGGCACATTTTACTGCCTTGGTGGAGGGTATAGGGTAGGGATTAATCCTTCTACTATTAGAGCACTGATTTTAAAGAGGGCAATTTACAAAGCTGTAAAACCATAAAGTGAAAGTATAGGTGGTGACATTGGTGTCAGCTTCACCAGCTATAAGGTCACTAGCAAATTGAATCAGCAGTAGCCTGTTAACTTTAATTCTATGAGATGGCTCAACTACAAAATGAAACTCTCCTCATGCTAGAGCTAATTACACTCCATGTAAAAAGAAGCACTCTTCATTATCAGTTATTATTACAATACAGGGACACCTACGTACCTGTTTTGTGACTGTCACATCTGTCTCATGACTGCAAATGAGATATATGTTTATTGATGTTAATTGTCACCTTTAAAGGACCAGTGTGTAAGACTTAGTGGCATCTAGTGGTGAGGTTGCAGATTGCAACCAACTGAATACCCCTCCACTCACAACCTACGTGTGAAAAACAAAAAAGGCCCTCTCTAGAGTCAGTGTTTGGTTTGTCCGTTCTGGGCTACTGTAGAAACATTGTGGTACAACATGGCAGACTCCATGGAAGAGGACTCTCTCTCTCTATGTAGATATAAAGGGCTCATTCTAAAGTAACAAACATACAAAGATTCTTAGTTTCAGGTGATTATACTCGAATTAAAACATACTTATGAATATTACATTCTATTTCTGCTATGTTCGTTCTGCTAGTTGCCACTAAATTCTACACACTAGACCTTTAAATAAGCGAAAAAATAAAACAAATATATAAACCTTTTCATTTAAATCAAGTTGTGTCAATAGTGTAATTTCTATTATATTAAATGCTGGTATTTCCATCTCCTGGTATTTTTTCTTTATAGAATTAGCTAAACTTTCATGTAAATTAAGTTCAAGTTTTAAGTTCTTTTTTTTCCACCTACTGGTTAGATAAAAACCTTGAAAGACCTCAAGTAACTGCATAATTTCAGCTTTTAGGGTAAGCTTGATACACATTTATTTTGTGAAATGTATACAATATATAATATAATATATATATATATATATACATATATATATATATATATATATATATATATATATATATATATAATATACCACCAACAGGCCTGGAAAGATTATTCATTTAAATCACAATCATGATATGAATCAATAAATTGGAACAAAATCTTTTCCTCAAATTGTTAGGCCCAAGTGACACAACCAGCATATTCTTTGAGTTATAGTGAGGATAGTTTTCCACATTAGGGTCACAGGCTTGCTCTTAGTCTGAAGAGATAAGACAGTCTTAAAGGTCTGTCCTACTTGCTCACACAGTGTAATCAAAGAGCAGCAGACTGGGCCACAGATGAATGACTGTGGAGCGACCAAGGCACCCAACTACTGCGCCATGATGGCAGGTCCCAGAGGTGCATGGTCACCAAAAGAGGAAACGCGTTAAGGATCAAATGCCAGCAACCATGAGAAATCAAAGGCGAAGACATACAGCGAGCCACCTTTTACCATTTAGAGGCAGCTGTAGAGGAGGTGCAGGTTTCATTATGGATGTAATGGAGAGCCGGCCAAGGTCAGAAAGCAATCATCATTCTGACACCTCGCCCAGCAGGCAGCGCTGCTCCTCGGAGCACTGCCAGCGCTAGAAGAGCTGTCTTACACATAACAACAATAGGCGATAGAGGCCAAAGGCAATGTCACAGGCCACCCCTCCATCGATAATGGTGCAAAGGACCTGTAAGAGAGCTTTCTCATAGCAGAAAACACAGCCTGTCAGTGCACAAAATTCTGGGGCTTCATGTCAGAGAGCGTAGTCCTGCAAGTGATCTTGGGTGTGGATATGTGTTGACTTGACATATGTCTAAACTGGCTGGAGAAGCAGTGAGTCAAGAATAAGTGTCTCTTTTGTCGAAGCCGACCAAAGCCCAGCATATGGCGGGGCCCCATGGTGGCGTAAAGTAAAGACAGGAGGCAGAAGAGCGCGAGGCTTGTCCCAGGCATGAGCTGCCATCCCCGTAGAGGAGACCTGTAATTAGCCAGGCTAATGAAGAATAGGGCTGAGACTAATGTCCCTGCTGACCTCTCAGCCCTCTTGGCAGGGTGAGAGGGTGGACTTCAACAGAGCAGAACATGATACTATGCTATCGCCATTAACCCTGACCCAGCACTCCTCTTCAGGTTACATCTGGTGCAGGACTGGACCGGTACCAAATCTCAGTGGGCAACAAGACTGAATACCTGGGTCCACAGGTAATGAATTGTCTGATAGGCCCTATTATCTCTCGTCTACCCTAACTCACTAACTGTAGAGTTAACCTTTAGGAGACTGTGTTTTATTTTCAGGCGGTGCTTTTTTTACACGGCTGCCATTGACTTAAAAATGCAATTCAAAAGTGCATCTGAAGAGTCCTCGTTTTAAGTCTGCACACTGTAGATATTCCATCATTATAAAAACTGTTGTTGTCTGTTTTGCACAGCATGGTTCCTCACACTGTGATTACATATCGGAGGAAGACACCTGTCACATGGAGCTGTTACTCGCTGTTACTAGCTGTCAAGGCTTCCTACAGATTGGTTGCTGCTCATATGAATGCGTTGGGGGAAAAAAAGAAGACAAACATAATCTTGAAGCGTATCATTTTGTGTTTGCGTATGCCCAAAACCCAATTTGAGAAACAAAATGTTACACCCTTAAGGAGGCAAACGAATAACAGACTCTAGAAAGTGATTTTCAATCGCTGTGGAGGTATTTGGAGCTACATGTTAAATCCTTTTCATTCCAACTTGAAGTTTTTAGGTGAAGCTGTTATATTACTGCTGGAGATGAGAGACAGGAGGTCTAAAATGCTGAATGAAAGGATTGTCCTGCGGTATATATCAGCATCAATTTAGCTGTGATGACACATTTGAACACCAACAAAGCAGCATGACTGTCACCACTCACCATTATAAACAGCAGCCCCACTGATGTGTGTCAAGCTTTACATGTGGGAGAAGGAAAACACACATCAAACAATGCAAAATAATGGACATCCCAGTAGAAAGTAGCACAGAGCACGGACGGTCATTATCACAATTCATGTAACAGTCTGTCAGAAAATGTTAAATTATAACCAAATTCATAAGAGCTATTGTAATCTTTTCAGTTATCTTATAAAGGGACATCTCATGTTTTAAAAAAGCAAAAACACTATTGACACCAAATGTATGTTATTAACATGCCAGATAAAACAATTATTTCTAATCTATTTATTGTTTTCTAGTGATTACGTGTCTACAGAGTATTGTGTGAGATTAAAAAATTAAAAATTCCTGTTATACAGAAAAATATACTGTACTGTGGGGAATGTGAAAAAAGAATGAAAAAAACACACTAGCTTTGTATGTATGTCTGTTTGATTAGACCAAGTTGAGGAAAGGGACAGATAAATATTGTATAAATGAATTTATTGTGTAATGTGAGCAATCAAATTAATTAAGGGGTCCACAGCTGTTGGAGGCGAATAAGGCCATGAATTTTTCAGTGCTACCACTTCTCCCTAAGATTTTACAATAAATATTTCTGGAGGTCTTGGATGAATTTTTCATGGCTGAGTGGGGGAGATGAAAGGCGAATGAGGGATCCAGAGGACGGGAGCTCTCTGCTGCTGACACACCACAGAGAGGTGCATCGGCTCCAATCTTTATCAATGAAACCCAACCCGGCACTATTGCTTTAATTACCCTGCTTTGTCAAGCATTCCACTATCAATAAAGAAAGGCTGGGCCATGTGGTTGGCTAAAGGAGGAGGAAGGGGGGGGGGTATCATGAGTTCCATGCCCTCCCACTTTAAGAAAGGAAATGATGTAAGCGGGATCGAACATGGAGCGAGTCTAGACCACCTCGCCGTGCTACTGCAATGCAACTGCAACCTGTGTTTTGTTTTAGGAGGCTTCCTAACGGTCATCCAAATCCCAGTCCCGTCATTTTGTCAGAAACAGCAGCAATTCGAGGCTGTATCATTTATTTATCTATGATATCCTTGCAGGAGACAATTCAATAAAACATCCAATTCCTATATCCATACTTCTATACAGTATATATGTAATAAAATGCCATTGATTTGCATGCTATTGTCTCAGTATGAGGCATAGGATTGGATGAATAAATCAGAATCATGCACAACTTGTATGTTTCCCCTGATTTGGTATTCAGGGAGGATCCTGAGGTAACAAATTCAGGAGAGACATCTGTTTGATGGGCAATACACCAGCAATATTCCACCTGGAATAGCATCCATAAACAGCATCCCATCTTATTTATCTATAGTGAAATACAGGGAGCAGAGAGCAGAGGTGGTGGTGTTGGAGGTTATATGTGGTTATGTACAGGATCTGATGGTTTTAACATGGCTAATGCCAGGTTCTAAATCATAACAGAGCTCTTGAACATCTGTTTATGTAAGTAGTGGAAATTTCTTGAAGGGTGATCATAGAAAAATAAGGTTTGGGATTTATTTTAAGGGAAATATTTATGTGGTATTAATTGATTTATTTTTTGGCCACTTGGGGGCAGTGCAAGCTTTAAACACAACATTAACATATTATCACCTTTTTAAGTTGATATGGGGAAAGGGTTAGCATTTATTTGATGTCATGTTTCATGCAATCGAAGAAATTTAAATATGCGTATAATGTATACTAAAGTAAATCTGCTTTTAGCTGCGTGTTTTCATAACTTCTAAGGAAAATATCTAGCTCTTTAGCTGGTAAATGCTCCACTATGTTCACCAGCTAGTTGCTAAGTGTGTCTATTTGGTTATGCGCAAGTAGTGTAAAGAGATTTTTGGCTGAAAAAAACAGCTGCTGGAAGTAAGGTTAATGATGGCAGTGAAAGGTAACCACAACAGTAAAGGTTTGGGCCAAAACAATGCTGAAAGACGTTAAAAATCCTAAGTTGTTAAGAGTTCAGCACCTTTCATGTTACACGTAGTGATTTGATCCAAAATACTGATTGGTGCAGCTTCAATATCACAGTATACAATGGTATTTTAGGCAATAGTGTGTTCCAAACTTTGTGGCAACAACTTGGGAAGCGTTGTACCACATGTGTACACAGCAAGCTCTGTAAATAAATGGGATTTTTAAAGCTTGATATAGATCAGGCATGTCCAAACTATTCCATAGAGGGCCGTGTGCCTGCAGGTTGTTGCTCCAACCAATCAAGAACACACGATATGGCCAATCAACTGTCTGAAGACTGAGATCAGTTGTTTAAATGATTCAAGTCCGGTGTTCTCCTGCTTGGTTGGAATGAAAACCTGCAGCCACATGAACCCTTTATGGAACAGTTTGGTCACCTCTGGTATAGAGGAACTAAATTACATTGATACTGGACATTTCCACACTTCATGATTCATGTCCAGTGCAGAAAATAGCACCCTTTATGATGTAGCAGTGTGGAGGTTGAGATGGTGGAAGACTGCGTAGTATGCTAGACTTCTATATATGTCTACATTTAACCTATATGCCTTAGTTTATTTATTTAAATCTTTCCCTGAGCTTTACTATATATCATGAATACCATTTATGGATATGGTAGAAAAGAATCGACACTGAAAGCTTAAAACCTTCGTCATTGAAGATAATCCACGTCATTCAGTTTCAACACCCAGCCTCTAGAGTAATCTGTCAATATAGTAATCTGTGTTCTACTACTGCTGCTGTATTGTTATCTATTAATAGAAAGGAAGGCAGGCTTACAATAACAGACAGCTCCACTCAGCACTTAGGAGGACCGATTGTTTAATTCTGTTATATTCTCTCCAATCAATGCGTTCACTTCAAAGCGATGGGAACCGCTTGCATCCAAAGTAGATTGATCAGTTCTAATACAAGTCATTAACATACAAGTTGTTAACAAGTGAGGCCTCTGTACTGTATCTAGGAATCAAGAGAGTCATCGATAAAGCCATTTTAAGACTTTTAATGTCTTAAAACCTTGAGTACACAGTCCTCCACTCCAGAACGGGATCAACCACTGTTAAACCGTTTTTCTCTCCTTCATTCTCTCTCTCTCTCTCTCTCTGTGTTTTTTTTCCCCCTTTCTTTCTCCTTCTTTCGTTCACTCACTCGGTCGCCCTAGCCACTTAGCTTGAAGCCTGTACTAAGGCATGAGACCACTAGTATACTTTACTGATGATAAATTTATAAGCCAAACTGAGGGGAAAGTATTAAACAACCTCGTGAATAGCCGGGGCTTGCTTTAACCGAGGCGGCGTATCCTTTTCATCAACAAAAATAACTCTTCAAAGGCAGTAAAAGCATGCTTAGAAAGTAAAAGGCCATTTTAGCAGACGAGGGCCAACAGTGGGAGTGGGAAGAAAAGGGGGGGTGAAAACAGAAAACAGTCCAGCCTCTGATAGCTCACAACTCCCCACCACCACCACCACCACCACCACCACCACCACCACACTCCTCCTCTTCCTCCCCTCCCTACTATCCCCAACCCCTGGCCACATCACTACCAGCATTGCACACATCCCACCCCTTAAGAAAGCTAAATCAAGGCTTTGAAAAACTTACAGTGTCTTTAATAATTCAAGCATTGGTGGGTTTGAATAGCCTCTTTAGCGTAGAAATATACAGTCTCCTGATATAAGATCAGTCCCTCAGGGCGCTCCCTCACCATCCTACTGCAGCATGCCCTTTCTTAACTGCACTATGGGCAACTACCTGCATGATTATATTAAGCAGAAAAATGGAATGTATACAGGATTGTGTAGGGTGCAGTTTCCAGAATATATATATTTTTAATAGATGGACTTTTTTTTTTGTACAGAAAAGCGCTCTGAACTTGTACAACACTCCATGAATCTGTGAATCAAGTGCAAAGTTTTGCAGTAAAGCAATTATTGCAGTTGACTAGCATCTTTACTGGGGTTGTGGACTAACACAGGATTGTAAATATTTAACTATCTTTGCACCCAATGCACATTCATATTTCATCAGGTTTCTTGCAGTTTATTCTCAAAGCAAAGTGTTGGACTGCATAATTATTTCAGTTTAGCATTTTTTCCCAACCTATTACTTCCATAAATACAGGAATTTGAGTTATAGCTCCTCAGAGGGCTAATTTAAGAAAAGCATGCATTAATTAATACAACCTAGATGGAAAGGAAGAAATCCCTAAGTAAGTAAGCTGTTGGCAGATATCAAGGATGATTTTCGCCTTCAAAGGAAATGGGGATGGATTTGAGAGGATGCAGCGGTTTAATCAATACTGTTGACTCCTGAGGTTGGCAGGTGTGGTGCGTACCTCTCAGTAGAAGCATTTCCATCATTCAGGAAGAAAAACTCACAGCGGCCACTCTGGAAATCTACTCCCCAACTTTCCAAGGCCCTTTAGTTGTCATTGGAAGTGTTTAATCGTAGTTAATTTCCTTCTTTGCCTTTAAAAATATATGGCAACCCCGTTGAAATATTCATCCCGGTGCGTCTCTTTGTCTATACTTGAGCCAGTTCGGCATACAGTATGTGACTTTTAAACCTTTTGTTGTACGCTTCCATTTGTGTGTATGTCCATTCTCACATCCGATGTGTGGAATAATGAAATAAATATCGAAGCGTTAAATATTTTAGTGCATTCTAGGAGTAAAGTGGAAGTGTTTTTCTGACAGACCTTGTCTTTTTTCACCACCCTCACCCTCCCACCGCCCCCTCTCTCCCTCTCTTTCTCTCTCTCTCTCTCTCTCTCTCTTCACAAATGCATTGTGTGCACTGGCCGGCCCAATCCATCACTCGGCGTCTGGCGGGAGAAAAAGCACTTTCCCAGGGTGGGTGTTTTTTAGCTCTGCCAGCGCTGCTGTTTCAGTGGGCACCCGTGAGACCTCGCTGATGGACACTCTGGTCATCACTGGTAGGGAGCTTTGGGACTCTCTTCAACCTCCCTCCTCCCCTCCCTCTCTCTCGCCACCTCAGCCTGTTCCACTCACCTCGTGTTTTCACCACCACCTTCCTTTGTCCCAGTAGTGTTGTGCACTCCTTTTTGACAATGATGACTGCTGTACCTGCCTGCATTCTCCCTTGCAAAGTGGCTCGGCCTTCAGAGACCAGCCACACTCCGTTCCGGGGCTTGGGCCTCTTAGGGTGTTTTGAGACTTGAACAGAAGCATGCAGCTTGGAAACTAAAAGAGTATTTTACTGGCAGGTGGCAGATAACAGGAGAGGACACAGATTTAAGATGATAATGTTGGTATTTTTGGTTGATATGTAAGTGAAGGATTACATTTGTCATTCTGGAGGGATTCTCAAATGGTACAGCCAGGGAGGGGCACCGAGACATACGTAGTAGTTCTCACAGTGGCTCCCCGTTCAACCCTATTTTGCATCACAACCATGCAAAAGCGCAAGAAGAAGAAGAAGTAGGGGGTTCGTCGCATGTATGTAATGTGCTCAGAACAATTAGCGTAGAAACAATGTAGAAATAAATCTATTCAAATTGAAGTCTGCTCCAGTTTTTACGCCGACAAACTGAGATTTGATTTCCAAAATGCTCGCTCGTCTCTTCTACACAAAGAAGCCGGCGGGGAAGAGGGTGCAGTCGCTGGAGAGAAGTGGGCTGGAAGGCAAATCTAGGTGATGCGTATGTTCTTAGAGTGCCCCTGGGTCTTCCATGGGTAGGTAGGATCTGACAAAAGAGATCTGTACAGCAAAAAAATCCTCCACTCTGCTTGAGCATGGGAAATTAAGCCCAGATAAAGATTCTCTCTTAAACATACTCCCTTCTCTCTTTTCATCCCTCTTTTTTTTCCCTCCCTCTGCAGTGGCAGAAGAAATTACCCATTGTACCATTAGATAAACCCAAACAGCCCTCTCCGTAAGACCTCCAGTTCCTCGTGCAGTCCCAGCTTGGCGTCCCTCGGGTGTTTGTTCAAAAGGAAAACTCTGCGGTGCCTCCGGGGGATGTTTAACTCATTGCAATGGCAAGTATTTAGAGAAAACTCAACAAGTTCGAGGCTGTCAAAGCTAGAATCCAACTGTCAAGCAGAATTATGTCTCCAAGGCATCTGATGCGAGGTAATGACCAATTGCATCATTTTGACAAACCCACCATCGATGAGAACTAGGGCAGACGGCGATTGCTTTTACACAAGTGTTTCATTTGAATTTGAAACAGTGCGGCTAAGTGCATTAAATGATGCTGATTAACTAAGATTATAGCTGCGGCAGGGATGTGATTTCTGTTTTGATACGGAGCATACGGAGGCAGAGCAAACAGTTTTTTTTCCTGTTTTTCTTTTTTTGAGTGGCTGATGAATAATTGAGAGTCAGCAGAGGGTACATCAATAAAGTGGTAATGAAGCATATTTGTGTGAAATTTTCTAATTCTCAAACTCTGTCACTCTTTTAGCAGTCTGTAACATCTGCTGTTGTGATTAAGCTCATTGCATGTCAATTTGCTCCTTGTTATTAAATGGATACTTTTTACATATGGCCACAAATGATTTAAACCATGAAACTGGAAAATAACAATACTGTTAATACCACTATAACTAATCATGACTTATTATTATTATAATAATATCATTATTATTATAATAATATCATTATTATATTATTATATTAATATTAGTACTACTAGTAGTAGTAGTAGTAGTAGTAGTAGTAGTACTAGTATTATCACCATAATCATCATCATCATTATTTTTATCATCATCATCATCATCATCATCATCATCATCATCATTATTATTATTATTATTATATATTATCACAGCTATCAGTGTTATTATTATTATTATTATTATCACAGCTATCATCACCATCATCATCATCATCAACATCATCATCATCAGTATTATTATTATTATCATTATTATTATTATTATTGTTGTTGTTATTACATTTTGCTATTTAATATTATTCCCTTATTTTGTCAAATTATGTATGTAAGTTCAAAAAAAAAAAGTTCTTCACCTTTGACCATGACCCTAACTTTGACTCTAAACCTGACCCTGAACCTGACCCTGAACCTGACCCTGTATAGTCTAAAATTACAAAAATACACAAAACACTTCCCATCCTCTATGTTGACGTTTGAAAAGCAGTCCTTCCAAAACTGAGCCTTTGGTGCCCTCTATCTTCAAGTTGAAGCACTTCAAATCTTGTCTAGATGTAAACTGATCAACTCTTCCCTGACGTATTCATACATTTGCAGTCATTTGTAGTTGCAGTGAGTTTTCTGAATCTAATTTTTACGGCACACGGCCACAAATGTGTGATTGGCATCGGAGTAAACATGAGAATATTCTGCCAACAGAGACATCCTTACAATATGTATGACTCCATGCTGAGATTGTAAGCGATGCTGAATGATTCCATTTGTGAAATTTAAAAAAGAAGAAAAAAAACAACACACAAAAGCATCACTTTGATTTTTTATTTACAACAGTGTCTACGGGTCACTTTCTTTTGGAGTAAAACTGCTCCTTTGTTCTGCCTTTTTCTAACACAGTTGTGGCATGTTGTGTCCACCTGGAGTACTGTTGACCTTCTGCGAGGCAGCTACCTAGTTAAAGAAGTCCATTTTCAAGGCTGCTCCTGCTCAAATCAAAACTCCATTATAGATTTTACCTCCAGGGGAACCTAGGGCTCACAAGGTCCTTGGCAATTTTACCTGAGGAAGAAGCTAAAAGGATTTGAATCTCAGAGGATGGGCGAAGAGAGGGAGGGTGTGAGGACGAGAGAGAGAGGGTGGGATACGCACCCCAGGACCCGAGCCCCCTAATCTTTCTCTGCCAAGCAGGGAGCAAAGCAGAGCAAAAATGGAGATTTAGAGATAGTTCAGTGGCACTGAACCCTGAACATCAGGGCCTGCAGAACTGGTGGAGGAAAGAAAAAAAAACACAAAAAAAACAAGAAAAAAAAAACACAAGAGGTGGAAAAGAAGAAGAGCTTGAGAGATTGTTGTGGAGAGAGGATTGCCATGGGGAGCTAGTTTCAGCTCCCAGAAACAGGAGCTTCCAATACATTTAACATATATGAAAGAACAACAGCTCTCTCTCCTCACACCATCCTTAACTATGTGTACTAACAAGACAGATGGAGGCCAAAGATGCAGACAGATCACATCAGGACATCTGTCACTTCGTGGCAACAGCCTCCTTAATAAGTGACAAGGCTTCCTCACCCGTGGGCACAGGATGGGGGGAGGTGGGGGGGGGGGGGGGGGGGGGTGTAGGGGAGGTTAGTGTCTTGGAGCAGTGGCTGTGCAAAGCAGCCGTCAAAGTCATGTGGTGCCCTTTTTTTTTTTTTTTTTTGAAACAACTTGTCCCAATTACAGCCAATCACATGCGATCCGTGCCCTTGATTATCATCCTGGGCAGTAGACATCAAAGCTGCCTTCTATGGGTGCTGACACGGAGGCTGTGCAGTAATTAACGGACTTTCGCTGAAGAGAGTTTCATCACCAAATGTTTTCAAAATACTGAACATCTTAATTTGCGAGGGGGGGGGGGATGTGTGTGTGTGTGTGGGGAGGAGGGGGGATTCAAGTCAGGAGAGAATGATGCCCTACAGAAATAATTAAAACATAATTACAGCTCATCAGCTGTGCAAGTGCTCACAAAGTGCTGTCGCTGAAGATCTGCCACTTTCCTCGGGGCATCCGCGGAGTAACGGGCCACATACGCACATATCCAAAAAAAAAAAAAGAAATCACAGCACAGTCGAGCTCACACCAAATAAATGCTCATGTCTTCTTCTCAGATATACCACCATAAGAACAGAAAATTAGCCACAACATTCCAAACTTGTGAATCTCTCTTTCTCTCTTGCTGGTATTACTTTCTGGATATTACATGAACGCTTATTATCCTCCATAAACACCTGCATTTGTTAAAAAATATGTTGTCTGCCAAGGACAAACCAGGCAGTGCTCATCAAACCGGAGAGAGAGAGAGCAGAATGCACAGCAGGTCGTTAAAACAATAACTTGTCTCCTCACTTGATGTGTCAAATTGTGCAGTGTGTAAAAAAAAAAGAGAGAGATGCACAGATTGAGGAGTCAGTCAACCTTTTTTTGAAATTGACATCGTGTTAGCTCTAGTCCACCCCCCCCAACTCCACCCCCCCTATCTCACCCCCCAGGTCGCAATATGGGTTGATGGCCATTGGTTTCTGTGATGACCACTTCATACAAACATGGCTGGCAGTGTAAAGTCCTGCAAGAGGGGGGAAGGGGGGGGGGGGGGCCCGGAAGAGAAGAGCATGCTAAGTGTTTGTGACGAGTGCTAAGGCCATTGCTTGATCCCAAGGAAGTAATGAAGGCTGGACTGTAGGCAGTGTGTTTTCTTCATCCACCTGATGGCAGACTTCTAACAACCCACAGTGTCAGGCCAGCTTAAAGTCAGACCTCCTCTCCGCTGCTCCTCCAGAGTTATCACGACATGTGTTTACCCCTCCCAGCCCGCCACTGTGGAGACAAATGGCACAATAGTCACAATCAAGAGCCTGGTTTGATGATGTGTGTCCTGTATGGAATTCACAAAACACATCACATGTTTACATTAGTGTATGCTAAGCACAATGTAGACTAAAGGTATGCTGGTTCAAGATGCAACGTAATAAGAGTACATGGTTATGTTGGTATAGTTTGGAGCACAGTTTAATGCTTTACACCAGAATATGGTGTCTATAGTAAGTCAACAGTGGTAATGTGAGATTCCATCTTAAAGGTAGGGTTGGTAATGTTGGAAAGCTAGCAAGAGAGCTAGCAAGATTTGAAAATAGCACCTCCTCCTGCCTCCTCTAAACTCAACCCCGCTGCTCCCCCTCCCGTCAGTGAGTCCGTCCAAGCCACGCCCCCACAAACTGGAACGCGCACACTGCTGCAGGAAGAAGGAGCGCTGCCTTAGAAGGACTTTGGCGCTACGAGCTAGCCATTTCCAAGTATTTTGGACAACAACCAAACAGTCTCATGTCTCATTTACCTGTAAGTAAACTGTATTATTATGTTTTTTGTTTGTTTTATAGCACATCAGTCTGTGCAGATTCAGATCCGGGACCCGGGTCTGAATCTGCTGAATCTCCCCAAGGATACGGCTGGATTCAGACCCATCAGCTAAATTACATTGTAATAATTGTTACGTGTTTTTCACTGACAAACGTGTATTTTATGTTTTTATTAGTCACGTAGCATATCTGCTATGTTTTTTATTGACAATTATACAGGGTGATGCAGAAGTGTTAGGAAAGTAAATTTGGGCCAATATCTCAATTTTACTATAAAACTTAGACACTTATGCTACTAGGCTAACGCTATGTTTGTTGTTTCATTGTTAGAGTTTACACGATGAGAGCACTGGCTCAGACCCGAGCTACAGTCCTGAACCGAGCACGTCTTCAGCTCCAAGGGGACGCGGTCGTGCTAGAGCCAGAGGAGGCCGTGCTAGAGGGGGTGCAAGGGGCAGAGGCCGAGGAACTTGAGGTCAAGGACGTGGAGCAAGCCGGACTGCGACCGGAGAGCTTTTACAAGATGAGGATATTCAACGAGTGGAGAATCTGCAAGCTCAAAGAATTGCAGATGAGCAGGTAGCCTTTCTAAAATAGCCTCTTTTTTCCTGATCTCAACATTATCAAGAACTGTAAACAATGACCTGCCATTTACAGTGAACACAACACTTCTGAGTTTATTGTCATTCATAAACTGTTAAAGAATATAATACTATAATATAAACACATGAAACTTTTAACTCTGGTCCGGCAACATACCAAAAATATAATAAATGAAATTACAATATTAGTAATAATAAAGGACAAGATGGTGAGAGTCTAATCTTCTTGATGAACTATTTTTTACAGGCTAGAATTGAACGACTGAGATTGGAAGAATCTCATCAGTTGCTTCAGATCAAGAGACCCAAGCCTCATGTTTGATATCCTGCAGGTGCTCCTCCACCAGGCCCTCCAGCTCCACGTCTACCTACATGGTGTGTGTGCAGGAAGTGCCGTGAGATGCCCACAGATCTAGAAAAAAAGTGCTGTGGGCAACAACCTGCTTCCTAACCCTAACCCTCACCTGGACGTATACATTTGACATTTTAAATTTGGTCTTTTATTTATATTTTGTCAGTTTTTAATAAAAGTTTGAAAATGATGAATGCCTTTCATTTGACTATTTCTGCAACAGAAGCAATATATTTTCTCACCACCACATTAAAAATAAGTGATTACAGAATAATTATAACAAAATTGGTATAACCCTTTTTATTGTTACATAAATAATCTGTACATTTTCAACATGAGTGTATCTACACATTGGAAAAGGTGTTTCCAGGTAAGGCAGACAGGTCAGGCTGTGTGTAGGGAGTATTTGTCAGCGGTGGTGATCTACTCCTTTGGCAGTGATTTACCTTTAGGAAGAATATCACAATTACACATCTGACAATAATGAATACATTTTTGAGATAATCAAAGAGTAAGAATACTTAGAGCTTTATTTCCCATTTATTTTGCACATAATTATATTAGAACTTCTTCATCAAACTACAATATTGTAAGAAAACTCACCTAGGCCTCTGCTGAGTTGGGTCTGCAAAAGCTGTATGCTTTTGAGCTTAGTGGGGGTAGCATACTAGAGGTGTCAACGAGGGGGGTAGCTGCAGTAATGGCTGGGCTGGGGGAGGGACAGATGTCTGCTCAAACCAGTTGAAGAATTAACATCATCTCATCACGTCATCTCTGTGAAGATTACAAAATTAGAAAATACTGTCAACATACATTTACTCTTCATTCATAGAGGACAAAACACAGAACTTTTATATGTAGAAATAGAAGTCTTGGGTTTGGCAGTTCGACCAAAGGAGCATAAAGATTGATATAAACTGTTGAGAAGATCCTCAGTTTGTTCCTATCCTCTCTGCATAGCATCTACCAGAGTATAGTCCATAGACAAGCTTGTAGCATGATCAATTACTCCACCAACACCACACACAGTTAGAGGTACAACTTATGCTAGCTGTGTTTTATGTTAGTGTTGATGGTTGTTGTTGTTGATGTTAACAACTCAGTGTGAAGTGCTGGACCTCCTAAGGTGAAGGACAGGTTTTATCCTCAGGCCATCATATTTCTCAAAATATCTAATCACTAACATTTACTCAATGTCTGTATAATGATATAGCAGATATCACTGATAACACATATTGTATGTGCAATAATGCTGTTTTCTGAAGTACCTCAAATGGCACTTTGAGGCACATAAAACAGAAAAAGCTAGATATGAAAGACAGATATTTATACCCCAAAGACATATTCATAGCAGCAGCAGCAAGTTGAACTCACCGGTCGGACAGAGACTCGGAAACAATAGTTGAACTGGAGGGAGAGGGGGTCTCATCAATCCGTGTTTAGACGGCGTCGAGGTTGATCGGTCCTTCTCATGGCTATGAAAACATAAATGAGCTACATCACCACAGTTGTAACGTGTAAAAGCCAATATACGTAGGTCTTTTTATCACAATAATAATGCAGACACTGACGACTAGGGTAGAGTAATATCTTTAAAATTAATATACTAGTATAATCTATTCAATACTGGCGTCACCGACCCGTTATAAACACACAGCAAAGCTAATATTAGCATTACGCTAATACAAGCTACAAAAGTAGCTACGTTAGCATAACTTACATATATATAACAAATCCTCCCCGAAGCAAAACAAATCATTACCTGTCCAACAGAAAGAGAGCAACCTCGGCATCACTGTTCAGGCCCTTCAGATCCCTCAGTTGTCTCCACCGCTCAAATGCTACTCCGATGTTGATTCTTGTTTGACCTCTTGCTTTATCCAGAGCCTTTTTATTAGCAGTCCTTTCCTCCTCCGGCTTCTCTTTCTTCCCCTTTTCTCTGGACGAGCCGTTACAAGTAGACGTGCAAGTGGTATTTTCTCAGCCATTGCTCTTAAATAAATATTACATCCGTAATCGGTAGTTCTGCAGAGAGGTGTGCTGGTTTTTCTGGCAACAGCGACAGGTGAAGACTGTGCACGCGCGCAGTAGGCAGGGAGAGAGGGGGCGGGGCGTAGACTGTATGCGGAAGCAAAACTAGACATGAAGCCACCTGATTGGTTTTTTCTGTTCGCACCGAACGGCTCGGATTGGTCGGGGTTTTATCAGTCCTGTGGCCGCTACAGAGCTCTGATTTTTTCCGTTCCTTTTTCTAAAGCCATAATGTATTGATACCTTTCATAATAGAAGGACCATTTCTCCCAGTATAACAAAAAGTGTTTCTGAACAGGATTACCAACCCTACCTTTAAACTCTTAAACCTGTACCTGTACCTTTGGTTAAACTCTTGTATTACTTGTATTAATCAACATGCAGTCATGTTACATGGACTATTCATAAGCAGCTAACACTGCTGTTTTTAACACTATAATGTAGTTATAAGCACACATACAGTAAAAAGCTTATTAATTAGTTGATTTGTCAAAACCAATAACTGCCCTAATAAAGCATCTATATGGTGTCATCTAGATGGTGTGTGCATATATCTATACATCTATATATCTGTATCTATGTCTAAATCTATGTCTATGTTTATATCTATGTCTATATATATCCATATATATGTTTTATATCTATGTCTATCTATATCTATACTGTATCTATGTCTATATATATCCATATATATGTTTATATCTATGTCTATATGTCTATATCTATGTCTATATATATCCATATATATGTTTTATATCTATGTCTATCTATATCTATACTGTATCTATGTTTATATATATCCATATATATGTTTATATCTATGTCTATATGTCTATATCTATGTCTATGTCTATATATATCCATATATATGTTTATATCTATGTCTTTATGTCTATATCTATCAAGATCCAGTTCGCCTCTGCTTTTTCTGTCTCCATGTTTTCTTTCTCCCAGGGCTGGGCAGGGCCTTCTGGCAGCTTCTGCATCCACCCTCCTCTGCACACCTGAGATTCATCAACCTCGTTTCCTGCTCAACAGCATTTATAAGCCGGTCTCTTCCTCCACTCATCGCCAGTTTGTTGTTTCATCCACTGTGGTAACGCTCTCGGCTCTTAATCCTGTATTTTTGTATACCTAGACCCTGTTTTGGATGTTTCTGGATTTACCTTGCTTTGGACTTACCTGTTTTTGTGTTTCTCCTCTCTACCCAGCCATTTGCATGCCCTCAGCCTCACCTCGCCCAGCCCTGTCATCTCCAGCTGCATTTTTGTTTCTGTTTGTTGTCTGAATAAACCATCCTTGGTTTCAGATCTGCATTGTGGGTCCAGTCTTTGTTCTGTTTAGAAAACTCCTGACAATATCTATCTATATATATCCATATATATGTTTATATCTATGTCTATATGTCTATATCTGTGTCTATATATATCCATATATATGTTTATATCTATGTCTATATCTATGTCTATATATGTCTATATGTAATTCTGTATCTATATCTATATATGTCTATATCCATACCAATACCTATGTCTATACCAATATCTATAACTATGTCTATAAAAGATGTTTTATTATCTTATCAATAATAACATAATAAAACATAATAACAGCAGTTAGTGATGGATGGATGGATGGATTGATTAATTCATTAATTTAAAAAAAAATATGGCACATTCAAGACCTTGTACTTTATATATATGTGTGAGTGTGTGTATATGAGTATGTGAGGGATATATATATGTTGGGGCATAAATGTATGTGCATATATGCCCATATGTCAACTGTGTGTACTGCATGTATCAGTTATTTGCACTAACTTTATATGGCAGTCTGAATTCCAGTGCCCTTTGATCACAGTCTGTCATATATCCATCCATCCATCAAATCCACCCATTATCTACACAGGGTCGGGTGGGGGTTACTGTAGGATGAGATATAGGATGACACATGACTGACAATCATTCACACAGGGGAATTTAGGTTTTCCAGTTCACATAAACTGTTTTTTTGTTGTAACTGTTAGGGGCAACATACATTCCTGGAGGAAACCAGAGAGAACATATACACTCCCTCAGTAAGGCCTCAGCTGGCCACATCTGCATCTTAATCCAGGACCTTTTAACCAAATGTTAACAACTGCTCTTCCCATTTGATGCTCCTTCATCATAAAATTGAACAGTAATAAACTCAAATCAAATAATCTACAAATCCAAATTAGGGCACTGAGATAACACTTGGGACAAATGTAATAGTGACAGACATGAAAGGTGAACATGGTGCAGAAACATCATTTCAACCTCTCACAGAAGAGCTGGACTCTGGAGAAAGTCATATCCAGAGCTTATGTTGAGCAAAGTTAAGCATATGATGCAATACTTTATGATGTGATTTTTTTTAGCTAGCAATTTAACAAAAGTCTATTCTCATGTTAGAGAATTTGTTAAAGAGCCATTAAAGCAGTATGTTAATTTGTTTAACCCTTTAAAAAAGAATTGTGCACATATAACAGTATATATAAATACATCACACATCTGCTTTACCTAATTAAGTCCATTTACAGTTATACAATTCAGTGTTTAATTCCTGAATAAAATGATTGCCTGGAAAGCAGTTTAAAACTAATCCAGCCCATATCTCAAACAGTTCAGTGCTGTTGAGCACTATCACATGTAGTAACTATTTACGTCCACCTGAGGGCAACACAATCCAACAAATGTCATCAGTATTACAATGAGATGCTCCACTGCCACATCCACTGGCCTCTACCACTTCCTGGTTATATTACACATATCATGTATAATATCAGAATGACACCACATGTATATCAGAATAAATGTATGAGGTTTGGTGTGGGGATTATTTGTGACAGTGTTTTTCAGTGCTGGATGTTCTCTCTTGTATTGACACTCTCTTTTATCACAGATATGCTGCCACTTAGGGCATACAATTCATGTTGAAATATGTTCTAAAAATATTCCCTTTTTAACCTCCTTCATACTTTACACTGAGAAATACATAACCACAAAGGACTACTTTGATTCTTGAATTCTTCAGCTGTCATATTGTCACATTCCCTCAAAATCAGCCTTATGTCATATGCTTTACAACATAGTATCATTCAAACATGACTTTCCATTTTTGCAGATTGTGTGGCAACCATCACATAAAATTCAAATCCAAATCAAATTGATTATAATATCAGCATTTATTGATTGTATCCCACATTTGTTCCATTGAAATGAATTGACCTCCCTCAGTATTTCTATATGAAAACATCATCACAGCTATCCACATCCCTTTCACTCACTCACACACACACACATACATATTATCCCACATGAACAATAAGAAAGAGAATTTAGACTACTCTGTGAAATGCAACACAGTACCAGTGACCTGCTCATCCTACACTTATGTTAGCAAGATTGATGAAACACTCCTCCAGTATGTACTGGCCAAAGTGAAATAAAGGAACATGTGAAATTCTCAGCATGTTAAACAGGTTCATGTGTGTTATACATCATAAGTGTGTTATATTACTTTGCATATTTCTCAGATACTTAATAGCAAAAGACTATTTGTTTGGTATTCTGTCAGACAGACGGGGGATAGAAGCTGCGGAAGTGTTGACATAACTGCATATTCACTTTATAGCATCTTAAAATACAAAATTAAAATGTGTTTTACTATATTCT
This sequence comes from Scomber japonicus, assembly GCF_027409825.1. Taxonomy (NCBI): domain Eukaryota; kingdom Metazoa; phylum Chordata; class Actinopteri; order Scombriformes; family Scombridae; genus Scomber; species Scomber japonicus. The sequence continues at coordinate 7,232,526 of NC_070584.1, forward strand.
GTAGTTATAGAACACTATAGTCTGTGGTAAAATGATTTAAAATGCATGTAGCCATGAAAGCATGATATATCATCACAATATAGTTCCCAAACTGAAAAATACCTCTATGAACGTACGGTGTTATACAATATTAATCAAAATGTGTAGAAACCCCATTAAATTTAAAGTAAAAGGTCTAATACAAAATATTATAGAAAGGAAATACAAGGATTTTTCCCACTTGTGATCCTGATGGCAGAGTTCAGCATGCTGGGCACTTTTTATCTGATAATACAGTGTTGAAACACTTACTGACATGCAATGAGATGATTATATTATATTATACATATGTGTTGCTTACCAGTGAATGTATAAGATGAATAAAATTTGTTTCACAGGGTTTTTAACAGCCAGATATTTTAGGCATCCAGGTTTACCTGCACAGTCATAAAGACACATTCAAAAAAATAATAATTCATTGTTGTTGTGCAAAACCAGCATTACAGTGCAATTTAAGCTTCTTTTCCTAGCTTTAAATAAGAGCAATTCCTTTATTTAAATATCACATTTTAAAACCACATTTACAAACTGCTGTGTGGAAAGAACAGACAAAAGACAAATAAATAATAAATACTTACAAAGAGCACACAAAATACATGAAAAAATGCATCATTTGCAAGAATAAAACATTACAGCAAAAGTAAAAAAATAATCAAAAAGGGTCATTGTGGGTTGGCTGATCACAAGAAACCATCTACTGTCTACTGAATACAGTTGTATCAAACATCATGGCATGACTTTTTCAACACTTAGAGAGAAGGATCTTGTGGGAAACTTTGGTGTATAAAATGAAAATGTATTGCAAGTATATTGAAAGTGGAATGCATCAGGTTATACATACACCAGGTTACACATACAGTTATTCAGTGTTTTTGTGCAGCAAATCTCATTTGTGTGGTTGTAAACAAATCAACAGTTTTTAAGAGTAGAGGAGTAACATTGAAGTTGATCAACAGTAGTTTCACTAAAAATGTTAACTCAAGGTCCACTGACTGGCTTCGTCCTGAGCTTTCAACCACTTCGAGCAGTCTTCCTCAGCAGCTGGGGTTTGCACAGTCATTTTGTCCATACATGATCATGTCGGTGGAGCTGGAGAGTGGACCTTGAGTCAAAAGTTTTGAAGGGTCAGTTAACCCAAATTACAGAAACATATATTTTCCCAGTTACCATGATGGCATCTAGAAATCCAGATTAGAGAAATGCGTTCCTTTCTGAGAGGTGAATGTAGTTTCATTTAGGATACTTACAACATTGAAGATTTCAACAGCATCTCATTCCAGATACAATGTCCCAATTATTTTGGATAATCTGCAGACCTCACAGTAGCAGTTTACAGCTGTAGAAATGTATTTTGAGTGGAAAGTAGATATAAAGCACTTAATAAAAGCAGTGAAAGCAGTGAGGTCAGTGGGTTATCCAGGGTTGTGTTGCTGCTGGTGAATTTTTGGGTAATAAATGTCATTTTTCAATGCTGTGAGCATCACAAACAAGATTCTACAGTCAAAGCTAAAATATATAAAACCAAAAAAAACCATCATGACCAGATGATTTTAAGGAGATGAGAAAATAGGTTTGTGGTAATTTAAGTGCACTGTCCCTTCAAGCAATAGGTATAGCAATAGCAATTTGGCTTATTTGCAGTTTTATTGAGACTCATGAGAAGAACCACACCATTGACATGTTTGTCTGCAAAATATTAAGCTACAGCCAGTTAGCCTAGCTTAGCATAAAGACTGCAAATAGGTAAACAATAAGCCTGCTGCTGGCCATACCTTCATATTTAGATTACAAACATGAAAATGGTATCAATCTTCTCAAGTAACTCTCAGCAAGAATGAAGATAAGTTTATTTTCCAACTACTCCTTTAAACTGTTCACTGACAGTTCAAGACCATCAACTGTATCTAGTCAGTCTGAAGAAAATACTATCACTTGTGATAAAAGGAGGAGATTGTTTTAAAATGATACAAAGTTTCATATCTAGTACAGGTATTATTGCATACAAATGATAAAAGTATAAGCAGAGTGATTTAATTGCTACTCATATTAACAACCAAAAACAGAATGAAAAAATTACAGACATGACACAAGTCATGAAAATCCAGGGTCCATCTAAAATTTCCTACCTTGTATGTGATGTGGTATGTCTACTTCATAACTTAACTAAACCATCATAAAGCATATTAGTAGTGCACCCTGAACTACTGTTTCTAATGGCATGGATAAAAAAGGACATGCCCGACATGTAATGTAGGATTTGACTACCGTCCGTCACTTAAACACTTGCATCCATTTGCAAAAGAAACACTGGATTCCTGATTGATGCTCTCTTTGACCTCCATGGGGAGCGAGTCAAAGAGGTGATCCTCCACAATCAGGCAGCTTCTGCGGATGAGGCTACACTGACCGAGCTGAGCTGGGAGACGATCCAGGCAGTTCCCTTTCAGTTCCAGATGCGTCAGCTGTGCTAGTTGGCCAATTTTCTCTGGAATGGAGGAGATGCAGTTGTGGCTGAGACATAATGTCCTCAGTTTGTTGCACTTGAACAGTTGCTTGGGAACTACCTCGACTTTGTTGCCCGCAATTGCAAAATGTTGGAGGTTCTGCAAAAAGCCCACTTCCAGAGGTATTACTGCTACAGAGTTATGGCTAACGTCAAGGTACCTCAACTTCAGAAGGTTGAATAATGACGAGGGCAGAGACTCGAGTTTGTTGTGTGAGAGATAGAGTGACTCAAGGTTTTTGACGTGGCTAATTGACAATGGAATGGAGATGATCTTATTGTGCCAAAGTTTGAGGCACGTCAGTCTTTTGAGGTGCTGGAAGCTGATGATCTCTTCAATGGTACGAATGTGATTGGATTTTAGATCAAGTTCCTGAAGGTTGGTCAAACTGAAGATAGCGTGGGGGATTCGCTCCAACTCACAGTTATGAAGCTCCAGCTCTGCAAGATTCATCATTTTCTTGAGACTATTCAGCACTAAGAGTTTTGTACCGTCATTATGAACTACCAACTTGATGAGATGCGGAGACAGATCTGTTATGTTTGTGGGAATCTTTGTGAGGTTGCTTTTGAGGTGCAGAATTTTTAAGTGTCTGAGGTCTCGGAGAGACTCGAGTCCGATCATTTTGTTGTTTTCAGAGTTCAGATTACCAACTAAGTACAGCTCCCTTAAACTTTTCAACAAGTATACCCAGCTAGGGATCTCAGCAACATCTGTGAATTTGACGTGAAGGCATCGGAGGTGATCCTGAAGAAAAATGAAAGCAGTCTGTTCAACTTTGGCCGGGCAGTGATACAAGTGCAGCTCCTGGAGGTTTACCATTTGTGAAATTTTAGCCGTAATCCTAGCCTCTGGAATTAATTCTAGTTTAAGGATTTCCAAATCTGTGAGATCAAACACAGCATCCGGCACTCCAGATAGCATGAAAAGATGAAGTTCCAACTTGTCTTGAGGGTTGCGAGTCACATGCTGCCGCAGCTTCTCGAAGGTCCACTCATGGTTCAGGCTGATCTCTCGAAGTTTGTTTTCACTCACCTCAGAGAGAAAAACACCAAAACGCTTTGAGTACAGCTGGTCATACTGATCGACCATGTGAAGGAGGAAAGCAAAGTCATTCTTAACATCAGGAATGTCACTGAAGCTGCTCTCCTCTCTGACTTTTTCAAAGGAATACTCCTTAAGTGGTCGCCGAAAAAGCCAGAACAGCGTGTATATACAGATTACGCCATAAACACATATGATAGCAATATAGCTGACAAGCAGTTTCTTTAGCATGAATGCCATGTTGTGTGTACATTGGAACTTAGTATATCCAGTCAAATGCTTTATTTCAGGCTCACATACGTGGTCAAAATCTATAGAGGCGACAAATGTCATTGTGTAGCAAAGGATCAAAATGAATTTCACTGTTTTGATGACTGTCTGAATGGCATATAGCCTGTAAATCAAGTCACTGTCCTCCACATGAGCACGGAATTTCCGGACTTTTTCAAACAGGGCCTTTGCTTGCTCGCCATCTTTCTTGTCCAGTATGGTCATGCAGGGAACTTCACTCACAAGCTTCTCTGCAGAAAAGGTGACCCCGGATTTAGTCAGCATTGGGGCGGACTGGTTTGGACTCCCCTCCTCGCTGCTTGTGGACAGATGTTTCAGAAGGGAGGAGGCCCCAGCCAGCCTCTGCTTGTTCTCCTCTGAGTCCTCACACGCAGTCTCAGACAATGCTTTAGTGGTCCAAGGTGATTCGAAACATTTTCCAAGGATTGAAACAAAATGCTCTATTTTTGAACTTGTCTTTGGGTATTTGAACCAGAAGTTGCTACTGACCATTAATACAATAGTATGGATTAGAGCAAGGTATGGGAAATATTTGGAGTACCAAGGAAGGGCTACATGGTAGCACATCTGGTTGACAAAAACATACTGCTGGAAATCCAACTTGGTTCTGACACCCGTGGGGGGAGGTTGCCTAAAAGTGGCTGGCGGTGTGATTTGAATTGTGGGGGCAATGCTATCAGGAGGCCTTTTAGCCATCAGTGGAGCGGCTTGCTCCCCGATGGCGCTCTCTCTGTTCCATAAACCATCAGCTGCCTCTGGGGGTTGGGGTGCCAAGAAGCCCCCGGCCTTGTCTGGAGTTTGCTCCAGCACAGGGAGACAAACCACTTGGTCCTTGGTTAACTGCATAGTTCCAGCAAATATTGCCAACATCAGCATGACAATGCCAAGATAATCCATGAAGACATCCCACCATGGTTTCAGTATTCGATATGTTGGCTGGATGTCGTTCAGGGAGGCTACTTCTGTGAGGGTGAACATTCCTGCAACAGAGAATGTGAATTGTGTGAAACATTATGCTTGATTTTTCCATTCTTTCTTTTTTTACTTGAATGTAAGAATTCCAGAATATTTCTTTTCAATCTTTTATATAGCCACTGTACTTAGGCTTTGGACACAGGCTTTGGCACATACAGTTAACTTCCTTTCTGCAGAAAAGTAGAGGTTTTGGGTAAGATTAGATTTTACTATGTCCTCTGTACTACATGTACTGAGCACTGACTGGCTGACTCATTGATTGCTATCTTCGTCTTAGCAATTTCATTTTTAACAAGCATTGGGTCACATCACAATTTCTCTTGTAAATAAATATTGTTATTGCAAAACTTTTTTCCTTTGGGGCATCTTAAACTAACAATAATAAGACTGTTGCAAGACACCTATTGGGCTCCAGTTTCTATCCTCACAGGCAGCAATGCTTTTGGAATGCTTTGGCAGTCCTGGCCAACTTGTAAAATCTGAAATTTCCACCAGGAGGCCAATCTTGGATGGATGACCAAGTGATAACTATTATAAAACTCATAAAACTCTGACATGGCCCATGATTCTTAAGTTTACAGAGTGAGTTTTGGCTTACCTCTGCCACACATGATGTGGAGTTGCAAAACCATATTCATGACAACATATCCATATACAGTATCTTTCATTTCTCTGTCATGATGAAGTATGTGCAAATGATTTTAACAGCTGATGTAATGCTGAGCAGTTCATCCAGACTCCAAACAGAACAGAGTTTATGCCTGTTCATAATCCATTATTTACATCTTGCAGTGGCTTGTTCACTGTTACATTTTGTGTGGGTGATACACTGAGTGACGAGAAATAGAGAGACATCTGCACACTGTAATACTGCTGTCTTGTAATAAAGCACGCCTTTGTGAAACTTCAAATTCTTTACTGACACTATGACAAAGAGGTGCTGATTGAACTCTAAGGTCACTTTCCAGCCTGTAGTTTGTAGCATTGTTGTATTGGGTCACATTAAATCAGATGGGGTTTGTAATAATTCTGGTCCTCCATAAGGTAGACAAAATATTAGTAACACCCTTTATTATAATGCAGTTCAATACAATACAGCCCACAAACACAGCCTCAAAAGTACACAGAGTGACCACACAACAAAAACTGAACATTTTAAATCAGATAGCATTTATTATAGAGCTATTGTATTGCACTGCATAAAAGTGTTTCTATTTTTCTGATCCTGAATACGCCTGGTAAAAAATAACTTGTCTTTTGGTCAGGACAATTAGTCAGAGGTATCAGTGAACAATGGGATAGTGATGAATAGAAGGATACATTGGTCACGCCTTCTAATTTTAGGCAAGGCCACATGGAGCAGCCACATGGAGCAGGCACATGTGGGTGGGTGGGGGGGCAGGACAGCCTTCTCAGATTGTTAAGGATTTATGTAGGGCACTGGCCTTGAACTGGGATGAGGCATGGCAGTTGTCTGTGGAGACAGTGTGCGCATGCATGCACAACACAAATATAAACTGTATGATCAATAATACAGTGGCATTCCTTTCTCTGGATTTAACCCACTCCACTCCAAATAAACTCTGGTACCTTCACCATACAGTATATACACAATAAGACACTATGTGAAGCCTTGACTTGTTGACTAAAAATACTGTTTGTATACTGTGAAACTCACAGACTATATATCTGTGTGTTTCCTGTGTATAATATTTTAAAGGCTATTGTCTATTATATTATTTTAAATAGCCACGCATAAAGTGAGAAAATAGCATCTTTTGTGCTGCTGCGACTCATTTCCATTGTCTATGATGAAAGCATGAAGGTCAGTGTTTTTAGTGAGGCTGCAGAGCAGGCTGAGACCGGCTACAGCAGCAAGACGCATCCATGGGCAGAAAACAAGAGGTGCACCTGATGTCCGTGAGGCCCCTAAACGCCGCACAAAAATCAGCGTTTCATATCAAAAATATAAAAAAAACAATCACGATCTATTCAGATTACGTTTATGCAGTAAAATCACAACTAGATCATATTGATTGACTATGCATTATCGCCAGCGGATATTATTGGAGCATAACACCGCAGTTCTAATATACAGAGTTAAACAGAAGATGGAGACCTGCATTCAAACGCACAGATACGCACCTTCAGCAGGTCTGATCCAGTTATGTCGATGCCAGTACCGAACAACGACGCATCTTATCAGCCATGTTTTTCTGTTGTGATGAAGCCGTTCATTCTTTGCATCAATTCAACCGTGGGCCCGTTTGCTGTAAGCGGCTTAGCAGACTACCCCCACCCCGCTTCAGATGGTCGGGTCCTCTGCCTCTGACTGGCGACACAGCCGGCGCGCCAGCACCAGCTGCTGGATGTTGACTCGTTTTGATTGGAGACTATCCACACATTCACCAAGGTTGATCCTCAATACCTTTCAACCTGCCCACCGTTTGTTACTGTTGTAACATACTGTGCAGGATGGATCTCCCCGGATGTTGCACAAGATTGTTGTTTTGTCACCAGGAGGTGATATGATACCCATACGGCGCTTTAAAAACTCCCCGAATAGACAGGAAGATGACCCACGGAAGTTAGGGACCGTCGTAAAAGTGCAAAGTAATATAATTTAAAGTTATATCACAGCTTTGTTTTCTGAACAGTTGAAGAGCCAGACGCAATAACTCAGCAGGCTTTTCCATTCTACATTTAAATTATAACATAAATGTTAAATGTCATCATTGGCACTAATGAACTAACTTTATTTGTATCTGCGCAGGTCCATTCTTTGCACAATGCTTAATTTATTAGGTAAAACACATGCACCCTTATATGATCCAATTAATGAATATAATAATAATAATTTTTGAACAGTTTCGTCTCTTTAAAATAATAATATAAAAAAATAAAAAAAATCATGGTTTAAACAATTTTTTTTAAACTTCTTGGTATCTATGTATACTACATCCATTCCAACCCAAGGGACAGCAGATGGTATACTTATAGTGGTAGGCCTTATCATTTTTTGCCTGTAGCAATACATTAATTAGGTAATAAATAGATTAAACATATGAAGCAGAAATGTCCACTGTAATTTAACCTGTATAGATTAATTCTACATTAATATAAGTTCACATTTACTGGCATTTTTATCTTGAGTTACCTAATTCTATTTTTATTTCTTAATTTAAATGTTATTGTACTGAAAACAAATTCCTTGCACACTTAAAAATAAATATTGATATTCTTCATTTTATCTAGGACTGACAGCATGGGCAGGCACAATCTCTTACAATGAAGTGGTGTGTGCCAAAAGAGCTTTTCTCCACTCAATACATTTTAAAAGTTTTGTCAAAGACACTCCAAACCCAATTTAGTTTTTCCTCTGTATGCCTCATGCATATAATAATAGACTAATCTTCTTTATCTTATTAATCCTCATCAGCCAGCAGGAGATGATTTATCCTACGATGCAGTTGACAATAGGACAGAGTGCATGGTGCTGTAAACACTTTCAAACATCAGGTAATACAACTGATAGAATTAGCTTTTTGTTAATTCAGCACTATTGCTTCACTATATAGGGCCAATTTATAAAAATAACAAAAGGCTAAAATCAGTCTTTGTCCAAATCCGTCAGTCTTTTTTATGTCTTTAGAGAAGTTTTTTTATGTTAGGACTTTCAAAACTCCAACCAAAGAAATTACATTTACAAATAAATCCATTTTTATTAGTCAAAAACGTAAAATTCTCTTAATACAAATACATTTTTTGTCATATGCTGCAGACTTTTTTTTGTATGTCAAGACCCGAAGAATAACACCAGTATGACATAATCCTTAATGTTTAATTAACTTTAAAATGAGTCTTTCTATAATACACAATAATTAAGGTATTACATGTACTTATGTAAGATACTGTATATCTGTGTTTTTGCATTTACTCTGCTGCGGCCCATGAGATCAAACAGTCTCTTGCACAAAATATAAGATTTTATAAGAGCAACACAAAGTACATATACAGCATTTGGCTACTGGCTGAGACTTAAGTGAGGTCAAGAGATTCAGTAATCAAATTAGTCTACGTAGCAGTGACAGGAAATATGCTTAAGAGAAATAATGTAACAGTCTGGGAAAATGTACTTTCTTACCGAGAGTTACATGAGAATATTGATATTACTGTCATCTAAATGCTTAATATAAAGCTGTGGCTATGAGACGGTTAGCTTAGCTTAGCACAAAGATTGGAAGGAGGGGGAAACAGCTAGCGTGGTTCTGTCCAAAGGTTTTAAAAAAAATCCACAACCACCTCTAAAGTTCCCTAATCAAAAGACCAAAGGAAATCACTATACCTTGGCAAGAAATATTTGATGTAACTCCCAGTTAAACAGCAGCTTGGTGTTTTTGCATTTAGCTTTTTGTACGAATAAATAAACAAGACTGTGCTAAAGGTTCCTGGGGGAGCAAGTTTTTAAAAAAATAAGTGGTTCCCATTTAGTTTGTCTTGTCTAGCTGTAATGTGCCAAGAAACACAGCCATGTGCCAACAAAAGCAGGTCAGAAGAAGCTAATAAGCTAGTTAACATGAATGTAAACAATGCAGGATTTAAATTACCTTTACAAATTCACTTTGCAAATGTTTTATGAGGTTAAATTCAATGTTTAGTTATATCTTCAGGATACAATTAGTGTGTTTTGATGAGTAACACTCAATGTAAACATAACTTTTGTTTACTTCTAAGAAAACTCCACAGGGTGCCTTCAATTCACATGTATCAAACTCAAGGCCCGTGGGCTAAATGCATCACTATCACGACACCTCAGCTGCCACTAGCCACCACAGTTAGCAAGGTTATTGACAAATGTAGGGGGGGACAAAATGTCTTGTTTAAAACTAGCCAATACAAAAAAGAAAAAAAGAGGTTGACAGTGAAAAGCATGCATGTAAAGTGGACTGGACTGAAAAATAAGTGTTCATTTTGCATGGTAGATAGATAGATAAACTAAACAAACCATTATGGTTATTTTGAATTTATTACTTACTGTTATTCTACTTTGTATATTTCATTTTTTCTAATAAATTGTATAATAGTTGTACACTTAAATAGCTACTTGCCCATTTGTTCATAGAATTCTGCTTTTAAAACTAGTTATTAATGATTAACTTATTACTAAAAGCAATACTAATCAAATCCAGAGGCAATTGTGTAATATTATAACAAGTAGATACATTTACAAAGTCTTACATTTACTACTGGCCTTTCAAGGGCAACCATAATGCTGATGTGGCTCCAGATGAAACTGAGTTTGACACCCCTGCATTAAAATACTGAGCTTCAGTGGTGCTGATGCAGATTTCTTTTACTTTTGGATACAACCAAGCTAGCTTTTTCTCCTGCTTCTAGTCTTTTTGCAAAGCTAAGCTAAGGTAAGCTAATCATCGGTTGGCTGTAGTTAAAAGCTTATCTGTCAGATATGATATCAATCTTCTTAACGAACTCTTGATAAGAAAGTGGATATTTGTATTTCCCAAAATGTTGAACTATTGCTTAAATAATGTATTATGGTCAAATATGAAATAAGTTAATAACAACAGAACATTGCTCCTGTCATTAAGTGCAGCCATGTGACAGAATATGAAAAAGAAATTCTCCCTCTCTTAGGAAAACTTTATAAAAAAAATAATAACCCTGAACAAAAAAAGGTTCTTAATAGTAATACACAAGTATGATAATGAGTTAATAAAAAACAAATGCTCTGAATGGGTAGACAGAACAAACAGCAGGCACTGTGGCTACAATAAGGCATCTCACTCAGCCTTCATTTGGTCCCTGACATCTGAAGGCAGAGTTTCAAACAGTGTGTCTTCCACTGCAAGGCCACTGCGCTTCAAAGCACGACAAAAACCCAGCTCTTGTGGCAGGACCTCAAAGTGGTTGCCTTTGAGCTCCAAGTGTGTCAGATGAACTAGGTAGGAAATCTTTGGTGAGAGGATGGACAGCGAGTTCTTGCCAAGCTTTAGCGTTTTGAGCTTCTTGCAAAAGAAGAGCTCATCAGGTAGATTTTCAATTTTGTTACAGGTGACAGAGAAATATTGTAGACTCTGAAGGACTCCGACTTCTGGAGGGATGAATCGGATGTCATTGTTGGACATGTCAAGGTAGCGGAGCTTGTTGCACAAGAACAGGTGCGAAGGCAATATCTCAATCTTGTTGTTGCTGAAGTAGAGGCGCTCTAGGCTGCCAAGCTTTTTGATATGCTCTGGGATATACATGACGCCATTGTACCAAAGTTTAAGGCAAGTAAGTTTTCGAAGATGCTGGAAGCTGATGATCTCCTCTATAGAGCGAAGGTTGTTCTCTTTCAGGTCAAGCTCCTGCAGGTTCGTGAGGCTGAAGATTGCATGTGGAATACGTTCCAGATCACAGCGCACTAGCTCCAGCTCTGTCAGATTGTTCATCTTTTTCAGGTTATTGAGCATAACTAGCTTAGTGCCATCATTGTGTAAGTACAGCCTCTGCAGATGACTGGAAACATCCACTATTGACTGCGGTATCTTGGTCAAATTACTCTTAAGGGAGAGAGTTTTCAAACACTTCATCTCCCGCAATGACTCAAGAACTATATTCTTGGCATCAGGGCATAGTGATCCTGTGAGATAGAGCTCCTCTATATTTCGCAGGCCGTACATCCAGTTTGGAAATTCCCTGCTATCATCGAACTTCACGCGAAGCACTTTAAGGTTCTCTTTGAGGAAGGAGGTAGCTGTTGTGTGCAACTTTAGAGAGCATTGGTAAAGAGACAGCTCCTGAAGGTCTTCCAGCTGAGAGATTGAGGCAGGGATGGTGACATTGTTGATTATTTCGAGTTTAAGAGACTGGAGCTCTGTTAACTCAAAGACAGTGTCCGGTAACCCAGGGAGCATGAACAGCTGAAGTTCAAGCCTGTTGTTGGCATTGGTCTGGAGTCTCTGGCGCAGTTTCTCTGCAGTCCAATCGTGGTTCAGGTTGAGCTGTTTCAGTTTGTTCTCACTGACCTCGGACAGAAAAACGGCAAATCTTTTCGAATAAAGTGGGTCATACTGATCAATCATGTGTAGCATGAAGGCAAAGTCGTTCTTGACGTCTGGGATGTCATTGATGCCTGTTTCTTGTCGCACATACTCAAAGGAATACTCTTTCAGTGAGCGGTAAAACAGCCAGTAGGAGGTGTAAAGACTTGTAAATCCATAGACAGCAACTAAACACAGGTAGCAGTAAGAAAGCTTGGAAAACAGATGAGCCATAGTGTGATTACATTGAAAGTCTTTGTAGCCGGTCATGTTCTGTATCTCAACTTCACAAAGTACTCTGTTCCGCACCTTATTCACTAGGGCACTATTATATGCAATGATGAGGAGGAATTTAAACACCTTGAACACTGTCTGGCGAACATACATGATGTAGAGGATATCTCCCTCCTCAACATGCAAACGGAACTTCTTTACTTTTTCAAAAAGTGCTTTAGCTTGTTCCCCCTCTTTTTTGTCAAGAGCACTTGCTGATGGCTTGTCAACTACAATCTTTTCCGGAATAGACCGAAGGGACTGTGTCTTCTCCAAACTGCCCTCTCCAGGGGACACAGCAATGTTGGACCTAGTAGTGCCACTCTTTTTATGGTCCTTTTCTTCAGGATTCTCCCCAGAAACTTCCGACAGAGCTCGTGTGGTCCACGGAGAGTCAAAGCACTTGCCAAGCATGGAGATGAAATGCTCTATTTTAGAGCTCGAGCCAGGAAATTTGAACCAGAAGTTGCTACACACCATGAAAACTAGAGTGTGTATAAGAACCAAATAAGGAAAGTACTTGGCATACCAATGCAGAGCCATCTCATAACACATCTGATTGATGAAACTGTACTGTTGAAGATCCAGGTTGGTTTTCAGGCCCTTCATTTCTCTCGGTACAGCTGAAGTATTGGGTTGCAGGTGTAACAATGACGTTGTTTCCAATTCACTTGTGTTCACTGATGTTCTCTGAGGAAGGCATATGATTTTGTCTTGCATTACCTATAACAAAAGGTAAAAAAAGAGAAAGATTAGCGAAATTACTTAAAATAGATAGATATTGTGAGACAACAATCAGTGTATTTATAAGCACTTAAATGACCAGTATACAGATTAGGCCACATTCAGTCTGACAATAACCCTGCTTGATATAGCTACATCATTTAATGAGAGCACTCTATTGATGCAGCAGTAGTGCCAATGCAGAGATTGAACCTGAGTCAAGTTTTGCCAAAACGCAGTGCGCCTTCATCAGCAAAGCGCTTTGTTGGCCAATCAAATGTCCATTCTTGGTAGACCACTTTGTGATATGAACATTGTATTTCTACTTTTTACCCTGCAACTGATGAGATAAGGATTAACCTCCAGAGAAGTAAAATTTGTCCTAATGTTATAAACAGTGATGTAGCATCTGATAAGTCTTTAAACTCATTCATCTACTACTCAAACTGGACTTCCTGGATCATTAAAATGATTCCATAAAGAGTCCAATTAAAACTGAAACTAACACAGAGTACCCTCTAGAGGTCTAAATAAATCAGTCTCCCCCCAGCTCAAAGTGCTCTCACGACAGAACCCGACCTTCTCTGACTGCGTCATTAGTCCTACAACACACACACACACTCTCTCTCTCTCTCTCTCTCTCTCTCTCGCCGACACACACACACACACATACACACACACACATAAATAAATCAGGAGGCCACTTATTGCAACAGGTGAAAGAAGTAATTCATGCTTTCAAAATGGGTTCAGGGGCAGTGGAGAAACCTGTTAACTGACCCGCTACATGTATAATAACCCATTTATTACTGTACAGTGAATGTAACATCGTAACCTGATGTCTCTGAGTACCATATAAATATACTGAATATGACCACAAGCTGGCATCAGTAAACAACATATGCCTGTTTACTTTAAATGTTAACAATGAAAAACAGCTGCTTCGCTGTGCAGCGCAAATAACAGGAAATGGGCACTTTAATTTAGCAGCGGCAGACCTGAAGGGAAGACATTTTGTGCACTCCTATTTAGCTGCCCGATATTCCAGACTCAGCATGATATAATCAGAAACAATTACAGTATGTTTTTCAATTAAATTGCAAGCAAAATACGATCATGAGCAATGAGTACAAAATGAAACAAAAGCAAATGACATTAAACTACAGTAAGGGCAATGCAGTTGTATTGCAGCACATTACAGATTAAATTGCAAAGTCAGGTCTGCTGAGGTCTCTGAAAAGCTGATCTGCAGAGTTTTACTAACTACATCTCTCTGAAATTCTCCCTCCTACTATAAATGCAGGGATTATTGTGTCAAGCTATGAAGTAATTACACAAAGTGTCATGTTGATAATGCTGTGACATATTAGGTAAACTTGGCGACATAATTAATTGTCTATTCATTTTAGTTTTTAGATCCATGTCCAAACACTGTTATGATAGGGGTAGGAAACAATGGCTTTAGTCCCACCCAGATAAAATATCCTGTTAACAGTTTTTCTAAAAGTGTTTTGGTATAATATCCAGAATTTACACTACAGACTACAGAGTTGTACGGCAGCTAAAACCTTTCCTGGTCCAGGCCACTGAAGTTAGGAATCTTATGTTTACTAAAAGGGGCTGGGTGAGTATGTTTCCACTGGTAAACGCCTGATGTGCTGAATGCTTCCTTTGCTCCACACAGTCCAGGTTGTAAAAGCAGGGAAATAGAGTTTCTGGGTTGGGGCCAATGTGAGACACAGAGCAGTAATGTTCCATCAGTGAGCCTATGGGCTTGCTCAAGTGAATTACATTACTCTAGACTTAATGAAAAAAATAGAACAGAAATTACTTTTATCTCATAAACATGATGCGGCTCAAATTCGTGTTATATTAGCATGCATTACAGTTCCTCACTCTCAAAGAGACTCAGACACAGACACATTCTAAGCCATTAGAAAACATAATGAACAGAGCAGTGTTACTGACCTGAAGAGTGCATCCAAAGACGCCGATCATGAGCATGATTACAGACAGATAGTCGGTGAACACATCCCACCACGGCTTCAGGACTCTGAACGCTGGCTGCTGTTCAGAGAACTGCCGGAATTCCATTACAGGAATCATGGTGCCTGTTACAATGAAATGGAAAATAAGGCAGCATGTCATTAGAGCAATATAATGAAAGAAACTGTTAAGTCACTGAGGGTTGAAATCAAGACATTTGTGTTTCATTCTCAGTCAAATATCTAGAGTGTGAGAGTTGCCACTCATTCTGACAAACCCACATAAAGTTATCATCCAACTCTTGAGTTTCCCCTCACATCTAAGCAGAGTGTTTCAGTTCACTGTTTTTCGGTTTATGGCTCACAAGTGGACTCTCTCCCCCGCTCTCATCAGTATCATTTCCAGCAGCAGGCGGCGGCTGTTTATAGTGAAATAACTCTGATAAACCCACTCATACAGTATGTACACTCCCTGCTCAAAATCAAATGGCAGAGGAAGTTAGAAATGAGCCAGTGATCATATCGGAACATAAAGCGGCTATCACCAGATATTTGCCTCAGAAGTTGATGATGCTAATCACAGCTAAAAGTAGAGTAAACATTGGCCAGAGACGTGACACAAAATAAATGTTAGTTACTTTATGTCTACCACATCATCTTCAAAGTGATAATATGTCTTAAAGATTTCTAATAACCAAATCCAACTACATCTAAACATTTACAGTTAGACTCTCAGTTTTTCTCATCCTTGAGCTCGTACATCATAATATCTTTATCAGGTTTCACACAGTTCAGTCTGGAGTCTGGAGAGGCTTTATACAACCCTAACCCTTATCACATATTAGTAGAACTGTCCCAAACCTGTAAAATCAACAAAGTTCCCCTTCTTATTCTATTATTCTACTACCTTACCTGACCATTCCTCTAGCTTTACAACTATTGTAGCTTTACAACAACGATTATCTGCATTATTCTAGATATGGTTTTGTTGATGCCTTAAAGACATAGAGTACACTTATCCAGTCCTATTGTTATATATTCTAATGACTTTGTTTAACCTGGCTGTTCCTGTAGTTCAGGATGAATTGTAATAACTTGGGCCATCCTTCAACTTTTTCTAGCACCATTATCATTATCAAATTTTAATTAGCCTATTAATTTGGTCTATGATGAAATACCTGAAAACCTAAAGACATTCACAACACTGTAAAGATTACACTGTGGACTACCTGCTAAATATCACCATTTTAGCATTTGTCATTTTGAGTACATTACCACATTGATTTCAGCATTTAGCTCAAAGCACCATTGTGCCTTTGTATAACCACATAGAGCTATTACCATGGCTGTATACTTTTGTTAAATCCTGACTTCAAAAACCCAAATAGTTTCTCATTGCCTGTCTAACAGGGCTTTGAACCCTGAAGAGGAAATACAGAATCTCCACTGGAGCGCCAACATTATACAAATGCGTATTACTAATGTAATTGTTTAGAAGTCAGTGCCCACAAATAACTGAATAAATTACTACTTTGGTAGAGCTTGTGACAAGTGTTTGGACATTAACTTCATATTCCAAGAAGTCCACTTGTCTGTAAAGTGGCCTCACACCTGGTTATTAATGAAGCACTGTGACTGACAACATTGAATCAAACCAGATCCAAGTCCTTGTTTACATAGCTATGAAACCCTTCAGAGGTGGTATACTGTAAAAGTCCTCTGCCTTTGTTAACAGTGGTGAGATTCCTGATGCTGCTTTCTACACCCCCTCGCTGTGGTCACCTTCTGTAAAGTGCTTACTACAGCTGCATGTATAATGTTTCCAGTATCTGTCAGGCGTTGTGCTGCAGCATCATTCAAACTGAAAATAACATACTCACTGAACATTCTGCATAAGCACCGGTGTTTTTTGTAGTGAAACATCTCAGTGTGGAATTAATTTAACATGTCTAAATAAAACCATGTTGTTAATGTGTTGGTGGGAGCAATAAAAAATCCCAAAAAAAGTTAAAAAAAAAAAACTTGGCAGCAGTGTAAAACATCTCAAACTCTTCCACATGCTAACGTAAGCTGTGAAAAATGTAAGCAGATTTAATGATTAATCTAAAAGGTGCCAGACCATAATTTACAGTGTTTTATCATCTGCAGCTTCATAATACCAAAGAGACAGGTGGTGCCAACAGCTGAATACATCAACACTCAAAAACTTGAGTTCATTATTAATGAATTTAACTGCAGGTATTGTTGAATAGGCTCCTAAAAGCCGAGGGGCTTTTAAAGAGATCCCATTTTTGATAGTTCAATTGTGTTTTTCACACAAAATGCTTTTATTGACTTTAAAGGGTCAGTTCGGGCAAAGCACATAACAACATTTTTCTCACTTAGCTCTAGTTGTCACCATCCACATAGATTGCCAAGAGATATCTGTGTCAGTGGAATTTTGTAGATAAATTGTTATGTAAATTAAAAACACTTCAATAGAAACATCTGAATTCAGAAATGACATCCCAATTACTCTGCAGCTTATCAGCAGCTGTCAACAGATTTCACTGGAACTACTTTTTAATGAAGAAATAGTCCACATGGTGAATATTGCCTTTGGGTTCTGCTGTGGTATAAATGCAATTACACAGGTAATACTTAGGTACAATTTTGAGGTATTTTGTTCTTGACTTGAGTATTTGACTTTTTGTGATACTTTGATCCCATACATTGCAGAGTCTAACATTGTACTTTCCCCCCTATATTTATCTGGTAGCTACAGTTACATTACAGATTAAGATTGAAACATATCATGATTTTTAAAAAAGTAGTTTCAAACCTTTTTCACTGTTACATGCAGTGTTCATGTACCACTCAGTGCTGAAAGGTGTTGATGACTGACTGGTTACCTCATGTTCTGATGGTTACTTTACTTTAGATGTGTTGTTGAGGATATCATTACCACCAAGACTGTCCTTTACAGTTATGTAATCATTTTTTCTGTTTTTGTTTGTTTGTTTGTTTATCTGTTTAACAAATCACATATTTTCTCACAGCCCTTTACCAAATTTTCTGAGGCCCAGTACTGGTCCACAAGCCTGGGGTTGGGAAACACTAGATCAAAAGCTGTATAACTGAGACTACCCAAAGCTACGTGGTTCAAGTGCTTCAAATTGGCTCCACTTCAATACCCTTTTCATGTAAATGCTGCTTATGTGGTAATACATGGAGATAAAATGAACAGTCGATTCCTCACTTAATCAGTTCATGTAGCTATTTAGATTATCGATCAGTCATTTTAGTCTCTTTTCAGCAGGCAGACAAAACAAGATATTGAAGACCTCATCATGGACTTCAAGAACTGATCAATGATTTTGTGACATTCTACAGACTAAAGACTCAAGAAGATAATCAGAAGATTGCTTGACAATGAAAAGCAATCATTAATTGGAGCCACCCAACAACACACTATGCTATTCAATGTGATGTATACTTTTACTTTTGATACTTCAAGTACACTTTCATGATGATAGTTTTGTACTAAGTGTTTTCATTGCTGGAAAATGTTCTGACTACTTCTTCCAGCCCTGGTGTTGTGTGTATTGTCCAGAGTAACAGGGCTATTAATTATGGAAACAGATGTTGCCATAATATTATAGACATAACTTTTCAAGGCTGTGAGTACTGAAAACAAGTGAGGGTAGAAATTTCAGATACTGATATCTTAAAACTATTTACAGCGCTAGTTTGAATAACACCCTTTAAAAACACAATAATAGGCTACTTTAATGTAAATATAAAACAAATAGCACACATAAAAGTAGTGTGAAGAGGCTTAATAGACAGTAGCTGAAGCTTATAGCTGGTATTAAGAAGACTACTTGGAAAAATCCTGTCTTTCCACTGGATGAGTCAGCCATTGAGTTGAGCTGACCGGGCCATATCCTTGTCCCTTCCTGACAGGAAATTTGTCTGAATCCCAGATATCCAAAAACAGACATGTTTGGAACACACCCAGCCCCAGGCGTACAAAAAGTCATGTCTCGTTAAGGATATGGAAAAAAACTACCCGCATTGCAGAAATGGTAGCCTAATAATGAGGCGCACTTTGGCAGACTTTATTGAAAAACGGAAGCTCTAGGAAAAAAGTGCTAATATGGGGAGAAGAGATGTGATTCATCCTGAGATCAGCACAAAACGTCAATTAAGTCATCTGTTTTGGGAGCTTCAGTTTTCCCCCTGAAATATTAAGAGGGAATTTAGTGATGCCACGACTGAGAGTTGAACGCTTTAAAGGCGACTTTAAGGCTTCTCTACGTGGATGAATGTTATTACACGCCTATTGACTGATGACTGTGTTTATAGAAGGGAAACTAACGGTGATCTCAGTGTAAAATAGTTGGTGAGACGCTCCGCTGACTGCATATTACGCTATTGTGATCTATCCGCCGGTCCAATCTGCTCTCTCTTATGACAAGATCATTATAGTGATTTACCTTCTTTAGATCAGAGCTGGAGTTGGAAGATCAGTCGTTTTTCATGCGGTGAGATTTGGGATCATGATGTGCGGAGGTCCTTCTTCTCTGTCCGTCAACCTTCCTGGATCTCCGTCCAGACCATGCAGGCATGTACTGTACGCCAGCGGGGCGTGGACTTGTGGAGAAAGCCGAGCACAGACTTTACTGTTGTCATCTATGTTGTTTATGAGACAGCAGAGGAGGGGAGGCCAAAACTGCAGTAAAGCCAAAATGAAAACACTATCTTTCATTTAGGCTAAATTAATAATTTATTTGCCCTCTCAGCCCGGTGAGCAGGGCCGTAGCTGGGATTTTAGTCACTGTGGTCACCCTTCTCTGAGCCCCCCACTAGGGGGGTTTGGGGGCTTTCCCCCTGAGAAGATTTTGAAGAGTGTAGTTCAAAATGATGCCTTTTAATGCATTTTGAGAGTAACAAAAATCAATTAGAAAATGGATTTTGCCTTGTCTTTGTATGGATTTGACAAGCTGAAATGTTATTTAGGTACTGGGGGAAATGATATAAAAGCTGTAGTGGTCAGAGTTTGAAGTCCTTAGTTTAACAAGCCTAAAGTCCCAATCAGACAGAGTGCTTTTGACTTCATTTTGGTTGATAAAGTCACATAGCTCTGGGCTCTGGGCAGTTCAGGTACCCACGAGTAAACGAGTGAAAAATACCCTACTGTGTAAATTGCAGGTACAAGTTGGATGGATACATGTGGACCGCGGGTCTTAAGTACAATGCTTAAGATAAAAATGTAAAAATATATATTTTTAGTAACACATCCACAACAATATACCCGTAGCTCAAGTTGATAAAAGCATTTTTAAATCATGTACTTTATTTATGGATGCGTACTACATCCGCTTAACCTGCAGTCATTGAAATGGATCCTGAGGAGTTGAGAAAAAGAATGTGCAAGTGGAGACTGTTTTTGTATCCGATGTAGTCGATTGATTTTAATTAGGGTGTGGTTTGGGTTTCGGTTCTTTTTAAAGTGGGTAAGGTCGGGTAAAGCATTGAATAGTGATGCTATTGGCTAATGGATGCAGTTTTAAGCACAGTGGTATGGGCAGGTGCGTGTTTGCAAAATGTAAGGCACACCATTTTTTGTCGAAGCCTACATTTACCAGAGAGCCACTTTGTTGTCTTTTTCAAATTGTTGCAAGGCAACCACCGAATCACCTATCCTTAGCCTAACTCACACATCTGTGCCTTTTATTTATATTTTTGATAGTTATTGGTCATAGTAATTATGGTAGGTAAAGTCATATAGCTATGAGTGTCCAGCAACAGCCAACACTTCTTTGTCCTCTGTGATTGATGTCTTTATTCATGTTGTCACAGCAACGGAAGACCTGCCTCTCAATTCATCTTATTGGACAATGGGGAAAAAACACAAATGAGGTCAGGTGCTTTTTGGTTCTGAGTTGAATTTTCTTCAGCCCCTGGGAAAACAAATGAATTAGCATTGGTTAATCAGTTAGCTGTGCTTTTTGGAGCTAGGGACACTGCTTAACTGTGCTGTATACTGCCCAGTTTGTAATTTTTTTTTTAATAATAATATTATCTATCTAATATGTCTGAAATGAATTATATACTAATGCATAATATGCCCCTTCAGGATAAAACACTGTAAATTTAATTCTTATTTATAATCAAATAGAAATAGGAGGTATTTTTCTTTATTGGTCGATGATCTCATTACTAACACATAACTTAGCCAGGCCTATCAATCATGGCATTGACCAATTTAACTTCGAGAAACAGGCTATATAACCGGAATACCCCTCCTTTGTATTGCCATTCTGTTCTTCTTAAATAATGTCAGAGGAGTTGTATCATCCATACAGTATTACCAATATGGTATTGGTAATGCCAGTCATGTGTGCTTTGAAAGTAAAACTTGTATTCAAACACAGTGTTGACTGATCTTGTAGTAAGTATTGCATGTATGAAGGTTACAGCACCCTCAACCACAGTGAATAGAATGAAAGGACCGTACTGTGTGGATGCAACTTGTTACATGTACATACAAGCATCTATGGACTTGATGCAGAATTTAAGAAGCATTGAATTCAAGTCAATAAAGTTTATTATGCCATACATTCCAGTGGAAGAAATACTCAGATTGTTGACTTAAGTAGATGTGGAACAACACTAAAAATCCCTTTTTAGCCAGTTTGGGTCAAGGCAGTGTTGATACCATTACGCCTTGTAAGTTTGAACTAAAGCCAGTGATGTTTGACCTCCATGTTCTATAACAGTATTTACTACAGCTACAACATTGTCCTGAAGATGTTGTGGATTTCTTCTGCAATAATTTCAGAAATCTAGAAAGAAGACCATCACAAGTGCTGACTGGTATCTTGACCCAGATGAGCTTTCCAGTAAATTCAAGGCCATCATTATCAACACTCCCAACAATCCTATTGGGAAGGTATGTACACATATATATATGTATATGTGTGTACGTGTGTGTTAAAAATATAGTTAGCAATCTGTCATTCTGACCCAGTATTACACACAGCAAGCTTTAGTTAAAAACACTCACAAATGCATGTCTTCTTGTAGAAAACTATTTGCACATGACATTCAAAAGATACACAAGTCATTAACAATAAATAACAAACAGTGACATTCTAGTTTAAAAATAGCAGAGTGGAATAAACAGCCTCTTCAATAAACTTGTCTTCAGTGGCTTTTAGGGTAACATTAACACAGTATTTTGTATGTGACCTATTGGTCCAAACTGGGTCAAAGTTTAACCCAGTGATTTTTAGTGTGTAAAAAGACTCAATTACAAGTAAAAGTCCTTTATTTAAGACCTTACTCAAGTTAAAGCACATAATTATAAGCTAGTTTGACATTTTGGGAATTGCACTCATTTGCTTTCTTGCAGAATTAGATGAGAAGATCAAGATATCGATCTTCTCATGTCACTCTCTGCAAGAAAGCAAATAATAATGTATAAGTGTTGATTTTGACTGCTGCAGCAGGTTGAAGTGGAGTTAGTTTTAACTACTTTACAAATATTTTAAGTAGTTTAGTTTAGTGGTTCCCAAGCTGGGGGGTCAAGCCCCTCCAAAGGGTCATAGGATAAATATAGGGGGTCATGAGATATTAGGAGAGGAAAGGGAAGAAGAAAAAACTAATTCTATTACAGACATTTGCTGCAATTAACAATTAATCAATCAACAATTAACCACAACTATTCTGATAATCAATGCTCCAACTAAACACTGCTTTTCATAAGCCGAAAAGGTTTAGAGCCACAGGTTTGATCATTGGAAATTAATTGTATTCTATTGTTTTTTTTAATATAAAATCTAAATCTGAAAAGTAATCAGTAACTATTACTATACACTCACCAAGCACTTTATTAGGAACCTTTACACCTGCACCATAGAGAGCATCCTGTCTGGGAGCATCACCACTTACATAGGGAGCAGCACCACACAAGACTGCTTGGCTCTTAGGAGGGTGGTCTGCTCAGCTGACCTATGGGATTTTTACAACAGGTGATGCAGCTCAAAAGCCAAATTGTTAGGATTGTTAGGGAGCCCAGCCAAGCTAACAACAGACTGTTCTTTCTGCTGCCATCAGGAAGGTGCTACCACCACCTGAAGGCCAGCACAGAGAGGATGAGGAGGATCTTCTTCCTTAAGGCCATGCTACTGCTAAATAAGAAACGTTGCACTCTTGGTGGGAACCCCTGCTGCCGTGAGCTGCTTGTGTTTGTGGCAACTGGTGGTGCTACATCCCATACCCCATGGGTAAGCAATAGGAACCCCACTGTTATATTATGCTACCATAATGGCTCGAACCATGCTAACAAAATGCCTCAATGTTTGACAGAATATAGATTTTAAATATCAAAGACATTTTCTCAAAGTAACTGGTAAATTATGTTTAGGTACTTTCCTTTCCCCTTAGCCTAATGTTGCCTAACGTGATATTGTATAATATTTCTAAATGTATGCATTTAAAATAACCAATAGGTGGTCAATGTCAGGATTAATCAAAACAATAGTGGTTCTATACAAAATAAGCAATAGGCAGCAATAGAATAAGGTATTCATCTAAGTATATATACATACAATATATCTCTCCTGTCTTTCCCAGTGATGTAATGTAAATGAATACTGGGCTTCATTATTCATCATGTATTTATTAATCTTCTTCGTCAGCTATTTGTTTTTTAATTTATTCTAGTTTATCATGATGTATTATTAATTTAATGATATGATGCCATACCACTTTTAGTAAGTTGTGTCTGATGTAGTCTACCATTCATGTCTTTCTAATGGAGGTCAGAATGATTCACTGGGATTGACCTAATGGTATACTATGAGGGAATTATCATCTGGTGTTTGTTGACATACAGCATTCAATACTTTCAGCGAGAGAAAGAGAGAGAAAGGTGGTCAGGCGAGCTAGAGAGTAATTATAGAGAGTGAATGGTGCTGGTGAGAGCAACACAGTGAATCAGAGCAATACCTTAATGTTATTTTATGATTCACAGCAGTTTTGTTCTAAAGCTCATACAGACTCACCATCTCTCTGCTCTGCATCTGTGTGTGTGTGTGTGTGTGTCGGTCAAACAGACACACTGACTGCAGAGGAGCAGCACACAGCAGCGCCTGTAATACCACTAACCTGGACACTACACTACTAATTCTGACCTCTCACCCTGTGTGCTGTTATTGGCTGTCGGATACACACCCAGTGGCCTGAGGTTGCCACAAACAGTGACAGCTATGTTGGCATGACCATCAGCTGCTTGACAAAAATAGGAAGCATGTCTGCCACTAATTGAGCTCAAATAGGACACCTCCCCAAATTAGAATTATTTGCACAGTTCTGTGTATAGTATATGTGTCTAGTCTATATTTGACTTTGCTTTACTTTTGTTTTTACTCATTTTACTGTAACTGTCATTTGAGTACCTAAGGCATTTCACTATACATGTAATATGCCTGGTTTTGACTTTATAAATGGATCAGTGGGTCTACAGTGATGTTCAAAAACACAAAAACAAAGTAAGCAACCATTAACATCACTTATGTAATCATAATTCTTAAAACTACAGGGCTTTGACAAAGATGTGACGTGACATCACCTCAGTGATGCTTTCAGAGTTACTATGTAGAAAGCCCCCTCAGATCAGTCTGCAATGAGAGTGCTGTGTTGTTTTATGTAATATGAGAAAATAACATGAAGGTCCCTGGCGGAGTAGGGGTTACAAAATAACAAAAATCCCACTCTACTGCAGTGACAGTAGGAGGAAAATAACATGTGCGTCAGATATACGATTTTTACTAATTATCATCTTCATTAACAAATGTTTAAGCAAATACCAAAAAAGAAATAATAGTAGTAAATTGTAATCTGATAAGCACTGAATGCGTATTTAGCTGTGCTACTGAAAATACATGCACTGTTTACTTCTGTTTATGTCCGTAGGTTACATGTAAAATTTGCCAATTTCCGACAGTCTTGAAGGCAGCATAACTGTGTGCAGCGTATGACGACATCTCCTCCTCCTCCTGACCGCTGTTTGGTACAGAGTAAGTTGTGGCTGCTGACTTTTAGCTTTAACTTCTGTTAGTGCATTGAGTATTTATTTTATTAAAGATGGTATATAGCAGAAAACCAGCTAGCGGAACAGTTTGTCCACTATGTAGACACAATTCTATTGAGCTACTGTTGGCTAAAGCTAGCTAGAGGGGGCTAGTGTTATATAGACGGTGTGTATTGAGGCAAAATACAGCACATGTCTTACTGACATATATCTCCTGCGTGTCACTGCTTAGGTCGAATAACATAGTGTGACTCCGATAGTGTATTCTTCATTTTTCAATCACTCAGTATCAAATAATGACATTGTATTTACAGTACAATGTGGTCTGCAGCTGTGACTGATGTTACTCACTGGCGCCATCTACTGTTGCAAATTTGCAGGATCAGTCAACCTGAATACCAAACATTGCGTGAATAATGGGCCTAATACTATTCTCTAGACTAGAGCCTACTCTGTGAAAACATGCAGCTTTATTCTAAATCATGAGCAACATTTGAATGCAGCAAAGGCCAGAAAGGTTTATGAAGCCTGCAGTATTACCTACAAACATGTATATCTGTATGTCTTTTAACTTTTCTACAGCTAAATGGATAGATGCATGCTTTATCCTTTTACTTAGCGTTTATCCTTAATGCAAACATTTCATTTTCTGGCACAAGTTTCCAACAAGTTGTTTTTTAATCTATTACTGTTTTTGTGTTCATGATTTTTGTCAATAAGATAAGATTTTGGAAAAGCAACTCGAGATACAAAAGTTTACATTTATGTTTTAAGTATAAAACAAAACAGAAAAAATAGAAAATCACTTTTGAGAAGCTGGAACATGCACTTTGTGGGGGCCCTTTCCTACCTATCTTCTCTTTTTCTACCTACATTTTCTGTTATTTGACTAATCAATTAACAATCACTAAAAGTTTGAGTCTTATTTTGTTTCCCAGAATCAGTATGGAACTCATCCCTCATGCAACTGACTAAAGAGGTACAAACATATAACTACAGAACAGAATAATTCAGATATGAATATGCAGTGCTCTGCTTTTGTAGTTGCATTGCCAGATTCAGTAGTTAATGTCTTGTCTATCTGTTCAAACTGAGCCTACTTTATCAAGTCTTTGGATCAAGGTAAACCAGTAATTCATGTTTAGACTGTCACTCTGCTCTCCTTTTCAGTCTGAAATATTTTTCTTCAAATGTATATTGAAAAGTGAAGTAATATACTCTCTCAGACCTATGGTGATTTTTGTGTTAAAGTAGGAGACACTACAACTCAGCTGCAGTTAGATTTACATGTAGTGACATACAACTGAGCAAACATGTATAGAACACTAACTATTAACACAGAAGTTCATAAAGAAAAATGATTATCATCTATTATTCATTCCATTTTCGTTTCTTTTTGCACAGCATGAGCATAGCACGACAGGTCCTGACTTGCTCAAGATTTGCATGTCACTCAGCTAACATACATTGCAGAAGAAGATTTTGTACTTCGCAGGTAAGTCCACTGTAAAATCCTTTAAATTAAGATCATCTGTGTAATCTTTTGTTTGTGATAAACAAGTTGTCAGGACAACCATAAATACCCATAAAGGACCATACATTAGGCACTATTACAAAGGTCTAGGATGGGTGTTGGGTGCACATGAATAAAACGTCCAACCAGTTAAAACCAACAGAGTCATAGCATTGTGTCATTGGAGAGTTTTCGGGTATTGCAGTCAATTTATGCAGGGACATACAGACAGACACCATAGTTACAAAACCACAGACCAAAGTCCTTGTATACTAACATACAGTGTGAGCTTAGAGTGGTTGATGATTGTTTTAGTCCTACCACACTGCTTCTTCTACAAGCAAGTAAGTACAGTAAGGTAGTTAGCAATGCAGAGAGTGCTAAACATTATAATGTAACTGCAATGAATAAGACGTTTGGTTGGATCTAATGTGTCTTGGCTTTGTGTTGCAGCACACAATGACGTCACGGCACACAAACTCCAAAAGAATCGAGGGACTGGATAAGAATGTCTGGTAAGTGGAAGAATAAAGCATGTTTCCTTTTGATTACAGGCATCTGATCAGATTACAGTTTTACACGATTGTCTTTGTCACGTTAACGTTGAAAATCAAACTCTCCAGAAACACAATGATTAGTGTTTGAATATAGTGTGTGTACCTGGATTTTATTAAACCGAACAAACACTGAGCCGTGATCTGTATATTGTACATTGTTGGACTCTGCAAAACAATGACATAAAATACATTTATAAACACCATAATTGTAAGCAGGATGGTCACGAAAAATGTTGACTGAGGATGACTTTGCAACATAGTGTCTGTCCCCAGAATTTTTGTCCTCCTTTCTTCTTTTAATGCATACAGTGATTCATTTTGGGTGTTGATGGTCAAAATCATCTTTAAAATCGGGAATATCTGTAAATATATACCGATGGACTGTGGCACAGTTAAATTAGCTTCTTATAAGCCACTGTCACCATCCACTCCTCTCCACATCACCACCACTGCGCCATTTATGTAGCACAGTTGCACAAGCTGATTGATACAAATGAATAAATATTGATGCTATATATTCCACCACATCTCCTCCTTTTCATAATTGATAACCAAGAAGCAAGGAAAGCACATATTGGATGTGATGTCTTAATGTAATGAGTTTGCTTCCAAGGGAGTCTTTTTGGAGCATGTTTGGAATGAGTGAATAGCTATCAATTAAAGATAATAAAGGCTTAGATGAAGGACCACAAGTGGGAGGTAATGTAGTAATGGAGTTTTCTGTTATTTTTGCCCACAATGGAAAAGCCAGATTACATGTGTTTTCATAACCTTTTATGACCTTTTTGATAAAATGTGCTCTTTGTTCTGATACATACATACATGATCTCATTGCAGTCCACTAATAGTTTTTTTTTACTGTTACTTCAGGGTGGCATTCACTTCTGTGGCAGCTGACCCGTCAATTGTTAACCTTGGACAAGGCTATCCAGACATCCCTCCACCTTCTTATGTCAAGGAGGCACTAGCGCAGGCGGCGACAGTGGACAGGATGAACCAGTACACCAGAGGCTTTGTAAGACTCATTAACTAAAAAGCGAAATTCATCTTGTTACGCAGCTTTATCGTATCAAAGATTTAGACTATTAGGGGTGCTTTCATTTTGACCCTCCATAAGCAGGTGCTGAGCTTGCATACTGCACTATAAAAACAAGCAATAAAACATAAAAATCATTACTGCTACAACTAGTAAGCTGTCATTTTGAATATATAGAGTGTTTATCTCAGATTTGGACAATGTTCAAAGAAATGTTATTACAACAATCACAAACAGCAGTTGATCATTTGGTTACTGGCTGATCTCCCAGTCTGATTTTGTGATTCAGAGGGGAAGATGTAAACTGTTTATGTTATCTTGTATCCACCAACCACTGAGCTCTACTGTGCTCACCGTCTCCGATTCCTTGAAATATTTGCTATGCTAAAAATCCACAATATGATGTATGTACTGTCTGTTTTAATGTAACTTAAATCTTGTGTTGATACAATAGGGTCACCCGTCTCTGGTGAAGGCCCTTTCTCAGGTTTATGGGAAGGTCTGCGGACGCCAGATTGACCCCTTTAAAGAAATCCTGGTCACAGTAGGCGGTTATGGTTCCTTATTCAGCACCATGCAAGGACTGGTGGAAGAGGGAGACGAGGTACGGAGATTGTTTTCACTTGCTGGGTCATACTGATGTGTTTACCACAAACTTCCAACATGAACCATCTTCATTCTCTTTAGGTCATCATAATAGAACCTTTCTTCGATTGCTATGTGCCTATGGTGCGAATGGCGGGGGCCAAACCGGTGTTGATACCATTACGCCTTGTAAGTTTGAACTAGTGATGTTTGACCTTCATGTTCTATAACAGTATTTACTACAGCTACAACAATGTCTTGAAGATGTTGTGGATTTCTTCTGCAATAATTTTAGAAGTCTGATAAGAAGACCATCACAAGTGCTGACTGGTGTCTTGACCCAGATGAGCTTGCCAGTAAATTCAACTCTAAGACAAAGGCCATCATTATCAACACTCCCAACAATCCTATTGGGAAGGTATGTACAGTATATATATATACACTCATGATGACTATGAAATGTAACAAAGGTACCTTTCCGTACAGTTGAATGCACCAGTTGTGAAGTGTTCTTTAACAGCTTCCATCATCTTCCTGCAGATTTTCACCAGAGATGAGCTGCAGATGATCGCTGACCTGTGTATTAAACATGATACTCTGTGCTTTAGTGATGAGGTTTATGAGTGGCTCATCTACAAGGGCCACCAGCATATCAAAATTGGTACGTTTTTAATATACTTTTATGTAAGTTAAGATTAGACTACTGTAGGCCTTATTATTAGAAACAAAAAAACCTGCCCTGACTAGCATTTATAGTGCTTATTTGCTATGTGCAATATGTTTAAATAAGAGTCCAAGTATGTATTGAGGATTGCTTTTCAAAGAACTTCCACCCAAAAAAAATCTGTTACTGGCCTAAAAAAAAAAGGTCAGACGTCAAACTCATTTACGCTTTTAATTTCATTGAGTTTTTACTATTATTTCTTTCTTTTAATATAGCCACTCTGCCTGGCATGTGGGATAGAACAATTACTATCAGCAGTGCAGGAAAGACGTTTAGTGTTACTGGATGGAAGGTGAGGAATCTGTGGATTTGAAACACCATTTCTAACAATCAATGATTAGTTCATGCACATCTAATAATTGAACGTTGTGTCTCCTAGCTTGGCTGGTCTGTAGGACCTGAGCACTTAATAAAGCATCTTCAGACTGTCATGCAGAATACTCTGTACACCTGCCCAACACCTTTACAGGTAAGCCTTCAAACCTTTCATGTATGCTCAATGAAATTGGTAAGAGAAAGCCAAAGTAATAGCTTGTCTATGTCTGTTTCTCATCAGGAGGCTGTGGCACAAGGCTTGCTCCTGAACTATGATCTGATGGGTCAACCTGAGTGCTACTTCTCCTCACTGGCAGAAGAACTCGAGGGGAAGAGGGACCGTCTGGCTGCCATCTTACAGGAGGTTGGAATGACTCCAGTCATCCCAGAGGGAGGCTACTTCATGCTCGTAGATGTCACATCTCTCAGTGAGTTGTTGCACATTTAACGTAGTGTTGCTTGCAGTACCATTTTTGTGTTTGTTTTTTTGTTTATCTTGTATCTAATTTCTTATTTGCTTTAAGAAGTGTTGTGCAAGGCCACACTAGCAGCGCTGTGAGGTTATATACTTTAGTTCAGAGCTAAATGGTAACGCCATAATATTTAATATGCTCACCATCTTATCTTTGCATGTTAGTATGGTAACATTTTGTAATTAGCACTAAACACAGAGTACAGCTAAGGCTGATAGGAATGTCTTTAGTTGTGGAGGTATTTGGTCATTAACCAAAGTATTGGATCTGGTGATGATGCTTGATGAAATGTCAGGGATTCCTTGAATGCTTCAGTATTCATTGACTGGGATCATGGATATCTGCACCAAATTTCATGGCAATCCGTCCAACCATTGTTGAGACATTTCACTCAATATCACAAATGTGAACTAATGGTGTCTTTTGAGGAAAAGTCAGCAGATCTACAATATCATTAGGATTCATCTTCTGGAATATATCAGTATTTTAACATAATTTAACAGCAATACATCAGTTATTTAAGTGTTGACCAAAGTTGTAGACTGACTACACCATTTTTGTAGTATAATATACATTATAACGTATTATTTAAAAGACTTAACCCACAGACATCTTCAAGAATACCATTAGACATATCTGTGTACTTTAACATACCCTTACTATGTAAATAAATTACTACAGTTTTGTTATTGCTTTATATTAATAAATAGGAGAGGTGATTTAATTAAAGAAATGTATTACATTTAAGATTTGAAACTTAATAAATCCTGTTATTTTACCATCTTGGAACTGGATCAGCAGTGGAACTGGCTGTCAAAATCCACAAGTGAATATTGACTGCTGCTTTGTGTTCATTGTAGATCAGGATCTGTCACATGTGACTGATGATGAGGCCTATGACTACAAGTTTGTAAAGTGGATGATTAAAGAAAAGGTAAATTAACAATATGCTACCCTACAGTATGCTTTTTAATGGTAAGAACTCACATTGCAGCCATTCAGTTTCCACTTGTTTATTCCTGTCCTTATTAATATGTTTGACATAGAAACTGGCAGCCATTCCAGTCACAGCGTTTGTTGGAGATGAGTCCAAGAAGCAGTTTGAGAAATATATTCGCCTTTGTTTCATTAAGGTAAATACAAACACTGATTGCAAAAACATAACTGATCTATAATCATCTCTTGTAATGCTTTTTTCCCCCTTTTTCTTGAGAAAAACAATATTTTTATAACCTTGTATTGTCTTTCTCTTAACAGCAAGATAGTACTCTTGATGCAGCAGAGAACATCTTGAAAAACTGGAATAAGATTTAATGGGATGCAGTGTCAGAAGACTTGAGGACGTTTAGACTGCAACATACTGCACAAACTGGAAATGGAGAGAAACTGGACAGTTAATTGTAAAATTATTTGTCCAGACTTTGAACTGTATCCTGTTTAAAGGGAGATGATGATGATCCAGGTCAAGTGAAATGAATCCTTTTGGCAAATGATGGGTGTGATGTGAGATAACTAGTGTGGTAACTAGTGAGGTTAGTTATTTATCCATTTTCACACAGTGGATAAATTATAAACAATCCCTTATTCATTCCTATTGTCACTGGTACTGTTTGATTTAATATTGTTCATTATTTTCATAGAAATTAACATTAGAGACATAAGAGTGAAATCAAGGAATTGTTTTGACTTTGAACATTCTGCTGTAATTTTTAAAATTTCCAATAAAATGATTCCAGACAGTGTTGAGCCTCTTTGATGTGTAGACATACAGATTATTAATGATGGTATCTGCTGCTTGCTCTTTGCAAAAAATAAAAAAAAAAGAAGTAGGAAAGAAATAGGCCTGCTCTATAGGCTATCTACACACACCGCAGGCTGGTAGATGTGTTCATATTGAGGTCATGACTTGTCTTCAGCTCATTATAGTGTATTGATACAGCTGGACAATATGTATAAATATTCTTTTGATATAATATGTGATAAAAGGGCTTTATAAAAGGATTTTCCTAATTAGACCAATGATTGAGGCTTGTAAGCAATTATTAGATACTACAGTTTCACGAATTGTGCTAAACTGTGATTGATATTTTAGCTGAATAGAATCAAAATGAGGTCTATTTAAAATGGCTTTTTAAGTTATTTATTGGTTTGTCATGATTACAAATGGTAATTCTTGGATCCAGTAGGAGGCGCTGTGGGGAAACGGAACCGACAGTGTACCTGCGCTCGTGAGTTTTGAGCGGGAAACCTGCTGTCTTACAAACCATTTCAGGTCATTGTGTAGTTCAAAAACATGAGGAAGTGGTCGCATAGGTTAGTTTACCAGCACAACTAGCTTATTTGGTAATCCTGCTTTATGGAAGAGGGCCCTGGTAAGGTAAGGCTAGCTAGTTTAGTCATTAAGAAAACAAACAAACAGGTATTATTCACCTTGGAATAAATACAACATAAACCTGTTTTGGTTTGCAGGTCGTGTCATGGTCAAATATCATCTCAGGAGCAGTAAACAGTGTTAGTCTACTTTTCCAACTGCTCACAAAGGCACACCAGTTCACCTGAAGACTCACAAATTAGCAGGTAAAACATAAACACAACAGTAAACCCGAACTGTGACTGTAATATGAAACATTAGTGACTACCTTTGAATATCTGTTCAAGGTTTCATTGACAGATTAAAGCAACTCACATCTTTTCTTTTCTGAATTTCAGTCAATATTTTATAAGTGATTGTTACATAACTTCTAGCTGACTTTGATGTGTTTGAATAACTTTTACTTCACCCCACATTTTGGCCTCGTCAATGCAGAAAAATGAAACGATTAATTGATTACTTGATTAAGATAATTGACTGCACCCCCCCCCCCCCCCCCCCCTTTTTTTTTAAATGGAAAAAATGCTGAATTATTTGGTTCCATTTTCATTAATATGATTATTTTCTTGTGTCTGTAGTCCTCTGACAATAAACTTAATGTCTTTAAATTGTGGACAGTTGGTCTGGACAAAAAAATGGTTAGGCCCTAGTCAAGTTTATCAGAGAAATTGTAACACACCTTGATCTCGGTAATATTTACACAGAAACATGCTGATGAAAGGCCCTGCACACCCACACAGGGGTTTTCAGTTAAAGTAACTGATTAAAACTCCTGTCAGTGTAAATCAGGGTGGATCCAAACTGTAGGTACCAAAAAGTACATGCTGTCAGTCAAGCACAGTCAGCACAGAGAGGACAGGAAATAGTGTGGGCAGGGTTTTAAACAAGGACTGCAAGAGTTGTTTATATGTAAACCACAAAGCTGTAAATTGTACTCAGTTTAGCAAACATTTTACTGTCATCAACCTCTGCCAATGTCCTTACACTTAATAATGCACGTCACCATACAGTGATAAAGCTGTTCATAAACAAACAAGAAAAGGTCAATCCCTCATTCTGTCTGACTGAATCCATCTTGGAGAGTTTCATTACTTTGCTTGTCAAAGTTCAGTCAGAATAAGTCTAAATATCCTCAGAGTTTCTGGTACAGGGCCTGGCCAGATGTTTAGATGAACGGCATGTGAAGGTGATTTGAAGCACATCCTCAACCACCAGTATCCCTCATTGTACTGAACATGTTTTGCTGGGTTTTTCAGGCTGAGAGGCAATATCTCCATCAGAGCAGTACAGCCAGGTGATATTTTGATGTATTGACTTTCATTTAGATCATATTGTCCTGTTATTTGATGGGAGTCTGTTGACTAAATGAATTATTCTGTAAATTGCCATATAAAAACTAAATGTATTTGATTTTTAACACTTATTGTCTTATTTTATCTCACAAAGAGAACATATAACAGGGTTAGCAGGCTCTGGTTCTCAACTTTACCACTGGCTTTGTGAGTTAGACTAATCATTTCAGTCCAATATTTCAGTCATGTTTACACAGTTTTTTAGTTAATTGCAGACTATTAAATTTGGTGCACCACAGAATATGGTTGTCAGCAGTAACAGAAATCCTATATTAATAATTTTTAGAAAGTTTTGTGTCAGTGTAACTCATCAAGCAGTAACCTGAGTAGATGGTATGCTTAGTTAAAAGACACTGAGAAGGTAACTGTTTTATACAGCTAGAATAGTAAGGAGAGAGTGTGTGAGGATGCAGATTTATTTGTCCCCCCCCCCCCCCCCCTTTTTTTTCATCATCCGTGTGCTTTTTTCCTTTTCCTTTTTTGTGTGGATTTTCTGGGTACATTTTTGCTTTGTTTCCTTCATATTTCTTCAGCAACATCCCCTTTTTAAAGTTTTCCAGACATCTGCTCCTCCACAACAAGAATATTGTCCAGTCGTGTACATGTACCTACAGATTGTAGCGTATTTTTCTGTCATATGGAAAAATGAGTGTGCCGTGGAAACAGGAAGAAACTGACCAAAAAATTAGCAAAGTTTATTCATTCAAAAGTTCCAAATTTTAAAAGTAAGTTAAGTAAATGTAAGAATGATTCAGCGATAAAGTCCCAACATACTAGATCTAGTTTGTGGTACAGTACAGGTAGTTGTATGAAATATATTTTTGAATATATCTTATCGAGGTGTGTAATGCATGTTATTTATTAAAGAAAGAGGAAAATTCCAATCAATCAGCCAATAATTAAAAAACATCTGATTTAAGTCAAGTTGACACATTTTGGTGTAGTCGTAGTTTAATGCAGCTGTAATTTCTGCTGTTTAACAGAAAAGACAAAAGGCAACAAATAACTAAGTACCTATCTGTTTTTTCACTCAGACACAATTATCACATTTGTAAGTTTGCAGGCTGCTTGTTATGACAAGTCACTTTGACGCAGGTGAAATGAATAACATTAACGATGGCTCTAATACATGTAAATGCCTCAGTCAGCAGTAACTGCCTGGAGGTCACTAGAACAGTCTCACCTACATGGAATGCAGTCATCATTACAGTTCCAGCTAACATCTGCACTTTTCCTGCAGTGACTTGATAAAATGCTCAGAAAATGGGTTTATTCATGAGTTTAATACTTGTAAATGATTCATCAACACATTCACACTGCAGCTTGGAGAATGATGTTTGAAGTACAGTCAGCTGTGATGCTTTTTCACCACTTGAGGGAGACAAAGTACATCTGACTGAAGCTAATCTTTGGCACTACACAGTGATGCAGTATATAGTGTAAACTTGGATTCTCTTACAACAGTGAAGAGAAAAAGAGAAAAGTAATTTTATTTGTGTTTGATATTTTTAATGTTTTTTTAGTAACATAATAATTAACACTTAAGACTTTTGCATCAATGAGGTAGAAATATATAAGTCATGCTCATATCAACAGTGTGTGAATAAGGATGTGCTCTTATTCAGAAATTGGACATGAGTTTTATAATGATACAAATATATATACACATACTGATTATTTATCAATGAACAGAGAGCTGCTTTGTAGAAAGTGCTTCTGGACCTAAAACACTTTTCAGTTGTAACAAGATGTGACAGAACATGTGCAAGTTTAATTGGCAGTTCCCACTGCCTTTGAATAAATGAAATTCTCACAATAGCTCCTATACATGTACATGATGATGCATAGGAAATGGCCTATTACACATAGGAATGTGTAATAGGAAATGACTGATGAGTTAACACATGCTATGGTGCTAGGTCATGACTAAGCTACGTAAACTTTGCCTATAAAAACACTGCAGATTGAGTTTGTTGTGTTTCCTCATACAGCATCCATCATGTTTCAGTAAGGATTCTGCAAGACATCTTAAAGATCTGTAACAACAGGAATAACAAGTACAGGTATAATAATTACAAGTGAGAAAATCCAAGTTAGAATTCAGACTGAAAAGTTATTGTGCGATCTTCAGGATGTGACATTTAAAGATGAGCATTAAGCGTCAGACATAATAATATATATTTTTTCCCCTTGAAATGTTTGCTGTCAGAAGGCCCTCGTAGCATGATGCCACTCAGACAAATGATAGCGGACCAAGCCCGGAGCATGTTCTTGTGTGCTTTGCAAATTTGGTGTAAATACCCAAGTTAAAATCTATTTCCAGCTGTCATAGTCAACAGTGGTATGCCAGCACTTAATCTGGGGGAGAGGAGGAAGCATTATCTGATGAAATGCTTTTAATTGTAGCCTCAGAGTTAATAGTTAACGTTCCAAGCTACTCGGCATGAAATTGTGCTGTTGGTGAGGACGAAGGTGCTCCGTTCTGCCGGAAAAACAGGGGGGTTGAGGTGAGGACGGGGGGGGGGGGGGGGGGGGGGCGTTGATGTTCGCCCCCTCCCTCCTCAACCCTAGATTAACATCTATACACCATGACCGTGTGAACCTTTTTGGATGTATGCAGGTTGGTGATGTCATGGCAACAAGAAGTCAGGAAGAAATTACACCTGTCGGCTTGCACAAAACTTCTGTTTCCTTCAATTGTCTCTGCAGTTGAGTCCTTCCTCTTGTCCTCTGCTGTGTCCACAGACTCATACTGTAGTTATAGAACGTACAGCTAGCTATTCCACTAAATGACTATCTGGAAACTGCTCAACTTAACATTCAGTAATTTTTATATAGTGCCAAATCACAACAGAGGTTATCTCAGGACACTTTTCACATAGAACAGGTTTGGAACGTCCTCTTAGTTTTACAGAAGTGAACATTCCCCATAGAGCAGCACACTAGCAGTTTAGTCCTCCAGCTAACTTAAATGGGGATAGAAAGATCTAATTGTGCAGCTCTTGTGGACTTTTGAAGTGTGATCAGACCTAATGGATCAAATTCTGATCTGTAAGTAAATGTAAAATGAGTCATTTTCGTGGGGTTTGTGACTGAAAATGTATTATTATAATATTATTGGGCTCAATAGCATCACGTGATGTGGTGATTACATAGTTTCACTGCTATGTCAAATTAGCTTACGAGCCCAGTGCTTCAAACTCCTTTTTAAATGTGAAGAAACTTTGAGCAGAAGGTTGAAAGAGAAAGAGAGAGGAGAAGAGAGACACAGAAAAGCACAGCAACAACAATAATACCAATACCAACAATAACAATGATAGAAATATGACTAATAATAATAATAATTATTATAATTATAATAATAATAATAGTGGGTGTCAGCATCAAGCAGTACCAGGGCAGCAGATGCTTTGAAACCACGACCCATGAAATGATTGAGATTAGTTGTTAAAGTGGTTTGTTGTCATTTTTGTTTATTAATTAAAACATTAATCAGCTTAAACCTGTTTTTAATCTTTGCAGCAGATGGCACAAGTCATGTTTATTAAAAAATATTTGCACGAAATGCATCTGGAGAGGTTGACTTTGTAGCATAATGTGAACTCTCCTGTTAGATACATTTACTGTGCTATATATAGAGTTTGTGCTGAAGCTGCTTTTGTTTGATTTCATGAGATTTTTATTGTCTTAGTCACACACAGTCTAACTGCTTATTGCATTTACTGATTTCACCTTTGCTCAGTGTTTGTTTTACATAATGACATCCAGCGTGAACCCAACCATTATGTGCCATGTCACGTGAATTTTTCATATTCATCCAGTGCCATTAATGTATAATGCCACATACAGTAGTTGTAATGTAATGTGAGATCTGCCACTGACTGCAGTTTAAAAATGTGAATAGGATTATTATGTAGGCTGCCGTTCTCAGACATATTCAGCATGCAGTTACCAGATCCCAGAGGATTAGATGTCCGTCGCTATAATACCGTCATAATTTATGTTAGATATGATTATTGTGCCAATAATCTAACATAATGATCCTGTTATGAAGGAGGAATTAGGTTATTGTTGCCTTTTTAAAAAAGACACCAGATGTTTGTGTTACGCTGTGTTTCCTCTAGGTGGCCACGTTGATCACATCCTGCAGTTTCTCCAACCAAACTTTGCCACACAGGGTCTGACGGAGCCAGCAGCCTTACACAGGCAGCAGAGAGCATCATGATGTGAAAGTATGTACACATTCTTGAGTCATTTGGTTAAAGTCTTTTATTAGAGAAGTGAGAAATAATAGCTTAAATACAGAAGCAGTATTCAGAAACTATATTTTTGGTACTGAACCATGTCACAGCAGAATTCAATTAACAATAGAGGTAAAACAATAGCTCAAGGGATCCCAGATGGGTCTTAATGAACTACTTAAAATCATCATCTAAACATGTATATAGGACTAATTCCGCTGCACATCACAGCATATGTTATATCTCCTGTGAATGGGACCGAGACATAAATATCTGTGAGAATTTGAGGGGTGCACCACTACCACCACTGCCTTTGCTGCTGCAACCCCCCCCCCCCCCCCCCCCCCCCCCCCCAAATGACGTCCGCTCTCACGCAGGCCATATGGCGATGTGTGCCCAGCTCTTATTGCCAGCCCCTGCTCGGTGCGCGCGGCCTAACAGCTTGGTGGACACATAATTAATTTGCTTTGGCGTCTGCCATTTATTTTCCAACCTACATTTTGTTAATTGGACAGAGGAGGTTAAAATCAAATGGATGTTCTCCGGGTGTGTTAAGGCTACTAATTGAGTGGAATTTACAAGAGTGCGGGGTTGCTTGTGGGAGTAAAGGGTCAGGGGGGCGATGTTGGGGAGGATTGTGGTGAAAGCATCATATGTTTTTAGGACTTTCACTTAAGATTGATCACAGATGACCACAGCCAATGATATGACCTGATAAAGAATGCAGACTCATGGACATAAAAGGACAGATCATTTCTCTTCAGAGAGACATGCTTTACATGTGTTGTACTGCTTGTAATTTGGACTCTCTCTCTCTCTCGCTCTCTCTCTGGTCCTGTGTTGTTTACAGCATAATAGAACCTGACACAGCCCACCCCCCTTTTTTTCCTCCGTTGCGTCATTTTTTTTGCCCCACGCTGCTATTTAATTCACTAAAGCAATAACTGTCCAAGTCGAATCAGACTTTGAATATGAATCTAATCACGTTAATAGACTAGTAAATGCAAATGTCATTAGGAGACAAATGCGCGGCATAAATCTCGACAATGCCTGTTTTTTTTTTGTGTTTTGTAAACATCAAAAGATGATGATGAAAGTTGTTATCTAAATGATCGCACAGATAGGAAATGTGTATAAAGAGAAACTGTTAATTAGAAACCCTGAATATGAAATAGCTTCTTCTCATTGTGTTGTGGTTTCGTTTTAATGTGGCTCCTTCATACTGAATAATTAAAAATGGCAGTATACTCAGATAGCAAATAATTAGCAAAGAAAGATGAGACACATTTAGGAATGTCAGATGAAACTGTTATCATACTCTATAGCAGCTACTTTTTCATGTCACAGAACTTTTTTTTCTATTTGAGCCCCATTTTTCGGAGGGGGGGTGCGGTTGAGGAGCTTAAAATGATGGGTTTATAAGTGCTGAGGCATGGAGACAGTGCAGTAGGGGTTAATGACAATACAAATTATTGCACTCATTCAGGCTTTCAGGGGATGATCCAGCTAGCCGGTGCCTGCAGCTGCTGCAGTGGAAGGGCTGTTCGTAGGGCTCGATGCCCCCCTCGAGCTGAGCAAAACAGGGCCACGTCGTCCATGGCAGCGGTCCCTGCTGTTGTTAATCACCTGCCCCCCCTCCACCATAACCCTCACATTCTCACCCGCCCCCCCCCCCCCCTGCACTGATTTGCAAGCGCAGATTAATCAGAGCACGGGGGCCTTGATGAAATTTTGCTGTTATTGTTCCCAATTTTAGCAACATCTTTTATTGTCTTCATCATTCATTTACAGGCGGGGAGAAGGGGGAACTGTGTCAATTATGCAAATGACGTTGCACACTTTTCTGCAGATTACTTCATTCAGGCGCCATTGTCTGCGCGAATTTAATTATTAAATATTATTACGCTCATGTTTCCTTCAATTTTCTGAAGCTTTGTTTTCAATTTGATCTCTCCTCCAGCTGCTCATCCCTCCGCTCTGAGCCAGAATCAAAGCCAGTCTGGCACGCCAAGGCCAAACAAACTCCCCTCAATTTAATGATTTTGAAGTTAGTACCTAGCTCTCATCTGCCGGCTCAAAAACTATGATTGGGAGGAAAAAGGGTAGAAAAAAAGGCAGACCACATCCAGTTTAATGACCAGGAATTGAATTCAAGTTTATTCAAAATTGACATTCAATTATGTAGCACCTAATGATATTTTAATCTCTTTTCTTTAATTCCCAGGAATTGGCTTTTCAAAGGCTTTGTCTGGCAGCAACACAGACGGCCTGAATAAAGAATACAGATTGGTATTAGATCCCAGTGATGATAGGGAAATTAAAGCTTTTATAGTTCAGACATTCAGAGGAAAAAGGCAGCGTTCCCTTATTAGACATTTCAATCCCCGTTTCTCGAAGCCATCGCTGCCATCTCTCCTCTGACATGATAAGTCGGAAATTTAAATATTGCCAGCATTAATCAATTTGTACAAACTCTTATTTGAAAATACTTTTTTATTATTTTTAGGTTGTGTGAAATGTGTTACGTGTAGATGTGCTGATTATGACTCGATCAATCTGTTGATCCCTTTGGGTTGTTTCTAATGTATATTTCTAATGTTCTAATAAGCTTTTCTTTTGAGCTATTCTTCTCTGTACGTGCCGCGTGGACAAAGTGGTTAGAGCTGACCAGATATCCACATGACTTCACATCATCTTCAGTACCATGTGCACCCACTAGTGGAGTTACAAGTGAGGACCTGGGCCCATATTTGTCAAGTCCTTATAGAATTGCACTGAGAGTTAAGTGAGGACTAAAAACTTTCACCCCAGGGCAGGACTTGGGTCAACTTCCTTCCTTCCTTCCTTCATGTACACCAAGAGGAGTGTGTGATGTCACAGTTTTACAACACTCAAAGCCACAAAGTAGAAATTTACAAGTTATCCAAACTCTTGTTTTTTTCCCTTTTTCTTTATTGAGTTCAGTCTGTAGTATTACACTGGACACCTTTGAAGTGCAGAGTGTAGACTAACACTTAATGTGAACTGGCAAATAATCTAGGAAAAGATAAATGCAAAAATGTGATGCCAAAATAAACATATTTATATGTGTCATTTGCTTACATAGGCTGTTAGGTAAACACTGTGTTGCCTTAAATCACAGTGTAATTTAAAATAGGCCTCATAATTCGACTCAGCTGAAATAAATGATCATAGTAAGTGCTATTCAATCACATTGTTCTTGGATATATTATGCAGTGCACACACAGCAGTCATGGGATCTAGTTGAACACTGTCTATTTCTGTTTACACCTCATCCTCTGTTAACCTAGTGTATGCACCTTACAGTACATGTGACGGGTAAAATACCTGTGTAGGAAACTACATGAGGGTGGAGGTGAGGGTAATGAATCGGTTCTCATCGGTTCGCTGAAATTGTTTCTTGTCCAAATGATCTTTTTGTAAGCTCAAATTCTCCCAAATCATCTCTTGATAACTCTTAACAGGTTAGAACACCCCTAGGTGCTAGGAGTCGTTTCCATTGTTAAGAAAGCTGATGAATTGCTTTTTCTCGTAGCTCTAGAAGAGGGACCAAATATGTGTCACTTGGAGGCCATTAGCCATTTAGGACTGATTTCCTTCTCTGGGATGCTTTATAACTTTGGCCCTGAACTTAGCTATTGATTCTTTTGGCTGCATGCCCTGTCCAAGAAATCCTATAGGATTCCTGTGCCTCTGTTTATCTCA
Source organism: Scomber japonicus (assembly GCF_027409825.1). NCBI lineage: Eukaryota > Metazoa > Chordata > Actinopteri > Scombriformes > Scombridae > Scomber > Scomber japonicus. The sequence continues at coordinate 7,274,377 of NC_070584.1, forward strand.
TGCACATGCCTGTCCTCGCTACAGGTCACTGATAGAATTATACACCAACAGCACCTTTTGGCTGCACCAGCTTTAAAGGGATAGGACAGGGTCATGAGACAGCCTCATGAACAGTCTTGTGAAGGGGAGCGGCTGGTTTGTGAGGAGGGAGGGTGGGGGGTGGGATCAGGCCTGAAAAACATAACCCGAGGAGCACTTTCTCGCTGATTACTCATTGACGTTTTCCTGCCTTGTGGGATACTTCTATTTCTGACAGTTGCTCCCGCAGTGGGTGTGTTCAGCGGCATGTCCGGCGCCACTTGTCATGTCGGCCATGGCTGTGGCTGGGAGGAACAGCTGTCTGTGTTAACGAGGCCATAGCCACACAGACCAGCGAGGCGGCGGTGCTCGAGCAGACCAGAGCACCACTCAGGCTCCATAAGGCCCCGGGATACGTAAACAATGACTTAATGAGAATGCGTGCCATTACTGTAATTAACACAGCTCACGTCAAAGCACTGTCAGCTTTCAAGAGTTTCAGGAAGGTCTTGCATTACATTGAAAAGGCTGGCATGCAATGACCAGAGGCCCTCCCTTCAACATTCACAACACCCCCAATACTGAGCATAAATAGACCCAATAAAACAGTGCATAAAAAGATTACAATTCACCGTCTGTAATTAAAACACAGAGTGTAAGTGTCATCATGCAGAACATTAAACTTTTATGTTGTGTCATGTGTGATTAAACACATTCAAAATATAGATTAAATATAGATATATTCTGATTGAAAGTTTTTCAATTATTTTTTTGTTTTTCTCAAGAATAAATTATCTCGCTAACAACTCAACTTTATCAAAATGTTACTTGTCCACTCACAGCATGAAATGCATATGCAATAACGTTTCATTATTGCTGTATATTATATTTGTTCTCACCCCCCCACCAGAGCAAAACTAAGTTGAATGACAAGTAATAATTAATTTTCTAAAGCCTTTATTTTAGTGAATTATTCTATAGGGAGAAAAATGTTAGAAGTAAAGGGACTCTTAATCTTGTTCATCGTTCCATCGTCACATACACATAACACATAATAAAATGCAAGTATGATCCTGTTAGTTTTACAGATTGGCAAGAAGTATATTTGACTATTCTTCACTATATTTTTAAACGTGGCATTGACCAAATGGTTCATCGATTTAATCAAGACAATAATCAGCTGATTAATTGATATGGAAACATTTCCTACTGCTGCTGCTTCACATTAAAAGCATTAAAGTCCAGGGTGGTGTTAGTCGTGAAGCAGTCATAGAAAATACAATGTATTTGTGACTGAGGTTAGCGCCGACTGCAATTGTTCAAAAAATGTATTTACAAAACATAACATGGTCATTTTCTGTATTTTTTGACAGCGGATCATGTTTAGGTGTTGCACGCAGTAATGGAACAAGAAGAAGGAGTCACAGTGTTGGATGAAAAGCTGCAGGCGGCATATTGTACACTACTCGCTTTGTGTTCAGGGGGATTATTAACTGACTTCTATATTAAAACAATGTGGATTTGTTTGGCTGCACTGTAAAAGCAGCCACTCTTTAAGCTAACGATAACCACAGATTTCACCAAATGTAGCAGGACTAAGATCTTAAAGATATTGTATAATGCAACCAGTTAAACTATCATTAAACAAACCTCACCAGCTTAGGGCCAGTAACTTGGTGAAATACATGACTTTCCCTTGTTGATATTCTGGCAGTGAACATTTTTGAGTGACCCTTCTATTATACATTACGCTGCTGTAATAGGAAATGCATCTTATCAAGGAAGAAAAATAGTCTTTTATCCACAATCAAGTTAAGTCAAGTTTGCCTCTTTTGAGATAAGATTTATTTACTAATTAGGCACATTTATGATTGATTGGTCCACTGATATTTTATGTGGATCTATCTGTAAGTTTCATTGCTTTTGCTAAGTGGCCTTCAATACAATGACCTGTATCAGGTTTGGCTCCAGCCATTCGTTAGCTGAAAAGTCTCAGCAACTCAAAACTCTTTTTGTACTTGCGGAGTGAAAACTAGGCTGGTAAAGGTTAGCTAGTCATGTCCCAGTGAGTTAGAGATATAAATAATATCATTTGATGATACTGGATAGATGGAACAAACTTGACGAATAAAAAACAGCACAGACTCTTATTTATTTTAGAGGCGAAGGTGTTTTTCTCTATCTCTTACTAGTTTTGGCAAGGGTATCCTCCTCTTGGCTCATCCAGTGGGGATGGCATCAGACAAGCATCCTATCACAATGACTTTTTTTTGTGTTGTAAGAAAGTCTTAGTACAGACTGGAAGTTGTACTTTTGCTGCCATCTAGTAGTTTAGTTGTCACCTCGCTGCACCCGTCCAGTGGCAGTAACACTTAACGCAGTGATCGGTGTAGCTAGAAGAGAGTTGAAACAAATGAATAGACGTCAATCAGTGCTCTACTGCTACGATACTTCATCAATCTTTAATGGAATACCAAATCCACAAGTAGATAGCTCTCTCCACACCAGATACAAAATGGTGAATAACGATCGACAGCATCATTCATAAATATTTCAGAGTGCTTTTTACTTTGGAATCATGGTCACTGCCAAATGATGCAATATGACAAAGTCTGTTAACCGTGACAAACTCATCGGCATTGTCGCTAATGTTGTGTTTTTTGGCAGACGGAGCGAGAACTGTGACCTACCTTTGACGAGCTGAGAATCACCTTTTCAAGACTTTGAGGTTTAGAATTTCATAGAAGTGACTGAAGATTCTCTGTAACACTGGTTTGATTTGATGCCTCCATTGATTTCGGATGAATTTGCTAAAATGGCAACAAAAGGTATTGTATGTTGTACTGTGGCAAAGTAAAGAGGTATTTGAATGTGCTGTTATTTGGGCAGACTGTGGAAGCAACACAGTGAGTCGTAACAGTGTTTTTGCAGCAAGGCAAAATTATTAACAGTTAATCACGGAGTGAAGTTGTCAGCGGGGGCGGCTGCGGTTTTCGTAATGGCCTAATTTCTAGCAATCGCAGACTAATTATCAGCATTTGCAACTGTTGTGAATTCTCTTTGTGACTATGTGGCAACGTGTAATATAGAGTTTATAGTCCAGGGATGAGTTTTTGTGTTGTGTGTGTGTGTGTGTGTGTGTGTGTTTGGAAAACTCCACGGGGGCATAACTGCCCCATAAAGCTGTGACATAACTGCACCATAATTATGAAGGTAAATTCTTAATAGAAGCTTGATTCAGTCCACACACACATAAAATATCTAAATACAAATGAACACACACGCACACACACATACACGTTTTATGAAAGAACTTTTGATTAAACCTTAATAAAATATTGATATGAGCTCTGCTGTGTACATTTAAGGTGAGAGTTAAAACAATAAACATCTGATGAGGCCACAGCAGGATTGTAGTGGACACCACGCTGCAAAATATCAATGTAGCAAATCATGCTAACCTAAAAAAACAAACACATGAACACATTTGAATATATTCTCAAAAACAAAGAACCACGTTGAGTCTCTCCTTGTTTCATTTTACATATCCATAACTGATTTGAATTGAAGGTGACAAACTCTGAACAGACTTGCAGGTGGTCATTACTGCACCTTTTGTAATTTAGCCAACCCCAGCCCATTAACATTTCTATTATCTTGTAAATGCAGAATTTAAATGTAGTATGTTACAGTGTTAGTCTATTCATGTTTAGATTCTTTCTGTTTAATATCATCTTTACCTAATTAGTGAAGCTGAGCTGCTTATGAGACGAGACAAGAGAAAGACAAAGAGAGACAATGGCAGAGAGGGAATGGAAAAATAAAATCTCTGTGGTTAAAGTACAGCATGTCCAATCATTAATAATCACCTATTCTTTATTGATATATATTATAATTACACTAGTGATTATCAGTCAAGCTGTAAACAAACAAACAATGGCAACCCTTCTGTCAGCTCTGGTGACCAAAAGCTGAAACCAGTTCTGAACAATTTTGAAAATGATATCTAATTGTGGATCTTTTGACTTATATTGCTATTGCGATATGGTTTGCAATATTAGAGTGAATGATAACTTTTTCTCATTCATATTTTCATTGAAAGCCATATTAAAATGATCATAGTGTAAGTTGATGGTGTAGGTGAGGACATCTCTGCTACCACAATATTTCATTTAAAATGGTATTTTGACATATTTATATGTGATTCATTGTTCAGCCCTTCTCTAAAAGTGAATAATTTATGTGACTGAACTCTGGCTATTATCAGTCAGTAAGTTTAAATGAATTGTCATGCCATGTTTTCCTAATGAGATGTTGAAGCCCTTTATATTATTTAGTAATTATTGTCTGTTCTACTAATTAGTTGAAGTGAGAATGCCCACTGGTCCTTCTTAAGTTCACATAAAGTACGATGGGTATGTAATGGCAATACATCATGGAATACATCTGTTTTATTATTGTGGTCATCTGTTTAAATGCACATATACAAGATAAAGCATGTGGTATCTGGACTCATTTAATTATTTTCTGTAGCTGTTCCTCTGGAGTGGTAGTGTTTTTATTTAAATATTAATGTTGTGTTTACAGTATTTTGAGGTGGATTGTTATTGCACAATATTGTGTCTGGAGCATCTTTATTGGGTTCCTGGAATTGGAAGTTTGTGAATACTGTAGCATTACTCCGATATGTTTCCTAGTTCTGTTTGGAGAGAGAAGTGGATAGTCTGAATACATGCTGGGCACTGCTAACATGGTCTGCAATCATTTTCACTTTCTACAACTGTGCAGTAAATGTGTGACAGGGTAAGAAAGGGTAGAGAGGGGAAGGCAGAGACAGGAATGAATGGGGAGGGATAATGACTTTGAACTGATGGTACCAGGAACATTTACTGGATGGACAGATAGTTGCTGGTTAAAAGTTTCAGTCTCTGATAGAGTCAACCCCCCCTCATATCTGTCTGCTGTTGGTCTTGCATGAGAAAACGGGATGCATGATGTCTAGTTTTACTAAATTGCCTTTGATTGATATGTTCAGATAACATACAGACACAGACACTGACAGCGCTACTTGTCAAGCAAAGACTTGTTCCATAATTTCTTATCGCAGGTCATATCATAAATTTTTCTTTTGGAAAAGTTGAGAAGAAGCCAGCACAACACAAAGAAGTGAGTGTATCTTAGAAATGAGTTCCTCAAGTTAAAGTCAAAGCATGCACTTAAAACCATAAATACAGGGAATCAGGTTTGTTTAACCCTTTAACACCATTAACTGCAACAATAGATACCACTGTGTCTCATTTACTGCATCTTCAGATCAACACATCTCTGATAAACCTGACAATGACTTGATTTCATCAGGCTGAAGGTCTGGTAACACAGTGTAAACCTCTCTTATTTAGCATTTATAAGCAGTATATAAACACTTTAAGTGTCCATGACACACTATGACATAGTTGTAAGCAAAAAAAGATAATTTAGTGTTTTTCAACAATTATGACTGTAAAGCATCTGTAACTGTTGTATAACCAGAACCATACTGAATGATTGAATATCACAGCGTCGTGTACATGACTACATTTATTTGTATAGCAGTTTTCATGCAAAAAAAATGTAACACAAAGTGCTTCACACAATAAATCAATAAGCCCACCCCACCCAAAGCCATAAATGACTTTATAATTAATAAAGCACTCAATAATAAGAGCACTCAATAAAAACAGGAACTGTTTCTCATCAATTTGCAATAAGGAAACTCCAGAGGCAGAATTAGAAATAAACAAAAACAAAGTAATAAGAGCACCATATAAAATAATAACATACTCAAAGAGAGGAGATAATAAATAGAAGTGAGTTAAAACCAGAAATAAAAGGTTATTAAAAGGAAAATAACCCAGGAAATATATGATTAAATATTATTATATTAATATATAGGATATTCCAAGAAGTAAAACATACATAAATAAATAGACTCATGAATAAAGTTCAGTTAAAGGCCAGACTTAAAAGGTAGGTCTTGAGTTTGCTTTTAAAAGATCAACATTCTCTGCTGTCCTCAGGTCTCACTGAGGCTATTCCAGAGATGTGGACCATTGAATTAAAAGGATGCCTCTCTGTGGGTTTTTGTTCTGACTTCAGGGATAATTAAAAGGCTACTATCAGAAGACCTTAGGCTTCGAGAGAGTTCATAGGCTAAAAGCACATCGGATAAATTGGTAGGACCAAGACCATCAAGAGCTTTATAAACCAATAAAAGGATCTGAAGATCAATCCTGAAGCAAACAGGTAGCCAGCCTGGTGTAATGTGTGCTCTCTATCTAATCCTAGTCAACACATGTACAACTCAGCTTTAAAGTAACTGCAATTGAGCTATATTCTTTTTAGGGAGATCAGAAAGTAGAGCACCACAATAGTCAATCCTGCAGATAATGAAAGCATGGATTATTGTCTCTATGTTGGCTTTTTTGAACTGTGAATCATGCAAAACTATTCTAGTGGAGTCCAAAAAGCAACATTTCAAGCTGAAGCCAGCATAATAGGTTCTCTGAAAATGTCACATATACATATTTTTTATATCTCAATATTTCTAAATCCTTCGTTTAAGTGTATGTGCACACACTCATGAACAAACTGACACACACATGCATGCACAGAGCACTTTGTAATGCTATGTTTGTGAGGACCATGAATTCTTAGCCCCCAACCTGGACATTAACCATCAGCACTATGTTCCAAACCTCATCTCTTACCATGACTTTAATCTAATCCTAAATCCAAGTGTGACCTTAAAACCAATCCTAAAATAGCTTCATGAGGAACTAAAGACTGCTCACAGTGTTATCATTTGAAAAATTGTCTTTACACACATGTGAACACACACATACAAAGCAATGAATGGAGCGCTGTGAGTGTGCCTGTCAACGATTGATGACTGCAGCACTGAAAGTGGCTGTATATCTGGGTGTCTTTTTAATTAGTGTTAAATTATTGAGGCTTACACAGCCAGTGTTTGGTTTAGGTTTTGGGGTTGATTGAGTAACAGAGGGGGGTGGCCTCAATTTTACAGGTTGATCTCCCTTTTTTTGCTCAACCCCTGTTTCACCTTCTGTACTTCACTTTTTCACTTAGCCAGCAACAAAGACATGAGTGTGACTGTCCAGTATATTAGCCTTTGGTCATTTATAAAAAAGGAAACTTAGTCTGTCTTAAAATTTAAGATGTTCCTCCTACTGTTTTTTTCATAATACAATTACCTACTGTATCAGTAGAGAGTAAAAAACTCTATTCAGCAGTTTTGTCACACCTATAACCAATGTTTTCATCACTTTTTTTATTGTGTTTATAACAATGACTTCCATTTGTGAAAGGGTGTAGATACTGTTTCGTACGATGGGACTACAGTGGACTGCTCACAGCGCCTTTTCTTCTCTTTCTTTATCTCTCATTTGCTTTATCTTTGCCTCTCTCTCTCACTTTTCCCCCCTCACATTCTTTCCTTCAGAGAAAAGAAGGCTACGCATTAATGAGTCAATGCGGAGCTGTATTATGTTTAATTAGGTAGTTTATATAATGAGGTGTTCATTTCTAATGGAGGGACATGCTGTGAGCAGCACATCTGCAAGAATAACTCAGGCAATCAGCAGCATGAGGACCCATGGAACTGCAAATGAGACTTACTTACTCAGAAATGAATTATGTCTCAGTGCCTTTCCCAAAGCCCATTAATTAAATCCACTGGCATCAAGGTCTTTTTCTTAATTTCATGTACCATTAGCATAATAAACACAATTTGAGTTAGCACAATGTGATCAGTTTAATGGATGCTATTTATTTTACTTGATTATTTAAAGCTCTGGTAATGGGGGGAGAAACATAAATATATCTCTATGTCTCCCTCAATGAAAAACTCCCATCAGGCCCTGGCGTCGACACAGATGCTCGCTTCTGTGGCTCCATACATTGGGAGTGCTGCCGCTGCCCTTGTGAGTGTGCAGAGTGGAAAGGTGTTGCATGGCTATAATTTTAGGGGCACTCAACTGTGCTTCAGTGTAAACTTGGGCCAGGTTTCACATTCATTAAAAATGGGCCTGCGGTCTTAAATGTCACTATCTCCTTACTCATAATGTTTGGTGTTCCGAGGTGTACAGTATTTCAGCGTATTTTTCCTGTTAAGTGAGGAGAGAATTAGGATTTGGAGGCATTTATACACACACAGGGTATTTGAGGTGTAAGTGCAGTCCGTAGCAGTAGGGATTCATGCACCTTCATTAAAACAATACAAGGACTTAATGTATAGTTGTGAATTTGTTCTGACCTTAAAGCAATACCCTGGAGGTGAGATATGATTAGCGTTATTGTTGAGGACAGGTACATCATTATCTCAATGTACCTCGACCATTGCCAAGTTCCACACACACCATGCTCCATCCTCTGACTCGGGCACTGGCACAAGACATAATCTCTTCTCAGGAGCAGAAATGTACTTAATCATCTACTCAAGTATCAGGGACCGGCCCCCGAGTGCTCTCTGTCTAGTACAACTACAACAACTTCTCCACAGAAATCTGCTGCAATGTTTTAAATTCCCAAATTAATTGCCTAATGGATTAAGAGGTATGGGGTGTCCTACTTTACTGGGATGGAGCAATAATTTAAATAGTGCCAGGTGAGGACAAGGGGAAGTTGTATTTCAGGAGAATGTATTTTTCCCCTTCATAGAATACATCTTTTATTGCCCCAAATACTGTGAAACCTCCTCCCCCATCCTCATTGGCATTCAAGGGTTCATTAGACAGTCTAGTGCCTCGAAAAGAAAATTACAAGCAATAGTTTCTTGTTACTTACATGGCCAGACTCAAAAGTGTCTTCAACACAGGCACTGCAAACCTAAACTTATCTAGACATTACCCAGAGGAGCTGTATTTGAGAACGCAAATGTCCCAATCAGTTGGTCCCTCGTACAAATCTGTATAATATACGATTGAGCCCATTGAGGCGTGTTGATGATTGTCATGCAACTGGTGAGAAACTGAAACTGGCACCTTTTATATTGCTTTCCACTCTTTTGTTGATATTGCAGATACATCCAAATACATGTATTGATGCAACGCAAAAAAAGTCATTGGTATGGACAAGTCGGTAGCCTCGTTCATCATCTTGTGGTTTCCGCTACGTACTTTTTGCATTACGTCCTACACACTCTACCCACCCAAACCAAGCGTAGTCTTTCATGTAGGTGAGAACACGTCTCTGACATTCTCCTGGTGTGTGCTACATGTGTGAAAGGATGGCTCTGGACAATGTCAAGACTTGATTCTCCAGACATTGCCCCGCAGCTCATATGAGAAAACAGCTGAAGGTATTCAAATAGCCAGATGCCGACTCTTACACACTTTTCCTTTTGAAAGGGTGTCACGTACACACCAGATACTGTTACCAAGACAACTTAATGTGCAAAGATGCAAAGAAAGGGTGGTATTTTCAAAAGAGAAGAGTCTTTAAAATAGACTCTCATTTTGGACAATCTAAGTGACCAAAAGTCAGCCTGTTACTTTGGCATACCTCATCGTAATGGACATTAAAGTGGAGTGATTGAAGGAGAACTGCTCCATGTGTCAAGTGTTGAGTGAAAAAAACATGACACCAAAACCCATTAGTGTCCTCCAGAGAGACAATGCCCAGAACTCTCCCTCCTCCTCCTCCTCACTCCAGAGTCAGGGTGCTGTTTCTGACAAAAGACACTCTTTCTGCTACAGATAAAAGGCCCCACGATTAGCCCAGGGGTTGAACTGTGCTCCATTCCAGTTTCACTTTTTTTGTAAAACGAGAACTTGAAATGATGTCAAAGTCTGGTGTAATGAAAGTAAGTGTTTTCTTTTTCTTTTTTTTCTTTTTTTATATAATAGATCTCAGGAACTGAGGAAATCATCCAATTATCTTTTCGCTGAAAGAAAATTTTATTGGAAATGATGATGCTCAGATAGCTTTTCTTGAAGTTTATTGCATGAATTTAGATTGGCAGTTCTTTTAAAAGCAAAGTGCACTTGGATTATCATATTGCTACTGATAATCATGGTGGGTTTTTAGAATCAGTCTATCTGTCTACTAATCTACAGTATTTTATATCCATCAATCTATCTATATGTCAGTTGTTGACCACCATTTTCTACAACTAAATAAAAAGATATTACAATTTTTGTTAAAGAAATGTAGATCAATTGTAACTTTAAATCATAATGTATGAATTAATTACTGTTGCCCCAAAATCATTGTAGCCACATTTGACTGGCACATAATAGACTCAAATCCACCCAATCAATCATAGGAAGTAGCCCAACATTGTTTTTGTTTTTTTAACATTGTCACTGGGGTGTGAGCTACATTTTTTAAATAACATGCAAACACAAAGCTTGGTCCAAATATGCCTACATTTAGACCACAGTGAACACTTTACCTCTGTAACAATGCAAAATACTGAAAATAAATGGCCATGCTTGTATTGTCCTGTGGTGCTAAAGGAATATACCCTCTTAAAGCCTCCTTCCTTAATTCTGTTCAGGAATAAGACCCTTCCAGTCTTCTGTTTTATGCATATTAAGCATATTTTATTGAACCCAAAACCATAGTATCTATTATGAAAAATGATGTCAAACTAGGCTTTTAGATCACATTAGATTAAATGTAAAAACTCTTCAACCACATGAGCAGATGTATGCTTTTACGAGCCTTTCATTACATAGATATGACCAAATACAATTTAGAAATAGAGAAACATTTTCAGCCTAACTGAAACTGATGGTTTTGAAGGTCACCAGTTATCAGTCATTGCATGTTAAGCCTACCAGTGCACTATCAGTCTCAAACATACAAATTAGAGAAGAGGGGCCAATCCATTAGAGTATAGCCCAAATTTTCATCATTGAAACCCCCCCTACCTCCCCCACACACACACATGCACACACTGTACGAAAAATTAATTATCATAGAAGTATTATCTGGCCAAAACATCTATTCTTCAGAAGCAGATTTAGCTGCTGGATGTTTTGTGGTAACAGGCAGCATCTTTTCATTTCATTAATGTTGTTATGTCTCTGACAGTAATGTTAGCTACTGTTTCTTGTATGGAAAAAGTAACAATTAATAACACAGTTGGGGAAAAAATCATGAAAATAAGTACCAACAGAGGTTAATGTAACATTATTGAGAACTGTGAACACAATATTAATGTTACTTTCATTACTGGGTAGACTTGATGTTTTTATTATTTATTTTTATTATTATTAATCTAGTACAATACGTTAATTTATATTCTACATGGCCAAAACATACCACTTATACGCCCACATTGAACAGAATACACAGAACTCACATTGATTTCATCCATTGACAATACCATTGAAGTTCAACAACATGATTGCGTCCTCAACATTGTTGACAAAAAGAGAAACCGTATTATTTTCTGCAATTCTACTATGAATGGAGGGCAAGGAGAAGGCTGCAAGGATTCAGACAATGTGGTCTCTCTGTTTTGTTCAGGTTTTATTTCTCATCTCATTCAAGACTAAGTTTGATCAGATAGATTAGATCTTTTGATAGCAGGCATCTGAGAGTTTTGACCATGGTACCATTCAAACTACAGGACAGCTGACAACATTTTTGGACACGCCAGAAATACAGAGAGCCAGATCGTTTATTGTTCAGCCAATTAAACGGGCGTTGCGACCCTCTCAAACTGAACACCCAACAACAACCAATCTGGCGACTATTTGGCTTATTTCTACAATTACAGTTGTTGGCTAAAACAATGCAGTTTTACAATTTTTGATACAGACTGTCAAGCGGCAAAATCATTCTCTACTGTGTTTGCTAAAGATCTGTCACTCTGTTCATTTCATTTGGTGGTTTAGCTGCTCATGCCAAGCTGAAACTAGACAATGGACAGTATTCTAAGTGAACAAGTGAGTGATTCAAGCTGCAGTAATGCTAGGTTAGCAATAACCACATTTTGTAAAGACAACTTGATTTCCTGAGGAAACTGAGTGTGTTGTATTACCACAGAGTGGATTGACATGTGCGTGAATGATTACAGTTTATTATAAACCTGTAAACACTGTCTTTACTGCTAACCTTTGGATATATGGGAACATCATAACCACATAACTATGGTAGCTGTACATGTAGAAATGTCAACACGTCCATAACTCAGAATGCATAAGACATAATGCATTCTAAAAGTTGGAAATACACAAACAAGAGTAAAACTAACCTAAAACTTTATTGCCTATGGACTAAAATGAGCAATAACCAAATGATTAAAATATAACTGGATGTACGTGTTGACAAAATGAAACAAAATGAACAATTACATGTCCCTCTGGCAGTATTTATCTGTCTCTCTCTGTCTGATAACATAAATATTCAAAATGAATTACAAACCGGATTGACCTTCAGTCTCACTACAACCAGTTTTTCAAATTTTTTGACACCCTCTATTAAGAGCGTTTGACACAAAAAGGGGCGTGTGAGGATCAATAATTGGAGTTTCGTGCTTATGTTACCCTGAGAGTCCTGCTGGTCATTGAGTGGCGCCATCAGCTCATAGCTAATGACTGAAGATCGATGGCCAGAAACTTGACTGTGGTTTGTTACAGTGTTGTGTTTACCATACAGTGGCTGATGCCGCAGCACTGACACACTTCACCCCAGGGAGAAAGAACAGGCTCTGGAAATACATTTGCTGATAGTGGTTTTTAGTTGCTTATTAAATTTTCAACTACATGACAAATCCTTGATTATGTTAGTAAAACAAGACAGTCCATCAGCCACACAAACACCAAATAAAATTCCCCAGCATGTTACTTGGCACTGTCATTTTTATCATCTGGCCACAACCAGAAACAGATGATAAGATTGTCTGTAAAAAAACAAAACAAAACACTGTATCAGCAGAACAGCATACACATAAATGAAAAGATTATATCGGGGTACAAAGTCTTAGTATTACAACCGGCATATCATAACTTTGTCATTACGTTGTCTATTTACTGATGATTTTAAATACATTTGAAAAGTCTGATTTTGATAGAAACTGTATGTACAGTATCTGCTTACAGAGCGAGTAAAAAGCTGGAAAAATTGACCCATTTTAACAAATACAATGCAGCTTTTCTTCGTAACTGCTCTCATACAGTCAATGATGTCTCCTGCTGAAGAAAAATTGAAAATGACTTCCACTGCCACCATGAGCCGCTGTGGTTTCAGGCTCACAGCCCACATTCAGACAGGGGCTCATCCAGACCATTTTTTCAAATATAGACTTATTATTACCTTCCCACAATAAATTGCTCTGGAGGGCTGGGGAAATGCTGCTCTCTGTTTCTGTAACAGTGGCATCTCAGATATCATTAGGAAAGTACGATGCAGGGGGACAGCAGATCAATGGATTCCACCACAGAAGCATTAGTACACTCTGTGTATGATCAGTTTACTGAACAACAACACTGCCTCTGCGTCTCTTACTGGAAACAATTGATGCATTGTTGCAGTGAAATTAATCCCCTGAATTCATAACCCCCAATCAGATCTTCAATTGGCAGTACCCAAAATAATTGTGCGGATGCCTACAAATGAGAAAAAAATTCGGAACAGAGGCCGAAGCAAGACACAAGCAACACTGTCCATTCAGTATCGCACACTGCTTCATCATCTCTGTGAAACCGAGCTGCTGACTTTGATCTGATTTAATCTTATGTTCATTTTATATTCTTTTGTAAGCCAAACAAACCATTTTAAATCACAGAGGAATGAATCGATGATTTCAGCAACATGGAGTTTAACTTCTACAAAATACTTGTACATGTCAGCATACATCAGGCTGTGAATGTGTCTAGAGGATGATGATGATATGCTAGAGAAATATTGAATCCTCTGCAATCCAAACATGATCGACATGTTGGGACTCAACTATCCTCAGAAGAAATACTCTGCACTCAAAATCGACTTACTGAAATTCAAGTCTGATGTAACCCAGTGGGTATCCATCACTTTAAAAACACATGCACTGATATGTGCAAATCATAAAAGTGGAAGGTTTTTGTCTAGATACCATTTAACTAATAGAATTTGAACAGAAGTCAGTAGCAGTAATTGCTATATGAAGTAACATAAGGGAACGTCCAACAAGATTCTACCAATTTGATTGGATATTACTTACATTTAAATACAATATAGTGTTTTACAAATGCAGTCAAAGGTTATTTTAGGGAATATGTTGCAACAGTGTCAGTGTGTGTGTGTGTGTGTGTGTGCTGTGGGTCCATTATTAAATTCACTTATTGAATCAGAATATTTTTGAATCAGTTATTGAATTTCATTAGGTTTAGCTTTCCTTTAGCTGAGAAAAGCGATTAGAAATCTGTGACATCATCACAATGTAGTCTATGGACGGAGGAGGAACTTGTGGGTGGAGCCAGTGGGAGAGACACTACTGCATATTCAGTGGGCTGCACAAGTTGGAAGCAAATTGTGAAGCTTGAAACTTTTTTGGCATATGCACCAGCTGAAAAACTTCTATTGGACTGAATGGGCGCCATTTTCGGTCTGATAAGCATCTCTTATCCATGGCTCAAATTGAAGCTTCTTTTGTTAGACAAATCCCATAATGTGGGCTACCCAGCCAAATGCTGTGTTTTTCTCACAAGCTCTCAAAATTTAAAGTCACATCTCCTGCAGGGGACAATAAGTGTTTCAGAGAGGTTGTATCAGTTAAGTGACATGGTCACAATGAGAGAGGCTTGCAGTCTGAATTAAAGTTGTACTCTGTACGAATGCTGTGGCTGCATTAGATTAGCCACAACCTAATCTGTCACTTAGCTGCAGCATGCCTTGCTGTTTGAACTGATGTAAACTGCTGCTGTCTGGGCACAGAGCTGGGGAGTGTAATGGGGATTCATTGATCCGCTGGTCTTTAGCTGATTGAGTTAGATAATTAAAAAGCCTCTTGTATCAGTTCCATTAAGGATTGTTTGTGTTGCTTTTTTTTTTTCTTCTTTTTGCTCTTGTTCTTGAACAGCACAACTTACAGCTCCAGAGAGCAGCTGGGCAACAAATGTGTGTCTTATTTGGTCCCTCATTTAATATATTATTTATCCAATTTGATCATAGAATCACTGATGATTTTGTGAGTTAGGTTAAACACAAACTAAGCAGCAAATATAACCTAGATTACATGGAGATATGTTTATGATGGGCTATCAGCAGGCAGCATCTGAAGGAATGAAAAAGCGACTATGTAAATCAGAATATTAAGCAGCGAGGGTGATGTGCTGGGATCACACATATCCCTGTAGTGATTGTGCTGTCCTGAAGCGTGCAGGCTGAGGTCTGCTTTGTACCTCCTCCAACAGGCCGACTGTCCTCTGCTGTCACTGGAAGCCGCGCCAGGCCTCCTCAGCAATGGCTATGATGTCTGCGGCAATGCTGAAAATAGCCATGCTGAGCTCATTAACAGATTAGGTGTTGCAATGAATCTGTGTGGTTAGAGCTCCGCGGCCTGATGTTGTTCCTCCAGGATGGCAATTACAGCTGATTGACATGTTGGCACATGGGGACGGAGGGGTGGAGCCTGCAGCTCACGCCTGTGGAGGGGCTCCACATGAAGGACAAAATAATCTTCTTTACATCGCATACAGTATCTTACAAAATGATCTGTGTTAGTGGCATCAAAATGAGAGATGGGTTGTGATGGAAGTCATACTTTATTTTGCATGAACAGAATAAGTGCTGACACACTGATTGCTGAGCTGTAGATGCCTAAATGACATGCAAAATTTGAGTGTACATTCTCAGCTTGGTTGTCGACTTTGGAGGTAGTTTTTGTCTGTAAAACTGAGATACTGTATCTGATCTGATCTTTATTTGCTTGCCTTCCTGGACACAGTGGCACCAGCGAGGAGGATTTACTCGTCGTAATTTCAGCCAGTTCCCCCCTTTTCATCAAGGATGCCTTGCCCTCTCCGGGGCTTCCCATCATGGCTGATTATCAAATAAGTGCCCCCTTTTGAAATGGATGTTGTATGTGATTCCAAATGACACCCTCCCGCCTTCCTCCAGCTGAAAGAGAATCATTGTGCATTGCCAGTGACTGACCGACCCCTTGTCTTTTAAATTTTACAGTTTGATCTGTGCCTTTTCAAACTGTGCCTTTTTTGCTAATTTCAAAGGAAATATTAAACTTAATTTCAAAACATCAGATGGGATATCAGTAGAGGCAAGAGAATATTTGATTCTTTACTGAACACAGCAAACTGAGACAGGCCTCTGATCATATGTTTTCTTAAATGCGTCAAATACAGAAAGTTTGCGCATGTTTTCTAACATGCAGACCGCTATGAACTTTGTGTGATATATGTGGGTTTTTTTTTTAAAGATCAGGGCTTAGGATGCAAGAAAAGCGGCGTTTGTGTGGCTGTTTATGTAAATAATAGAGTACAAGCAAAAAGGAAAGATTAATGAAGAGTAATGATATTCACTGTGTGTGGGTGCAGACACTACCATGCCAGACCTCCAGTAAGATCCTCTACCACTGGCAAATAAACTAATTAAGGATCTCTGCCCATAGTGTAACACATAAAAGTTGAAATGTTAAAATATCACACACAATACCAACCACAAATACAACTGAGGTTTAACCATCTACCCATAATCTCTTCTCACCTTGACATTCAAAATCTATTTAAACATAAGACTAGAGTACCGACCTCCACAAAGATATAAAAGACCTACTAATACATGCACTACCATTCTAGCCCCTCTTGGCTCCAGTGACCATTAATGTCCAAATAGTTCTTTTGAGACCAAACTATGAAAGTGTGAAAAGAAGCAGACAAAAGGTCACTTGATGACCCTTGAAAGGATGATGTACTTTCGGAGCACACCTGGATATCAATGACCAGTCCTCTGTTTATGAATTCAAAGACATAGATCTCGAGGTATAATACACAATCGTATTCAAACTGCTTCCCGGAGAGTAGAATAATGCATGAATACACCTCACTTACACAAGCTGTCAATGACAAAGGATTTATGATAAATCAGCAAAGTTGAGTAAAATCAGAGCAAAGAACTCAAAGGGAAACTATTCCTAAAAAGAAATGTTTGGCTTTTATTAATATGAATCAACAA